>NC_136785.1:5556290-6202281 GCF_947034865.1 Barbatula barbatula
GGACGGAAACCCGGTAGAGGTTGTTGCTTCAGCAGCCCAGGCTCCTGCTGGTTCCGTAGGAGCCACAAACGAGTGGGTGTCTCTGCAGTTGAGTCGGTAGAACCCAGACGGGGTCTGGAAAGAACATGTAGACAAGGAGGCATCAGATCATGGAGTAAACTGGCATGGGAACCTGAAGAAGGGAAACCAACATCCAACTCGTTCCACCCTGTGAACCTGCTTACTGCCATCAGGTCAAAAAAGAGCACCAGTACCATGATTTTAAGCGTCATTGACCCACCTCACGTAGACAGCACATCTGGATCTGACCAGGCTGGATCAGGAATAGTGGATGAGTGAATGCATGAGATGGAAACCTGGATGGAACAAGATAAATTTACAATTATTTGAGATAACAATCCCTGTTTACTTGTAATTTTGTAGTTTTTGTTGTAATTTTAAGCAACCAGCACACCATACTAAGTTCCGTATATGAGTAAAAAAAGTGAGAAAATAGTTTAAAGTAGTATTTTGCTGTAGGGCAAAAAGTTGGTGTGTCTGCAAACCTAGGAAAATCCAGGCGATGGAATTCCCACATGAAACAAACAGCACAACCCTGGCAGCAGAAATCTATTGCCCCGTCCCACAACCACAATCCCCCCCGAGAGGCTAATGGTAGGGACGTTCAAATGGGAAACGTCTTTGAAGAATGTATGGCTCAGTTCTGCTTTCAGAGCAGAGGTTGTATAAATAGTATTTTTACGTTTGAAAAAATAAACTGCATTTGTCACGATTTCATCCTCCGAGGTTGTAAAGACCTCCTTTGGATGAGACAAAAGCAACTGCATGATTAGCAATGACTTGGAACTGAGCTTGGAAGTTCAAAATACTGTATATTTTACAGAGCAAGACTATGTTGATAAATCTATATGGTGCAAGGCACAGGACTGACTCAGACGTCAAAACTTTCAGAGAGGACTCCACTGGGTCTTGCTTACCAAAAATATCTTAATATTTGTGTGTAAAAGCAGTGGGCAAGATGTTTTCACACATACTTCATGATTATTTCAATACATTTTTTATTTAATTATTGTGAATAAAGCTTATTGTGGCCTTATAAACATTGAATAAAAAAGAGAAAGAATAAATGTGTCCCTGTCTGTGAAATCCAGGCTCAAAATCGAATCATGAGATTAGAAGCATCAAAGTTGTCATGCCATATAATGAAAAAAGGTCAAATTTGTTTATTGTTGTAAATGATAGATTGAGTGTTAGATTTAGAGAGATAGTACTTCATTTTTTTACAGAGTAACATTTTATTTATAATACATGGGGGCGGTTTCCCGGAAAGGGATTATCTTAAACCAGGACTAGGCCTTAGTTAAAGTTGTCTTTAAAAACGTACTTTACAAAAAAACTTAACAATACTTATGTGCATCTTGCGACAAAACAATCCCACTGATCTATTTTAAGATATGTCAGAGTAAGTCGTTTTCCATCATGACACCTCTCACATTTAAATTAGTCTGGGACTAAAGCCCTGTTTGGGAAACCGCCCCTGAAAGTAATTGCTTTAAACACTCAAATTAATCATTTTATTGATAGTACATTTTATAAAAAATACCAAAGGTTGGCTTCAACACAGCCTTTTTAATTTACATGGCAATATTAAAAATGATCCAATTAATACACTTGCAAATATGTTTCTGTTATTCGTATTTTCAGGGTTATGTACAGCCTTCTGCCTTTGGGAATGTGATCACCATGGATGGGCCCAAGGCTGCTAGAAGTTATTGGAGTTTAAAGCTTATTCAGCCATCTGCATATTACTTAAAAGACAATCACATGAGTGTGCATGAGAACTGTGGGCACCACACCCATCATAAAGCACATTTATAACAAAGCAGTTTAAAGCACGCCACAAAGCAATTTTTAGTTTTTTCTAGACGGTTTTGTTATTCATAGGTGGCTATAGCTGTCTGATAAGTTGACTTGATGTGACCATTGGTTTTAGATTTGATATTCAAAGTCTTTCAGTAACTTTAACCTTTGGATAAAGTTCTTTCTTCTATGAATGACTGATTAACGCTTTTCTTTGACACAGCGTGAGGCACTCAACATTTCAGTCATTAGAATATATTACCAGGAAAGTTGTATCACGTTGCGCTAGCAACGCCAAGGTCATGGGTTCGATACCAGGGAATAGCAGAGTCAGAAACAAATGTATAGTACAATGCAATGTAAGCTGCTTTGGATAAGAGCGTCTTCCAAGTGCATAAATGTAAATGTAAAGTTTGAAGAGGAAGTACATTACAAATAACACTTTTTTGAAATTACTATTCATTTTTATACACTTTGGAACCTGATGATGAAATGGTCTTGTTGCCATGGTGACTTCTTTAATTGCCATAGAATAGGAATTTTGCCTGATGTCAATCTAGATTGTTATATTATGGCAAACAATAGTTAATGACATTCCATCTTGCAGACAAAAAGCTAAATTAATTCAAACATGTCTTAATATGAAATGTGATGGGTTGGCCCTAGAGAGGGTGTTTTGTGCATGCAAGTACTAAAAATTGGGGTCTTAGGTTTTCAGTATTGCTGGCTTGAAGGGTTCATAGGCCATGATGGAAGGGACTTTAGGAGGTTCCTGTGTCCTTAAATCATAAATCTGTTTTTGGAATCATGTAAAACTCACCAACGCAAATGTGTTCTGAGTGGATTTTTGGTTGCTTAAATGGCGAAAAGGTCCCACTTCGTGATATTTTGTTTAGCACTTTTTATAAATGGAATGAAGCACCAACACAAATACTTACATATGCCGTCAGAAACATTAAAGGGATACTCCTTGTAATAAAAAAGTTGTACTATAACTATATTTAAAAATAATAAAATCTAAGGAATAAAAAACGATCAATCGTTTTTACATTTAAATAGATTGTTTTGCAAGTAAAACTAAATGACTCTAATAAATTTAAGATGTCACAGCGTGTAATACAATTTTCACTTTGTTTTTATTTTAAAACGACATTCTACAAATAACTTTGCAACAGCAAACATTTTACATTCATAAACGAGCAAACAATTGTCTAAGGGGAAAAACATACAAACAACAGACTTCTACTCACAGAGAGATAAAGAATAGTGAAAAATAAAGCGCAGAAGGAGCAAGCCGAGGCGCTCCGTGTTAGAGGCATTATTGAAAAACAATGTGCATTAATAAAAGTACAAAACTAAACATTCTCTTAAAAAGACAAGGGTAAAATCTCCTGCACCCACATTTAAAGGACGACTCTGTGTTAAATTCAGTGCAAAGGGATTAAAGATGGGAAAAGAACATAATTGCCAGAATAGAAAGGTCCCTTGAAATTGTTTTATCTCTTGCTATTTCACACTACATCAATAGGTGGCAGTGCCTGCACTGTACGAAAGCTGTACAATTTCATTATTAAACGGGGGATATATCTTGTGCCAAATCCTTATTCAGCTTCATGTTCAAAGTTAAAATGTAAAGCTGATCTGAGATCTGTGTTGCTAAACACAGTAAATAATCTAAAAGGTCATATTTCATACACATAGCTTTGCAGCCGAGTCAGACGATTGAATTCAACAGAAATGAATTTAGGGGCCCTGTGTATTCAGATATCATTTTATACTTTGACTATTCTATTTGTTTATTTAAATGTTATTTTGTTCCTTCGGTTTAGACGGTCTCTACTTCATTAAATTGTGCTAGGGCTTCTATAAATATATATCTATTACTTTCCTTTATTAGACTTCTTGACAAAACTATATACATCCTCAGCAAATCAATGCTATTAAACTGTAGTTTTTGGATGAGAATACACTTCCTTCAACTTTTCACTATTAACACGTACCTGTGCACTATTGCACATTCATCGACGAGAGCAGGCAGAACTTTGAAATGCCTCCTTTGACAAACTCAACAAGGACCCGCTGAGGCACAAGTGCCCAAGGAGATACTGACCGTGGTACAAGTTTTTTTTGTCAGGTTATCAACGGCAACACCATCATGCATGTCCACGGGGAAGGACATAGATAGTAAGAAAGTAACATGTAGAAATGTCTTAGCTACAGACAAACTCTGAGTGAATGTGCTCCACACTTGGGAGGACATAGTTAACAGGTATAAATAATACGCAATTACACAATACAAATAAATATGACTTATTTAAAATATAAATAAAAAATGCCATTGTTGCCTCAGAGCAAACAGATTAGAAATAGGTGGAAACTCGGGTGATAAACTTGAATTCACCTTTCACAGACTGACAACTTTTTGTAACAACCAGGACACTAAAATCTGGAAATAACTAAATACAATCTGGAACTGCAGACACATTATGACAAATAATGCGTACGTTTGTATGGCGGATTCCGTTAAGGATTAAACAACTGGTTTGAACAAACTTCATCAAAGGCATTTTTGTTCGCTTACGACCTAGAATAAATTGATAAGACTGGCTAATAACCGAAGTGATTTATGAGCATAAAGTGTAGAGCTAGGCCTTCTCAAAATCAATACAAATGTGCATTGCGCCTGTCATTATGTGGTCAAAATAAACACAAAGCTTTAGGACTATTTACAATTCTATAAGCTTCAAACCAAGGGCTAATGACATCTAAACGCAGGCTTCGGACAACCCTGCAGTTTCAAAAGCCGAATGGCAGTGCACCAAATACTTCTAGTAAGCACTGTTGAGAGGCACCACAGCGCCCTCTTCTGTCAGCCAGTGTAATTCCTCAAATGGGTCCAGTGTTTGGCTTCTAAACCCACAGTGGGTGCTACAGAGAAACAAATCTCCAAGGATGGCACCGGAGCTCCATAACAGGACGTTCATGCCGTGAGATCGAGAGGTTCTTTTGTTCTTTAGCAATCTTCACTCATATCTGTAGAAGCGTTTTTCAACAGCTTTGGAGCTGATTTGTTCTGCTGAATATCTCTGATCCAGGTCCAGCAGAGATTGAAGTAAGGTGTTGATGTCCGCTCGAAGCCCCTCCTTCTGCATCCAAACCCTCAGCAGATTGTAGACTTTGTCATCGGGACTCTGCGTCTCTGCTATCTTGATGGCGTTGTCGTTTACGCCGATGCTACGGAAGAACTTGTTGTGGATCCGCACGTCCAGGGTATCGAAGAGGTCGAAGCTCTTGCTCAGAGACTCTTCATCACCTAGTAAAGCCAAAGCGACCACACTTTACAATGAAGCAGTTTTTTTTTTTAAAGTAAACATCTATAAATTGAAGATGCAGAAATGAAGCGAGAAATATCTCACCAAGTACAGGAACAAGCTTTCTGAGCGGACCATCATCCTTAAGAAAAGCAAAACATCAGAAAACTACATTAATAAAGTCAATGTTTCTCTTCAAAGTCTCTGTCTGCAAACAAGGATTCTTCCACACAATCGAAGGCATTATCTTTTTTGTTTTTCTGCATATTGTTGTTTAACTGTATGAAAGGACTTCATTCTTACTAACCTGTGACCAGTGCTCTGTATCTCCCTCTGTTTGTCTGTGGACCGGAGGGCTTGACCGTGGTGAGTCCTCAATACCTAAAGCAGGGGGGAGGGCAGACAGGCTTGTTTGGGAAGAGCTGGTTGTGTTAGGCAAGCTGTCACCCAGCCCCCGGTCCTCATCTTCCACAGGTATACTTTTGACCGTTTCCTGCGTTTCTTGCGTCAACAAGGGGCGGGACTCTGGACGTTCCTCCTCCGTCCTCTCTAGTCCAGCATTGCGGTTGTTCTCCTGCTCCTCTTCTGATTTTGGGCACACATCCTAAACGATGTAAAAAGGAACACATTAAAATCACACATTACAGTTTAAAGGTGGACAATCTTTGTTGAAACATTGAAATCGACAGAATAAGCTATAGACACTTACATTTGGAACCTTCACCTCCTTCAAACTTTCATCAATTCCTAAAACAGGGATGAGAAATATATTTTTTAAGCTTTTCTTCACATTTAAACCATTAAACAATAATTTTTTGTATCAATTTTATTTCTTCTGCAGAACAAAAAATACCACCAAAAAACCAAACAACACTGGACCCCATCAACTTCCATTGTAGACACAAAACCTTTGTCAAAATATTTTATTTTGTGTTGTGCAGAAGAAAGTGTCATATACAGGTTTTTAATGACAAATTATAATATGTTTATTTTTGGGTGAACTATCCTTTTATCTCAAATATAAGAAACATTTTGTGACGTACCACTTTGTCGCTTCTGGCACCGCTTTCGTTTAACTCCTAGTACAATGACACCAACCAAAAGCAGCACAAACAGCGATACAACAACTGTAGAAAACCAGAAGAACAAATTCAATTCTTTTGCTCTTGTCAAATGGAAGCGTAATTCATATCTAAGGTCACAAGGTACTTATTTATAAATATTATGTTTTTTTTGTACAGTGTATATGCATACTTAAACACAAGCGCTTGCCTGCAACTACAGTCCTGTTGTGACCAGACGGTGTTGTCTGGTCTGTTGGACCTTCTGTTGGAATCGAAGTGAGTTTCCTGCACTTTGTGTTGGATGTCGCGGTGCATCTGCTCTCTACTTCTTCGTCAAATTTGCACCTGCAAAACCGAAAAATGTGTGAAAAAGGGTGTGAACCCAAAGGCATTAAATGGGAGTCCTTAAATGATTCTCATTATTAATAGCACAGCAAAACCCTGAGGGGTTCAAGGTGGAGAGGATGAATCACTGGAAAGAGAAACTGAGTCATTGGATGTTTGGATGATCTAAGGCGGGGCCTCAAAGGTTAAGAGAAGAGCGGCTGGGAGTGTCCCGTGTGTCAGCGCTTAACAGGGAGCCGTGCGGCACAACAGAGGGATGATGGGAGGGACTCACCGAATGCATTTTTTGCACACTTCGCATGGCTCGTCTGGCAGGCAGTAGGAACCGGCCTTGCATTCACATTTGGTGTTGCTCAAGCTGGTGCATGCTGCTACAACATTCTGATCTGTATGAGAAGAGGAAAAGGGTGAGGAAGGTATAGATAAAAAAAAAGTGGATGAGAAATTACATGATCTGGAGAAACAACATGTTTGGATGAACCAATCATTGTTCTGAACATCAGCCTCAGTTGAAATGCATCTTTGAAGGACAGCAAACAGATTTTATTCAGATCAATCCCAGAGAGAATATTGATCTAATGTGAATTTTCAAATGTATAACTAATATAAACCTTATTTAAGAGTCTTACTATCACACTTCTGTGACTCAGCAAGCAGAAGGGCAATCCGGTGAGTGATTAATTGACCCTCTATATCATAAATGACAGATACTAAACAAGACACCACATGATATAGACACACCCGAAGCTATCATAAAACCTAACAACACACACAACTGCAAAAGCGCACCCACAGAAAGCAAAATACACACACACACACTAACACACACACGGCTCGAGAAAGAACACAGAAGCGGGCCACACCCAGGCCGAGTAACGTTAGGAGATCAGATTCCCAGGAGTGATGTGTCCGGCACGGGAAACATTAGACTCGGCTCTATTCAGGGGCCCTGCTTATGTCCCCCATCCACATGAGAATCCTATGGGAGCCTTATTGTCTAAACGGGTGGGCGCAATTTTGTTTATACGAGTTTGTGGTGTTTACAACAGAGTTTGGATCCGAACAAGCAGCCGGTCTTGTGGGAGAGAGGCTAAGTGTTTAGGTAAATCAAGTAGTTTAATAAACGGTGAACTGGGCCGTCCAATCAAAATAAACAGAAACAAAATGAATGGCTTTGATTTCATAGTAACCGGAGACAGACTAAATAGCTTCGCAGAAGAGCGGGACTGTCAAGAAGAAGCACTCCGTGATGAGTTCAATGTGCTTTAGATGTTCCGGCCCGCTTGCGGATCACAGCTTGCCAAATGTTTTCCATATTTCATAAAGGAGAGTCTGAATTTTCAAAAGCATGGGATTCTGAAGGCAGCGTCGTCAGTTTATATGATTCATGGAAGTTTTGTCTTTTCTAATTTCTCGTAGAGATTCAGAAGTTAATTGTTTGTCCAGTAGTCACTGTGATGTCTTACTGCCTTCCCAGCATGTCTAAGGACATGTGTGCTCTATTATTCATTTGTATAAATGTTACATTCCTGAGTGCTCTGCTTCTCCGGAGAGTCAGTGCAGACTGCAGATGGCTGTCTACTGGAAAACTTAACAATCAATTACAAAAGCAGAAGTTTGGGATTCCTGTTTCTCGGAGTGCCAGTCACAGTCTAGGCATGGCCTTAGGACCCGTTCTGTCACTATTTACTCATTTATGTATACACAAAAGAAGTTCACATTTAGTGTATAACACAGCTTGGACATAAAAATACAGTTGCTAAATATCTTCCTTTGTGTTTGAGAGAAGTTAGCTTGAGTCTTTTACACAAGCAGCGGCAGGAATAAATGGCTGGTTTTGGAGAGCATTACCTATGTGGCAATGGCTGCACTGCAGACACTGGTCCATGCCTGTGGGGTGCTCGGCGTACGTGCCCGCTTTACACGATGAGCATGTGCCTTTCTCCTGGTCCTTATTACACTTCTCACTCACATAAGTGCCTGTTAAAAAAATGGGACATTATTTTAAACAACCTCTAGATTAATGAAGACGGCAATGGTGGATTCACACGGTACGTGGCAGTTGTGATTGTCTGGTTCGTTTTCAAAGGGAAAATCTTTTTGTAAAAGCCAGCAGCAGGAGCCTCATCGGCTTAAGGGTAGCTGCCGCACGGCGATTCCACCGCTCACCATGTACCGTGTGAATCCATCATAAGACATTCATCTTCTGCAATTTTGACAGAATAGTATATTATTTTAGAATATGATTTAATATACTATAAAATAATTTACATTTGAATCTTGTAAGTAATTATTAATTACCAAGTTATTATTATTATTCGATATTCTATTATTTTTTTGCTATGTAAATACAATAACAAAACTGTGGGAACTATGGTAAAGAAGTTCTTTCCATATCAACACCATATAAGCCCTAAAAGCTATTCATGGCAAACTCATGGTCGTGTTATCACAACTTTACACCAAAAACCTACTAAAACTTCACAAAAAAAGATCATTATACACAATAACTCACCTGGAAGTAATGTCTGGAAGCACTTATGGATGAAGCTTGTATAACAATCAATATTGTGTTTACAGAACTGGCCCTGGCAATAGAAGTTCTCAAGGTCTAATACGAAGAATCTTCACTGCTACTTACCAGCATCGCAGTTCTTGCAACAGAAGCCATTATGATAATACTCTTGGTTCTCCACACAGTTCATCTGTCTCGCTGTGCGGTTCTGCTCTCCTAAACTTCCGAGTTCAGCTGCCCCTCGACCCAGATACAAAGCAGCGAAGACAAGGATCTATAGGAAGAACAAAAGAGATCAGAGATCTTCCACTATGAATAACTTCAACATAGAATGTGAAATCGTTTTTTAGGGGCAAAACACATCTTGCGTCTTTTGCACGAGCAAATTCGTTATTTAAATGTAAACGCACGACAGCCGCGCTCAAATAGGGAGCGCCGCGCTCATTTTTCTAGGCGCCGTGTCACAATAAAATATTTCTACTTTTTAGAATGCTGCAGGTCATGTGATAAGAACCGACCAATTAGCTTCACCTTTTGTGGAACAATATAGGAAAGCCTAGCGAAGACAGACACATGATCGCAGCGTAAATAAATCAGAGTAGCACAATTATTAAAAGATATTTTCAGAGCATATAATCCATGTATCCTTTCTTGATATCTTTTTGTCTTAATGGCAAGCGTGGCCCAGGCTGCTTAGCAACAGGAGAAGGCAGGAGAGTGTGAGCTCTCAAACGCTTTGGAAAAAAGGAGAAAGCGGCGCAGCTCGCGTTTTAACAAGCAAAATGTCCCCACAGTCAAGTTATGTAATTTTCTCAATTAAAGGTTAGTAAAATGATCCTCTTTTTAATAAAAAGCCTGTTCAAAGCCAAAAAGTTAAATCCTAATAAAAATTTTAAACACTGGTTTGACTTTCTTCTAGCATGAGATGACCTATCCAACACATTTCAACTACACCGGAATGGGTCATTTTCAGTCTAAATTAAGCTATGCTCAGAAGTTCCCAACCTACAATTTAAGACAGATTTGCATTTGTGCCATTAATGTTTAAAAGTAACAAGACACCAAAGTATTCACAGAGATTCTGCTAATCGGGGGAATGAAATACACCATAACGCTAAGAGATAAGATGCTTCTGCAGGAGAAATATTAGTTTTGTACTTTCACATGACTGTTATGGTCTCTCTCCACTCTCTCTCAAATACAGAGATAATAAGAGAGGAATTCTGAGTTCTCATGGCTGACCTTGTGTGAGAAATCTAGTATTTAATTCAGACCATATGATGTGCACATCTGCAGAGCAAAGCAAATTAACAGAGTAGGAGAGTCTCTTATTCTCAACCTGAACAAAACAGCCTACACACACACACACAAGGTACTCAACGTGCTCCCTATTAAACATTTTTAACATTAAGCGTTGGACATGTAACAATAAAAACGGTATATTTCTAAATAAATATTAACAATTAACCAAGGTTAATAAATGTAATTAAACATGATGCGTTACAATTACAGCGACCGACAAGCGAAGTGTAGTAACGTTTTACCATTTGTTTTCAAATAAACAAAATCTTTAAAATAGCTAAACCATATGCATTGCAAACTAATGCTGGGGGGTTCAATAAACTCCAAAGTGTTTGAATAAAAAGGCATGTGGGAATGCATGTACATCAGACCAGATCCATATGGGGAACAAGCCTCTAATAAATGTTCAAAGAAAACAAATGTGCATAGGAGATTGAGAGGGAAAAACTAGAGACACACCGCGTGTGTCTATGCGTGTCAAAACGAGAGGGGAGGAAAGATATTCGGGGTCGCTGTGAGCAGATAGAGGGAGGTTTATACAAGCTGTGTGTCTGTTTGTAAGAGAGGGAGTCAACAGCAGCCCTCTGTAAGGGCTGAGCGGGGGTCTTCAACTTCAGACGAGCACTTTACTCGGTCCCTGAGGCCCCCCTTCTTTCTTCTCCCTCTTTTCAGGGTTTCACAATGAGAAGGCCTCATTTACCGCTAAACAACACACTTTAGAAGCACCACTTCAAATGATCCACATTCTCACAGACACACAACACCGCCACCATACACCTCTACTGGAACTCGACACCGCTGGCTCCATCTCACGGCCCACATTTCTCATTATCATCGGAGACAGAAAGACAAAAGATAGTGAACAGACCGGCCAATGACCAGCACTGGGAACATCCTTTATAGTACCGCACTATACGTTAAAGACGTTAAAAGAAACAACAGAACACTTTTGTTGTATTTGAAATGTTAGTCGTATGTTCTTGAACACAAAACAGTTCAGTTAATGAGCATTTTCCAGATAGATTTTGTAGTGTAGTCGTAATAATTGGCTAACGACCGCTCACAATTTTTAATTAAATTATAAACTTTAGGCAACAAAAAATTTGCAGAGAATGAAAAAAAATGTGTTAATTTCAGGTTTTATTATTTTAATAAAATTAAAACTTTTGCCAGGAAAATGTATGTAATGTAAATGTAATGTTATGTAACATAACATAAATGTAGCACATAAAAAATTACATACATTTTAATAATTTTAGGTTTATCAATTAAAAAAAACATTTGGCAATACAAAAACATATTAGTAGAGAAAGAAAATTGCAGTTGAAATTACTTTAAGCTTAATCAATAAAAAAATTAATAAAAAGAAAATAACTTTTGGCAATTAAAACCATACAAGTACAGAAAAAATATATTTTAAATAGAGATTTTTTTTAGTGTAGTCCTTATAATTGACTAACGACCGCTCAAAACTTTTTATTAAGTTATGATCTTTAGCCAACAAAAGATTTGCAGAGAATAAAAAAATTGATGTAAATTTCAGGTAATTTTCAGCAGCGGCAGGAATAAACAAATAGCAGCTGATATGAATTTCAGGTTTTTCAATTAACATACATTTAAAATAACTTTGGCGGGTAACATTAAATAAGTAATGAAAAATCTAAAATCGCATTCTAGATTTATCAAAAATTCCAATTGAGCACATTGCATTGTGGGATGGACTATCCCATGCAGTCTGCTCTTGGCATATATTGCACATTTCGGCATTTAGGCACACATTACACCCCTAATGTATTCTGCAGAAAGTCCAATTCCGAAAACAATCTTACTTTCCACATCCATCAATGTTTATTCAACAAGTTGCTGCATCACTGGTGATAAATTGCTACATGAAAACTTTTGGTTGTTATGACAAAATATAAAAGACCACTCCAAATAGAATAGCAACAGTGTTGCCAAAACAGACGAGCAATCAGAGAAAAAAAACACTGCAGAGTGTTACTTGTAAACTAGTATCAAATAGTGCTGAACAGCTGCGTTTAGTCGCTGCAGAGCGCCGGGGTATTCGAGAATATGCTGAAACGCAATACAGTGGCAACAGCCATAAGAATGTAATTGGACATCTTATGCATTGTCAGACTGCAGATTTGCAGACTAACCCATCTTTAAAAGCTGAAAAAACATCTCAAAGCCCGCAGTAAAGAAACTCATCAAGAGCGCACACTCATTTTTGAGGCTTGAGATGCGATGTTTGGAACTATTTGGAAGTGTTCAATGGTCTTCTTGTTGAAAGACAGATCGAGTCAATCAGCCTTGAGCATAACCAAAGTCAGCGAGTGTCTAAACAGACAGTAAAACTGTCCGAGACAATAAAACTGCAAGAATGGAGTTGTGAGGCAAACCCGATGTATATGAGACCAGAAGTGTGTTTGAGGGAAGTCTGAGGCAAACTTTGGCTCCAGTGTGAGTCTCTGGATATCAGCCATGCCTTGTTGTTCTAAGGGAGTTTCCTGGACTGAGCAGCGCTGTCGAGCCGCACTCTCTCCTTGCTCGCGTCAGACTTTCCACAGACGTCCGCGTGCAAACGCACGCACAATCGCACCATTTAGACACGACCACCGGGAGGCGGGGTCAGAGAGCGACGGCTAAGAAGCTGTGGAGGAATTCGAAGAGAAACAGTGAAGCAGGGGAGATACAATAGATGGAGTGTGGAGATAAAGAGAGAGGGAAGACGCATAGGAGTTTGGGAAGGCACAGAAAAGAGAAATGGAGAGTGAACGAAGGGGGGGAGAGATTCCGACTTCATACAGACACACTGAAGCCATTCAGGCGGGCAGGACATTAAAAGTCAGACTAATGAGCTACAGTACAACACACTCTCGCTCTTTCACACCCAAACACACACACGCATTCCTGAAAGACTACAACTTTCCCAGACAGGCGAAAGAGTTCATAGTGGATGTATTAGTTTTGCGGCTGCCTGAAAAGTTAGGAGCCACATTAATGTCCGACACCTGTTCCCTGACCCCCTCCGACACATCCACGACACCATGCAAGCCCATCTAGGTCAAAGTTCACAACTCTGTCAATGACATCATATTCCAGATGAAGGATAAACCAATGAGAGTGGTGCCCGTCTGAAAGCATCTATGCCAAGAGCTCATTAAAAACCAGCCAAAGCAACTTTTCCCAACTGCACGTTAGACGTGTTTGCTGTGGAAACTTCATGGTCGAAGTCTCCATGGCGACAAGTCTTTTCCCAAACAGGTGGCATCTCTTCTTTGCAGAGGCATGGATAGATAGACTCGGATGACATCACTTCCTGTGTCTGCACATTCCAGACCTGTGAATCACTGGATTGCGATTGGCAGTTTATACTAGAACTAACTTGCCAGCCTACTGCTTTGTGCTGACAGCTCATAGTTAAACTATGAACAAACAAAACAATATCAGATCAGCCGAAATGATTGGCTGCCTGCTGAATAGGAAAAAGATCTTCTGACGCACATAGGTTGTAGGTGATATTCCAGGTTTGTTGGCTTTGATAAAAAACATGGTGACTTCCTGGTTGTTCAGTCAATCTTATGTTTAACTAATATGACCTCTTTAAACATCATTTTTCCTAGTATACCTTTTTTACAACTTTATTGTTCATATTTAACATACAATTATGTCAAATATCGGATCACAGGCAGTGAAACCTCCTAGCACATGGTTTTTGTTTTTGTCTATGAATCAAAGGGTTAGTGTACTTTTTTTTCTCATTTGTCTGTCAAGTTTTCACAGAAGAGATGTGTTTTAAGTAGTTTTTTGAAGGTTGTTATGCAATGATATGCATAACATATCACAAACATTACTTTCATTCAAATTAGAATATAAATGACAGTCATCAAACCTCTAGGACAATGATACCAATGTGCCGATTTTGTATAAATTTGGACAATTCAAATCGTACAGAGATATATGATTATTAGAAAAAAGAAAGCATGGTCCACCCCATCCCCACCCATAAACACTACCATCACGTAGACCATACGATAAAATACAACTTTACAAATTACACAAACGTATACAAAATTCATACAAAAAAGTACAAATTGCCATGAAACTGTCTTAAAACATCCTGTTATGAGGAAATAAGGTGGACTTGCTTTTGTTACACAGCCCTGCAAAATCCAAACTATTGTCTTATTATCAGTTCTTTAAGACTATCCCGATAAACCATGACGAAAGCGCCTCAGTTGAGGAGGAACGCGGGTCAGCCAATAGGCCCGAGCGCTTGGAAAGATAAGACAGGAACAAACTCAATGCAAACCGGCTTCCTGCTTTCCCATGGCAATCCATTTATACAGGAGGAAATGGCAGTGATATCTGGTTTGGAGGCCAAGGTCTAAAATCAGAGCAATACGGCTATCTTAAAGAACATCCTTCAAATCAGAGTATAAAATGACAAGAGGAAATGCACACAGACTCGCACACACTCATTCACAGTGTCCAGTGTGTCTGTGGTAAGGTTAGGTGGTGAGGAGGCAGACCAGCGCGGTAACCTTAACTTCCACGATGAGAGATCTCCAAACCCACAATCACAGCACACTGGCAGCTCACCAGTGTGGCGTGTTCGGGGACACCCTTTTCCATTTGAGCGAGAAATTGATGGAGTGACTGCCGAACACCATCCGAAATCTGCCCTTCTTAAATCACAGCAGTTAAACAAACAAACAAGGAACAGCTGGATCTGCCACATTGAAAAGGAGACTGCCAATACGTCTGAGAAAAACCCTTTTTTTAAAGCCTCAGCCATAATTAAAAGAAAAACAAGAGACGGCTGACCCCGAAACATGACTGTTGCCCGAAAGCACAATCCGGATGAATGGTGCAAAATGAATGAATGAGTCTTGTCTAACTGGCTGACCACCAAAATAAATGTAAACTGGGAGCACCGCACACACAAGCATTCATGAATGAACTGGTTAATGCCAACGGAGTTATTTGACAAACAACAACAGCGCACATAGTTCAAAGCAACCTGAATGAATGTGCCAAGCACGCTTGCTTCCTTTGCTACTATAAAACAATCGGGTTTACACAAGCACACTGCCGTATCTCAAACAAGAAGACCCAGCCCACATGTGGACGGACAACTTTCATACGCGCACACGCTCTTGGCACAATGTCCCGCAGGGGAAGAATGGGGTTACACAGGTTGTACTGTTTGGAATTACAGTACGACAAGCCTGTCAGTCTTTCTGGTTTGCAGAGTGTGCATGCATGACCAATTAGAACTACATCCGTACTACATGTGTCGTACAGTGAGTTTCTTTATGTAAGGCTATTGGAAGTGGCGGACAGACAGGCCTTCTTTTTCCGTACGTAACAGATGATTTCTATCAGAGCTGTCGGTTAAAGGAAGACACACCGCTCTTCATTACTTCCAGCGCTATGGAACTTTAAGGAATCATGTGCCTCCAATTATTTGCCGATCCCATGTCTTTAATGCATCATAAAAACAGGATGTACTGCACAAGGATACAGCTGAAAGGCAAGAGACGGAATTTTAAAAAAAAGTTAGCCTTAGATTTATAGCCTAAAAGAGAAAATAGAGAATAGAAAGCAAATGTTGCACGCATGATTTGAACCAGGGAGGTGCAAAAATCTAAATTAAAATAAAATGTCAAAATCCATTACAATTCAATAGGCTTGTAATTACAAACCAATGTGATTCTTTGTATATATATATATATATATATATATATATATATATATATATATATATAAATATATATATATATATATATATATATGGGCCTTAACCCTATTGGTACAGTCATATATTCATGCATGTTTTTGACTACCTTAAATAAAACACAGTGCTTACTCCAGAACGGTTGTTGAAAAAGTTGTCGTCCATCGTGACCCATCCCCAGACAGAACACTTGCGGGGCAGTAGGCCACAGCTTTAGCTAGGGGGAGGTTTATAAGACTTTTACAGCAAGCAGATCAAACACATACCACTTTTCAAAAACGACTCGAACTGTAGGGAAGTCACAGCTGTTCTTTTTGATGTACTCTGATACAGTCACACGCACAACGAAACTCGTGAACTCTACCTAAACCACAGATCATGTGTAAGCGCACTAAGAAAGGCACGAATACACACACGCGCACACCCGTGCGCACATCTTGGGTATGAGCGTGTGAAAATCTGTGAATGGCTCCTCTCGGGGAACACAGGAAATAGTCAGACAATGTAGAGGCTTCATCTGGAGTTGCTGGGCCACTGAAACACACACACGCGCACAATCCAACAGAAAAGTCAAACTACATGTCCACTCACCTTAAAAAATTGTGACAGCAATCAAGTATTACTGTCCCTTTAAAATATTACATATTTTAAAGGGACAGTTCAACCAAAAATGAAAAATCTAGTTGTTCCAAATATGTATAACTTTCTTTCTTCTGATGAACAGAGAAAAATATTTGGAAGAATGCTTTCAACCAAACAGTTTTTTGGCCACCGGTGATGGTAGTCAAATGTGTCCCAGAACTGTTATCATCTTTTGTGTTTAACAGAACAAAGCTATTTTTACAGCCCTGTATCCTACTATAGTAGTCAAAGGTGGCCAAGACCTGTTTGGTTAAAAGCATTCTTCCAAATATATTTGTCCATCAAAACAATGGAATTTATACAGATGAATGTTTAGTAATGTACTAAACGGGTATGCGGGCGTTTTAGCTATTAAATGACTTTCACGGTAAACCATCATCTCCAAATTTATCCACACTAAATAAAAATCATGGTACCGCTACCCAGTACACACATTCCTTGGCTGTTGCATTGCTTGTTTTTGAGCGTCCCCCATGAACTGCATGTTTTTAGGATGGGCGTCAAGTTAAAAATAGTCCAATTTGTAAAAACAGATCTTAAGACCCCTGTCGTTCCATCACATCGAAAATATGTTTTGCACATCCCTAGTTTGGCCTGCAGGTTATGAAACCTCCGGTCCGGGAAGTGTGCTTTTTCAGTCCCACCGAGGTGACGGAGGGTTTCAAAGCCCACAACAGAGAGATGGCTGCCTGGCAGGTCAGGCGGCCTGCTGTCCTCAGTGTGCGTTGGAGGATATTAAAAGCACAAGAAACCCACGTCGGTGCAGCCTTCCTGTGGCTTTTCTGCTTTCTGTTAATGTGGGGCACAATGAATAGAGACGAGACGGGACTGTTCGAATCACTTCCCTTTAAAAAGAGGAAAAAGGGTCAGAAAGACAAAGACAACAGAGAGAAGAAAGAGGGATAACAGGAGATCACAGTGTCGCTTCATGTGCGCAATGTTATTTGTGGTTCTGCACAGTATATTACACAATAAAATTGTGTTGATGAGATAATAGATGCATACTCGGACTAAAAGGTTGATTCGAAAATGTACAAAAAGTTATTACTGAAATCTGAGTTACCCTAGACTGGATAACCAACATCTTTAAAATTCGATTTAAATGTCTTTACTTCCTTGTTGAAGGCAGAACTTCTGCGACATGTCCCCCTTATGACAATATTTTTTGACACTGACTTTTAAATTCTGACATAATCATTCAGGTGTCACTGATTCATACCCTTAATGAAATGCCAATTGTTAACACAAAAAAGTACATAAAATAACCTGCAACATTCTGTTTCCAACAAAAATGGTAACAGAGCCCAAACCTGCAGATTGCAGGTTTAAAAATTAGACAAACTCATAAACTTTGCTTTGTATACTACAGGGAAAAACTAAAAATTCTCCCTCATTCGTAAGTAGCTTTGGTCTCTGCTCAATGAATAAACATCAAAATAACGCCTTGCTTAGGTTGGACAAGTGTTAAAATATCACAGAGCGGGTCAGAAGAACTGAATCCTGACAATAGCAGCTGTAGATGAAGTGAAAACAAGCATCACCCTTTCATCCCAAATTTAATTACAGCTAAACATTTCCATTTCTTCACAGCGCCTACCATGGAAACTTCTGAGAGGTGAATAGTCCATCTATGCGTCAGAGATCAAAGTCTTGCCCAATCAAAGCTTAAAGGCCAGGATGACTCAGTTGCTCATCTCTTTGTACTACGGCCCCATTGGTTGTCAAGAACAGGTTGAACGAGTTTCAAAAGATTTGATTTGGAAGGCTACGAGCTGCACCATTCTTCTCTGTTAATCTTTTAACTACTCGTATTGTCATCGAAGGTAAACATGCGTCAATATTGCCCGTTTACGACAACACAAACATGTTTATTAAGCTTGTAGTGCAATCCACTGAACGTATAATACAAAAACATACACCCATGACATTAGGACAATGTCACGCTGAGTTGCCTCCCTCATTAACTCTTCTCATCTCACCAAGCTCACATCAGACGGAGACTTTATGCCGAATGCCTTTCTCATCACTCACAGGGGCAGGAGATTGAGTGAGGGTCACTGTATGCTTTTTTTGACCCGCTCTGGGTGAAGAATGAACATTAATTCAGACGTCTGCAAATGTCTGAATAAAGTCATTTTTAGAGGTGTAAACTATGTTGGGCTACAATTACACATTAGAATTTGTGACTTATTTGTATGTTTCAATGTTTTCAAACGTAAGCCATTTGAGTTTGTTAGCTTTTTAAAGGGGAAATTGTTTTTGGGAAAAACACCCATTTTATCATTGACTACTAATGTAGGATTGTTTTGTTCTGTTGAACACAAAAGAAGATATTTTGAAGAATGTATAGGAAAGCAAAGAATTCTGGGTAATTTTTACTCAATTTGAATGTTTCCTCCTACTATGGTATAGTCAAGAACTGTTTGGTTGCAACTTACAAGCATTCTTCCACATATCTTTCTCTTTGTTCATGAGAACAAACATTTTACATAAATTTGGAACAACTCGAGGGGGAGCAATTTTGGGAAAACTGTCTCTTTAAAGCTTACATTTAGAAATAAAGTTAAGTGAAACAAGTTGTCTAGACACCAAAGTAAGTTTCATAAGATTTACTGACAATCAGAGCAAATTTAACTTGAGGCTGTTTGATTTGTGGGATGCCGAATCAGGTTTCGAGAGCAGGCAGAACAAAACGAGGAGAGACCACTTACACGTCTGCCCAAATACTGTAATGTCTTAAATTATCTTCATTTGAGTACTTTTTGCAATTATTGATATTCACAATTAGCTTCAATTAATGTCATTGATCTCATGTAATTATATTTTGATTTAAAACTATTATCGATTCCGAGGCCAAAAACAGCTCCAACTTTTTTTTAACATAGAAATGTCATTTAGCATCTATCCCACGTCTTCTATTCATAGAGTCTAAAGTTGCTATTTCCACCTTGACATGATTAGACAGTATTACAGGAATACACCCAACCACAAAGCTAACCAACACCATTATCCATCGCCTTACACGAGACACAACACCCTCATCTAATTTCCTATATTTAGGCACACACCCTAATTCCTGTTTGCTACTGTGTCACGTTATTCAATCTGCCGTTCACCTGTGGAATCATGGGACAACAAGACATAAGAATAAAGGACAGAGTGGGTGTTGTTTTCAAGGAAGCGGAGGAACTGTTCAATTTTAAGTCAAACTGGCAGGTAATTATTGTTTGAAGACACTGGATAGGGGGTAAGTATGAACACACACACACACAGACGCAGGAAGAAACACACGCGGTAAAGCACACTATCAGCATTTTAACCAGTCAATAGACACTGAATAGAAGGGTAGCTGAATAGCAGGCACATTGTAATATATGTAACAAATCTCTCGTTCAGTCACTCAATATCGGAGCAGTGACCTCTAAGGTGTGGCCACTTTTTTAAGAAAAACCATGAAGTACAGACAGGTGCCTCTGCTCACCCTGGAAGAGCTAAAAGACAAAAGCGAGATAGATGCTTCACCACAAACCCACATGCCATCAACCTGCTGTCGCGTTTCAGAAAACCTTTCGTTGCATCTCTCCCACTACTTGAAGTTTTTAAAGCCGTGATACATCAATATATGACACAACAACAAAGAATACTTTGCAGAAAGGATTTTTCTCTCCTCATTTAAAAGGTACCAGAGAGGATGATTTTCTGTGTGCCTAGACAACAGTTATAAGTAAGAATTGACAATGTATAGTAAAAACGGTTCTTCATTGCTCCTGTAACCATTTGCCATTTCTTGTCTGTTGTTCACCATCTTATTCTGCCCCTTTACTTGCTCATCTGAAACGCTCATGCAATGTTAAACAAATGTATCATGTAGGTTTTCAACAAATATGAGTTTATAAAAAGCCAAACACAGAATAATTATAAAATAGCAGTGTTTAAACCATTTAAGAGCATTGAATCCGACCGCACAAGATGTCATCTATCCATCAGCATAACTCAAGGAACAGCCCCAAAACTTTTGAAGACATGATAAATGTGCCTCATGTCTGGGTATAAACAACTGTAATGGGCCTAAATAACCAGGCTTGTTTATTGTGGGCTGTCTACAGAAGAGAACCAGAAACACATTTGGCAAGGTTTTAAACACACAGACTCCCACACATGCACACCATTCTGATTACTCTGATAATGAGTGTTGCGTTTAATTGCATCAAGCAATCGTCTCTCTTCCTGTCTCCTAAATGTGGATTCTATAAACATCTGATGGTGGAAAGTGGCTTTAAAAGGCTCCTAACAAGCGGCGGGATGTAGCCCCGGCTCTGGACTCTTTCTTGTGGATCCCGAGGTATGCGCCACATGTCCTGTTTGGATTTGAGGGCCGCTCTGAGAGATACCGTGCACGTTTCCTGTCCATGCCCACACCCTAGAGAGCACGCTGTGATAAGATCTAAAGAGTGCGAGTGGGTAAAAGCGTCAAGAGGGGATGGGAAATATAGGGAGAGACAAAATCTCAGAGAAAAAGTCTTGCATACAATATCCAAAGAACAGAAAAAAAGGGGACAAGTGAGAAAGTGGGACAGAGAACTTACTCTGATTGTGTGCAAAATGTTTATGAGTGTGGGTGGAACAGTTTACAAAGATCTGATTCCTGTCACTGCCATCTGTGTTGACAGGAAGTTTACAGTGGGAGCTGAACGCCTCCGTCCACCTCCCCCCTCCAACTCACCCCCATCCGCTCTCACTGGCCCAGGAATGTGTGAGCTATGCACACTGGCAAGGATGAACTATCTTCATCCAGTAACCAGCCAACAAGAGCAGACGCATAACTTCGCAAAGTTTACACCATGCATAAACAGCCACATTGCAAACTACCTCTGCCCTTTCATCGTAATGAACAAATACGGAATAACTGCTGGCCTTCAGATTGCGAAGGGTTCACCTGAGGCTATTGAGAAAATCTAGTTGCCTTCAAAGGTAACAACAGTTAGAATAACCATCACTCATCATCTTAAGCTTGGTCGAAGGGCCAAAATGCTTGCAGTCAAAGTATGTATCTACAGCTATGTGTTTTATCGCATTATATACATGCATTAACACAGAACCTTCCTCTGTATTTTTTATTCAATTCTTGGTTATCTTTAGGGTCTCTTGAATAGAGAACTGTATAACAGTTACGGACAGCATGAGAGTAAACTCAAGGGAAAGTCTTAAAGGTGAGTCTCTCGACATTCAGTTTTTATAGTGGCACTTTTGGCAGAGCGGAGCTGGAAAAACCAACAAAGGGGCAGTGAATGGCTCTTTCAACGTGGAATAAACTTAACACTGGCACCACACAGAGAAACTTCTCCCAAGATGAGGTTCATTTGAAAGGAGAAGATGGTCAAACAGCTCAGTATATCACGAAAACCATAACCAAAACCAAAAGACCGTGCCTCAAAATCAAGCGAGCTGCCTAACGTTACCTAGAAAGCACATTTACGCATTACAGGTGCGCGGAATTCTGCTGTCATCGGAAGCTGGTTTTGAGACTGTTACTTTGTATACTTCTTTAAAATGTACAGACATCACTTGCTCGTAATAAAGCTGTTAAAACAATGTCAAATATTACGAAAACCAACCAGCAAGGTAGATGTGGTAGTACGCGCAATTTTACTATAGTCTCGCTACAAAAACCATTATAATTAAAGTAAAACTATGGAAATACAAATGGTATCAATCCGACCGAGACGCGTGTCTTTAAAATTAAGTTACAACAGACCAACCCAGTTAAAGTGATTTTTAATGGTTTAAAGAAAACCAAGAAGGGTCCATACCCATCGTTTGAATATATCGCACAGAAATCACTGCACGTAAACTTCACAAAGCACATAGACATCGACTTTGTAACATTATATTATTCAAAACGGAATAAGGTGAAAGTGACATGAACAAATAATGAAACTACACAAAACAAAATCACTCGGCGACGAAGAAGCGCCAGACGTCTTACCGCGAGTTTCATCGTTGTGGATGAGTCCATCCCTTACGGATGGCTTGTTTTCCGAAGTTTCCAACTACTTGGTTGATTGCTCTTACACCTCAAAAACAATGTTTTTAACCCGAGTTATGAGGAAAAAGTAACTAGAAAAATCAAAGTATATCCAATGAATGGCGGCCTTTCACTACCGGCTCATTTTTGCAAGCGTACTCAAAGGAACGCACTTGGCGTAATGCGAAACTTCTGAGTGTAGAGATGAAAAGCGAGCGTCCTGACGCAATTCGCGTGACGCATTTCACGCGCCCAATCAGAGAGGCGGACTTTGGTTTATCGAGAGCGCTGTGATTTGGTGGATCTGTGAACTCATTCGGCGCTGCGTAGAGCCTCTGGTTTATGACGTCTAGGTACCGCGAGAGCGGATCAAGATAAACCTGTTTCGAACCGCTCGACTCTCTCTCGCGGTACTCTGATGTCATCGGTTTGCGCAGCATCATATAAAGTCGAACACACCTAGTTGTTGTTGAGTTTGCGTTCTCTCTTGTGCTTTTTAGGCGAGGCGCATCACTCAAAAAAAGCCTATTATTGCAATGTTGTTTTGCTAAAGTCGTGTAATTTCGTATGTCAGTCCTTTATTCTGTTATATCTTCTTTTCTATTTTATATGTATGAAAATTCATAACTATTTTATAAATCTGTACTTTGGAAATTATACAAATGTAATCTCATTTTGTTTCTAAAAAGCTCTAGTTAAATGAAGGTGTGTAGGCTAACAGTGTTGTGTTTGGGGAGGGCTGTTGTCATCATTACCTGAACATCATAACACATTAACTATTTCTCTTAAAAGGTCTTTGATGGGGTTTTAGAAGGGAAATTTCAACAAAGACAATAATACTTAGTGCCATACCTCTGACGCAATCTGCAAATATTGCGAAATCAGGTCCGCGTGACTATAGTGATCTGCAAATATGTTTTCAGCTTTAAAGGTGTGTGCATCACAATGCTCACACAATACTGCATCTTAAACAAATTATGATTGGAAGATAAAAATTTTTTTCGAACTTTTATGCTGAGTTTGCTACCAAAGACCTACAATACTTGTTAGCTCATGAAGGAATTTTCATTATATTGATGATAACAAATATAACATTTTCCAAAATGTCCCAGGCTACTTTGGTTAACAACCTGTGAAATGTTTCATATCCACTGATGATAAAGAAAAAAGCAAGACGTACTGTAAATGTGATGTTGCAATTTTTCCAGAGGGCTGAACAGATCCAAATTTTTGCTGTCATTGATTAAAAAACCCCAACAACAGGTGTATTTATATGTTGAGGACATTCATTAGGATAAACATACAGATTTGCAAGGTAAGTTTGAACTTGCATTCTTTGGATTTGAGTTAAGATAAACCTTATATTGTCATTCTTATATTAAAAAAACACACCAAACCATGTTCAATGCATTTTATGTAATCTGCTTGAGAATGACAATGCAGGATTTTGCGCATGCCAGGTACTGGTTAAATATTAATTTTTCGTAGTTATTGATGTTAGTTAGGTTGAGTTTATTGTACTGTAACCCTACTTTGTCTTTAAACAACTTACTCAATGACCCAGATTTGTGATCAAATATTTTATAGTTTTACCTAAAAATACTGAAAATAAAACAGTTTATAAAATAAAACTCCGTGACACGATGCAAATGCTTTAAACACACATATACTGTACAAAATCACCTTTTATAAAGATTTGAAAAATGAGAGATTCAATTAATATAACATGCTGCCCTTTTTAAGACATATGGCTCTGTTTATACAAGTCACCTTGCTTGAGTGGACTTACTAAACACTGGCACAAAGGTGGCTGAGGATGCATTGACAACCTGGTATGTAAGCTATGCTGGAGAGCTTATAGCCTAACGAGGTCTGGAAAATATATCAGGTCAGGAAACAAAAAGAAATGGAGAGACAGCATTTTGCAGTGCAGTATGGATGACATGTGATTACATTTATTTATACACCAATGTTATTATCTCAGTGTAATGCAAAAATCCAAACACAAAATTGCAGTAAATTAAAACTAAATTTTAAAAAGCATTATAATTTAAGTTATATGTTTCAATTTATTTCTGTATCTTCTGTAAGAAACTATTTAGAAAATATATTGTTACAAAACTATAATTAATAAAACAAAATGACCAAAAAAAACTGCAACTGTTAAAATGATTTCACATTACTAATGTAACATGGGAGTCGTGGTGCAATTTTGTAAGGTTTAAATTGAATTTTAAATACATTTTGTATTTAAAATATTTTTCCAAAATAAACTGTTTCACATAATAATAAATCAATGACAATATGCCCTATCCTAAACCCATGGGCGAGGACCCATTGGTGGGCAAGTCTGGTGCCAGCAGCCGCGGTAATTCCAGCTCCAATAGCGTATATTAAAGTTGCTGCAGTTAAAAAGCTCGTAGTTGGACCTCGGGCGCGGGCCGGCGGACCGGCGCATATTGACAAGCTCTGTTTTTCCAATAAGTCAAAAAAGTGCATGTAATGAGTAACGTGGTAAGTCTGTGATGACATGCTGGATATGTCTTCTGTAGTTTTGAGTGGAAATCTATTGTAAAACACCACATCGGTATTATTGTTCTAACTGTATATCCTGCACTTGCTAACTGCACTTCTGGTTAGACCTAAACTACATTTCGTTACACTGTACTTGTATATGTGTAATGACAATAAAGTTGAATCTAATATAATCTATTGTTCTCGTCGTGGAGGGATCTTCGTCAGAAAAGACGTATGAGTAATGCTTGTGGCAGGCCACAGAGAATTGCTCACAAACATCTTAATGCAACTTTTCACAATTGCAGCCTAAAATTGACAAGTCTGGCAACTGGGTGAAACACCCTACAACAAACTCTCTCTGTCACTCTCACACACAAGAATTCGGCATTGTTTACAGTTCAAAGAGGACATGAGGGTCCAGCAGAGAAAAACTCAGCATGGATTTGGAGGACAGGCCTAATTATCACATATTTGTACCATAACTGTTTGAGTTGCACAGAGATTCTTTCCATGCCTCTTTTATTTCTTTTGAAGGGGAGGATTTTGTTGACACTTTTCGGAATGCTGGGAGATTTTTTGTTTTTGGTGAAGAGAGAGCAGAAGTATGAAATCAGTGAGGAACACAAAGTTTATGTTTGACAGAGTACAGGATGGTGGTGGTTGACACCAGGATACCCTTGTCTGGGCTGCAGGATGCGTCTCATAATTCAGAGCAAAGATCGACCTCACGCTTTGGTCTACTGTAAATCTGATGACAAGAGAATCAACAATAGAGTGCATGTGTGTATTTTTTGTGTTGTATAAATCATATCTTTGTGTAGGTCTTCCAGAACACTTGAACAGGATGTTAAGCACATGAATTTCGCAAATACTTGGAAAGACAGATCCGACTTAATAAAGATCAAGGTTATAAGCATGACTCAACGGAAGAGCATTTGTTAATGCCCTGAGAAAAATTTCTATAATTTATGTCGTCAGGCATTTGCACACAAATTTACTGCAAGTTTTCTTAGATAAAACCTTTACCTCGGCATAGACTGGATATTCTACCTGTTGACGTATAGTAAAGCTCCTTTCTTTATTCTTTATTTTCCACACTATAGGAAAAGAGATCTGTTTGTTTACTGACATTCTTTCAGCAAAACAAATACATTAATAAAGGTTTGGTACTCACTTGGAGTGAGTAAATGATGACACAATTTCATTTATGGGTAAGCTGTCTCATTAAGGCAATGTTTGAATAACATGCTATGATGTTGTGAAGAGTCTGGTCATTGTTTGTCTCTTGCTCAAAGAAAATGAGTGTTTGTCTGCTTTCACATCCCTTCCTGTGTTTAATTTCACGTGTGTGCGTGCGAGTTGGTTGCTGGGGTCCTCTCAAAAGCAGGAAATTACTTCATTTGGAACTTGCCTGACAATACCAAAACTGTGCCCAACCCACAAACACCTGTGCACACCTTTGCTTGTACTAAACCGGGTACGCCCACACAGTTAAAACAAAGTTTATTGCAGTTCATGCGCAGTACCATATCTGTGCTAAACTTGAAGTACAAACAGTGAGGACCATTTACGCCAGTGTGAGTGAAATAAAACAACATGAAAGAGAACTAACTCATAATGTTATACATTTGCCAACTTTAGCCACAACAAATACTATCCCTTTCTCTGAGTCTCTTGCTGCTATATTCATTTTAGTTGGATGATGTTTTATGACCTTCAGATAAACTACAAGCCTGTGTTTTCTCCCATAGCGTATGGGAAATGAAGTGGGGATGGGGAGAGGAAAGTAATGATGGGGGACGCTCCAAAAAAGAAAAAGGAGCGAAGAAACGGGAAGGAAATATCCCGAGCGTCAAAGTCTGATCTAGTGACGCCTTCTCATTGTTTTTCAAGTGTTTTAAACAGAAGAGGACAGACTTGAACTTATCTGTGAACTTGCCCTGTTTTCCCAGAAAGTGGTCTGTTTAGAAGTTATTTTTTTTGCTTGTGCATGTATGCGAACCCGCCGTCGGATTAAACCAATTCCTGTTGCAACATTTAGCCATGTGACAGACGTAACATGTGACCGTGTTACTTCACAAGTGTGACACTGCGAAGCGTATGAGTTAAGAACCCTATGCGCTTTCCTGGTCATCAGTGGTAAGAGCATGGTGCTAACAATGCCAAGGTCATGGGTTCAATCACAGGGGATTGCATATACTTAGAAACAAATGTATAAAATGCAATTTAAGTCGCTTTGGATAAAAGCGTCTGCAAAATGCGTAAATGTAAATGAATGGGCTTAAGGTCATTGTCTCCTGTCAAACAAGTGTGATGCAGCTCTGTTTGTCTCCATTTTGTTATGGAATGTTCTAGCAAAACTTCACGTCCACACATCCCCTCATTTAGCCCCTTACAATCATCAACACCGACAATTTACTGAGAAACAGGCCGGACACGGCCACATGCTTAAAAATAAACTTCAACGGGTCCCAAAGGATATCACTGAGTCATCTGCATTATACAAGCTCCAAGTGCCGGTTTTTATGTGCTCTCAAAACAAAATAAATTTACAAGAAAATAAGTCTGAGAAGGATTTTATTTCTGAATAATTTACTTAAATCTTTTGACTTTCTTTATGAAAATGGACATTTTTCATTTCTGACTTTCTGAGCTCTGTGGATGCAACAAGTGGAAATTAAAACTGAGGGAATACAAACAAACAAAAACTTAAAATCACTAATGAAGACTTAAAGTGAAAGTTCACCCAAACATGAGTATTCTGTCATCATTTACTCACCCAATGGTCATTTCAAACCAGCACGACAAGAACACAAAAGAAGATCATTTGAGGAATGTTGGCCATCGAACCACACACTGATATTTGTTTTGTGTCCATACAATAGAAGCGGATGGTTACGACCGATGAGAGTGAGTAAATGCTGTGAGAATTTCATTTAATCACTTTAAGTTTAAAGAGTAACGTTTGAGTTTAGAACATGGGGTTAATATCTCAAGCTATCTACAGTAACATTTACTTCTGGTGAAAATCAGGGAATATTTCACAATATGTTTATGATATTCAGGCCTACATGATGTTATTGGGTCATACTAACTCTTCAAGGCTTTTCCTTGAATCACATAAAACATCTAAATGTTTTCTTAATAACAACAACAGTTCTGTTGTAGCTCTTCGTTTTCCAAGCAAAGAAGACTCGAGACATCAAGTCCATGTAAATCCACAAGGTAAGAATGATCTAAGAGCTTATCCGGTAATTCTGCATGGTTAAAGCTGATAAGGATGTGTATTTTCCTGTGTCACGTTGTCTTTTCAAATCACCGGAGGATATAAAGGTCTCCCGATCTCAGCATTGCACTCTGCACCATGTCACACTTTCTCCCTGTCCTTTTACTTTATGATCTGTTTTTAATGTGTCATGTAAGTGACTTGTAATGCCAATTTTATTTAGCTCATGTACAAAAGTTTTTTAAAACTAGCTACATTATTGGCTATACATAACTATGTCTTCATAGGTACACAATGAAGTGTGATATTTTTATTACCTCACATACAGTACAGTAGCCCTAAATGGATAAACTGCTCTACAGAGCGCATTTCTTAAATACATCATCTCCTTTCTTGAAGCGAAAACATGACGACTTCTTAGTCCTGTGTCATTCACTTTAGTTCTTCAAAATGGGGGAATGCAGTGAGCTATTGGTTGCAATTCGCAATCTCAATGCTAGATGCCGCTAAATTTCATACACTGGCCCATTTATTTGTAGTTATGCAATTACAATGGCCCCCCAAAAGTACAGTATTGACATTATTAAGCCCCATTTTACAATACATATTTTCATTGAATTAGATAACAAAATATCCAATAATATACCATCTGCAGACAATGTTCCGTGTCGTCCGTGATAAGAATCGCTGTTCATTCAATAGAAACAGACTAGTATTTTTAGATATGCCAGGAACCTTTAGCAGATCCTATATCTTTCAGCGACTAAATCATAGCTTGTCAGAGGTTTACCTCACTGTGCATGATAAAATGCTTTTAAATAAAACTACGCAATTGACTGATGTCACTTTTAATATTACTATTTATTCTCATCTTGCTTTCCTCTGTATTCTACAGTCACAGACGTTGTTGTGTAAGACTCGAGCAGGTGGTATCTGTAAAGGGTGACTCACAGGCCTCAACATAGAGAACAGACTCATAAACATTGCAGAAACTCTCCGTAGTGGCCTTGACCATGCACCCCCCTTCTCGTCTCTCTATCTTTTGTGTGTGTGTTTGTGTGCTAGTGAATGTCTGCTTTCCCTGGGGGCTCAAGACTGAGTCCTGGTCTTTAATGAGACATGGGTCACTATGCCCAGTCGTACTCATATTACACACACAGTAGGCCTGAAGATTAGGAGACACTTGGGTATGCTTGTGTGGGTGGGAGAAACTGATAGGGAAGAACAGGGGTGGAAGACGAGAGTTGAAAGAGAGATAATCTTACAAAAAATACTGCAGTGGTACCGTGGTATTGTGATTGGGATCAGATGCTATTTCTGTCATTATCTCCAAAGAAAGCTTGACCAGATGATAACTGCTGGAGATATAGCATTAAAAGATAACACTTAATTGTGATAGTCAACTTTAGATAATGTACTTTGCATTTTGTTAACTACTAGTCGTGGAGTATTAGTAGTCTTTCTCTAAAGTTAAGTTTGGGCCACACAACGTTTGTTAATGTTGTTGCCACTGACACAGTCTATAACAACGTGTAAACTACATGTTAACTTATTCACCAAACTCAATACTTAGTCTCCTAACACTCTAATGTGAGTTAGTTGACATGTAGATGCAAATCATTGAGGTTAGTTGACATGTAATTGCAAAGTTTCATTCCAAAGTGGACTATCAAAATAAAGTCTAACCATTAGAATACATGGCATCCATATGCATATGCATTTTTCATACATATTGTGTAAAAACACAAAAACAAAACAATCTACAAAACAAATAATGAACCATGCAATACTTTGACATACCTTATATATGATAAAACTATGTGCTAGACATTTTTCGTGTTTTGATAATATTTTGCTTTAAAAAATATCTGTAGTTAAATATCAATTTAAGATACTAAGAAATAATAAAAAATGGGTTTGACTAAATAATCTGTTGAGCGCTGTTTCATTTCTTGAATCCCAACTCCTCACCCTGTTATAATTGAATATCCTGTGGCATGTGATATATTCAATACAAATGACAACTTATGAATCGAAAACACACCTATCATTACATTCTTAATTTCTAAAACAAACGCAGTAGTAGAGATGTTTATGACATCATTGGGTTGGCTGTTAGTTTGGGCACCACAAGACACGAATTAAGGGTGTAGACAAAGATATGTGGCATGATCAGTCACATGACGCTGACAACCCACACACGGTTCTTAAAGACTAACCTCTCGCTCACATGGAGAAAGATATTTAAAAGGAGCCGGTTAACACACTAGATAAAATATTCAGACAAAGAGAAGATCAATGAGGTTAGACACAGATGACTTGTTGAAATAGACATAGAGAAAATAAAAGAAGGAAAAAGTTCAGAACAGACAAAAATAAAGAAAAAAACGGACAGGACTAAATGCCAATGTAAAGAGTGAACAGGCCTGACGAGTCGAAGGAAAAGAGAACTAAATAAATGAGGGAAAGACAGACCGAGACAGTGAACAAATAAAGATGAAAAAAGGTCTGACAGACACGCAGAAGAAATAATAAAAGAGACAGTTGATTCAGACTGCTGTCTGATCCGGTCTTAGTTCGCTCTTGGCTTCTCACCAGGCGTAAGTGTAAAGTAATTCAAAGCATGCGCCTTGACTCAGGTTAGGGGGGGAGTGCGTGTGTGTGTGCTGTAGTAAAAGAAAATTAAACAAACATACAAAAAGAGTATGGATACTGTAGGTTTATCAAGAAATACACCAGCAGTCATAAGCATACGTGATGAAATTATTTACACTTAGCGGACATGTTATTGCCAAATCTAATCTAATTGCGATAGTTTGTGCACCACCCCTATGAGACCGCGCTCCACCTCTCCTCCAAAAGCATCATCCTCAAAAGCACTTCTGCCCATCTAATGATGCTTGTCTTCACATTTAATTACGGTAATCCACGGAAAAACAATAAGGACATTTATGACTTAAAATGTTCTCAGGCTGAAATCTTATTGGAATCAAAGCCAAGTCTTTAGCACCTACAGCTGGGCTGATGTCATTTGAACCCATTTGAATCCAAAATCAAAACAAAACGTGAATTTTTATTTTGCATTAAAGACAATTTAGCTGGAATTGAGTATTAGGAACTGCCTGTGACCCTGCATAAGACAATATAGAAAAAAATCTACATAGAACAATAAGACGGCATAGAAAATGGATGGAAGTTTGATTTAAAGGGATAGTTCAACCAAAAACGATAATTCTGTCATCATTTACTCACCGTCGTGTTATTTTAAACCCATTTGACTTTCTTTTTTATGCAGAACACAAAAGAAGATTATTTGAAGAATGTTGGTAACCAAACAATGGCGGTACTCATTCACTTTTGTTGTACAGACACAAAACCAATGCAAGTCAATGGGGACTACCTGTGCTGGGTGACCAACATTCTACGAAATATCTTCTTTTGTGTTCTGCAGAAGAAAGAAAGTCATACAAGTTTGAAACGACAAGAGGATGAGTGAATGATAACAGAATTTTCATTTCCGGGTGAACTATAAAAGACTTAATTTTATTCTAGGACAGACGATCTTGTGCATTTTCATTTTCTTTTCATTCTAAATTATTTGTTTGTAAAATGTTTTGTACATCACATCTGAATGCATTTTTTATATAGTGAAAGTGCAGTAACCATTTTATCCCCAGATTGAATACCACCACAGTTTTACTACAAATATGTGGTTATACAAATGATATTCAATCTGGGGAAGAATGGTTACTACACTTGCACTTAAACTTCACTTAAACTATGGTTACTGTAGTTAAGCCATATGATTTGTGGATACCGTGTTTAGCTATACTACCCATGTTTTTTGTTTGTTGTAAAACCATGGTTCATTTTCTTAAGGGATACATTTACATGGCACTCTAAACAAAGAAAAACATAAGACATAAGAAACATTCGAAAAACAGTTGGGAAAAGCTACAGTTGGATGATTCCAGCTTCCATTATATCATTGTTCCAAGTTCACACATCTTCACAACCATCACTCTGATGGAGTAGGATTCATAAAGACATTCCTCCGGGTTACATTACAGTATGAAGTGTGCTGCAGACAATATTCCACATCTTCAGCAGTGAACTCATGGAAGAGTGCACAGAGCGGAGCAGAAATGGAAAAGCCAGCCATGAGAAAAAGCAAGCAAGACTGGCGGGGGGGTTGGGGGTAGGAAATGAAGTTGTCGATCTAGATATCACGAACGCACACAGTAAACGCTTCCTGAGCAATTACATACTGTATTTTACTGCATCTTTACAGCAGGGACGACAAAATGAGTGATTCAGAATCGTCAACGAAAGCAAAAGTGATAAAACAGTAAGAGAGAGTGAGTGTACGCTTGTTTCCAGGCTACAAAGGAAGTAAACTGCAAAACAAGGCGGTGAGCAACATTCAGACCTTTCTGAAAGGTCCGTCCTCATGAGCTTCACATGACTCCACTTTACCCTGCACTTCTCTTTGTCTCGCTCTCTCGCTTTCTTTTGCTACACAAAGCATATACTTCAGCGTTATCTAGTTATCTCGCTTACCCCAAATTGCTGTACAGTTATACAGTTAGCTGTGACCTTTCAGTGCATTTCTCTCTCTCACTCACTCTTCTTCTATCTTTTTTCCGCTCCCTTCTTTTCTACGGCACACAGGCTCCCTGTGTGTTCTGGACTCAATGGCATGCAAATGGAGTGGGTGTTTGGGAGGCCTTTCATCCGGCCCGGAGAAAGAACGGGAGAGAGAGTTAGTGAGCGAGAGAGACAGTCATCTTTTATCCATTTGAGTGAGAACAGTTGTCCCAGCAGTTTGGCGGTGAGAAAGAGCAGGGTGGAGGTTGCCCCGTACAGTTTGACATCTGGCGGACATGCTGTGTTCATTCAAGTCACAGGCTTATTTGCCCCTGTGAACAGCGGGGACAATGCGGCCCACTCACACAGCAGTATGAATCCACAAAACTTTTGTTTAAAGGGATAGTTCAATCCGAAATGAATGTTCTGTGATTTACTCACCAACCTGCATGACTTTCTTTCTTCTATGGAATTCTCAACATATTCTCTCAGGCATTCTATAAAACCTTTTGAAAGAACGCCTGCATTTGTATATTCCATACAATGGAAGCGGATGGGACTGGGTTGGTCAAGCTAAAAAGAAATATATATATATATAAATATTTGCATTTACATACGCTTTTATCCAAACACTATAAAATTGTATTTGAGTGTGTGAAATCCCTGGATCGAACCCATGACCTTGGCGTTGCTAGTGCCATCTAACCACTGAGCTACAAGAAAGCCTATATATACAGTATATATTTATATATATGTATGTATATGTATATATATTTTTTTATATATACAGTATAAGCAAGCCACAGTCACATTGAATGCATAGAGCTATTTGAAAAATTCCTAAAACAGCCCCTTTAGTTATAGACGAATAAATTGTGAGAGAATTTTTGGTAAAAGTATTTCTTCAATTGAATAAAACAGCAGTATTTTAATAAACTGAATAAAAGAATTAAAACTGACCCTCAACTTTTGCAATTACTGAGTTGGAGCTGTCTGGCGGATATGTTAGCGGTCAACCAAACTTAAACCTCCTGAAAGTGCCGGAGGCCTTGAGTAAATTATTCCCCCGATGTGTCTTGTGACTTGATCCATATCTGATTTGGGTCCCTTGGAGCACAAAGCAAAAGGACAGTCCGTCAGAAAATATTAAGTTCCCTCTACCGGGGAATTGTAAACTTCACAGGCAGCCGTCACCAATAATACACTAATACTTCTAACTAATATAATAATATGCTTAAACAAGAAGTGTAAAGACTCGAAGGGATTGGCAGAGGTGCCGGAGTTATAAGAGACGTGTGGCTGAGATGTTTGTGCAAAGCAGTCATCTCCACACACACCCTGTGTTATCGAGAGACCTGGATTGTTTAGGTTAAGGCTTTGAGTGGGAGTGTTAAACTCTCGGGGCTTTGTTCCAGCATGGACTGTGAACTGCGGTATACAATCTGTGTGTGTGTGGAGGCCTGTTTTAAATCTGGGAAGTGTGTATGCATGGTGAGTGTCAATGGCCCAGGTTGGAGATGTCGGTACTTGGTGAGATCTGTGCTAAGTGTGGCATCTGGTATGGGTTTTTGATCCACTAGTGTCCTTTTAAAGTTACAGAATTTAGTTAAACAGTGAACTGTTAACTTACATTACATTAATAATATTGAGATTACAGGAATTTATTGTAGGCCTAGACATTTTATATAAATACTAAATTAATTAGCAAATAGAAATATCAATAGTAGGCCTACTCGTTTTTTATTAAAACAGATGTAGGTTCTAAATAGGAAACTTACATTTTACTCGCTTTTAAATCTGCAAAACATAAAGAATTATGCTTGAATCTTATGTTTGTTTGTGCAGAGATAAATATTAAGACAGTCATCTGCTGCCCTCTGCTGGTCATATGCCCCTCTAGCTGTTGTTCAGAAAACGAGCACAAATTGTTGAATGGCCAGTAGACTGTATACTGTTTGCTGTACTTATAAATTACTGTAGTAGATGAAATCAAATAATAATATTTACATAAATAAAAAATGCATGTATTACTCATAAATTAAAATAGTCGAAAGATGTAAAAAAGGCAGATATTCATATTCATTTGCCTGCAGAAGAGGGCCAACAACTAGTAACAATTTACTAATATTTGTAATTTTGTAACATTACATTATTAACTGGTTTAATTCAAACACTCAAAATATGAATGTGGAACTTTTCCGGGTCTGTTTTCGATCATTGCAATGCAAACACAGGAAAAAAGAAATGAAACATTTTTTTCACTGCTAATAAAATTATAATCATTTATTCATACGTACTCACTACCTCTTCTTCCAAAAGAACACGTAATTGATCCTTTTGTCTTCACTGATAGCCTTTTAGAAGATAACACACTATCCATCACGTACATAATATCTGAATAAAATAAACATATATTAGTCTCTCTCTCATTTTCTCACGCACACTTCAAAATTTATAACAATGTGTTCCTGTTCCCATTAAACCATTTTGGGATTTCTACTTCACTTTTTCAAGTGCCCTTGCAGATACTGTCTCTAAATCTGTCTTGGACCAGTGTCCTGTCAGTCAAATCACCCTTAATTTACACTCTGCTGGCATACTTTAGACTCGACACACATAAGGTTTTGTTAATAATTTAGCATATCAAAAAGCACAATCTGTCTTCCTTCATACCCTGATGCAACAGACTATTTCATCACATATTCACACAATTATATAGTAATAAAGCATTTGCATCACACTTATCCCGGCAGATCATCTTTCACACTCAGATAAAGTGACGTGGATGATATTCATACCTGGGATGAGACGTGCTTGCAGATACATTATGATATGTATGTCTGCGAGTGAACCTATTCGAATATCTGGGAGGGCCATGTGTTTTAAAATGTTTCAGATTTTCATCCCATCTAGACAACATGAAGACAAAATCTGATTCTGGATGTATTTCGATGAAACAAAAAAGGATGAAAATAACATATTACAGGTGATGTCACTCCTCTTGCTTGAGCGGGTATAATCTCTACAATTTTGCAGAGTTATGAAATAAAGAATTGGATTTTAATGGGTGTTGGAAATCTCTGACACACAGTTGTCCATCATTTGTAATTGTGAGAGATAGATGATAGAATGCATTAGGTGCAAGAAAACTATTCTGACCAATCAGCTTTCAGAATGAACCGACTTGAACTTGAACATTACTTTCTTTTGTCTCGTTCTTTGTAGTTCTTTCCTCAAAACAACATACAGTAATTGCATATTTTTATAGGCTGCAACATTTTTATCATGTTTCAGTATACCCTTCAGCTTCAACTGGTTTTTATCCAACAAGCTTTAATCGTTTTCAATAATACAGGTGATTTTTCTTTTTTAATCGATTTGCAATCAGAAAAGTACTCAGAAATGCAGACAACCATTTTGATTTTAAACATAAATACGCAAAAAAAGTGTCCCACAAAAACGACGACACACTCTGAAGCATTGAGGCAGCCCCGGTCTAGTCACACAGTCCAAGTTGCACAAGCCTGTGGTTGCAAGTCAACATTTAGGCCTTTAAGCCTCATTCATTTCGTCTCTACCGAAACAATAATGTTGCGAAAGCACACCCACAATCTTTAGTTGCAAAATTTCGTCAGGCAGGCTCAGTGTACTTTTCAGTTTGTTATGATGCGTGAATGAGAAATTTATAAGAATACCACATGTCTGTGTTAGAGTTCCTGTGCATCACTGTAGATGACTCTATTTGGTCACATCCCATTTATAACACCCTGTTTGTGTCAATCGAGAAGGGGGAGGAGCAACCGTTTGAAAGGGTGGGGCAAGCTCTTAAAGCGCCACCTCCCCTCTGCTTATGTTCTCCTCAGAACTGTATTTTACTCCATATTCCCAAAAAATTGTTCTTAGGTGTGGTCCGTGTCTAGTTCCTCACTGCTTCGGGTTATGGTTGAGTCGATGGAAGGGTGAGTTTTGCTGATGCGGTCCAGAGTGTCCACACTGGTTGAGTGTTTAGAGTGAACTTTGCCAATTTCCTCTAAAGCGCTGGCCAAAGAGTCCAGGTCGCCTCCGTCCTGATGTTCGGCTTCCCATAAACTCAGAATAACAGCGGATGGGCTCGCCTGGCGTGCAAAATAACCAAGGTTCCTGAATAATGGAGATAAGATAAACATAGTTCAACATCAAAAGTTGTGAATACTGTATAAAGCAATTTGGGTAAAAAGCACTTTCGGAGAGAACTCACTGTGAATAACACTTCTAGTTAAAGTGGGTTTGTTAAGAAGTTGTGTCTTCAGATCCTATCATTCGAACAGCTATTTCCCATTTGAAGCATTTTACAGAATTTAATTGGTTCAGGAAATCCTTTCACATGTGTGAATGTAAAACTTAATTAAGCAAACCGTATATTTTTTACATTCGTGTCTATGCGCACTGGAGTATATTCTTATATTAAATCCTTATCGACCTAACCTACATTTTTGTTATATAAATTCTAATTATACCATTGAGACACTAAATTATTGCACTCCATTGCGAGGAGCCTCGATGTGCCTAACTTTTTATTTAATAACGTCAGCCTGTGATGCCAGAATGCCTCCACAACATACAAAAATTGTTAAATTAGTTTAGAACAGGGAGAAGGATATTACTGGAATTTTGCTGGAAGAAAATCAACCCATCTTTGTGAGACGTAATCTAATTGAAGAGGAAACCAGAGATGCGCTTCTGCAGGTGTGTCTTAAAAAAACAGACCTGGCTTTCTTTGAAAAAAAAACAACTGTGCCTTAATATTCAATGCAGATGAGTTTAAAATGTTTTATTTGAAGATGACCTGTTGACCTCAGACTGACCTCCCATTATTAATACAACACTTACATCAACTAAACAGTTGAAATATAAAAACCGAAGCATCCGTCTGGTCTGAAAAGTCAAGCTTACACCAGCATTAATTCCAATGCAGGATATGTAACATCATCATCAACCAGACAACAATAAACCGCAGTGCTGCTGGGGCCACGTTAACATTGTGTATACTCAAATTTTATGACAGGTGTTTGGAGTCCAGCAGGGGGCAGCGTTGAGCTACATTAACTCCCGCCCTGCAGCCCTCTAGGTAATTGCGCTCTGAGCTGTTAAGGCCAACATGCACATCCTCAGAAGGTAATTGCAGAAATCCGCTTAACAAGGAGGAGACATTCTCATTTCACACTGCCCGGGGCTCCGACCAGCTAGAAAATTCCCCTAAATCCTTCTGACCGACTCTCCCAGTCTCATTTAAAAAACAACTCTTTCTTTCATCACCTGGGAAGAAAGAAGAACAATTTTTTTGCTCGTTCTCCGCTCTGAATGAAACAAACACGCGACCGAGTTTAAAACTGATCTGAAACTTAGACACCTCTGACATTTTGGTTTGTTTGTGTGACATTTGCAATAAACGTTTTTTTAAATCATGGTGGGGAAGAAAAAAAGCCAGCGAGCCAAACCGCTGTTAAAACAGAAAAAATAAAGCCGGTCAGAAGAACAAGGATATGTTTGAAAGGAACAAGAATAGAAAGAACAGAAAAAGAAAATATCTGAATGGGTGTTCAGACACTGACTGTCAGGCCAGCAGATTCAAAAAACGCACAAAACTCACATAAATGCACATAAAAATTGAAAAATGAAAATCGTTTATCATTACTCATACTCATGTTATTCAAAACGACGTTCTTTCGTCTTCAGAACACAAGAGAAGATATCTGGAAGTTAGTAACCAACCAACAACATTGGACCCCATTGACTTCTATTGTAAAGACCCAAAACCACTGAGACATTTGTCAAAATATCTCCCTTTTGTTGTTCATGGGAAAAATACACAGGTTTATAATAAAAAAACGTTTATAAATACAAAAATGGTTTGAACAAGATGAGGGCAAATAAATGAAGACCGGATTTTTAGGGGATCTATCCCTTTAAGAAACGTTCTACATCCACAATTTAATCCATGCAATGGTGTTTAGGGCTCGAGGTGTGCAGGGTCCATGATGTGGAGATCAGTGCTTCTCATTACAGCACAACCTTTAACGCCTGTGGCTCTGCCCGTGGTTAATGTAACCTTCTGGCTGTTACAGGACAGCCATGTGCCGAACGAATACAAAGCTAATTAGATGTGGAGACATCCATATGTCGAAGTCCAGTAATGTTTACACATCCGTATGTTGACTGTGTTTAGCCGTATGTTTGTTTGTGGGCAAAGCGTGTCCATGTTTATATGCATTAATTGCTCACCTGTCTATGTGGAGTTTCTGTGCTAAAAGCTGCCAGTCTTTGCCCTTGGCGTTGGCCGTGTCAAAGGTCGCACAGATCCGCTGCCGTATGGAAAGGGGGATTTTAAAGGCCCTGGACCCTGTCTGGGAGGTGACGGTACAGTCTGATTGTGTGAAGAATGGCACTGTGTCTTTTTCGCTCTGGAGAAACAAAGCATTAGAGTGACAGATTAGGGGTAACTATTACAAATGGACAGTCAATATTGTGTGCGTTTCAATTGGAGCTGTCAAAGTTAATCCGTTAACACGTGTGATTAACTAAATATATTTAATTTAGTTTAAGGCCATTAACTTTAATGTTGATTTATACAAATCAACATTAAAGTGGTTTCATTTCGTTCTGCGTGAAACGGATCGAACCTCCGGAGCTGATTGAAACCGGTCTGAGCGGAGCCACATTTAACGGTAAATGATGGGAAAAGATTGTCCTTCCGGGTAATTTAACAGACGAAACGTTTAAATAGTCATTTGCACTCTTTGTATGGTGGAATTTAAGGTCAGTCTGCAAAATATCACCCATGAGAGAAACAACCATCATTCATGGAAACTTTAATGTGAATGCTGCATGCAGGCGACAATAACTTTGCGAACGTAATTTACAGTAAAGTCCACAAAGTGTAGCGGAAAGTTGTTTTGTTATTGAATTACTTCACATTTGCATAGAATTCAATGATGCAATTTGAAAAATACAGAATTTGTTTATCGTGCAAGCGAGGGGAATACTAAGTGCAGTTGCATACATTTATGGTATCAGTGTCATCCAGACAAATTTGCAAAACGAATGTTTCTTTTTCTTGGAACCAAGTTTGCAAAATGAAATGAATCAAAAGTAGAGATAATCGAATGACAGCTCTAGTTGCAAAACATGAAAAGTTTTCCACCGCACCTCTGCAATGGTGGTGTAGACTTGAAGGATCTGCTCATGACCTTTGACCTGCCGAACACTGATCTTACAAGAAAGCTGATTGGCTGCTGGACTGTAGCGCTCCAGAGAAAAGGCACACTGCAGAGGAGTCTGGTTGCTGCACCACACCTGAGAGAAGGTGAATTCCTGTCCAATGCACAGGAGCAACACACAGAGAAACATTTTAGTATTACAAACAAGAAGAAATGTTCTCCTATCATGTCCTCTCCTCTCCTCTCCATTGTTCTTCTTCTTGTTCTATTTACTTAGTGTCATATCACTGATGGCCTTGCCAGAGCACAGCCTAGTGTGAAAAACATAGCTTGCTATGGGTTTGATAGGGTTAAGGATGTGTCACTTCTTATAAAGCTTTTCGGAGAAAAGGAACTGTGGGTAAATAATATATTCAGCATTCTGATAAAAAAACTGTATTCTAAAAACTGCTAAAAATACAAAAGCGTCTTGGAGCACTAAGACATAAAACTAGATTGCTTCATTTCTAAAGAAAATGTAAGCAGGGCATGGCAGTGCCTTTGCTGCCACAATGCAAAAATTCTCTGGGTGGGTGCCAATGTATTCAGAACGGTTGTAAATGTGTTTCTATCAGCTTGTAATAGTGTTCTGGGGATTTTCGATGTAGTTTCATATTGAATTTGCATGTTTTATCAATCACAGGTCTGTTCCCATACAAAAGCAAAAGATAAACTGGGTATTAAAAACAGAAATAGTTTTTGTTGTGTTAACAACACTTTGTGCTCTTTGTGCATTAAAAACCTTTTGAATTTAACTTTTTTGTAGACCAATTAAAAGCATACGCAGTGGATTGTAAAACCTCTATCTACAGACAAATAGACAGCAGACTCTAACCATGGCCTCTGGCTAAACTACCTTAAACAGTACCGTATTAATATTCATACAACCAGTCAAATGAACACTTGAATTTGACATCTCATTAATATTCAACCTTATATGCATATTAACAAAACCATGCATATTCAAACGGACAAGGTATCCATATTTATGAGGACGACACCTGGCAGGTGGTAAAAGGTTTGATGCTCCAGAGGAACTGGGGGATGTCTTGGATGGAGACCTGCAGACTAAAAGAGTTCGCTCGGAAGAGAAGGGTCTTGGGTTCCTCCAGTAGGCGGCCACCTCGACCTCGCTCCAGTGATACCACCTCCTGCAAGAAATACAATAGGACAAAAACAGTAGCGTAAATACACTAAAAAATAAATCAAACCAAAATCTGTTAAAGAAATCACAAATAAAAAGTACACAAATAAGACTGAAATGTACATAAAAGTGACAAACAAATAATGAATAATATAAACACATGGTTATTAGGTGAAAATTATGAATAAACATTTTAATCAATTTAATATCTTTTCCCCCAAATAGTATTTTTTCCAGAAATACTTACCTGTATGACGTTCTTTCTCCTGCATAACACAAAAGATATTCTGAAGACAGTTGGTTCCCATTGACTTTTATTTCATGGACACAAAGCCAATGCAAGTCAAACTGCACCAACATTCTTCCAAATATCTTCTTTTGTATTGTGCAGAAAAAAACAATAAAGGTTTGAAATGACAAGCTTAAAGGATGACATAATTTTAGAAATGTTTATGCAATTTATGCTGTATGTCCATTCTTGAAAATAGTTCGGAGTCAAATGAAATAAACTAGCAAGCTGACAAAAGTGCCCTTAGTCGAAGAAACAACCACATATGCTAATACGGCTACCAAAACACATCCGACACATAAAACTATTCAGCTTTGAGAACACAACTCAACTGATTGCTCATGTTTAAATTATTCAGCTGGAAAGAAAAAGTCTTCCCACACTACAGAACAGCTATTTCCTGGGTCTGAAGGAACCTTTAATCTTCGTAACCTGAGAAGATGAAGCATAAAGTGATTAAAAATTTCAACCCTCGGTCCAAAAACAGGTAGAAGAAACGCCTGCGTTGCATTTTTCATCTACAGGAATGGAATTACAATAACACTCCGGGCCAAAAAAGAAAAACAAAACCAAATCCGGCAACAAAACAACTAATAAATCACGAGGCACAATGCCATCAATTACCATCACAGTCGAACACAATGAAAGTCGCCTACCTTTCCCACGTGTGCGAACACGACACACACGCACGCACAATAGTGTGGAAAAAAAGACATTGCATGGCATTGAATCTGCTCAGATGAAAGGTACTGGTGATTTTGTGCACTTTGCATCTATTCGGTGGGAATTGTTGACAACGGCAAGGTAGCATTAAGAGCATTAGGTCTCTCTCTCTCTCTCTCTCTCTCTCTCTCTCTCACTGCCTCGGTCACAAAAGACATCTCTCGCTGTGATGGCTGCTGATCGATCCTGGCCTGAATTTGTTCAGTTTCCAGGGAGGAATTCATTTGCTGTTTTTTGAAATGCAAACAACGCTGACAACAAAGGGTACAAAGGAAGAAAAAACGTGATCGTGTGGACAAACAAAGCGAGATAGAAAGATCGCTGTGGTGTGGAGAAATGCAATCTTTGACCGTTAAGTGTTGAGTGCGTCTTCTTTGAGGAGCCGACTTCACAGAGCCGCCACAAACACACATGCACGCACACACACAGAGGATTATTTTTATGACTCCAACATTTCTTTTCTAATGATATTTTTATCTTCTAAAAGGCGCTCGGCTCGACTAATGTCCGTCCTGTGTACTGTGCACCTTACTGCTGATTGGCTACAAGGTTGATTTGGTACTCGCCCCGACTTTGTCTAAACAAGCGGTCTTTAACATTTTTACAATTTTTGATTTCCAACACGGGAACTATTTAATAACTGTTTAAAACCCATTTTCCTTGGAAACTAACAATTTTGGTTGGACCTCACAATGTGATATCAGTCATGCTTACAGTGTTTAGCTAATATGCATAAAATAAAAAAATATATAAACACAGCTACACATACACAACGTTGACTGATTTTCTCTGTGTGGGAGAGAGAGAAACAGGGCCACTATAATCAAAATCATAATCATGTTTGTGTACATCTTGGTGCTTCAATACAACACAAAAACATCTTTATTGCTCCATAACCACGACGAGAAAAGCTCCACGCGAAACAATAAACATAAATGACATCAATACAGAAATGATGTTTTGTTTTTTAACAAAAGGCCAGCGCTGGCGATAACTCAGTGTGACAGAAAGTGTGCGAGCGCGCTGGAGAAATGAACAAAGAATTTCCTCAAGCTGCGTCCGCACAGCTAGACCATTACGCCTAACAGAATGTAAATCACTTTTAATTAGCACTCGGAAAGCATTCGGTCACGCACTGAACGCTGGGAAGGACACGTGCGACACAGGAAGCGTGAAGCGGCTGACCGTATAGTAATTTAAGAACTCATTCTATCAGCCAATAGATGTGTGCATTTAAGAAAGCGCAGAGAGAGATAGAGTCCAGTTGATTTTCGGTGGAGCGTAAAACCAGAGTACCCACAAAGCATGACTGCCAGCCATAACATGCCACCGCATGAATTCAAATATCCCATAAGCCGTGGATTTTTATCAAATGGCACAAGCAATGTTTAGGGGGAAATATATCATGACATTCAAGAAAACTCCATCTGAGGTGAAAATTTAGTCTGTGGAAAAGATTACAGGTGGGAGGCGCTGGTTTGATGGTGTCTGGCTGGTTTACCAGTATACCAATGCTGTTCAACAGTACAACTTGAGCTTGTGATGCTGAACAAATGTTTTTTGGTCTTAAGGGTTAAGCTAGTATAGCCTCTGGATAAAAGGTTGGTGGATGCATGTAAACACGTGATGCTGGTCGTACCTGAAAGGTATGGGGTGTATCATCCACGCAGTACACTCGAATGCTATAGTTGAGAAAGTTTGGTTCCATGTTTCCAAACGCAGCCAGTCGGATTCTCTTCCCGGCTGCCTGAGTGAGGGCCTCTCCCACTAAAGCGTAACACCCTGGTGTCTCGACCAACAGGTGGCAGCACTGAGTGTCCAACAGGCAGTAACAACAGGTGCTCTCCGCTTCCACAGCCATTATCTCCTATCAAACACACAGAAACATGAGACGCATTTGAAATAGTGTAAATCATTGTGTTTATACAGTAAACAAAAGCAAAATAGCAAATGCATATGTAATAAGAGACAACTTTGACATAATAAAATCAGTGGCTATAATATAAAATATTATAGGGAAAGGTCACACAAAAATAAAAAAAAATTCTCATAGTTTATTCACCCATTTAAAACCCCGTCTGAATTTATTGATTCTGTGTAACACAAAAGAAGATCTTTGAGAAATGTCTCAAAAAATAGTTTTGTTTTCATACAATGTTTTAACTATCCCTTTAAGGGACGCACAATATTTTTGCTTTAAGGTAAAGGACGTGTGGAACTATCCATATAAGCAAAATTTCTGTAAAAAAGTTGTTTGCAATATCTTTATTTTAAAAATGAAGGTAGTAAAGATGTTTGTGTGTTAAATGTATGTAAATTATATGATTCACATAGTAAACATGCGATATTATGATAGCAAGGGACCCATAAACAAAGGATCGGCTGACTGTTTTCGAACCAAACATACTGAGAAAATGTAGTAAATTAATCTTTTCTACGATCCATCTCCCTAAAGCCTCTTTCAGACAGCCATTGCCTTTTTAACTGTGTGTCTCTTGCCATGAGATCATTTGAAGCTGTTTCTAGCTTTGGTTGTAACAGTTTGAACAAACCCTCCAGGAACTGATGAGATGGATAACGTAAGCTCCACTGCTTTACTGCTATTGGTAGTCGCTTGCGAATGTCACTCATTTGTGTAAAGTTAAACAATTCTCAGATTTTGTCGCTTGACTCTCCTCGCTGGACACACCCATGTCCTGTTGCCAACGGTCACTGTCGCTAATGTCTCCTGAAGTCGCCGCTCTCCATTAAAATGAAAGAGATCGCTACTCACTGGCAGTCTGATGGGGGGTTACAGTCCAAATAACAATTTCTAACTTGGCAACCCAGAGCTTTTCACACTCCGCCTTACAATCAAACTCCATGGTCAGCAGAAAAGTCAAACTGCACACTGTAAAAAGGTGAAGATCTTTAGCTGAAATTATGCTTCCCGTTTCTTTATAGTGCTACAGATGGAAGCACAGCTTGAATATTATTATATGCATCTGGTATTTGAATGTCAGGAACAGTGGGTGTGTAGCGGCCGGCAGGTATTCAGAGTCCACGGTCTCTATTTCTCTGGCTCAATATAGCAGAAGCGAAGCATAACTTTGCCCCCTGGAGCGACCCACAGTATCCGCAATACTAGACCGCTTGATATTTCAGAAAGAACCGGGCCATCACATGGGAAGCATTGTCTATTACCAACAAATCAGTTGGTGCACATTAAAATACTCTTTCTGTATCTCTCTCACACACACACAATTGCACGAAAACAGTTTTATCCCAATTCCTTTTGGGACATCACTTGTTGCCTGTCTCGCACTTGCTCTCGCATTACGCCTGCGAGGAAAAAAGCTCATTATGTCGAACGCAACCGTCAGAGGTCTGTAGGTCTTTAACACGGTCTCAAAATGACTCACTTTCACAGGAAGACAAATATTTGATGGGTATTGCAATGTGTCTTTGAATTAGAGCGTCTGCGTTTGATTATAGTCTGCAGAAATGTCAGGTCGCACACATGCGTATGTACGCGCACTCAGCTACACCAATACAAACAGAGATTTGCCCTAGGGTCAGGACAATAAGCTCCAACGCAACCTTGATGACGTTATGACCCTTGAAGAGAATCTAACTCTTATAAAGGAAATCAAAATATAAAGACGTGAAAGAAAGGACAGTGTTTATAGAAAAAGAACAAAGCGTTCTGAGGAAAGTGCATCTACAGAAGTAGACGTGTGGGAAGTTCAGTCTACAATGAGAGAACATGCGTATGCGGATTTATATATAGAGTTCAGGTAACCTTCAACATCTATATTCAATATGAAACCTATGTTCTTTATAGTCACAAGTGTCCTTTGTCTTCGATTTTTATTCCGATTCAGCTTGTGAAGAACTTACACTCATTAAAGACGCTTTTCCAGTTTGAAGTTTGATTCTGAAGAATCAGTTTTCAGCTCTTGCTATAAAACCACAACGTATTGATGAACGCCATTGGCCTGAAGTTAACTTTCGGTCTGTTTTTGGATGTAATGTAACAATTTATTCTGTGTTGAATTTATATTAATATTCATGTATATTGATTCTATATTGCAGTGGTTTGCAACAGGGGGGGCCCAGCTGACATTCAAGGGGGCCTCAAGACGATCTTATTCGGCCATTTTAATAGTTAATAAACGTTTTTCCAGTTAATATTAAGCTCTAAAATATTTTATTGGGTAGGAAATTTGAGGTTTTGTGAGTGGGAGGGGGGCTTTTGAATATTGTTTAATGCAATGGGGGGCCTTGGAGTCAAAAAGATTGAGAAACCCTTGCTTTATATTCATTGTATTAAATTCATTAATTCAGCTAGCTGAATTTGGGTTTGGAACATAATTATCATTTATGGCTGAACTTCTTTACAGATATGATGTGGTGAACAAAAGCTTCCAGGTTCGAGATGTGTAAGGGGTTGTCCTGAAGCTTTTAGCATTGGGCTGCGCTCCAGGGGGGCGTCCTTGTTACCTACAGTACATGGTTAAATAAACAATACTCTAAGGTCATGCGTATGAAAAGCGCCGTTCGGTCACAATGATCTATGTGTACTCTGTGCTCTCTTACCTCCCAGCTGTTGTCCTGGGTTTGTCTCTTGAGCTTAATACTCCAGTCTTCAGAACTCACATCTGCACAGTGGGCTATCGTCAAGGCAACAGGGCAGGAAAGAGTCAGGCCAGGTGGGCCGTATGTTACCTCTGGACTCAGAAGAATCTCCTGACCTTCATCAGACAAAGAACTGAAGAGAAAGACAGTGAATAATTTAATAGGGCTTAAAAAAAGAAGGCTATTTGCTTTGTAATTTGTATTGTGACACCGCTAATACTGGTGGCTCATGATGATTAATCGCTTGTTTTTCCTTATTTCTAAGTGGATAAAAGGGTCGGTTAAATAAATAAATGTAAAAATGTAATGCTTCCGATTCACTTAACCAGCACAAGAGGTAAAAGACGGAAAGATATTAACGCACACGTACACAAACACGCACAGCAAACAGCATAAAACACTCTTGAGGGGGGAATTCAGTCAGAATGAATAATTGTGTCAATTATGTTGTTGTCTGCATTGTTGTAGCACTTGATTTACTTAAGAAATTATACAAATCCGATGCAACACACAGGACTGCAAAATGAATGCAGGTCCCACGTTTTATCACAAAGTTGATCCTGAACCACACCCTACTGAAACATTTTTTAGCTGGTCAACCAGGCTGGTTTTAGAGAAGTTTGGGAAATTTTGCTGGTTTTAGTTGGACAGACGGGAACCCACCAGGTTAACCAGACTGGAAGACCAGCTTGTCCGGCCTGACCAGCTTTGCCAGGCTTAGTGGACCAGCTACTTCCGTCTTAAACCAGCTAAGACCAGCATGTTTCCAGTAAAATGTCAATGTAAAGGTGTCACCCCTGAATGTTATCTGAAGTGATTACATTTTTTTTAAACATTGCCCACTATGAACAAAAACAGACTAAGTAACCTTGCGTGCAGCGCTCAAGGGAAATCTTTGCTCAATATGTGCCTCAGTGTCAAAACAAGAGCATCGATTTGTGCCCGAAGATGCTAATGTTGAAATTAGTTGAGTTAATAAAGATGGCAGCCAGCCACTGAGATAGCTGAACAGACAGGTTGATCTGTCAATGAAAACATGCCGAGTAGCCGCACAGCGGTCCCGAGAAACTCAAACGCAACAGATAAGCCTGCAGACTCAGCGCTAATACAGATATATTGTACTTTGTGATAGAAGAGGTGATTCCAGGGGGCAGCTGAACTTGATTGGGTGTGTGTGTGTGTGTGTGTGTGAGTTCAATGGGTCGATGGTGTTGTTTGAAGTGCTTTCTGAGGAGCCTGGTGACATATTGAGACAGTTTGGATGTGTTAGCGTCGATCGATATGACTGCTGTGGATCCTCAACAAGGATTAGTCATCTGCAGCAGGAAGAGATCAGACTGGGCTAGGCAGAACCGGCGAGAACTAACACATTGACACAGCAGATTACATGAACCAGACACCTGCTGTCAAAAAAACATGATGATTTACAATTTATGCTCGATGCACTGGGCACAGATTTAAACTAGATTTTCGTTTTAAGCTTTCTGAGGAAAATGTGGTATAGTGATGCACTGCAATGCGTTGGGGCATTGCCATGCATTTTGCTTTGTAGTTTTCTGAGCAGTTTTTATTTACAGTGTTTGCTTTTTAGGGGGTTATGGGTGTTTGGTATGTGTCTGCTAGTCAATACAGTCTATAATAGTTAAAGACAGTTTAATCCAGGTGTTCTCAACCTTTTTGACTGAATAATATTCAAAGGTCCCCTCCTACTCACAAAAACTCAAAATAAAAATATTTTAGAGCTTGACGTTTAAATTTTATCAATAATAAAAATGGTCAAATAATAAGACATATCTTGGTTTTAAATTTTTTTATTTCGGTGCTCATTTTGTCTTCATTTTAAAATGAAAGTGAATACTTGACAGACAAATGAAAAAAAGTACACTAACCCTCTCTCTTCTCTCAACAGGTAGTGGTCTGGCTTTTGTTGAAACTAGTAACTTTGTATTAGCACCTATTGTACTATTGCTCTTGTATGACATATCGCTTATTGCTCCCCGAACTCTTTGTAAGTCGCTTTGGGTAAAAGCGGCTGCTAAATGGCTAAATGTAAATGTTAAAATATTGGTTGACCTTGTGGGCCAAGGCTCCCCTGTTAACCACTGCTTTAATCCATTCATGTAATTTTCATCAATTCTTTAGAAAAATTATAGTGAAACTGTTCATACAACACTTACATACAGTACATACATTTTGAACAAAAAACTAAGGAAATAGCGTTCAAAAAAGACTTTGTCCGAATGCTGCGCCCACTACTTTAAAACAGTTAAAACATGGAAAGTCATAAAAACTCATCAACGGCATTGAAGAGTAGTTTAAAAAATGACTGAAAATCTATACAATGGCAGGGAAAGAGTTAAGTATGGGCAACAAAAAATGGCACTCGCCATAGCAAGCACCACAAATAACGATGGCTCTACACACAAACACAAGCATGATGTTAAGTGCAATGTCGTAATTTTTCTTTTGCTTTTTACATTCATTCTAGGCAAGTGCATACTGATGCTGCGTCAGCCGTCCAATTACAGCAGCCGACACTGTACAGTGTCAACAGGACAGTCACTTAACACGCTTCTGAACAACTCTCTCACTTCGTTTGCAATCATTGTTTACATGTTGATTTATTTATATTGAGTAATTACCTGCTCCCTCCTCACACTCTCCACCTATTGGCTTTGCATCCCAACTCTTTTGTGTCTGAAAAAGCCAATTAACGCTGATGAAGCGACTAAGCGTCATTTTGGAGAGGAGACAGAATAAGTTTTCAGACATTTTACAGTCTAATGAAACGTTCACACACCCAAAACACATTAATGCTCACGCAGGTACATAAAATGCACATCAAAATAAACAAAATGTTGCTGAAACATCTGAAACGGCGACATACTGATGAAAAGTGATTAAAGGAACATCAATATTGATTTGTCTGTGGGAATATAAGTAACCGCACTATGCTTTTCATTTAAAGAGGCTTTTTTGATTACAGTGTTTTGGAGAGCTAATCATGATTCCGGTTCTTTGGTTCCCATCCACTTTCTTCCCTTTACAGGCTTAATATAAACCAAAACGGGTCCCCTGGGAAGCATCACAAGTGTCTTTATTGCATTCCGAGCCGCAGAGATTATGGCCTGATCAATATCAACAATAATCCCTCATAGATAAGACTTGTGGCCGGGAGACTTGGTTTAGGCGTTTGTCAGTAAAGCCCTGTATGTTGCATTGGAGAGACGTCAGCCTAATGTAAATGGTCATAGTAGGAGTTTCTGTATTTGATGCAATGTGGTCCACACCACAATAAACATCCGCAGAGAAAACGAAGAGACCATTGCAATATTACTTCCAGTTTTTCAAAATTTACTATTTATAGGAACAGTGTGTGTTTAAGTTAAATGATGAACAATATTTTCCCCCAAATTTAAAATAATTGTTTTTCTATTTACATTTATTTGTAGACAATAAAAAACTGGAGAAACAGGTCAAAATAACAGAAGAGATGCTCTTCAAATACTCCAAAGAAAACAAGTTCATATTCACTTTTAAGCAATACAACAGTAATATGTGTACATGTATTTAGGAAAATATCAAATATTATATTTCATGTGATAACCTTGATTCTTATGAGGTTTGATTTTGTTGAAATTCAACATACACTGTACTCGAATGGCCACAATACATCTAGAAATGCTGATTTGGAATGGTCTCTTAATTTTTCCCACAGCTGTAAGTGTATTACTGATACTGTCACTGTTTTTTTTAAAGGAATCAGCTTTTTTAATACTCTACATTAATATTCTGGAATGGAAATGATTTGTTGATGAACTGCAGCAGAGCATCGTATTATAAATGAGATGAATGATAATTTATCCATGAATTGATCTCACTTGGAATGCTAACCATTTTAAAAGTATCTCAACACATCCTTCTTTAAAAATGATATCCTTGTATGTGGTCAGGAATATTGAAATTGCTCACAGTTTGTATTATCTTCTTCATATTCCTAATTTACATCATCTACTTCACATATGCACTGTTGTGTGTAAACCATTGGCATTCACACAACATTCATAAATGCAACTGCAGCTTTGTCACTGCACACGCCCACATGATATCGCCAATGGGCATTGTCACTCACGTTGCCTAAAATCTCCGATCAATGTCAACAACGTGGACGTAAATGGTGCAGTGGTGCCCCGTTTAAATTGTCAGCTAGCTAGCAAGCATGAGTCCGCCCATTATTTATTTTCCCATGATTCATCAAATGTAAATAGGCACCTTTGATGCTGTGCTAATAACAACAGAAACACTTTGACGGTTGATTTATTGAAACTACAGTCTGCCGTGGTAACCAGAGAAACTGCAGCGTTCATTAATCAGATTGTACTTTCATTAACACATCCTGAATTATTTCCCAGCAATACAAATGGTCTGTGTGACATCCCAGTAAATCTGTGGGGAAACGTACAGAGGAGCTTTAAGTTCTGTAAACTCAGAGGTCTGAGCTTACTCAACCCTATCACGGCGAACAAATAAAAAGTCTCTGATTGATCTTTTTTCATGACTCTTCTCTCTATAGCCGCTATTATGAAGGCTCTGGAGATCATGAGGCTAAATTTAGGAGCTCCTGCGGATTGATTTCTGTCTCTCCTTCGCTTGCCCCCTCCACCTACTGTAGATGCTTTGTGGTCCGAATTCAGTGTTGTGGATTGAATTTCTTCCTGCCAGTCTCAACCAATGTCAAAAGATAGGCTTTGACTGACAGCTGGGCTTCGCATAGTTTGACTGACAGGTGGCTGCTCAGTGGCATGTTGGCCAGGAGATGGGGGAAGCAAACAGCTTTCGGCTTATCGTACGCTAGCAGGAAATTTCGTCTGTGGCTTGTTGAGATTGAAGTTTTCATCAAGCACCGGCGAAAGGACGCTGAGGAGTCTCGGTACACTCGTGACTCTTGATCTCCATCAGTCCCAGGAAGTCTAAAACAGCGGATGAGGATTGAGAAAGTGGAGAAGGTGTCTCTTTATAATTTTGGGTGATTTCTTTCATTTTCAACTTTAGTGTTTAAATACTGCAGTCGCTAAAGTTTGTAAGCACATTCTGATGGAATTATCTGAAGGGTTAATCCCAAAGTTAAGCAGCTCACAGAAACAAAGTAAATAACATTCTGTGAGATTATTTAATCCTTAAAGGTATAGTTTACCCAAAAATGGAAATTCTTTCAGTGTTTATTCCGCCTCGTGCAATCCAAACCTGTGTGATTTTCTTTCTTCTCCAAAACACAAAAGAAGATATTTGGAAGAATGTTGGTGCCCCAAAACATAGCATTTGCTCCATTGACATCCATTGTATGGACACAAAACCAAGAAGACATTTCTCAAAATATCTTCTTTTATGTTCTACAGCAGAGTCATATACAGTACAATAAATTATGATGACATTTAGTTTTTGGGTGAACTATCCCTTTAAGGACATTTAAATATTACAGCACTATTTTACTTTTACAAGACCATTATCAAGGGTACCTCTTTCTTTAAAATACTTGCTTATTTTCTGTTCCATTTGATAAAATAACAATAATAACGCAGTGTAACAAATATGTGTTTCCCCTAACCTTTTTTGTAGTTCTTTTACAATTCTGTTGTGCTAATTATTCTGGTAATCTTTATTTTCATGTAGCATCAATGTTTAAGTTTATATTTAGCTCAAGTAAATTGTGAGCTTATATCATTAATTACGATATATAGGTCTCTTGCAAATAAACAAAAACTGTACAAATTTTCACATATTTTAAATTTTACAATTTTTTCAATTGTCACTGTCAGAAAATTCAAGACATTTCTGTAGCACAGTGAAGGTGGGATGAAGTGATGATGGGTGACTGCGCCTGCAACTTTGTTCGTGTGGACAGGATAAGTCATAAAAGACAAAAACTATGTACACTTCTGAAGTTTTGGTGTATTTTTAGTAACTGTTATGTTAAACTGTTGTTTTGAGCTCAGCGTTATGCCAGTAACATGTCATTTCTGCGTACGAGTAACAATACCGAAATGTATAAATGTGTGAAAATAATTTTAGTTTTTTTGTTAGTACCGTCGATGGTAAGAAATGTAATATCCATATTCAGCATGTTAAACTTAATAAAAAAACATTAAAATTACATTGTGTAACACAATTACATTTTCCCATAAGTACGCAGAGCTATAAAATATGTTGAGAGTTGAAAAATGGTACTGGAGAAAACATACAAAATGGAATTGACTGACAAACAAAATGACAATGAATTGAAGGGGGGTGAAATCCCATTCCGGCTCAATCGAACACCTGCTTTGTTGTTCTGCCGCTTTACAGGCACCATCTTTTTTCCTCTTTGCGACAGGCTGGCACAGCTGGCTGATAACCTACTGGACTCAGCTGTGTTTAACCACTCACCCCGGCGTCGAGCAGCGCCGCTCTTGCACCAGGCCCGGAATACTAACGCTATGAAGGCATGCACCATTTTAAATGAGCCCCAGGGGATCCAGTCGCACCTAGCTGCCTTCAATATACAGAGCTGCCGCTGAAACTGCAAGCCTGCTCTGAAACATAATGCCCTCTCTCAGAGCGGAGAGCCGGAGACTGCGGGTAAGATTGAAGGTAAGGAAAGTGAAATGAGGTTAAGAAATAAATGTGTATGGAGAGAATATACCAGCGTGTGCTGTAAAAGTGTAGTTTACCCAAAAACGAAAACTCTAACATCATTTACACACCATGATGTTGTTCTTGAACTGTATTGCTTTTCTGTCCGTGGAACACAGAATGGGATTGTTTTTTTAGGATGCAATTATACTGAATGAGGTTTGAAGCTGTAAATGAAAAATGACACAGAAAGCAGCATAAAAGTGTCGTAAAAAAGTCAATCTCACGAATGTGGCAAGCAGGGCTAAAATGGAGAACACCTCCAAAAAATCTCATTTATACTCACTCGTGTTTTTATAAACCTACAGTAGGTTTCTTTTTTCTGTGGAACACAAAAGAAGATATTTTGACAAATTCTTCAGTGGTTTTGTGTCCATACAATCGAAGTCAATGGGTGTCAATGTTGTTTGGTTATCAATGTTCTTCGAAATACCTTATTTTGTGTTCTGCAGAAGACAAAAAGCCATTTAGTTTTGGAATGCCATTTGGTTTAGTTTAGTACCCATTTTTGGGTGAACTATCCTTAAAATGTTTCCCATACATTAAGCCACCATATGACTTCAGAAGACTTCATCTAGTTCACAGACAACTTGTATGACACTTCTATGGTGTGTTTGTGTCTTTTATAAATATGAAAACGCCAGTTGTCATTCATCGTGAGCAAATGGTGACCGATATTTTTTCGAAGTTGATAAATCCTAAAAGGTCAAGTGTAACCAATTTAGCGGCGTCTACTGGTGAGGTTGTACATTGCAACCAACAGCTCACTCCACACCTCCCTACACACCTCGCTTCCTTGCTGAAGGAGATAACGTATTTACGAAACGTGCTCTGTGGAGCAGTTTGTCCGTTTCGGGATACTGTAGCAACAACATGACGAATTCCATGCAAAGGAACCTGCGGTGTATGTACAAAGAAATAGCTTATCCTAAGGTAATAAAAACACAACGCTTCATTATGTAAGGTCTTTATACACCTCTGAAGACATTGTTATGTATATTATATTGCACCAACAGATCCTCAAAAAAAATACACATTGGACCTTTACCTAACTAAGCAAGACATGTTGTTCTGTTTGTGCCTGACAGAGAAAGAGTTGAATACGGCTTTTGTGTGTCAGTGTCTTGGACATATTACCTGGAGGCCTGCTGGGTAATGCTTATGTACAGTTCCCAGGTTGTGTCCTCTTCGATTGCGCCTTGTGGCACCAGCAAACTCACACCTGGCCAAAGATACGAGTCATAACACACAGATACACACACTCAAAACAAAACAATTTATATGATCCTACAACATGACTGAATGCGTCTTAGATGCTCAACTGAAACAAACAAAAGTTCCGTTTGGAAGCCTTAATTTCCCAGAAGCCCTTTCAGCTGAATGAATCCTTCGGTTCTGTCCTGGAATCATGAAACGACTGAGCGTTTTTCTTGAGGGATTCCTACATGACAGCATGTGCTCTTAAACCTCAATGTAAAACCTCCCTCATGAAAGATCGCGCACACACGGGCACCGGCTTAGTAAGGCGTGATAAGGTGCCGGCAGAACTGTTAGAGTCAGTATTCGGCTGTAAAGATCTTAAAAAGGGCTCAGCAAAAACTCCAGTATGCTTCAACGGATGCGCTAGCCTCTAACCTTTCTCACACTTTCACACGCTTCGGCCCGCTGTCAAGACTCTTTACTGCATGTGACATGATCAGAGGTGAGGAAAGAGCGAGAGTGTGTAAAGCCATGTTCATATTTGACAATGGCGCTTTTTTAGTAAAAAAAATGCTTGCAGAGTTGTGGTTGCAAATAGCAGCCCGTAATGTTCAAAGATAGCATTTGTGCACAAAGGCAGCTTAGAGAGACTTCATAGGCAGCGTAACGGAATTCTATTTGAGTTATAAACAGAGAGCTTATATAACCAATCACATATTTAAGAACTACAATACAAATTTCTCGCTAGAAATGCAATCAAAAGTTATTGAAAGTTAAAATTAAACTTCCAACAGGGGTTTCCACCGCCATTACATTTTTTGGAGTTTGATCCTTCTCTGCCAATCACGTTTCACGCATCTTGTTATGGAAACGACAGGTCTCTTTCATTAGTTAGCTGTGAAAAATATGCTTGACGTAGGGCTTTCTTATCAAAAAGTTTAACTTTTTTCAACCTCAGGGTCGAACGAGTGCTCAGGGCTTTTTTGAAAACATGGTTTCCTTCAAGTCAAGTGTGAACCTGGCCTAAAAGAGAGAGAGGGAGGGATAGACCCTGGAGATTTCTGAATCTATGCTGCTGGTCTATCTGCCTCTGTCAGCTGCTTGTACTCTCAGCTGCTGGGTGCTGTGCCCACAACCTCTTTAACACACAACACTGGAGATGGTACGTGCAAATCAGAAAGAGAAGCCAAGGGGATGTGGGGACAGAATAAAGGGAGATTTCATGTCTGTGGCATGCATGAGATCTCGGCCTCAGCTTCAAAACCTCAGATGCTGCAGCAAGGTTTGTTGTCACTTCTCATTTTGTGTCCTATCTGACTTCCTGTGTGATATCACAATATTTTTATTCGTCACATAGTTATAAAGAGAATTCATACCGCTGAATTCATAAGCTTATCATTGATCTTTGTACAGCATGTATAAAAATGTAGTCAGTCACCTGTATTAGGGACCACCAGTCGCCCACCACTGTGCCCGAACACCCCATTGGTCTTAAGCGGTCGTTTACACGTAGAGGACACCAGGGTTGGCTGGGCGGGGGTCAGCTGACTCCTCCCACCCAGCGTGCCCCCTCCCACTTCCTGCACCACGCCACGAGGAAAGGTTTGGGAAGGGGCTTTTGCGTGGTACTCCGCCCTCTCTGACACACCCAGGGACACCATGAACGAACTGTGAACTTTGACCTTGAGGTCAGGGAGGGGGTCAAACAGCGCAGGTTCAGGGATTAGCTCTTTCTCCATGGAGTCGGGAAAGCAGATGGGGCCGGTGTAAGTCCGTGACACGGTCAGATCGGGCTGCATGGAGGAGTTCATTAACAGAGGGTTACCTGGAAGACAAAGTGGGGAACAGCTTGAAACTTCATACTACGTACATGTACATGTACAACATAATCTAGAACAGTCTAGACACACGAACAACTGTAAGCCCATTGGTTATCGTTTCTGTAGGCCTATTATACACATAACATTTTGTCCAGGTAAGCAGATCTTAACGTAATATAAGCCTCCAAAATTCTGCTGAAAGCTTTCAGATTTCTGCTGAATTCATAAGATTATCATTGTTGTACACATCCTCCGCCCATTGCTTGTTTGTTTATTAAATAATTTAATATTTAGAGGACATTAAATATTGATCAAATATTCAATAATTCAATAATGCTTTCAGTTACCAATATTAGTGCAGCACTCTCAGCAACGTTTAACACATTTAAATTTCATTTCACAAATTGAGGGAGAAAATGTTCTAAAACAAGACTATGCAAGACCAACTGCTCTGTTTATTTCAGATTATCCAAACCATGGGGAAAGTATTGACTGGTTTGGCTTTGCAGTTAAAGTGTGCTGGTATGCTGTGAAAACACCAATAGGCGGTTTCATTGGATGCACACGCCTGGCCTGAAGTTGACATCTGGTGTGTGGAATTACAATAACAATTTATTTGATATTTACTTTATTCTAACATTAATGTATATTCATATTTTATTGTATAGTATTTGTATTAAATTAATTTTTTTGCGCAAGTCTACTGGAAGTTACAGTAAGTTTTGGCCACATAACGTTTATGTTGTTGCCGCTGAAACAATATGTGGACAAAAATAATATTTTATATAATATTTTTTGTATAAGTACTTCATTTTTAATGCAACCGACCTGAAAATCAAAAAAGTGTGATTAAATGTGATTAAATGTACATTTACGCATTTGGCATATGCTTCTATTTAACTGTACATTTCAATCACTTTAATTTGAATCAGTACATGTTGCTTGGGAATCAAGGCAAGTCCAAGCAAGTTTATTTACATAGCACATTTCATACACAAAGGTAATTTATTGTGCTCTTGATCTTTAAAACGTAAATGATTTAATATCACCCAAAAAAATAAAAAGCAACGTTTTTTTCATAAGTATAAGATGTTCTATCGGTAACAAAATTTACATGGTGTTGTTGTGTTATTCAAAACTTTGTCCAGGTATTTAAGATATACTGTATCTGATTCAGACATTAAGAAAACTTTAATCATATTTATGACTCATCAACTAAAAAGGCTTATGTTGTGTGCAGTCCTTATAAAATTGTCAGAATAATAAAAAAAGATTCATGTCTCTATCAAATGAACAATAAAGACAACACAGCAACATTATTTATGCTATCAAGATACAGTATAAGGATAACAACCAGCAGCTATTTCTGGAGTGTTAAATGATTCAACTACGCTTTTACCATGAGCTGTTGTGAGAGCTGTCACAGATCACAAAAATGTACCACATTCACAGACACGCAGAATCTTCAATCTGTTTTATTCATCAGAAAGCAATGGATGAACGAGCGCTCTTCCCTAAGAGAGGTGCCGCAAAAGGTGCGAAAGGGAGTCATTTTCTCCTTCTCAGATTGGACTGATGCCCCCATGGACAGACTGCAGAACGCACTCGAGGCCTTTCCCTCTGCACATCTATTCCAAATCCAAATGTGTGAAATCTGTCACGCAGGGCTAAAGGTTCCGATCTCCATGACAACAGTTGTGTTGCTTGAGTGTCTATCAAGGTCCTTCACTGCTGCGTGCGAATTGACAGCGCTGTCAAAAATCTGTCGCCGAGGCAAAGTGGCTATTGCAACCATATTTCAACGGTTTGCCGTGTTTTAAACACAGTGACAAATGAGACATTGTTTATTTTCAAATTCCATCTGTTCATCTATACGTCCATTTATTTTGAGGGTATATCTATTCTATCCATGATTATGTTTCATTGTTTTATTTAAAGCATTTGATGGATAAACTGAGCAATCCATCAACACTTAGGGTATAGTTCAGTGCTTTGAAACTTCACATAGACATCTGGTGATAGGTGTGTGTGTGTCTGTTGTGATGGTGGCGTTTAGTGGGCCGGGAAGAGTGATAGTACTGTGAACGGGCCCCATTACTGAAGCGACAAGCAAGAGAGAACTAGTGCTCTGCTCTCTCTGCACCCCTCAATCAACATCAATCTCTTTTTCTAGGGGCGTCAGATGGACCAAAGGAGAGGAGAAAGAGATGTGGAAAGTAAATCAACTGACGCCCTTTAGCTCAGGTTTAGAAGCGCAGAGAGACAAGAAAACATAGTTGAGTGTAGAATGTTCTACAGGAAGTTGAAGAATCTTATATGAGATCATTGTCGTGCCACCTGATGCTATTTTTCACAAATGTTTGTTTAATCACATTTACTTATCATACACAATCATATACAGCCATTCACTCATGCTTTTGTCATTTTAAACTGGTATGACTTACTTTTTTGCGCAGAACCCAAGGAGATATTTTGAAGAATGTTGGTAACCGAACAATGACGGCCACCATTCACTTCAATTATACGGACACAAACCTTTGGAAGTCAATGGGTACCACCATTGTTCGGTTACTGGCATTCTTCAAAATATCTTTGAAGGCTATAGGTTTATGGAGCTGCGGGAGAATGAGCATGGGCACAAGTCACTTTCACTTGTGTGCAGGAGAGAGAGAGCACTATGTCTGCGAAGTTGAGCTGTATTTGTTTGTTCGCTGCATTTGGGTGATGACTGTTATATAAATCGTGGATATAACGCTGGATTGGGAGATTGTTTAAAACTGATAGATGGAGCGGCAGTCCCAGCGCTAAAAGATGCCCGACACGGACACGCCCGCGATGAGTGAAACTGATGTCTATGTTTTCTTGGCAATGTGTGCACACATGCTTCAGTTCCGCCACCTCCCCCCACACATGTCGCATGTTTTTAGAAATAATACGGCTGTATCTGTCTTCTATAAATGTGATCAAACTAAAGACTCTGCGGATATTTGAAGGGTGCGATACTATTGTGTAAGTACTCAAGATTAACATGAGATATACAGAAACTGTGTAAGTCAGGGCCACTTTAATATTGGATCAATAAAGGGTTGTTTTCTCTCACCTTGCCTTGCACTTTTAAAGCTGAAAGATTGAAATCCTCCAGTCAGCGCAGATGAGTCGATGACATCAACGCCATACTCGCTTTGGTTCCGCCTGTAAAGTGTTACCGCAACGACCAGCATGACCACGGTAACCACACCCGCAGCCAGACCAGAGTAAAGGGCGACATCATTATTTGTCTCCATTTCAGCTATGAAAGAAAAGAAAATCATTTAATGTGAAAAACACTGGCAAAAATCTCCAGCAAAAAACATTTAGAAAAAACTCAAGCAAAATGACTCCAGGAAAATTGTTACATAAGGGCATTTGTTTCATTTTTCCAAATGGATCATATACTGTAGCTAAGGGATCTCATTTCGACGTACAGATGCAGTCGTAAAACAAAGCAATGAAATTACATAATAATAAAATACGTTCATCACAGATCTCCCTCTCTTTATCGCGTCCACATTCCCAGATACCTCCAACACTAATGAAAGTCCTCCAGTGATGGGCAATTACAATCCGCAATTATCCGAGCACCTGATTTCCAACACGAACACACACGCTGTAAAATCTGGTGTACCGCAAACCACGCGCCTTCCTCTGGGACTCACGACAACAAAGCTCATTATATTATCTCATCTGCAGTGATTAAGCCCTATCTGACGACTCCTTCCCGCAAACAATTCAACCAGGACACAGTGAACAATAGAAGGCACAAAGAAAAGTAAGAGTCTCGTTCCTGAGCGTCCAGACGGGTTCTGAACGTCATGCCTGCAGCTACGAAAACACCAGACACAAACATGTGGAGCGGTACTGAGAGCAAAACCGAGAGCGGGTTAATTGGGAGCTCTAAAGTTTGGCAGGCTATTGAATCGCTTCTGCACTTCTGTTCTTGCATTTGGCTCTTTGTCTTTGTAACTCTCTCTTCAGATAAGCTTTTAAAGTTCAGATAAACTTAATTGACTTCGTTTACTCTTTCTTTGTGCATGAAATTGCTGTTTGAAAGCAAATGTCTGGTATTATAATCAACATTAAGGTCATTTCCACTGCTATTTCATATTTTCTTTTGAAACTCTAGAATAGACAGATGCAGGTTACTAGAGTTTATTTCACTTTAAAAAAAGATCACAGCAGCAGACTCTTACCATTTACCAAGCAACTAACCATTGACATTGAAGATATACATTTTTCTGTCAAACCTTGACCTTTGTATCGCTCGTTCCTGCACTGTAAAAAATGATTCTGAGTTTTAGTCTAGTGGACAAATAAAATAATTTCCTGTCAAATTGCATTGTGTCACTACATAATAAAATGAGTCGTAACAACCTCAACTTGAAGGAAAAAGGAAAACTTGAAATTGTTAGTTTTTATCATAGAAACACCGAATGACCAGTAATTTCCGAAGCATAGGCCTATTTGCACTTTTATTTATACGTGGTTGCAACAACATTAAGTTCTAATTTATTATATTATACAAATGTTTGAGGGACTTAATGCTTTTTAAATGCTCAGTTGTTAGTCTTTTAAATTAACGCATAAAGCTAACAGATGTATGCTAACGTTAGGGGTGTTTTGAGCACGTGCAAATGGTGGTCTTGTATTGCTAACTTGCGCGCTGATCTTGTAATGTCAGAACATTCTGTAGATTAATAATCACATGGTTAAACTTTTTTGCATTTGTGTAGGATGTTAAGTGAATATTTCTGTATGTAACATGTGAATGTGTACTTGGCTGGAGGTTGACCTTTTTTGTTTTTTTAGTTGCAGGATCAGTACATTGCAAGCTGAGTTGAAGCACAACTCCATGGCAATGAGGTGGTGTTGCAAGATTTGCTGATTGTCTTCACCCAACCAGCGTGTCCTAATCACACACTACAAGCTAAACAATGCCATCAGGCAAGTCACTGTCCACTCCCATGCATCTATATAGACTGTGTATGCACATTTAGGAGTGAACTGTCTCTGAAGAAGCATTTAACTCGTGACCATAGTCAGTGTGTTGAAGCCTTCAAATTGCTTAAAGCAAAATCAAATGTGAACTGTGACCTGTGTAAGTTTTCTGAGGTTTGCAGTGTTTCACAATATCTTGCACATCTGAAAACACACATTATAAAAAAAGAGTCAGTGAGGTGCCCCTTTCAAGACTGTAGTTTCCAGACCAATGTGTCCAGCACTTTCCGTGCTCATAAAAGTAGGAGTCATCGCCACAGCACTTTAGAAGATCTCCGAACAGACTTGTATCAAACTTGCAATCCTGGTTATTCAAACCCTGAAAATGCAGACTCTGAAGCAGATTCATTCAGCCTGGATTGCTCAACAGTAGATATTGACATAGATGTTCAGGACCTACAGGATTTGATTAAACACAAAGTAGCATCACTATTACTTCGCATGCAAACAACTCTACATGTCTCAAAGGCCACCACACAGGAAATTGTAAATGAGCTTTGCAGTGTTTTTTCTGTTGTGCAAGAGTTCACTCCAAGAATAATTGAAAGTGTATTGGTTAAGCACAATTGTGTGTTAACCAACGAATTGACTGGTGCCTTAGCTGAGATAGTTGAAAAAACAAATCCCCTAACATCCCTTTCAAAGAGTGGCCCTTTTGCAACCGAATACAAAATATCAACTTATTACAAGGACAAGTTCAAAGTAATTGAGCCAGTTGAATATTTTTTGGAACCGTGCTCCCCAAACAAATTTGTTTATATTCCAATTTTGGAAGTTTTGACAGAGTTGTTGAACCGAGATGCCATTTTGGATAAAATCCTGCAAGAAACTGCTAATCACTCTGGTCACATTAAAACATACAGAGATGGACTGTACTGCAAAGAGAATATTTTGCTTTCCTCAGAGAGTTTAAGCATTGCACTTGTGATGTATATTGATGACTATGAGGTATGTAACCCACTGGGAACATCTAGAAAAAAGCACAAGGTCTGTGCAGTGTACTGGGTACTATCAAACTTGACTATCAGGTTTAATATACGTGACTTTGCCTCTTCTTGGATCATGACAGACAGTCAGGTTGACGTGCTCTGATAGGCCGCCCGACGTCGGTTCGGTTCAATTGCAGACGGGCTCTGGGCTCAACTGTTTTTCCTATCCTGGGTAGCCCGGATGTTACCGTGTGAATATTTAACTTGAATTTTTCGATCTGAATTTGAGCAGTCGAATTAGACATATGTTTTCTTTGAAAAATATTAACTTGAAATTTTAGATCGAATAAGAGCAATCGAATTTGATCAACCTGAATGTATTTTATCTGAAATTCGGTAAGTTGATTTTGTTTTGTATCTGAATTTGTGAGTATTAAATTCAAGTTTTTAAAATGGAAATCAAGAATTTTCATATTTAAATTTCATAGAGGTAAATTCGAAACAAATAAATTCAGATACAAGGTTTCCAAAGTAAAATAATTCAAACTCAAGTATTCATTGGCTATTAAATTTCAAAACATTATGTCTCTTTTTTGCTTCCATATTCTGCCATTGATGATGGGTCACAGAGTTCCAGAAGGAGACAAAACATGGCAAATCTTACTAGATCTGAAAGATATAATTGAGCTCCTAGCTACTGGACAATTTTCTGATGAGACATTGTGTTACTTGGAGTGCAAAATATCAGAACACAGGTGCTTGATGAAAGAGTGTTTCCCAGATTTCCAAATTCTCCCCAAGCATCACTTCTTGGAACACTATCCAGAAATGATTCGTAGATTTGGGCCTCTGACTGATTTTTGGACTATTCGCTTTGAGGCAAAGCACAACTTCTTTAAGAGAGTTGTACATGACTGTAAAAACTTCAAGAATGTTTTGCTCACTCAGGCCAAAAAGCATCAGCTTGCTTTGGCTTCCTTCCTTGACTTGCCAAGTGTTTTCAAACCTGATCTAGAAGTAGGAGGCGCTGCTGTCGTGTCACCTGACACACTTGAATGTTCTGTGAGGCAGGCCATTGAGCATAAGTATGGAAACATAAACACTGTTTTTCTTTCAACCCATGCATGCATCTTTGGTACAAGTACTCAGAGGGAATGTTTTTGTCTGTAGGGCACACCGGTGGACTGCCCGACTTTGGCGAGATTGTTAAAATGTTAATTGTGAACAATAAAGTGTCATTCATCTTGAAACCTTTCAAAGCCTGGTACATAGAGCATTTGCGAAGTTATGAGCTGACGAGTAATTGCACTTCTGAACTGCAGGTTGTGGAACCCCAGGAACTCAATGGATACCATCCACTTTATCCATATGTAAGAGCTGGCAGGCTATACATCACGCCGAAAACCTTCTTGCTTCACTAAGGTACATTTGTTGAAATGCACATTATTTTTTTAGGTGTTCACATTATGATGTAATTGTCAATCAATGTTCTCTTTTTACTTTATCACCAGTTGCAGATAAACCCTTGAATTTTGAATTCCCACAACAAAATGCTGTTTCGTGTAATCATCTCCTCACACGACATTAAAAAAGTTAGACTTGATCCTTTCCAGATTCTATTGATGGCCTCAAGTTGGAACTTAAAAGCAGGCTCCAGCTGAAAGACCCTTTTGATCTTCAATATGAATATGAAGACTTCAAGGATTTCTGTAATCTTACATGTGTAGCTGATCTGCCGAAAGACAAGGTGACACTGAAGGTTCTTTCCACCCCCTGTCCAGATACACTGTCAGACTCCAGTTTAGACACTGCAATTTTAAGTGAATCATCATCTCCATCAACTTCTTCAGCCAGCATCCATTCAGAGCCATATGAAGCCCGTTCACAGCCATGGCCAACCACATTTCCCATTCCACTTTTTGCGTATAATGTTGAGCTGAGGCTAAGAAAAGGAAATGAGGCATTTCAAAAGGATGGAACACTTCTGTCAATTCCCAAAGACACGAAGATTGAAATTCTTGAGAAACTTGCAGAAACTATATACTCATTCAAAGCCTATCCTGGCAATGGAGAGATTGAAAGTGTAGCATCTGCCTTAATTGAAAAACACCCCTGTCTCAAAGAGCCAAGCTCTACATCTGGATGGTATGGGTGGAAAATAAGTATAAAGTTCAAAATGGGCAACTACAGACAAAAGCTGAGAGATGCAGGTTGTCAGGAACTAAAAGTAAATTCTGAAAAGAGAGGTCTTGGGGAGACAAGAGGAAAGCGGAACAAAGTTAAGAAACCTAGACGGTGTGAAACCAATTTTCTGCCAAATCTACCTTAGGGCAAAGACCGGGAAAGTCTAGACAAGGAAAGAGAGCAAATAGCTGTGGAGATGACGAAGAGGACACCAGACATCAACTTTGTTGATGCTCCTATGAGCAGCACCTATTCTTTGAGAAGACAAGAAGTCATTGAGGACGAGCCACCGGTGTCACAAATGAAAGTCCGATGGCCAGCACTTTTCAAAGAGAGACAGGTAAGTTGTGTTGATTCATTGTGTTTGAATTTATCAGATAATCCAGGGCTATGAAAGTTGTACTGCTCTATTACAAAATATGGGCAGATTTAATGTCCTTAGATTATATAACCGGTTCTGTCATGTTGAATGTTCAAGGAAATGACTTCCTGCACAATATTTTAATTTAGTACTGTTAAAGAATGTCATTGAGACCCTGGCTCTTTGTTAATTTTGTAAATGTATTTATGTTTTTATAGATCAGCAAAGAATTCACCAGGCTTGTGTCAAAGGACCTGAGCAAGTCCTTTTTTAAAGGCCTAGATGGTCATCTCTCCAAGCTGATACAGTTATTCAGGTCAAAGCGTTATGAGGACATTCCAGAAATTACTTCAATACTGGAGAGCCTTGATAAGGATGTGAGTAAATCTATTTTATGTAGTCTTTCTCCCCTCAAAATGACCATTCTGTGATCATTTACTCACTTTCATGTTTGTCCAAACCTCTATGACCTTTTGTATTCTATAGATCATAAAACTAGTGATAGTGAAATATTTTCTTACAAAAACAGATCCAAGATCCTTATTTAGGTGGCATAAGAATGTTAGATCCACTTTTAAATCTTATTTTGATGCTGAACAAAAAAGGTAACAAACAACTGTTGTTGCATCACATCACTGGTTATTTATGTACAACAGAAGTATACAAGTGTAAATGTGCAAATTTGAAATTTATGCTTTTTGGAAAAAAATAAACGAATAAATATCAGGATTGAAGGAACCATTCTATATTTTACAGAATACAAACCAAAGGATGAGGACTGCAGCATTGCTGGGCCTGCCGTGGTACATGCAAGAAACTCCTTCAAAATTCATGAAGAGTTGTGAGGTAAGATGAAACATATAAGGGACATTAGATCTCTTAACTTTTAGAGGTCTGAGAACATTATTTGTGTAATTGCTTGTAAGTAATTGTAACATCTTTTTTTTTCATTCTATAAAGCCCAGTGACCGTGAAGAGGATGTGATCAAGGGTGTGGTGATTGGAATTCTAGTAGTTGTGGAAAATGTGATGGAACCTCTCCCTTCGTTCTACAATGACGTTGCCCTGGTGATTGAGGAACAAGTGATAATGCGTCACCTGAGTGATATACCCAATGCTTTTCTGAACCTGATGGGCCTGGTGTATGCATTAAACCTTAACTACCCAAAGGAGCTAAAATTCACTTTTGAAGTGATACAGAACCTGTTTATCGGACTTGGGTCAGACTCATGCACCGCAGGAGTTCATTCTTTGAAGAACAAGTTGCTGCGATAAGGCAGAAAATTTAATCTTTGGTTGTACTGTTTTAAGATCATTTTCGTTTAAAGATCTCATTGTGAATAGTTCACCTTTAAAAATAAATTTCTGTCATTGTTGTCTCACCCTCTTGTCATTTTAAACCTATATAACTTCTTCCGCAGAACACAAAAAAAATATTTTTACGACTGTTGTTGACAGCCCTTCTATTCTCTTGCATTGGTTACAATAGAAGTGAAAAGAGTGCTGTCCCTTCTATTGTGGTTCACTTCTATTGTAACCAATGCAAGAGAATAGGAGGGCTGTCATCAACATTCTTTACCAAAGTTTTTCAAAATAAATGTTGTGTTCTGCAGAAGTTATACAGATTTGTAATGACAAAGAGGGCATGTAAATAATAACAGAGAAATTATTTTCAGTATAAAGGTGAACTACTGAATTTTTTTGTTACATTTTCCTGCTTCATCTTTCCTTGTCATGTTTCCACGACTCGGAATTAAAGACACAGTTAACTGTCCAGTTTTAACAGCTAATTGTGAGTTCTGCATGTACTCAAAATGTGGTTCCAGATAAATAGCCTGAACTTCTCATCAAAGCAATTAATTCCAGTAAACTAAAATAGTTAAGTTATGGTGTTGAAGACAAATTACTATTTTATGTCAATAAGACTTGGTTTGTGGTTGTGTGAACCTGAAAAATTGATACAGTATGTTGGCTCAATTAACTGCAAGTTATTTAAACTACTACATATAAGTCAAGAGAACTTAACAACTAATGTTTGCCAAAAGTTAATGCAACAAGATGACTTGACTAAGTCAAGTTGGGTCAACAAATCATTTTTTTACAGTATGTGTTCTTATTAATTTACCATTTATAGGTACAAGTTTAAGTAAAATTATAATTTTAGTTTCATTCTGTGAACAGCATTTCTCCCAAATTCCAAATGAAAATATAGTTTTTTATTTGCATTATTTGCAATAAATTGAAACATACAAAAAAGATGTATTTCTTTCAGATCTTCCTGCAATAAAACAAATTCATATTCTTGTTTAAATTACGCGATACAGATTTTTTACATGTATTTTAGGATCAGTAAAAACAATAATGGAATACGCCTAATTTTCATCCGTCTGACACATTTCTGTTTGGTGACTTTTTGCCATTCTTGAGGTTTGTTTCTGTCGAAATTCAACAGACACTGGACTGGAATTGCCACAATACATGCAGAAATCGGATTAAAACCTAAAGTGGAGTGGCCTGTATATGGGTAGATGACAAAAAAACAAACACAATTGTGTCATGGTGTGACAACAAAACATTTGGAAAAAGAACTTAGAAAGAAGATATATCTCTCTTATGCTATCTGATGTTATAAGTATACGTATTAATAATAGAAATTTATATATTATCATAATGTTGTTTACATTTTTTTTTGCTATGTCACACCATAGGACACCTGTAGGGCCAACAACTACCCATATATACAGTATTTACCCTGTTAAACATGATTTCAGTCCAGAAGCAACAATTTCATGTACAATGTGTTCTGTAAATGTCCTTTCGCTGTGACAGGTTGTGTATTGTGTTTTGTTTGGTAACATTATATTCCAGATGACGTTCCTCAGTGAAACATGTTTAATCGCTGTAATGCGTCACCGTTGAGCTAATGTGGCACTCGTTCAGATGTCGAGTCAGCCCCTGAACGCTGTCTTTAAAATGTCATGGACTTAATTGCTTTTCCAGGTTCTTTCAAACAGCAAACCAGATGATGATTCACCGAAAACACAATTGTCAGGTCATCAACCCGATGTTGAAGAATGCCAGCCGAGATCTGAGCTTACATAAAGGTTGCAATAAGGTTGTTTGTGCGGCATGACTCAAGCTGATAATAACAGTAAAAGGGGTTAATTGCACAGACACTGTGAGAACTGAGATTTTAAGAGGCATGGTGGTGATGAAATGTGGCTGTATTACATCATGCTTCATATGCCTGCGAGCATTTTTAATAGTTGCTTCTCAAACAATGCAGACGTTGAGTATAATGTATGACAGCGATGGTAATAATAGCGGTTATGATGACAAGGACGGTGATTGCAGCAGTGATTATGACAACCATGGTGACTACATTAGCAGTAATGGAAAACTGGATAATGATTCACCGAAAACCCACTGTAATTGTACTCGGGCAGTTGCAACAAACCTCTTATGTCAAAAGTAAATAAAAACCTTTAGTTATTATGATGCCCCTAGAATTATAAATATTTTGTATAACAGTGCTCCGGTCATCAACCCTATGGTGAACAAGTAAGTGTAGAACTGAGGTTACGTGAAGGTTGCGAAAAGGTTGTCTGCCAGCATGACTCAAACTGATGATAACAGTAAAAGGAGTTAATTGGACAGACTCGTCGAGAACGGCGATATTAAGACGGATGACTGTGATGCAATATGCCACTATGACACCATGCGTCATATGCCTGCGAGCATTTTTAATAGTCGCCTCTCAAGTAACGCAACCTAATGCATGTAAATGACTTGATGAAACTGAGGTTCAAAAACTCACATAAGAAACATTAAGAAAAGTAACTCACCTTGAGGCACCTTCACGTCGTGCAGCAGCTTCCTGTCTGCAAGAGACAGACACACATCTTTGACACCTGTCAAATTCTTACACATAAACAACACATTGACGATGTATAGAAAATGCAGGGATCAGAAATGCCCATGCGGTGTGAAACACGAGTTGACTGGACTGCATCGCTGAGGGGAAGCATGAACTTCCGTCTCCTCCACGAATTACGTAGGAGGTTAATAACCAGCAAACTGTCCAAACACTACATATGTATGATGCTCAATGACAGGCATGTAAAGTGAAATCACTGTCCAATCTTTTACACAAAATTACCACGAAGGCCCATGGTACAGATCAGCGTGTGTGTATTAGATGGAGGAAATTGGTCTCTGATAGGAATGTCTATCACCGTCGGCCTTTAGACTCATCTGCAGAGGATGGCGAGGTGTGTGCCCTCCTCCCTCGGGGGATGGAGGCAGGAAAGATTGATTAAAGAACTGTCAGGATGATGAGCGAGGAGGATTAAAACAGAAGATTTCTGCCTCTCCTAAGGAATTACAAAACAGGCTGTCAAGAGCTGCTCGTCTCACGGTTTGACTGACTGGTTTCATTCAGCTGGTGACAGCCTTGCACAGCGCACTTTTCTCCACTGATCTAAAGAAAAGTGGAATGATTTTTTACTGCTCTGTGTCTGTGTTGCACTAGGGAAGTTGAAAGAGTCGTATAACAGAGCGTCACAAACCCCTGACATATTACCCTTACACAGCGTTATTGACTGATAGTGCTATCAGTACAAATATCTAACTACATTGGGTCCCCATTGACTTCCATTGCATAGACACAAAACCACCAAGACATTTCTCAAAATATCTTCTTTTGGTTTTCACAGGAAAAAAAGTCATAAATAGATTTGGAACGACATATGAATGAATGAATACAGTAAATAATGACATCATTTACATTTTTAGTTGAATTATCATTGAAAATCTAACATTTCTTGATTTAAGAATGTTAAGATATTGTTGAAAACAAAACAAAAGGTCATGATGGTGACAATGAAATATAGAGATTGTGGTAATGATGGTGTTGAGAGTTCATGAAGATAGTGGTAATAGTAATGTTGTGATGACAGTGATAGTGGCAGTAAACATTTGCACGGTGATGATGACCCACCCTGTATACAGAGGTCTCCGGTGCAGTTATCGGTATCTAGGGCGGCTCCATCACACAATCTGCCTCCATGTTTGGGCTCCGGGTCCGTACACTCTCTTGTACGCTGCCTCTCACATTCCGAACTACAAACAGACCACATGGTCCACTCCGCCCAGCCACCGTCCACTGTTTCACAAACAGACGGTACAATTAAAACAGAACAATCTGATGCAGACTTCACAATACTTCCCAGATCTCTAAGAACAGTTACTGATTTCCTTCTTTTTCTCTGTGTGGTGTTCTATAATTCCAGGTTTTCCCTTTCAAGGTTCGTCTCTGACAAAAGCGAAAGACAATTTACTTTTTTGACTTATTCCATCAGGCTTTCCCAGTTCCCTTAACTACTCCACGGGCTGCTGATGTTTCCTCTGCGGCTAATCTAAATGCAAATGTCATGTTTGTGTGTCTCTGTTGAGTGGGGAAGCGGGATCGAGTGGGGCTGGAGAGCAAGATTAGGTTTTCTCGACCGGTGCCCTCTTCAGATAACTTTTCCCCAACATGACTAGTGGTTCCCATGCAATCAGTGCTTCCAATGAAACCATAAATTTAGCCGGTGTAAGTGCGCACGGAGACTGAGGCAATTACGTGGGGTGGTTGATAACTCAGATTTGCATCTGTCTTTATAAGGCTCATCCTGCTTGATTTTCTAAACTTTCTTTCATATTTTTCCCTGCTGTCTTTCTGAGTTCCTTTCATCTGCATTTATTGCACAGGCTCTGAGGAGCATTGTTTAACGCTTCAAACATTAAACTGCATGTCTCGGTGTATGACAGTAGGCGCCACATTAATTGAAAGCGGACACATATCAACTGTAAATCTCGAGAGGCCTCTGCCACCGAGATCAATTCAAATTCAGCACGTACTGTCAAAGTGCTGTTTGAAATGCAGGCTCCCAGACAGATGGATTAGCCATCAATGTGTTCAGAAGGCATGTTTAATTAACAAGGCACAGCGGTGAGACAGTCACACTGCCTGACTGACTGACCAGCCTTGAATCTGCTGGCAAAATGCACTACTGGGCTCTTCTGGAGACAACATTGTTCTGGAGAGACAAGAGATAAATTCTGTATTTAATGCAGGCAGAGCTCCAAAAGTGCAAAATGATGATCGTATGTTTATTTAGTTATTCAATAATTATAAACTGTAAATTCTCTTTTGGGAAAAATAACACGCTGAGGAGGTTTACTATGATTTACTGTACATTTACTTGAGAATTGCAGGCTTGCAAATGAAAGTGCTCAATGGGAAACAACAGAAATTGGATCCTTGTCACGTTGTACAGTCTTGTTACGGCATGCAACCAGCAAGTAAAGATGTCTACAATTCTGAGAAACACAAAAATTCTCTCTTATAAGGTTCAGTTTAAACTGTATCCTCTCATCTCATTGCTATTGGCCAACGGCTCTGTGTTCTCTGACCTGGGCAGGGCGAGGTACAGCTGCTCTTCTGAACGGACATGCCCTCACAGAAAGCCCCTCCGTTCAGCGGGGCAGGGTTAGTGCAGGTCCGCGTTCGCTTCTGAACTCCTCTCCCACAGTGAACGTTACATTCTGACCAGTCCGTCCAGGATGACCACCCTCCGTTCACTGCAGTCAACAGAGAAAAGAGAGGCATGGTTCAGCATTAGCCCGCTGTTTTAACCACAACAAAACAAGACACTCGGTGTGTGTATTCTGTATGGAAGATGTGCTTCAGTAGGAAACAAACTGTGCAATGCTTCTGGAAATGACACTTGTTGGTTGTATGATGACATGTTTATGTAATTTGCATTAAAAATGAAACACACACTTAACGCGTGCATATGACTTTTGATAGAATTTTCTTTTTTCTTTTTTTAAAGCTCAACCACAATTCTTCATCCCATTTATGACCTCAATTCAAATTCAACTGAAATTCAGAAACTTTAAATGTCAATCTCAATTCAATCTGAATAATGCACAACCTTGTTACTTGGGTGCAGGGCTTAAAACACACACACACACACACACACACACAACTCTACGCAATAGTGCCTGTCATCTATTCAACCGAGAAATGACTGACTAGATCATCTAATTGGTACGTGGATGAGATTCAATTGGATTATACAGATATTACATTAGATGCCATTGAGTATTGACAGTGACTTCATAAACATGTCTCGGACACGCGCTGACAGCGCTACTGAGAACTTAATGAGAAAAACAAAAGCCTAAGATGATAGATTCATGAATACATGAAGCATACGCAGAAAAGGCAGATGAATTTCAACGATGTCAGATTTGATGCGCGCGCTAGCTTATGTCCTACCATGTGCATGCAGGGTAGGAAAATAAAGGAAAATAAAGACTTCATATGCCATTTGAGTTTAAAGACCCTATGTCTGTTATTTTGAAAGTTATTTTGGTTTGCTGTACTTTTTTACTTTCTGTAAAGCTACTTTGGAGACCTCGCCACGGTTTGCACACTGTTTGCCTGACCGGGGTGGCTGCTGACATCATCTTTAGAATTTAACGTTTCAACTTTAAGTGTAACATTCTGCATAATTTATTTATAAATATAGGAATTTGTAGTACGTATAATATTTGACCGCTGTTTCGCTCTCCTTTATCTTAAGTGATAATCACGCTGTGTGTGTCAGTGTGTGTGTATTTTGTATTCTGTGCATGTGTGTCTGTGTTTTGTATACATGTGGTTGTGTATGAAACTGTGTGTGCGTGTCTGTTTTCTGTGTGTGTTCACTTTGTTGTTTTTACTTGAATAACTTCAATGTTTTGCTTATAGTCAATATGTTTCATGTACAGTTGCCTTGTAGCAATGAAAATTGTAAAAAGCGCTGTATAAATTAAGTTGAGACATTGCATATTGAAAAGGGCATTGAAAACATGATATAGACTAAAATGTACGGATTGTTACAACAAAACACAAATAATTAAATAAAATCTATGATGAACAGTACAACCCACAGAGCACAAAACCAAAAGATAAAAGCTAGTAGCATCTAACCTCCCTTGATATTTTTTAATACTACCATTGATGTCAAGTGTAGTGGCTGTGTAACATAGCAACAGCAAACATTCAGGCTCTTACACAAAATTTCTGTTTTTCAAATCCATCTTCTTTGATTTATTACCAGTTCTACTTTGTTTTACATGAATGACTTTAGCAAGCTGTTTAAAATGAAATACTGAAGCAGTTTGGGTGGAAAACTCCGGGACGTTTATGCACTACATGGGATGGGTGCAACCCAAAGTGCATCGTATTGTTAGCGCATCTTAAAAGAAAAATAAATCCAACAAAAAACGTTTGTTTGCTCAAAAAAAAGCATACTGTATGGGCCAATTCCCTTGTGTACGCTAATCCTTGGGGACCGCTGGGAGACATGTAAAACTTTGGATGCTACGCTAGCTGCTAAACGTTAATTGCGGATCAGTCAGCTAGAGCTCAATCAGCCCTGCCTGCATCTGACAGCTTATGTCAAAGCTTTCAGTGTGTTTAATCAGCCTCCAACACCAGCAGCCTTAGCCTTCATCTGTGAGTGAATCTTAGAAGGCACCCACAGGAAGCCAGTGCGCCGCATTACGTTTCCATCAAAATATTGAGGAATAAACACTAGAAGACCGCGTCAATTAGGCTAATGGACCCTGAACCGTGGCGCTCATGACCACACATGGAGCGTCAGAATCATTAACTTATTATATCTGTTGACAAAAATAGATAATCGACCCATGCCAGTTGTCTAAGTGATGGCCTCATGAAGGAACAGATCTAGGAAAAAAGGTATTTATACATTATGTCTTGAGCAATGAATTATTAGGGATTTGAAAAACGACAGCCCCATGTCATGTCACGAGAACACAGTCTCACGGGAATTTGTGACATTGTCCTGAACTATAATCTATTAATTCAGTTTAATAACACAATTCCCCCCTTATTTCATGTCACCCAGCACGACTTTCAATCGACTGAATTTTTGTAATATGTATAAATATATATCAACGCAAAATGATGGGAATTCATACCTATTTTACAAGGTGGCTCATTCATGTGAATTCCTATTTCCTACGATCTCATTGGTATGTTTTGTTTTGATTTGACTTCTCTGTGACATTAGGTTTAGGGGCGGAGTTTTATCATTTCAGCCATTTATCATTGTCTTGCCACCTTGTGAAATTCGCGTTTTTAGCTAAATTAACCTTTGCGGCATGTGATTTTGGTTAGCCACATGCTAAAATATGTACGATTTATTTTGCTTTCAGGCTATAAATATATAAATGTAAATATACACGCAGTCTGTGTATTAAAAGTCGTGCTGAGTGACTTTAAAAACAAAGATTGTGTTCAGGAAATAATGGGGATATTCGTGTCCATGAACACAAAATAATAGATTCAAAATTTCGTGTCAATGCCACGAACTTATGTAAGACTGGGTTGGTCATGAAGAAGCGTCGATTTATAGATGATATTTACAATCTGTTTAACTAAAGGTTGGTGCAGTTGACTAAATGCTAAATGGATCGGTGGTTCTACGTTGCAGCATGTCAAACTTTGACACGTTGTGATAAACACTTTCAAACGTTAATTGAGTTTAATAAGTGTGAATGAAACATTTATAGTGATCAAAACGACAAGATAAAGCTAGAAATCTTCAAAAGTTTTCATAATGTTTGTTATCGTTTTCCGTGCCCTAGTACATTGCTGTAATAAAAACTTGCATTACTAAAAACAACACTCAAAAAAGATGTGTTAAATAATAAAAATAAATTGGGTGTTATGGAATTTCAACACATTATGATCCAAATTTATCCAACATACCAAACACGATGACGGTCGCTGTACCGCTACGTCTCCTAGCAACAACGTTACTCGCCAGACATGTGTAGTTTCCCGAGTCGGACAGTCTTGCTTCATTGATGATCAAATTCTGGTCGGCACGGGTGTCAATGTTGACGTCGTCAAGATAACTCACTGGTTCTTCATTCTTCAACCACTGCACCTGAAAAAGAAGTGGAAGATTTGACAGGTTAAAACCTGCATTTTTTAAAACCCTTAAATAAAAATTTACCGTCAATCCATCCCGAGGGAACCCATACAAATTCAAGACCCTGTGTAGAATGTACCCCCACTTTACACAGCGAGAGGAAATTTTACCACAGAGGTCGCAGAGGCTTAGTTACTTTTCTGGAGGGAAACCTTTTCTCAAACCAGCATGGTTGACAGCATGCGTGAAGGAGACATCACCTCCAGCCAATTAAAGAGCAGAAACATCAAAACCGTCTTAAGCCCTATCAATGAAACAGCGAGCATTTCAATGACCCCTACGTGAGCTATGACAGACTGACAGGTTGAAACTCAGCATGTGCTGTGGTGTTACAGTAGATGCGCCGGCAGTTGTGTAGTGTATTTAAGATCTAAGTTTGGCTTTGCTGCGTAGTTATGCTGAAACTTGATGACTAGGTCACACTTTATAGATCAATTGTCAACTTGTACAGTACATTTTCAGCTATCGGTAAGGTCAAGCCTGATGTTCTTTCAAGCGACTTAGAGGAAGGTCACGCCCGATCTGGAGTTATTTATTCAGCTTTGACATTTGCCGGCCAGATTCATTAGGATTTACAAATGTAGCGACGCTGTGACGACGCTCCCTGCTCGCATGGTTGGTCGTGTAAATTGCAATCGTTTGCCGCCAGCCGCCACTTCTTAGTTGGTCCATAGGGGCGGCAGTCATCGGGCCATGGGGACACGGGTTGATTTATGTCACGGCATGTTCGCAGATAAAAAACACAGCACACCCCTTGGGAAGCTCAGTGTATGTGTAAGTTCACGCCCTCTGCGGAAAAAACCACAGCGGCAAACACGCACATGGGGTGGATAAAATTGCTCAACTCTCTCTCTCTCTCTCTCTAAGGCCCGAAAGAATAATGGAGGTATTTAAAAATCAATATATCAACCATCAGATTGTCATGTGTGAGATTTCTCTTTCTCTCTCTCTCTCTCTCTCTCTCTCTCTCTCTCTCTCTCGCTCTCTCATCTATGTGATGGCCGGAGAGAACCCTTTACATCATATGCTTTTAATTTCACTCTTTTCTCCGTTCCAGACCAAAGCTCCAAGATTGACAGAGGTTCTCTCACTACCCCTTCCTAGTGTGTTCAGCTGGCTGTCAATACTGAGTTGGTGCCAGTTTGAACTACTAAAAGGCGCTTTAAGCAATATTTTTATGGAACCGCAAACACAAACGTCCTCATTACCTGATGGATATCACTGTAATAAGTGTCCAAGTATCAATAGTTGGTAATGCGCTAATTTGTAATCTGAAAACACAAATATTTTTTTTGTTTAGCCAATCAGAACGGTTTGAGGCGTTTTATGCTTGTCAATCATTTCGAATTTGCAGAGAGCATATCTGTGGTTTCACCGGACGCACGTGTTTGGCCCAAAGTAAATTTCCAGTCTGCTTTTGCTGATCAGACTGGCTAGTTGCAAAAATCAGTACTATTTTTAATTAATTTACATTCATATTTTATTTTATAATAATTGTATTAAATAAACAGTTTGTTGAAGTGGTCGTGTTGCTTTGTCTCAAGTAACGGTTCTTCTCCAGGTAACCCAGAAGAATACTGGCTAGATATAATTTTAATTTGCTAGCTAATGTCATTCATTGGTTATTTCTTTTGCTTGTTATCAGATATAATCAGCAGGGACTCTGTTCTTTGGGGATGTGTACCGGAAGTTAAGTTTGGGCAGCAAGAGCATGCATGCACAGTAACATCTATATTGTTGGTTTGATAACGTCTATATAAAATTTGCGTTTCTATCTGTCTCTTTGCCAGTTGAACAAAATTTGTGTTACATGGCTTTGATAAACACGCACATGCAGGACCCTAACAACACAGTTAACATTCAAAATAAATAAAGTCAAACTGGTTGCCTCTAAAAACCAAACTTATTAAAGAAAGTATATAAAATATGCATGTTTTATATGTGATTTTATCTCTGAGTTAATGTATGTGACTAGAACTGTAAGGCAACATTGTCATCCCCTCACCGCTGCTGGATTTTGGCAGGCAGAATAAGAGACTTTTTCATCCTTATCCTATTACTATGGGTGCAGACAGACAGCAGCTGAAGAGAGGGAGGGTAGCAGAATAAAACACAGGGAGGGGTCTGAAAAAACTGCTTCATTTTCACAGTCCTGTGAAACTCTGAATATGGGGGAGCACGTCTCACAGCTCTCTCTGTGCCATGTGTTATCCCAGAGAACGGCATCGCCCCGGGCCACTGTCTACATCGCCAATGCCAAGGTCCACCACTGCTCAAAACAAACAAACAATTCATGTTCAACTTACTGATTCAGTCATTTCAAATGCATCCACGCACTGTGGCAGGTAAACACATGGGAAAGATATCATATTTTGGTTGAATATATCAATTTAGTCCTTTTCTCTACAGCCAATCCAATTAAGTTTCACTTGTTCTATTTTATTGAAAACAATAATTGGCTATCATTCCAGACCTTGCAAATGCATCGAGCACAAAAAATAAAGCCAGACTTCACCTCAAAACACCTTCCCACAAACTCCCGCACTGTTTGTTTTCTAAATACTTTCATTTTCTTTCTACTAATTATATCTGTTATCTGAGACTTAATCTAAAGCTTTCGCTTTATCAGTGCCTCTAACTCTTTCTTAAAGAGCCTGCTGGATATAAAGTGTCTTGTTATGTGAACGTTTCTGTTTTGTATTCTAATTGCAGACTGTTTCTGGGTCTGCATGAGTCCTCTGGTTGTTGCTGGGAGATACACAGAGTCACGAATTCCAACGAGTGCGATACGCCTCAAGACGGAAAACAGGAGAAATGAATTTGCTTAATAATCACATTTGTTCCTATTAAACCACTGTGAAAGTGGACTGCCGCATGGCCCACCATCTAAGCCTCTCGGAGCACATCACAGATAACCTCTGATGTCAAAATAACCAACCTGTTTCTAGACAAGCTTTAAAGGGACTGTGGCGAGACACTTACCCCACAAGATGAGAAATGAAGTTGCATTTTGAAATAAGCTTGTAATTATTGTAATGATATTTCAATGAATTATAATATGATTTCAAAGTGGCAGGTGCATCTTCAATACTAATTTCACCATCAAATTGTATCATGCTGATATCACAAGACAGCTTTCTTCCTCTATGACAAACCTTGTCACGTTTGAATCACACGAGAGATCTTGTGGCTTAAGATCTTGTCACACCCTTAGCAGCTAAGACAGGCATGCAGAGGATCTCAAGGACACAAACTGCTTTGGGAGCAAATCTAGAAATGTTCTTGAAATGACACAATCTGAGATCAAAAGCTGGACGCACACTCTACAGAATGAATAACATCGGTGTTCCTCACACACATGAACACATTAGTTTATCCTGCATGACATTATATCGACACATTCTAGCACATGTCCAAAGTCCACGAAATAAAACTGTCTCGATGTGAATGAATTAGGCATTAGGCACATACCTAACCGGTCAATTCAATTAAACCTGTAACAGATAAAACACCTCATAACATCGTCATTCTGTGCAAAAATCACCCTGCAGATTTACATTCATTTAGACGGAAAGTGAAAGTGACAAGAAGGCAATTACAGACGGAGGTCTCGTTCGGTTTTGTTCTATCCCACTCAATTAAGTTCCAGTTTCATTAATGTCCCCTTGCATCACTTTGCTTCAATCAGGACAGCGGGCCCTCACGAGCGCCACCATGACTTTCACTGAATCACATTAAAGAAATGAACTTTACCAATCCAATGGAGATCTTTCAGATGCAAGGCTTAGACCGGACCGGACGTGTCCTTCCTCTTCATTCTCCTCCTGACAGCGCGGGCCACGCTGTGTTTATTGCTGAATAATTACATTTTAAGCACTTTAAATGACTTAGCTTCATCAGACTGAATGATTAATTGCATTGCAGGACAAAGATTGTGAAGCTAATATGGGCTTAATGATCGGTCTGGTCTATCCAAGTTATTGAGAGTCTTTTTTCTTCGCATCCTTGCCTTGAGTAATCTGTATGAACTTTACTTTGACAGCTAATATCACACTTTCATTTCCTTGTTGGTGTAATTGTTTTAATTATGTTACATTCATTATTCAACAGGGATGATCTTATAGCTCCAGGGAAATGATATTTTCTAAACAGCTTTCAACCAAGGAACAAACAAAGGACAGCAATGACACGTGCCAGAATAAACAACAGCAAAATTGTTTTGAGCCCGTGACCTTTAGGAAATGTCTTTGGTAAAAATGAAATGCATGGGATTTAATCAAGTTTTCACGTTTCGCTGCCAAAATGAAGAGCAAAATAATTAACCCGTGAAAAGCGGAGAGGTGTGTCTTGACTACAGCAACTTGGCAAACCTCTCCAAGCCCTTGATCAATTTCCAGTGTCAGCCAGACTTGCGCTCCGTCCAAAGATGGTATCAGCCAGTCAACAGGGGAGCCATTTTGGCTCAAATGTCTACCCAGTGGCGAAGTTCTCCGGCTTGACCTTTAGACTTAGAGCGGCAATGATTACAGAGGGAGAATTCAGCTGCCAACCTGTAATCTCCAGCGACAAACCCTTCTGGCACCGTGCTCTTTGGACACAGATCTTGGCTCGCTCTCAAACATCGCCTCGGCCTGGCTAGCGGTGCTTCAACACAATGACTATCCGTTTCGACAGAAGCGCCATGTTGGCTCTAGTTACTATTGATTAGCTGTAGCGGTGGTGGTGCATGGCTTCTTCCCATCCAAATTAGGGACAGCAGCTCGCTGTATACAGCCATTCTGGCTCGATTTCCAACATGACAGATGGCACGAAATGATTTTTTTAACTGATGTTGAAATGTGCTCATGGTGGCCTAGTTTACGCGTCGCTCTTTCTGAAACAACTTCAAAGAATTGGGAGCGTATGAAACAACAAAACAAAAAGACAAGGAATCTGTCGGTGGCGCTTCCATCTTTCCTCTGAGAGGCACACACAGCGGTATCACTTATCATCTCTGTAGAAAGTGGAGGATGATAATAATATGACACTGGATTTATGAGAAGCAATTGCCAGTTTGATTTCCTCTAAGCACATGAAAATCCTCCTAAGCTTGTCAAAAAACTCTGTAGGAGGCTTGATATTGCACTCTTGTCACTGAGGTGAACCTGAGCAGAGCATCAAACCAGAGTTTTGAGCCGTTCAGAATGAATTGGAAATGCTTTTTAAACACCGAATTTGAACTGAGGGAACAAACGGCAATCCAAGTTAAATACGAATTTAAGGAAACGGAAGTACAACTAAATAAACTAATATAAGGTGTATTTTCATTTTCCAATATTCATTACTGAAATGTTTTTTATAAAGTTATTGAGAATATTGCTGTGCAAATTTGTATGACAAATTTAAGATAAGTTGTTCCAAATCAGCATAAATGTTTTTTTTTCTGAATGATATGTGGAACCTGTAACCAAACAACTATTGAATTCCTGTAACCATCGACTACCATAGTAGGAAAAATTGCTTTATATGCTTTCGATCTGTTGAACACAAAAGAAGATATTTCGAAGAATGTAGGATAGCCAACAGTTCTGAGGAACTTTTGACTACCATTGTAATTTTTACTGCTTTGCCAGTCAATGGTGGCCAAGAACTGTTTGGTTAAAAGCATTATTACAAATATCTTTCTCTGTGTTCATCAGAACAAATACATTAATACAGATTTGGAACAACCCGAGGGTGAGTAAATGATGACAGAAATTACATTTTTGGGTAAACTATCCCTTTAATTTCTACTTATCTAAGAATACATTTATCAAATAAATGTAAAAAAGCATTAAGTCAAAATTATTTGTAATTCCTATTTTTTTTGCAAAACTTGTTATGTTTACAATTTCATTCTGAAAAAAATCTTGTTTAACACTATGTTGGAAATGGCATAGCTGAAAAGTTCATACTGAAGCTTCATTCCCACTCGAGCGAGCTTCTATGGAACAAAAACCTTTAAACTCACCCTAAAAGCTTAAAAAGCCCTAAACAGACACACTGTAGGCTATGCTGGGAGCAACTGCTATGATGTAATGCAATACTTTTAAAGTAACAATGCTCTGGTTGTACACAATGTGAAGATTGCGCAGAAGATTCAAAACAGCAAAGACAATATAGGTAAGTGCGGTAAACTTCTCTTTCTCTGTAGGCCAACTAGATGCAGACACAAACTTCCTTTCAATATTATTCAGGGAGAACTGAGATGGACCTTTGACTGAAACATCCAAACATGCTTTTAGCGAATGAAACCGATAACGTATTTGCTAAAAAGCTTCTCAAAGACGGACACAAATGTACATACAGACGAGATCCTGAAGCAAGTATACAAAGGCAGTTGACATGACAAACAAGAAACTCTTATAAATGCAAACTAAATCCTCCATACCATGTTGGCTAAATGTGCTCATCTGCTTATAAAGCAAACTAGGTTTGACGTTTAAAAACAAACAGACAGATTTATTTCCCATAAACGGTTCAGCATCCAGGCCAGTAGAGGGCGCTGTGAATGCACTCACCTCAGCTGCAGGCACACCCTCTGGTGGGCGGCAGTGGAGAACGATCATGCCGTTGATTGGTACCTCCAACCCCTGCGGCTCCTGTTCAAAATTCTTCCTCAGGTCTATATGGAAATTAAAAGAATATTGGCAGCAGCTAGCTACTGTTTTAATAGTTAAAAAAGCTAAGAATCTAGAAAAAAGCAAAGGCTGTTAGAAAATCGAAAGGAGGATTTTTACAAGCAGTTATCCACACTGATGAGCGATGTGCGATCACAACCGATCAGAAGATAGTTTTGACAGGTGGTTTTGAGTGGAGATCAACAAATATTGTCAATTTATTTCTACGGAAGGTTGTGGGAGTGACAGCATACTCATAAGACTTATTTGGGAAGTGGATTGTAGGAGTGACGAGGGGCATGAAAAATGTAAATTGCCATTTTCCAGTGTGCTCTTATCCTTTTTTATTGCGGTTTTATAAGGTTTGCTTTTTTATTTTCAAGTGGAAGTTAAAGTAGCAGGTAAAAATATTCATATTTCACTTAAACCATTTGATGCCTGTAGTGGCACAGAAATTACACACATAACCTTTAAACAGGCTATCCAATATGGTTTGTTATACTTACATGCGATGCTGACAGTGGCTTTGCGACTCTTAGAGGTACCCAAATGACTCCATGCCACACATAGACACCAGTAGTCCTCTGGCCCATGGAAGTCCTCCACCTGCTGTCTGGAAACATTTATCATCACTTCACGGATCTTCAGCCCTGCACAAAGACAAAAGGAAGAACCGTCAATGACAAAGGGACTTTAGATTAATCCAAAGAGCTTTAGTTTATAATGACAAAAGTAAATAAAGTTAGACACACAGCAGCAGACGCTAAAATTAAAATCCAGTTAAGCTGTACTTCCTCAGAGAGTTAGTGCTCCAAATAATCGTCCCTGTTTTTTACCACACATTTATTGAGAAAGTACAAAATAGTCTCTTTAATATCTGTTTTTAAATATCAACTGCGCTTACAAATATATATGGACTCAAATGTTTTTATTACAGTATGTAATTGTATAGCTATACACACTTACTCTATGTCAGCAAAGTCTAATTTGTCTGTTTTAAGATTTCTCCCGAGAAGATGTTGACACTTAAATGAACTTAAAGAATATGTCTCCGTAACAATAAAAGAGAAACCTCTAAGCAAAAGTAGTTCGGTCATTTCCATAAGAGATGTTTTGAGTATTTATCAACAAGGTTTATTGAACTAAAAGCTTCCGGTTCTTATATACACTTGCATGAGATGAGACCAGGTAAGAATAGAAGAATAGATTAAAGAGACTAGATGATGTGAGTCAGAGTGTGGGAATTTGAAAAAAAAATACTTCTTCCGATAGAGAGAGTTTTTAAAAGCAATCCCCGGGCTCTCTTCCAAAACCGCTCTATAATGTATTCTTCCTGTCATAGGCCTAATTTTAGCGCTGTTGTCGTGCCGACCAAACATTAAATTATGCAGGCGTTGTTTGAGGTGGTGGATTACACTCTCGCAGGCAATGCCCAGAATGCTCTTCAAAACACAACAAAAAGATATGAGCCAGGCCAATACTGGGGAAACATTTCCTTAAGATTCAAAATATGCACCACAGAGAGAAGCCCACTAGAGAGACTTAATGGCTAAAGTAGTAAAAACATTTTTTAAATGAAACCGCACTGTGAATTAGCGCCACAATTAAGTTAAGGGTGAGCGGAGGCAGAATCATGACTATGAAACTCTTTCACAGACGGCAGAATTAATGCAAACCCCCGTGTGGGTCTCTGTGGGTGTATTTGCAGTGCCGAGAGAAAATGAGACTCATCTTTAATGATATTAAGGTGAGCAAAAGAAAATCTATTTGAAATTGCTCAGTCCGAGAAGGGTGCGCTATTCTGAGATAAGAGAAGAGAGTCTCAGTCACTCAGAGAGGAGAGAGCGAGGGAGAAGATTTGAAATGAAAAGGGAATTGCTAAATAAAGGGAAACCGAGTCAGGTCAGGACTCTAAGCATCTATAATCCCTTAAATCTGAATGATTATCTTTCAAACCGGCCTGTGGGGATCGGAACAGAAGTGACAGAAGAGAAACTAAGCTTTCTGTGCCGAAAGGAGAAGAGAAAGATAGCAACCGACACCTTCAGTATAGGGCACCAGCTCCAAATACCTGCCGAATATAACTAATAAAAAATTCCCCGCTGACTGTTTAGACGGAGAATGTGACTTTGCCAAATATATCGTCTGTGATGCCTACGGAAAGCTCCTGTGGATAATACAAAATGAATTCACTTGTAAGATTGTATTGAAGGGTATACGAGACGTAAATACTCAGTAGATTAGACCTCTAAATAACTGCAAAATAACCTGTTGAAATAAGCTACAAAGCATGCTGGGAAACTCTTGCAATAAAAGCATATAGAATATGGAATATTTTAAATGCTTTTGCTCTGCTTCATTACCTGAACAATCATCTTGGTATATTAAGGAAATTATATCAACCGTGGTGTTTTCTTTAAAGAAGTGAGAGACACTGGACCAGTAATTCTCAAACACTTCAGGCCAAACGCGATCTTTTTCAAGAAACTGAACATTAGGGTTAATGCCACAAACATCATGTTTAAAATCAACTAGGGGTGTCACAATATAACTGCATTGTCAATAAGGTTATCACTATTGTGGTAATTCACACATATTGTAATATCGTAACCTACTCATCCCCTGTTTAAAATTGTACAATTGCCTTCCTGCAAATGTATTTAGAGTGTAATTCATTGACCAAATGGCAGATAAAACACAAAAAGATCACTTTGACTGGGGAAAAATGTGTTATCAGATACCTATGTAAAATGTATAGGATAATGTATAGGATAATGCAAAGTCGCTTTGGATAAAAGCGTCTGCCAAATGCCTAAATGTAAATGTAAATGTTATCATGATAATATCATTAGGCCTACAGATAATTCATTTGGTCCCAATAGCCGTGTAGTGAAAATATGATACCGTGACATCCTATAAGTGTTTTCCAATAGTTAAAATAAAATGCTGCAAAACCATTCCAAGACCCTCAAGTGGAATGTTGTTAATGTACGAATAAATATTGTTATGCTTAAAAAAGGATTACAATGCATTTGCACTTTTCTATACAAACACGCATAATCACATTCTGGACCTTGATCTTAAATCTGCCTTGAAAGGCTTGGAAATGCTCTCTGTCTGGTTACCTTATAGATATAATAGTGAAAACTGAATATTTATTTCTGAGTTAAAATAAGCTCACTGCTGCTCGCCTTCATGATATCCAGCATCTATATACTGCTCACAGACTTTAAGTGCAAACCGTTTAACACAACATAACTTCTTTTTCAAACTCATCAGTTCTCTTTTTTGCTTCCTGTGAAAGCTCAAAAACATATGTATTATGCATTGAAAAGAACAATCATACAATGTTGGGAAATAAATGTAAACCAGATGTATAATTTCTGTATTTTATATCACATTGACAAACTCAATGAATAATGGTGAAGGAAATGAAAACATTCTGCTGGGTTGACTAAGTACACAGGGAGTCTGTAACAAGCATGGTTTAACAGAGTAATCCAAGTAAGGATTGCGGATCCATTTGCAGCTTTAAGTTTATTAAATGATAACAAAATAAACACACATGGCAAACTGAGAACTAGAAACATAACAAACGCTCTAACAGCCCAAGAACCAGATAAACCCAATACATCGACTGACACAGGACAAATTAAACACTAGGGATATGTATACATGGGATAACAAGTGGGCAAACAAGGAACACCTGACAATAATTAACACTGAACCAATAATCAAATAAACTACAAAGAACTACAAAATGACACAGGGAAACAGGAACTCAAGGAAAATTACCATAAAAATCATAATAGAGTCTGGCAAGAAAACAGAACCTCCCAGTGATCTAGAATCCTCCAGGGGTACCCAGAGGAGCCGAGATGCCTGAGCCAAGTCTGGAACAAAGCGTCAAACAAGCTTACCACCATGGAAACCGTTTCGCTGGAGGCACCGTTGACTTTAAATAAACCATATAAATCATGATTTCAGGGCCAGGACAGAGACAGAGTGAGTTTACAGACAACAGAAAGTAGAAAGACTAAAGCATGACTAATGATTATGAATGTGTGACATATAAAGCGTTGAGTTTGCATGTTGAGTTTTGCATGCCTTAAAGTAACCAATGGCATCTGTGACCGCAAACTCATCGTTTTTAATGCATCCATTAGAATAGAAGAAAGGAAATCCTCCACAAACCCAGAGAATGTGACATGGCTCATGGCTGCCAAGGACCTTGAAGCAACGGATAAAGTCTGAAGCCCAGATACGCATCTATAGCTCTTCCAAAGTCTTTTGTATTCCAGTCTGCTGTGGCTTTGATACACACTTGGCTTCCTTGGACAGTTTGGGTTATTCTTTCCATGTTGCTTTAGTTAACACATAAAAACACAGACACACATATGCAAACCTTGTGTTCCTGAACTTCTGCCAAGCCCTGGGCCAAATATGAGTTACTAAAACGTCTAAGCATCCATCATGAAGAGTACTTTCTCATCGCCAGGCAGTTCTGAGCAGAAATTTACGTGATTACACGCATGGCTGAGAACGTCTTATTTGATTTGTTCATGCAATATTAAAAACATTATGTTTGACATGCAGTCAGGCTTATGCAATGTCAACGCTCCGATGTGGAAATAATTTTTTGCTGGAGGATTTTTATTGTATTTTGATCTAAATGAACTCAGATTGCTCTATGTTTATTACACTTTATTAGTGTTCGTACAGACAGACAGATATATGATGCTGTTTATTTAAATACTGCATTCTTATCCAAGCTTACAACCAAAAAATTTGAGAAATATTTTTTCTTCAGCCGCTGATAATCTCCATCCCAGCACAGCCTCATATTTATGTTGTCTTTGATTTTTCCTCCCTACTATTTTCAGATCTCCATCCCTGGCCGCACTTTTCACGCCAGATTCAGAGTTGGAGAGACAACGGTCTCTAAGAGAGTCAGTGGTGGCTTTGTAGGTCTTTGCTAGCCTATTACCCTTATCCCCATTTCCTTCCCGTCCTGTTCCAACATTTGAAGAGAGAGCAGTGTCTGTGTGTCTGAGTAGCAGTGCAGAATTCTGGGAGAGATTTGGGGAACTTAATCTTTGTCTTACAATAGTAACACTGTCGCACTGCCAAGTCCAAAGTGTCCTGACTGTTTCTAACTCTCCTCTCTGTCCTATTCTCTCAGGGCTTGGCATAGCCAACTGAATCTGATTCCTAGCCACATATTGGCGACCGTCGGGTTGCAGCTGTGCGATTGTGGGGATACTGTCCGACTGTTGGCTTAAGGCTCTATCTCAAGCAGTCAGAGGTCTGTACCAACTCTGTGAGCCTTCTGATCCAGTTGGCACGTACCGCGGTTGTGTTTGTGTGTATGGGTCCATCTGAGCATTTAGGGCCACTTCAGGGATTAACAACATCGGGTGAATGTGTGCACAGGCGACGCCTGTCAGCTCCTCAGTCTGGAAGTGTTTCATGCTGCATAAAAGCCGCATTTATGTGATAAGGCAGACAGTTTGGAACTGCCATGAATTTAAAGTCCTTTAGATTGGCAGAATGTGGCACTTGTGTCTTAAATGACAGTGTAACGGCTAATCCTGCGTCAAAACCCCTTGTTAACAATGTTCTGTACTTTTTGGAAAGTCTGTCTTTTCTCGGGGTTTTCAATTTTTAGCCTTTCATTCATTCACAACAACCTTTGCTCGGAATTAGCAAAAAAAAATTATATTACACATTATGTTAAATGAAATCATAATAATGTTGACATATTAACTAATTGCCTCTTTTTCTTTCAATTTCGAAATATTTTTTTAATTCCACAAAGAATCATTCATAATTCCAGAATTTAATAATATTGCATTCTATTATTGTTAAATATTAAATCCACAATGCCTTATTTAATATGCATCTGCCCTTGAGATGTATCACTTATTTGGTTTCTACATGTTTTCTTTCAAAGTCTTTCTCTTCATTGTCCTTGTCCTTCCCGAATCTCAATGCATTTTGTCTTGGGTCTCTCTTTCTCTGTTGGAGGTAGATGATACAGCCCAGTGGGCTAGCTGTGATCCTAATGCAGAATGTTGGACGTCGATCCCTCTTGCAGTCGGTGAGCAGCAGGCAAAGACCATCTCCTGCTCCATCTTTTTCCGTGTCCCTCTTTGTGTCTCCCAAGTGTCGTCTCATCTCCTGCACACTCATAAGTCCACCGTAATAACTTAATACAAGAAATAACCATTTGACCTGGATGAAGTAAATTAACCTTTGACAGAGAATTAAAATGTCTTATCAGTTTCACACCGCCATGCTGTTCTAAATCTGGTTTAAGTGAAAGCATGTGGCCTGATAAACACAATGTTGAAACATGGTTCTTATTTAGTATCTCTGTAATGATTTAGTCCAAGCATGAAACAGAGAGTCTGGATCTAAGTGCAGCTTAGTGTGATTTAATACATCCAAACATTGCATGATCAAGCTCAGCAATGGAAAGGCAGACCCAAACACATCTTAAATGTCTTACCGAGACCTGGCTTAAACCAAATGATTATTTTGGTCTAAATGAGTGTACCCCACCAAGCTACTGTTATATGCATGAGCCACGTCCGGTTGGTCGGGGTGGCGGCGTCGCTACAATATTTAAAAACTTTCTTACTGTAACTAAGTGAAAAGAGCATAAATTTAAATCATTCGAAGTGCTTGCGTTGAACATAAGTATTCCTACCAAAAGTAAAAAAACATTGCTTTCTTTTACATTGGCTATGGTGTATAGACCCCCTGGTCCCTATACTAATTTTCTGAAAGAGTTTGCGGACTTCCTATCGGACCTATTGGTTAACGTTGATAAAATACTAATTGTCGGAGATTTTAATATCCACGTAGAGAGCGCTAACGAAGCATTAGCACTGGCGTTCACAGAACTACTACAATCTTTTGGGGTAATACAACACATTAAAGGACCCACTCATCGATTTAATCATACACTAGACCTAATTATATCTCACGGAGCCGATCTAACCAATATAGATATTATGCCTCAAAGCGACGATGTCACCGATCACTATCTTATAGCGGGTACTTTGCGCACGGCAGGAATAAGCCCTTTTACTCGTTATCGACAGGGTAGAACAATCACCTCCGTTACTAAAGATAGTTACGCAAAGAGCTTGCCAGATCTGACTCCTTTAATAACCATACCAATAAATAAAGAATCGCTCAATGACATGACCAGCAAATTGGGCACTATTTTCTTTAATACATTAGAAGCTGTCGCACCTACGAAGTCAAAAAAAATTAATGAGAAAAATATTGCACCATGTTACAATAGCACCACCCGCGCCTTTAAAAGAGAAACTCGCAAACTATAGCGCAAATGGATAAAATAGCAATTAGAGGTCTTTAAAATGGCGTGGAAAGAGAGTGCAAATTGTTATAAAAAGGCACTAAAAGCAGCAAAGGCTGAGCACCTCCGTAACCTCATAGAAACCAACAAAAACAACCCAAGGTTTTTATTTAGCACAGTCGCTAAATTAACAAATTAAAAGACTCCACCTGACCTGCCTATAATAACATTATCAACTCGTCAATTAATCAAGCCCATGTCCCAGGACCCTTTAAGATGGCCGTCATGAAGGCTCTAATCAAGAAACCAAACTTAGATCCAAATGAACTAGGAAACTATAGACTGATTTCAAATCTCCCATACCTGTCTAAAATACTAGAAAAAGTAGTGTGCACTCAGTTGTGCTCTTTCTTACAAAATAACGACATACACGAAACATTTCAGCCAGGCTTTAGACCACATCATAGCACTGAAACTGTGCTCGTTAAAACTACAAACGACCTGCTTATAGCATCAGATAAAGGTAACATCTCACTCCTAGTCCTGCTTGTCCTTAGTGCTGCGTTCGATACCGTAGACCATAACATGCTTCTTGATCGTTTATACAATTATACCTGTATTGAGGGACAGGCACTACAATGGTTTAGATCTTACTTGTCAGACAGACATCAATTTGTCCATTTAAATGGGGAATCATCAAATCTAACGCAGGTAAATTATGGATTACCTCAGGGATCGGTTCTAGGACCCGTGCTGTTCTCCATATACAGGCTGCCCCTCGGAAACATTATAAAAAAACATGGAATTAGCTTCCATTGCTATGCAGATGATACTCAGCTATATATCTCATCAAGACCAGATGATTCCTCCCAGCTATCCAAATTGGCAGAGTGCATTGAAGATATAAAACATTGGATGACCTGTAATTTCCTTCTTTTAAATTCTAATAAAACAGAAATATTACTTATCGGACCAAAGACACGTAAACCGAATATTTCTGATTATAAACTGAAAGTTGAAGGATGTACTGTTACTCCAACTAATACTGTAAAAGATCTAGGCGTTATATTAGACAGCAACCTGTCATTTCGAAATCACATCTCAAATGTCACAAAAACAGCCTTTTTCCACCTTAGAAATGTCGCCAAGTTACGAAATATTCTGTGTGTTGCTGACGCGGAGAAGCTTATTCATGCATTTATGACCTCAAGACTTGACTACTGTAATGCGCTACTTAGTGGTTGTCCTGCGTCATCAATAAACAAACTACAGCTAGTTCAGAATGCAGCTGCCAGAGTTCAAACCAGGTCCAGAAAATACGATCACATAACCCCAATTTTATCAACCCTTCACTGGCTACCCATTAAGTATCGTATTGACTTTAAAGTTCTTTTAATCACTTATAAAGCCATAAAGGGTTTAGCCCCTACCTACCTAACAGAGCTTCTATCAAACTACAACCCATCACGCTCTCTAAGATCTCAAAAAGCAGGACTTTTGATAACACCTAGAATAACTAAATCCACCAAAAGGGGTCGAGCCTTCTCATACGTAGCACCTAAACTCTGGAATAGCCTTCCTGATATTATTTGAGGATCAGAAACACTCGCCCAATTTAAATCTAGACTAAAGACGCATCTTTTCAGCCAAGCATTCACTTAATGCAACATATGCTAAATAAACCACCAGGAGATGCTGACATTAGATATTATTTACTAGAATAATTTAATTTACTATATAAAACACCATGTAGCGTGTTTTACCCTTTTTTGGGGTTTTATTTTTGTATCTTTCCCCTGTAAAGCTGCTTTGGAACAATGCAAATTTTGAAACGTGCTATATAAATAAAGTTGAATTGAATTGAATTGAAATGTATTCAACAACAGACAAAATACAATGGCAAAACACAGGGGTATATATATACACAGGGAAAGTGGCAATGAATCAATGAATAACTACGGCAACAGATGAGATGGGTGTGGTCTGTGATTTAAGTCCATGGTAACTAACAAGGTGGCGGAGCTAGACATAAACAACAGAATGACACGACAAACTACAACAAAGGAAACAGACAGGACCATAACAATAAAAACATTTTAATTTATAAAAGATATTTAAAATAAATGTTAAATATTTTTTTGGTGACTGTTTTTCTAAATCTATTGGTCTATTTTCTCCCCCTTCCTGTTTCCTCTCTCCCTCTTGACTCTTAAATCTTTACTTTCACCATGTTTTCCCTTTATTTCTCTTACACCCTCCATCTGTTTCCAACCACCTCTCAATTCCTCTCCTTTTTACTTCCTGAATCTCTCCTTCAACATATCTGTATTGTCACTCTTCTATAATAAATCTCTCCTGCTCTCCTTTCTTTTTTGTCTTTCTCTCCCTATCTCTATCTGTCTCTTTCTCTATGGTCGCTCTTTCTCAAGCGGCTTTGGCCGTGTGAGCTATATCGATCAACGAGCAGTGGGGTTACGTGCTCCTGTGGACCATTGTTCCGCCCTGCCCTTCTGCTCTTTTACAGCCTATACCAGTCATCATGACAACAGGTTGGGCATTATTTTATGAGCTCCTTCCTGTAGTGACCAATGAGTATTTAACATTTCATTCAGGTTACTGGATACCCGTACGCACACTCCGCGTTTTCAGCTATACTATTGGGGAGGCTTATAAGCACATTGTTTACTGTGGCTAGGCTACATGGAGGGCTGCAGTCATTCGCTATCAACTGCAGCCATTACGAATATCACTCTCAGCAACAGGGGCGTGTGACACGTTGCAGTACACAAAGACCTTTCGAAAATATTTTCGAATATATAAGTGCCAGAACAAAAGCCACAGCAGTCCTTGAAATTATTAAACAAACCAGCACATTCTGTCACACAAAGGTGAGTGCAGCAATGTTTTTTTTTGTGATAATGCACTGAATGCACACTCCCAGCGAACTCATCATGACTGAATTATGAATCGTGACCGTACAATGAACCGTCATAACCAGAGGTGTGCTTTTGGGGTCGTGCACCTGAGGCTCCCTGCAGGGTGCACATTTTGCTTGTTTTTTGGCCAAAAAATAGATGGTTTTATTACAATTCCTATAGTTGGTATATGTAGTAAAACCACAGTAAGCATACATTTACCATTGTCTCACTACAGTAAACACAGTTTAACTATGATATTTCAATTAAATCTATATAAAACATAAAAGGTAGTAAATTTGCCAAAATAGCCTTGTTAATTGTCCCTTAAATGTAACGTCTTGGAATGAAATAGATGAGAATTGAAAGAGAGGATTCAATTCTGATATTCTTACATTCTATTCTAGAATATAGAATGCTCATGACTTCAAACTATTTAAAAAATATGATGCATTAGTGGCAAACAGAGCCATGAATGATGTGTGAGGTTATGATTGTTTTCATGAAAGCGTGTTCTTCGTGGTTCAGCTATTTGCCAGTGAATGTTGGTGGTGTCCAGCGCTGTTAGTCAGCTCTGTTGTGACTGTGTGTTTGGCAACAGGGATAAAATAGAGCTGGCTAATTCTGAAACACACCCGCAAGCTGGCCACTTTTCCTGACAGTATAAATCAAACACGAAGCAGCAAAGCCTGAAATGTCCTTTTATATCTCTATTAATGCCTGTGATTCCTTGTTCTAGTATCACAACCAGTTACAACCAAGGACAATGAATGATAATGGGTCAGGATTGATGTTTCCTATTTATATACACTAAACATTATACATATATCGCTGCTGTTGGATCTAACGTCATTATATTTCATAATTTTTCCGTAATAATTGTTAATATTGGTCACCCTTAATGCTTTTCTATGGGAATGGCAAAAAGAGCTTGTTAACTTTAAAAACTCCTGTTAGCATTGTCTGTTTAAAAAAAGAATGTTTCACATGCATTTACACTCTAATGTATTTTCATTTTGACAACATCAACTAGTGTCACCATTAGTGTGGTTTTACAGCCTTAACCAGTTTCCACAAAATGGCACCATTTCAAAAGCACTGACAGATTTACCAACCATCCATCCATGGACAATTCCATTCTGCACAGCAGGACAAATAATCCGAGCAGGCACGCAGGCAGTCCAAGGACACCTCTGCTCCCACTCGCTGAATTTGATTTATCGGTTTTGCCGCCGGAGATGCGATCGGAGTGTCTGTTCTGGACTGAGGGAGCCTGGTCTTAATCAACAGAGCTTCACAGATGTACAGACATGATTAGGCAGTCCAACAACCCGCTGGGACTCAATGCTATGCACAGACAGAACATCCTTGTAAGTGTGGTGTGGAAAACCTGAAGTCATCTGGGTGTTTGCATCTTTGAATTTTTAGTTCGGTCTTATTTTAAGTACATGATCTAAGCTTAGCCAAGGGCTTTTCAGCCTGTGACTTGAGTTGGTTAAGGTAAACAGACCTGAGCTCAATAGCTTATATTTTATAATGGGAAGATGTGGCCTAGTGGTTTAATATTTGGGCTGATAATCAAAATGTGATTTAGTTTAAAGCCATTCAACTTATTAGTTAATATAACTGATTTGACCTACTGTAAATACATTAGGTTACACCAGCAAAAGCTATTTTTAAAGGTTGAGTAAGGTAGAAATCGCTCCTTGAGGTAAACTGAAATATTTTCACTCGTTTAGGCTGGTTTTCATGGAACTGGTTTTATTGAAATAAAAAATAGTTCACTAAATCTGGATAAGCTAAACAAACAATGATCAGTTAAATATTTACATTGATGCATTTGTCAGATGCTTTTATCCAAAGTGAAGAATAACATTTAGTGCGCCTGTTCTCCGGAGATCAAACTCATAACCTTAAAGTAAAATTGCTAGTGGCAATTTAAATCAGCTGAACAAATGTTGTGCACATTCATATTGAAACTTGCTACGAATAAAAGCATCTACTAAATGCTCAGGTTGAAGTTACTGACCTGAGATTATATTCATGTGTAAGATTTCAGTCCTATTTCAGTCCTTTACAACGGATAATATCTTTTAAAAGCTTTTAATTCTGAAAGCATTCAAATCTGTTAATTGTCCTAACCGCAGTCTCTATTATCAAAAACAGGTAAAGATGAAAGAAATAAGCGCAAATGGTAAAAACCTGCCTGAAATGAGCCATAAAGCTTTCAAACGTTTTTGAATACAAAGCAGCCATTCATGCCTGGGTCAAGTTCTGATCTGACAGTGGGGAATAAAGCGATATTTCACTCTGTTGCATCACTGGATCAGTTCTTTTTGCTGTCAAAAATCTGCAGCACCAAACACTAAATGCAACAATCAATCTCTTTCAAGCTCTTCCAGATAGCACACTACGTTTGATGGAGAGGGAACTGAAAGATGAAACACAGAAAGAAGTTGAGCCGAACAAACACTGGTGTTGGATTTGACATTCTCGACACTGTTCATCCACCAGGCACTGCTGGGTGCTTGTGTTTGAAATAGACAGAAAGAGACAGAAGATGCTTTAAAGAGAAGGACAATTGCTCCCAAACCCATTGGGCTGCCTTGCTGTTTGCCACCTACATAGGCAGCTTCCTTCTTGGACAGCATCTTAACCATCGTAAGTGACCGCCTCTGCAACACGTAAACAGTGCTTTGCGCAAAATGCTCACTACATTTCAAAAGGGTTTACACATCTTAAAAACATCTTGTGTGGGCTGCTGGATTTTGAATGTCTGTAAATGTCATGATCACACTGTCCTAACAAATAGCAACAGGGTTAACACAATTATCTAGAAACACAACAGTCTGTATTGTGTCTTACCTGTTCCCAATTCAGTATGCTCCAATGCTGTGTGTTGGTTTTGATGCACCCATTCCCCGTTGCATTTAAAGAAGATCTGGAGAGCCGGTCGTGCACGGCAACGTAGCTTGATGGGGTTGCTCTTCACGATGTAAGCATCATCAGGCTCTTGGAGGAAGTGAGGCAATGTTCCAGACATCGCAGAGAGACCGTCACGTGACCCTGTAAACAAACAAGCATGTTGATGTCAATCATCAGCTCACCAGGAAACCCCCTGTTTGGTTTAAATCAAAGGAAGAATATCTAACTGAGCAAATCCTCTTCACCGGCAGCTACGTACCTTCCAGCTCCTATAATCAGACCCATCAGCTGGGGCTCTCTGACAGCGAGCTTACTCACTAGCTTAACTGGCCTGTCAATCACTTTCAAAAGCACCCACAGTTTGGGTGATGTCTTCAAACGAACACCATAAGGTATGGTGTTACCAAGGAACAGTATAAACTGCCCTAAAGATGCCAGTGCAGGATTTCAGGACCATGGACACAGATAGAAAAGCCAGAGCAGGTTTAGCACCATGGACAGCTCATCTGAAGTTTCATCATGTCATTAATGTATATTTTTAAAGCCAGTTTATGGTTGTTATAATTAAGGTGATCGTTAAAAGTCTGACAACGTAACTGTGTTCTGTGAACATATGGAGAAAAATAATCTGCTAAATGCTTGCATGCAAATATAAATTTGGGTCACAACAAGAGATGGACAAGGCTGATCTTCTTCTCTGGGTATTCAAAAGTTTGTTTAAAGAACTATATATATATATATATATATATATATCCAACAAAACGGTTAAGATTTATCTGATGTCTAAAGCTCCAATCAATTACTTATTTGGTAAAAATGAAACTAAAATAAATAATTGATTTGATAACAGTTTCTGCACTGTATCTAGTAACATAAAAGCATTGGCTCATGCAGGTTTGAGTCTAGCCTGCACCATGTCCTCTTGATCCCTTCCCGCAATTACTCTCCACACAATAAAACAGAATAAAAACATGCATCTATAATAAAATATAAAAAAGTGCTGCAAAATATATAATAAACTGTCCTTTGAAAAAATGAAAGCTATTTTGACTGCTCCATGACATCGGCCACGTATGAGTGTGAAATTCCATTTCACACAGTGATATTTGGAGAAAGATTTAAGGTCTAAAAGTGTTTCCTGGATAAAAGACCCACACAAGAGTGACAGGAGCTGAAATATCCACCGCGATTCAAAGCACTTCTATCTTTATCTCTCTCTTTCTGTACACGCATACACACTCGCCCTCTTAGACTCTCTCTCGCCGATTCACTGTCACAGACGTAATTGGATGGGATATTTTGGAAGCGATTTCCCTAAAATCTTAGGCATAATAGATATTTTAGTTGACTTTCAATCCTTGACTTTATGTATGTGTGTTCACAGGTGTGTAATCTTCTGGCAAACATACCTAACACATCCTGATTAGAACGTATGGAGACATACTTGCGTGTTCAGCTCACACTGAGAATGTCCAATACACCTATATAACCTTTTATTACTTAAAGGTTTTTTAACTTCACAAATGACCCCTTGGGTGGCAGTGAATGGGTATGTATATCCAGGAGCCAGGGACCTGGAGATGCTGTCTCAATCAAACTGACTTTTGCTGCACGATGTTTTTTTTTTGCATATGATCTCCGAGACAATTGAAAAATCTATAGATTCCTACAGATTTTTATCTTTTATCATCTCCCATCCCTCCTCGTGGCATCATTCCAGAAATGGCAACAGAATGAAACATGCAAACAGAACACAACATTTTTTATGCATTCTGGCACAATTTCATGTTAGTACCGTTCCAGTGCTTTTGTGCTTACGGACACGATATGCTTCTTTTCAATATAAACCCTCCCACACACAAACCGCCAGGTAGGAGTGCAAACACATTCATACTCACAAAGACGGATAAACATATTGGGCTATGCCATTCTATACTGTAACGTGCCAACGCTATTTTCGCACACCCACAAACAAATGCATTCACATTAAGAAGCAAATATACAATAGCAGCATGCTCGCGCACGGCCCCATACACAATCGCACTTTTTGACTTGTACATCAGAAGCTTTTATCCAGGTACCATCGCAGATGTTCCGGGGTGCTTGACATGATAGCAGTCGGATGAAAGGGGAAAATAGTAATAATCCGACCGAACCACAGATGAAAGGAAAGCGGGGAAAGAGAGTGAGTGAGTAAGCGAGCAAGAAAAAGTGAGAAAAAAAATTGAAAGGGCTATTTCAGAGTGACGGATGATGTGCAAGTCACATCTGTATGCAGAGTGATACATATAATACAATAACAGCAAGCGAGTAGGGGACAGTTTGTTTGTTCCCAATGGAAAGCAAAATCCATCTGTTTCTTTTTACTAAGCAGCAAAATAATACATTTTAAACTTCAGTTGGCAAGCGCATTGCCGGCAATGCATCATATATTGTGAACGTGGTTCGGCGTGGGGGAGAGCACATTCTGGTTACCACAGTTACCCATTTATTCCGACGAAAAAATGGGAGGTAACACCAAACCACTTTCATGTCAGACTTTGTCTAAAGCATCTTAGAACAACATTTCAGATGGTGTACAATGATGTAAAAATTTTGTATGCCGTCAAGGAATTTATTCGGTAAATGGGTTTCTATCGTATTTAATTGCACACATAAAAATGTAACCGACTCAATTCAGCGCATACGTTTTTTATGTGCTTTTTAAGAATTGACGTGCATCTTTGCGTTTGATATGTCTGCGCACAAGCACGCACATCTTTTTAAGCTCACAGGGATCAAATTAAGTTCTCTTTTACATATTTTTTCACTTGAATATATCGGCAAAACATTATAAACATGTGCAAACGATAAACTATCATGACGATGCGGCACTCGCCGGATCGGTATAGTCCAGGGCGTCATTCATGTGCAGCTTTTATTGTTGAGCCCTGTGCATGGCGGGCATTTCAAAAAGTTAATGCAAGCTACCAGGTGCCCGCAGGCACAACATTGGAAACCACTGCCGTAAAGGAATAGTACACCCCAAAATGAAAATTCTGTCATCATTTACTTCCTCTTTTGACGTTTCAAACCTGTATGACTTCCTTTCTCCAACAGAACACATAGTTCCCCATTGACTTGCATTGGTTTTCAGTCTATACAATAGAAGTCAATGGGAACCAACAGTTTTTGGTTACTAACATTCTTCAAAATATCTTCTTTTGTGTTCTCCAGAATAAAGAAAGCCACACAGGTTTGAAATGACAAGAGGCTGAGTAAATGATGAAAGATTTTTCATTTTGGGGTGAACTATCCCTTTGAAATAAATAAAAAAGAATTATGGGATTGTACTTATTTTTGTCAAATATGAAATAACATAATATTAAATAAAATGTAACTGTTTTCTTACCATTATAACGATAAATAGTTCTAGGGAGAGGAAAAGGTTCTATAAACGTGTATGTGTGTGTTTTTGTGAGGTGCTAATAGTGGTGAAAGGAGAAGGAGAGTGAGAGATGATTTGTAATGCCTCTCACTTACTTTATGTTTAAGCATACATGTGTTTGTTTTTTCCAAACCTCCCTCGGCACAGTGTTCTGACAGCTATTTAATGTGTCTCATTTGCATGAGTTGATAAAGCACCGAACTGTTCTCTTCCAAATAGTGACGTGCTAAAACAGCAAAATGGCCGTCCTCACCTCCTCAATCCCCTGCTGTCAGGGCCGAGACGGTTGCCACGGCAATGATATACGAGCGACGGGCCACCCCGGCAATAACGGCGGACACTAGATACATCTCACGCCACGGGACCAAAACAAGATGTCAGTGCCAACAGCGTTGAGCAATGAGTTTATCACACACACCTGTCTGTCACACTGAGAGGTCTCCATCGCAGAACACACACACGCTAACAGTGCTGCCATGACTTAGTAATGATAAAAGAATGCCTCGCTGATGTTAGATTGCATCTAGTGTTTCTGTCAAAGCGCATACATATTTTTTTGTGGCCAGACGGGAGCAGAACAAAGGGGGTTAAGGGGTCAATGAATATCCCAGGTTTGGCTCAGACCTCTGTGAATTTATCAATGTGTTATTTGGTGAAATAAGAATATGATACAGTTGTTATATTGCAGCAAGTAATTTATCATGTCAATGGAGATAAAAACGGAAATAATAAACACTACTTTTACAAGACCACAATAGATAATTTTTTACTACATATATTGTCCACTGCCCAGCACAAAATCAACGGATTTAATGTGTGACATAACACTGAAAAAAGAAAAAGATGGTGAAAGGAAAGAGGGTGTGTGTATTATCGTAATGTGTTGATGTAAGATTACCAAATTAAATGAGTTAATGTGATTGGACTCATCAAATAAAGACGTCCCCTAATACATCATTTCAATAGAAGCCTGTCAGGGGCCAATAATTTAGTGTTTACTGATTGTCAAAGAAGCAAAGACAAAAGACAGACTGAATGAATGAATGAATGAGAGTTGTGTGTGTAAGAGAGAGAGAGAAAGAGCGAGAGAGAATTCTACTACATTAACAGTTTCTATAAGTAACATAGCCATATCAAATTTAGTTGGTTAAGGTGTCCTTACATATTGGAAGATCATGAAAATTTTGGGACTGTCGAGAGGCCAATTTTAGCTGAGAAAAGGGGATAAATAAAGTCAAGATAACATGAGCTCACAAAAGACACCTCAAACATTTCAGATGAAAGAACTCTTGCATGTGTGGAAGAGATTTTACGGACGACAGCATGGGTCCTTCCAGATTGAAGACTTTCTCTTTCTTCATCCATCTCCAAAGAGCTTCACACTAAATGATATTACTGAGAGTTGTTTATTTTTCTCATTGCTGTCCAATGGGATCAAAGTTCCTTGGAACCCCTGAAGCGCTCTTCATATGCTTCTTTTTTCCTTTGATACAGTAAATGAATCATCGAATAAGTTGATGTTATACATATTCCAGACATGCACCACTTAAAGTATGTACTGTAAAAGCAAGAATATAAAGTACGGATACAGGCAAATTATTCACAGTAAGGATTACTCACTGGTAGGGAGTAAAAAACGGTAAAAATAGTACAGAGAGTAATTCACATGCAAATAAATAATCTTTACCCACTTCGACATAATGTATGAGAATTTTTACATTTTCTGCCAAACTGTGAAACACTGAAAAGCCACCAAAATCAAAACAGTGTTCGCTTCACACTTCTCTTAAGGCATTGCAATTACAACACTAAAATGTGTTATGTCAAATGTCTGCGTTTAGAAATAACAACTTTTCAACAGGTCAAAATAAATTTTATTTTTGAGCAACATATAGAACATGTCGTAAAAAAGGCTTTAAATTACAATATTCTTTAAAAAAGTATTTTTGTAATATATATTAAACGTTAACATCAAATCAATTAGACGACTCAATGGTGTTATTCATGCTCATACCTTAGAAACCGTATCAAAGAAAAAATTTGTGGTTTTGAAACCTTGACTCTTTAAAACCTCTGTAAACCATGAAACCGGCCCATGCCTAATAACAACTAGACCACGGACCCACTTTTAACTCTTATGCAAAGGAATTCTGAATTCTCACAGCTGTAATTTAAAATGCCTTTGAGCGTTAAACTTCAGACATCGTGGATCCCCTGCAGACTACAGCATCCTCTCCCACATGTTTTCTCTCTAGGTATCCCATCAAAGGTTTTTGTAGACTAGTCCATCAGCTTTGATGGTGAGTTAGGTAAGACTGCTGCAGTCTTTAATGTCCCATTGCGTCCACTGTGAATTCCTGCCTGTTTATGCAGCATCTGCTTAAAACCCACAACAGTATCCAAACCTCTTTTTTTGGAGAAATGCAAAGAAGAGACAGAGTGAAAGCAATGCAACATGGTAAGACAAGAGAGGAGAGAAAAGAAAACATAATATGAGTGGAGACAAGAATATAAAAGATGAGAATAGAGAAGACAAGAAGAGTAAACTATAAGATACCATAAAGAGGAGATGTGGGAAAAGACACAGTGTACAATCTTAAAGGTAAGGTGCTTAGTGATGCCTAGATGGTTCCATAAAGAACTCTTAACATCTAAAGAAGCTATCTGTCTCACAAAAGGTTCTCTGTGGTTAAAAAGGTTCTTCTGAATGGTTCTTTGTGGAACCAAAAATGGTTTGCTGTGAATACCTGTTAGACACCTTTATTTTTAATAGTGTAAAAGAGACACTAAGAAGAGAAGAGGAGATAAGAGAAAGGAGACTGAGAGAAGACACAGAAAAGAGACATAAAGAGAAGGGACAAAAAGAGATGGAAAAAACACACAGAGAAGATGAAGAAACAGAAATTATAAAAAAACAACAACATGAAGAGCAAACTATAAGGGAACATAAAGAGAAAAGAAGAGAAGACAAGACAAGATAAAAGACTATACTGTACAAGATCGGTAAAGACTAGAGATTAGACAAGAATAATTTTCTTTTTAAAAGACCAAAAAGAGAGAAAAGGTTAATAAAAGAGTAAAGGTTAATAAAAGAGAATAGAAAAAAGTAGAAAAAAAGAAGAGAAGATAGAAAAGAGACTCAAAGAAAGAAAGGAGAATGAGGGCTGAAAGGCTTTGGAAGCTCCTGATGAACATGGCAGACACATTAATCATGAATCACACTGAGCCGTGAGACACTAGAGAAATGGAGGGAAGTGAAAGAGAAAAGACGTCTGCTTTCCACACACCAAGTCCAAACCTACAGCTCTGAAAGTATTTCAGAGAAACGCTTTCAAGGGTTTACAGAGAGTTCAGACAACACCATGGCCAGTGTTCTATGGAAATGAAACAGCTGGAAATAGATTTAAAGAAACCACTTTTACCGAAAAGCCCACCACCACGGCTTTCAAAATATGCATATGGCTCCTGGTAATAGTAGATTCTTCCAAAAAATAAAAAATAAAAATCTCAGGAGTTGCTGCAATGACCTCAATCATTCTAATCAAGTTTGTTCATCCCAAAATAACCACCTGGTCACCATCTACCAAACAACCAAGCGACCCTCTATATGTTCGCTTCACATCCACACGACTCTGTAACCCTGCCGTGCTGGTTTTATAAAGTGCCAGAGAGGCTCATTCTGTCAGTCAGTGTAATTAGCCTCTCCTCTCTCATTCAGCCACTGATCAGAGCTGAGCGTGGAGACAGGTGAAGGAAACCCAGCAGGAGAGAGGAAGAAGAAGGGAGGGCGAGAGAAGAAGAGAGATTAAAGAGAGAGAGATTGATCTAAAGCCCTACAGTGAGCATCAGCAGGAGGCATCACGGCTCAAGAGGAGAGCGTCGGCGTACCGCACACATACAGATTTACCGTCGATGTCTGCACACCATCTGTTCACATACGTGATATGATCCAATATCAAACGTGTGCTGCAAGAATCATTACCAGGGGTACTGTCAAGGAATCTCAGAAGGAACCTAAGGAGATAACTAGTGACTGAACGCTGTTTTTGCTAAATGAAGGTCGGATTTCAAACTCTTCATCTCTCTAGGGACGGCGTTCTGAGAACTTCCTATGGTGAACATCTGTGTAAATCGTGCAGATACAGCTTTGAACGTCTTAGTTGCTCGGCCAACATCTTTCCTTCTGTTTCTCACCAAAAAATTCTAATTATTGGATGGATTTTCCAGTAGTAACATTACTATTAAGAGGGTGTTGATCAACTTAAAAAGCTTTAAAATATGACGCATGTCTTAAAAAACAATCTGCAGGTATATTCTTGTGATAATACATCCACGATGACTGTTATTTCGAGAACAGTGTAAAAAGCCAACTCCAGTCTCTCTGCCCTTTCAATATCTCCTTTCATTCATTACCGCAAGTCTTTTCATTCATAAGAGAAAAAGGGTTGTAATTACAGCCTTTAAGTGAGAGAACGATTCAGCACTATCTCTCTCTCTTTCTCTCCATCTCCTGTTAACTCTCCACCCGCTCCTCTCTTCTCCATACCATTATTAAATGAAACTCAGAATATATTACAATCTCTCTTTCAAGTACTCCGACAGCTTTAGGAGCGGAACAGATAAAATATACCTTAAATGTTGTCATTTTGTCATTTCATTAAAAACCTGGCAGCTGAGAAGAACTGAATTCCATAAAAAAGTTAATATCCTTCAATGAGAACGAAAGCGGATCGTTCTGGTGAATTTATATTATCATTATTCTGCTGTCACCGTGCATACGTGGCATATGGAAAAATGTCACTCATAAAACTTGCACCTTGTACCTTTTTTTACACGGAATCCATCACAAATTGAGATTATCATTGCGGCAAGGTGGGACAGGATCACAGGCAGACTGTTACAAAATAGAGAAATCACCGTATGACACCCGACTGTCCTCTATGATGGAACATTATCTTCTAAGCACACTTGAGGAAGTTCTGGAAAAACGGTGACAGCAAAACTCAGATGGGTTCTGGCAAACGGTGACAGCAATGCGGAAGACTGAAAGCATGACAAGACATAAAAAAGATGAAAAATTAAGATTACATAAAACTACTGAACTTTTCATAGGTACATATACAAATATTACTGTTATAAATGCCTGACCAAATATATCCCAACTGAATAAAACAGCACTGCAGTGGAACTTCTGTTAAGCATTATTGTTTATATGTAGAAAGATATTTCCAGTGACTAAAGCACCTGTGAATTCTAAATGTCAGACTCACGGATGAGGATCAGAGGGATTTTAAAGCCACAGCTCAGTTTAATGGTACCTTATGAGGGCTTGAGGTTTTCATTTGACAAACCTTTGCAATCATAAACACCTGCATTTGTCAGCGATGGCCATGTTTAAGCGGCAGAATTGCACCCTACTGACCCTGCCAGGAAGTTTTCTTTTATATGGTCAATGTATAGAAAAATATATCAATCATCAAAAATTCATTTGTATTGAGATGCAACGGTCATCTTATATTCGCCTCACTGGTCACAAGATTATGTTTACAACGCAAAGGAAATTTATTGCAGACATGTTGGTCATAAATAAGCATTCTAATGATGCATAATATTAATAATAATGTTATTAATTAGAGCACTTCTTGTGAAGGATGGAAAGAATAGGACAACCTTTGGAAGTCAGAAACGCTTTCCCCACAGAATATAATTCAGTGATGAAAGCTGTCTGTAGTTAATAAAAGAATATCGACAACACTTTTAAACGAAACACACAAATGCGCAAACCATTGCTCAATGCAAGTGAAGCATTCTTTCACAATCAACAAACCTCTAACGTCTGACTTAAGTCAACCCACTTTCATCAAAAAGCTGCTCACTGCTACAGTTCTCAACCAGCTTTGATTTTGCTTGTTCCACCAGCCAGACCAGCATAAACCAGCATAAACTAGCCTAGAAGTACACATTCCTCCAAACTGGACTTCTCAACAAACAATCATTCAAATTTCTAGGAAATGCTTTGATTTTTTTCTTTGTTGCATTGTTTGGCCATCTGTGCTGCACTGTAGATATCTTACGGTCCATCAGCCAATCGCAGTGCTTCGTTTTGACCTCCTCTTCAAGGTCTCCTGCCTATTATTTCTACCTGATTTCCACTGAAACGACAGCAAATCGGAGGATTTCAGGCTTCGTTTCACCGATTCTTCCCTTTGTAATGGAGCCCAACGCTCTCTTATTACGCTTTTGTGCCAGTTTCCAAAAATTCCAAACAAATATATAACCACACAAATGAGCAAAAGACATCGACGACAACCATTGTTTCCACAGTCACATGTTGTAGTTCTCAGCCATCGCTGTAAGCCTCACCTCTCTTCATTAGCTTTTAAAGCTCACTAATCAGAGGTTATAACCAGTCTCACCCCTAAGTTCTACTCAGCATCAGGTCCAATAAAGTGCACATTAACACGGTTCACCCTCTTCTGAATTCCTCACTGCCTGCAAACTGCTGTCGCTCTTTAAAAGTATCACACATGATGTTGGAAATAACATGCTTTTGTATATTCACAGGTTTATTGTGTGAAAAATAGACTGCAAATGAAGACATTGACAATTTCTTTTCATTTGTAGTAAAGTCTCCTTAGGTTATGGCGTATAAGGAGCCTATAGTAAATCATTTTAATGAGGGTGTACGTGCTTTGTGTAAAAATGTAAGAATTATAGCTACAGGCCTTAAGAGGAGAGTTTAAAAATATTCATCGAGCAAAAACTTTATGTGGTACATTGAAACGGAATCTAAAACGAGGTGATTTGCATTTGCATAGATGACACAAAGCTCCTTGATATGAATCTAATTCAATTATGCTAAAACAGAAATGATTATAAACCTACGGGTGATAAAATTCAAATATAGATTCAGTGCTGCAATATAAGTCATCATTTCAAAAGGCGTTTTAGATTTAATGACCGACATGAGAGAGGAACTGCCGCAATACGATGATGAACACGTCAGTTCAAGGTGAGGTCACAAACTCAAACGAAAAACAAGAGAGGTCTATAGTAACCTAGAATAAGCTTTATGTTTATTGATCCCGTGTTTGGGAAGAACCAGAGACGGATGTGTGATCGTGAATGTGCAAGTTTATTATTGCCGTCTGGCTTTTGGCCTCCGAGAGAGAAAGAGAGCAAGCGTATGTATGCGTGCGCTACGATTAACGCTAACCTTCCCCAAATACCCAGGCTTACTCACTAATCTCCATACACTGATACACTTTAGGATGTAATAGGGCCCGCTGACAGGCAGAAACCCTCCCTTTAATTGATCTGTTTCGGTTCAAACTCACGGCCGAGCTCGCCTCATTCTCTCTTTTCTTAAAGGGACGACTTTTCTTTTTTATGCATAAACATCGGGTTCCTTTTATCCTGTTAATCCTATGGATTTACCATAATCAATCAACCACAATCCCGTGCAAACAAATTATGCCTAATCAAACGCTAAGTCTCAACACAATCGATGACCAGAAAAGCTCGGTTGCTTTGGTTTACATATTTGCGATGAGCAAAAGTACACATTCGTAATACATCAATGTTGAATTTGCTGTAAACTGTATCAAGCTGAACAGGGATATAGAAAAACACCGGGCAAACAAAACGTAGCTAGACATCATGCATGGAAAAACATTTTTCACTGGTAATTCCACGCTACAGTCTCGCTTTGTTACCGGCACATCACATACGGCGCTCAGCTGACTGAGCGTACCCCCTAGTTTTTCAATCCCAGGCTCAAGTAATCAAATCAGGAGGCACAGGGAGATTAAATCTGGGTTCGGCTGGTCAGCTGCCTGACCAAGCATTCTCTTCCACCCCATTTCCTGTGCCAATCTTTGCTATTATTTACACCCACTCATTTCATTCCTCATTCCTCCTCTTTATCTCCCTTGGACACCACCTTTCTTTACTCCCTCTCTCCATTCATCCTACTGCCCCTCTTTCCAAGAGGAAATAAAGCCAATTATCTGATACATCACTTCCTGTTTCTTCCACGAAAGCTTTTTTTGGCATTAAAGTAGAGCATTCTTTTTAACTAAAAGAGTAGTGTACCCCAAATGTTTTGTATAAAATTTTAATTTAAGTTTTTGGTTTGTTTTGACTTTCTTCCTGTTAATCTGCTTTGAAACAATGCAACAACGTAAAAAGCGCTATATAAATAACAGTAATATAAAATGATTAGCTAATTTATTTAAAAAAACTAACATTTAATAAACAAAGTATAAGTGTTTTCCACATATTAGGGTTTTAAACTGTAGCGGGCACCACGTTTTGGTACCAAGATTTCAAAATATAAAATAAAGAGAAAATAAAGTGCATAATGCATATAATATTTACTTGTAAAATTGCACTTGAAAAATTCAAGCCCTGGTACCCCTTGCAAAGAAAAAGCTCAGAGTCCATGTCTGCTGTAAGGTGCACATAATCACAGGTTTTATGTTTTAACAGGTGGAATACTAACCAGAATCACACAATTTGTCTCTAATCCCATATATCATCTCACACAGCATGCTGACAGGCTTGTGTGGGCCGTCTTTGAATCTGGAAATGAGACGTGACTACTAAATAGAAGAGTGGAGAGCGGAGGACGCAGTCATGATGTGATAGTCAAGTAACCGTTGAGTAGATGTGAAAGGTGATTTCATTATATCCACTTGCATTTGCCATTAGCACACTCAGAACGTCTCTTTTTCTGTCAGCTGCTATCCTATGACCCCCAAGCGTCCACTCTTTGTGCTGCACAATGAAGTTAAACCTTCTATATGGCAAAACCATTTTGACCCCTTCACAGTAATGAAGGGAGAGATGACCCCTATGAATACACCACATCATTACATCATAATGTCCCATATACCCCACGCCATTAAATTTAACGCTACGGAAAAAAGAGCACTGTTATTCCTTTAGTAGGACAGAATTTCAGCAAACGAAGACCTCCTCTTTAAACATGATCATTAGGAAGAACTTGGAGGAAGAGCCGTGTGAGGTCACAGGGACACTTCTCCTTGGTGCTGTGCAGCTCCGCAATTAGTGTTATTGAACGGAGCGATTCGTTGCAGTTAACTGACCCTCGTAGGATGTCATCTGCAGTTCTGACACCCTGCTTCATTAGCGCACGACTACAATAGGTTACTCAGGTCATGCACACCATTAAGTGCACATATATATACATATAAAATGTCTTTATTCTCTCTAAGTACTACACTCAGAGATACACTAACCGTATACATGAGTGCACATCTTCACATAACAGCATAATACTGTGTTTCTGTTCTAAGAACAAAATAATTGACGTGGCTGGAAAATGGACAAAAATTGTCTTATTTCTTTATTTAAATAAACTATTACAAATGTGTTAACAATGACAATGTGTTTTTTTGTTAATGTTACCTGACAAACTCAATGTATCTGCAAGCTTGCAGATGTGAGAGACCGGGCTCTAAATTGCCATAAATTCACAGTCCAGTTAATCTTCATCTCATTAAGATTAAAATGGCTGTTTTGTCCACGAATTAACCAATTGTTCTCATGTTGATTTAACATTTTCTAAAGCACATCCACTACCAGGACACGCTTTCCAGGTCATCACTGAGAACCACTCCACACCCTCTTAAACAGCCAGACCAGACAAACATCTCTGCCCATCACTCCTCTTATCTATAACTCCCTCATTCACCTTCTCTAATCACTCATTCATTCTTTCACCCCCAGCTTTCCGGTTCAGGTGGATAGGTGATGTCACGATATCTCCAATTCCGCCTACCACTTTGCACATTTTTTAAACGTGATAAAGTAGTGCCTATTGAACCGAATTTTTGAAGCAAATGAATGTGGGTGAAATCTGATGGCTGGGGAGGGTGGACGTAATGCATTTAAGTAACTGAAAAGCCATGAAATTTCAGAAATTAAAATGTCCTACTTAGTTGTCATAGTGCCTCAAAAGCAGAAAACTACAATGAAGCTACTTAAGGGGGCTAAGCTTTTAAGCATATACTGTAACTGTATAACCATATCTGATCATATAACGTATAATTTGTTCAGAGCTGTATTTTCTGATACAAAGACTACTCTTTGTGGATGTTTGGAGGAGGGTTCAACTTAAAAGCATACATTTACACTAAATACAACTGGAAAAGCTTTATTATAGACACTTCAATCTCCTTGACTGACATTTCGAGGTGGATACAATCTGAGGTAGGATGGATGTAATGTAATTCTAGCGTCTGAGTACCCAGAAGACAACTGTCATTAAGATGTTCAAGATCACCACTTGTAATAAGTCGCTAAACAATAAAGCATTTAAGAAAAAAATAACATATTTTCTGTGATTATGTGACTGTGATTTTCTGTCCTACCTGTCAACAGTTTTCATCCATAGTTTCCATTTCACAGGTCGCTTGTTTTTTTAACTCCTCCCAGTGTGTAGTTTCACTCTCAGCGGGTCTGAAAATCTGCACCACATATTAAACTTCAAACACGCTCTGATTGACTTGGATTTCGTTGCCGTGTGTAACATTTCGCTATCAGCGAGGGCAGAAATAAATTACTTGAAACTCGACATCTCACGTCTAATTAGGATGAAATGAAAGCGCGCCCAACGTGGCCAATGTAAGTGGTTTACAAATCATCACATTTACGCAGACTGCCAAAATGCGGTGCGATATGCATTATGATGGAAAAAATGAAAGCCGTTCTCTGAAACTACGGGGAGTTCTCGGGAGGATTGAATTTAATTAAGTGTATCTGGATATAGGTTCTGCCAGCCTTGACTATCTACTCTTGATCAGAAACATTCCTGACACCTTCAAAACCCTGATTACAGTCCAATGAACTAGAGATGATGGATTCAGCAAAATATTAACATTCAGAGACAGAAGAATGTACATAAATACGCCAGATTTCCAACATTTAATAAACAGCAATAACCTTTATAGAGCCATCTGTTCAAACAGTGCTGGAGCCACAAACGACAGGCAGCGTTATGAGGATAATAAAGTAGGTGCATGTGTACATGCAGAAAGCAGCCTGCTTGTTTTTTTTCTAGTTTGCAAAAAGACAAACAACCATTCTTAACGTTCTTAAAGGAAAAGTGGAACAGCAATGTCTAATTTATGATATTGAATCAGATTTTGTCAATAAATAATGATCCCTATGATTCGGTCCAATGTGTATTTTTTGGACGATCTATTTAAAGAAATGCTTGACTATTTCTTTACAGGTGTATAAAGACGTCACATAATGAAGCGGTATGTTTGTTATGTATTACCTTAGAATGTGCTATTTCCATGTACACGGCGGGTCCTCTTGCATGGAATTCCCCATGTTGTTACTACAGAAGCCCTAAACGGACGAAAAGCTCTACATTGCTCATTTCGTAAATAGGTTATCTCCTTCGGCAAAGAAGCGGAAACGTGATGACATTTTAGTCCTGTGTAAGCCACTGAAGTGCTTGGAAAGGAAGGGTTGGAGTGAGCCATTGGTTGCAATTCGCAACTTCACCGCTAGATGTCACTTAGTTTCATACACTGGACCTTTAAAGAATCATCCTGATCTAGATCTCAACTGACTTACTGACTAAAAGAGTTATAAACAATATAAAAGAAGATTTTTTTATAAATAATCATTAAAATGCCATACACTACGTACCCATCATCCCATTTGGGACAGAGGACCTGTGGTTTATTTGCTTTAAACAGCAACTATTTTCTATGGATTGATACTTCAGTACACATACAAAAAGCTTTTAGCATATTACAAAAAAATAAACCAAAAACAGTAATTTAGTTTAACATGACCATTCTGCACCCTCTTTCTGACCCTTACGCTGGATTCACACACTGCATGAGCGTATTATCTTACACTTCATCAGGACGAGACAGACTGCTGAATACTGAATAGGTATACGTAGAGCGCTCAAGCAATGAAGACCTTTCATCATTCCTAAATCCCAATATTTGTGCCGCATCAGTGCTTCAGCATTGACCTTCTAACCGTGGTTCAGTCTTTTCTCTACTCTATGCAGTTTGACGGCGGTCAACATACTTCTCTCTTCCAATACGCTGACTTTGAAGTTTTTTGATGGCTTCGTTTTAGCCTTCTCTTTTCCTCTCTCTTTTCTTGCTGTCGAACTCTGACAGACCCAACAGACTGAGAGTGTTAGCCTGCTGAGTTTCACAGAGCTGAGGTTCTGCACTAAATAGCTAAAGAATTCTGAAAAAAACAATAAATATGTGTATTGCTCCTGTAGCTCACTTGGTAGAGCATTGTGTTAATTGTTTTATTTATTGTACATATATGTAAATTTGTACTTTGAAATGGTAAATTTCCATAAATCGGCGTAATGTGTTTCCGAGAATGATTTCCTTAGTTTGTTCATCTCTAGAGAAAGCGAAAATGCTTCTTCTTGTCAGCTAGCATTAGATACAGTTGAGGCGTTAGTGTATTATGAATAAGCCCAACTTAAAATACCTCTTTTCAAGTCCTGCTTGTGTCCAAAGCTCTCATATATGAGTGTTTGTGGTACTCTTCGCATGAATACGTAAGGCCCCTTTGAAGGTGTATGTTCTTGACACCTTTCATTGTAGCGGTGACCAGCCGGTTGGCAACTTTTTGCCCATAGTTGTAGCATGCACGTCAGGAGGCCCTAAAGAAACAGAGCCGGCGTGATGTTCAGCCTTTGATCACAGCAGCCATTATAGCTCTCATGGGGCTAATTGATGAACAGGACTAGTACTGATTTCCGAGAGCCGCTTCCACAACTGGAATAGGTCCTTTGGGATGTAATCATGAGCTGTGTCAGCAACCTTCCATCAGCTTGAAAGGAAAGGCAAACGTGCACCTTGAAATTAATAGGGAGAGAAACATGGGCATATAGACGATCAAAAACACATGGACATACTCATAAATCTGAAAGGGACAACTGAAGCGTCACTTATATGATTCCATCACTTAATTGTTTCCCTCATCTTTGTAAGTCACTAAATGTCTAAATGAACAGTTTGGTTCCAAAATGAGATAACTCACTTATGTGTCAGGGATTAAGACGAATCACAGTTATTTCTCCTAGACATACAGTTAGTGAGATAAAAAGGAGAGCAAACTGGGGTTTTTGTTTTCAGACAGAGCAATTTCCCAAATGTCTCTATTAGACTTTCAGAAGAGATCTCAAATTTACTAACAGAGCTCAGATTTGCCAAGTCAATATGAACTCAAACATTTCCCATGTTCCCTAAATCCACATTATTTTACCCATACAATCTACACACATTTTACAATAATAAGTGTAATATAAATCAATGTATTTTATTAATTTCCTCATTTCTTTCTACTTCTCCCAAGCAAATTTAGGAGAAACATCAGAGACTTTAATGCGAGGCTGATACATTAATGATCTCTTCAAAGCAACATCTGAGCAATAAAGATATCCTCTGACGTGTGATGTCATTTCTAAAAGTGGGATTTATAACGTTCTCCCCTCAATTATAATGTTTAGATTCAAAATGAATCTAAGTGGGCATATACGTCTGGAAACACTCTTTTATGTCCAGTATATATAAAAGCAAAAAGAGGTAGATTTTTTATACTGAAAAGCCAACAGCATGTATGAAAGAATAATACAGAAAAGCAACATGTTTCTTTGTATTGCATTTGATTATAGTGTTGCATCTAAGTTAAATTGACATTACGATAAGATCCTTTATTTGGTCTGTGAAACACTATCAGGCAATGAACCCCTCAGCAAACGTAACATAATGCACTGTGACAAATGGACAAAATGAGCAACACAGGAAACTAGACCACTGTTGGATATAAAAAAACTTCATATCTAGAGACAGCATTATATAAAGAAATGTTAAAGGGTCTAGACAGATGGTGTAGCATTACAATTTGCCATTTGTTAGTTAATGGTGTTGCTTGATGCTAGCTACTAAAGTTATAAAGCAAGTCAATAAAAGTAGCAATGCTAATTAACTCAACTATAGTTTAGTACAGTTACAAAAGTTCAAGCTAAAGGGTCGTTCACACAAAGATAATACTGGTTACTGTCATTATTGGGTTTTAAAGACAGTTTGCTGTATTTAAGGGAACAGCAGAGTCCTCACAACGACTACAAGAACACAGAGGAAAGATATTTTTGGATAAATCTTAAGCATGCTTTCCAACTGATGAATGAAAAACATTGACAGCTTGAAAATATGAAACTGCAGCATGTGAGATTAAAATAAACGTATGTTTTCAACCACTGATGTGGATGCTAATGTGGATAACTCTACTAATATTTTGGAGAATGTTGGTAGCTAAACAACAACGGCACCCATTGAATTGCATTAGTTTTGCCTGGGTATGGGTCCCTGGGTACTGCCGGTACCAAGTGAACGGGTACCGCCGTTGCTCTGTGCAACAGAGTGTTAAGACATTGTCCAACATTCTTCAGAATTTGTTCTTTGGTGTCCTGCGGAAGAAAGAAAATCTTACAGATTTGTAATGAGAAAAGGGTGAGTATAAATAATGACATATTTTAGTCCATAAAGTGTCCTGTTATCTGGAATGTTCTGTTTGTCCAACCAGTTGGATTTGGTTTGTAATGTTCGGGGAGACCGCTTTGAACTTCCTTATAGTAGAAGTGACTTGAGAAGCCACAGTTTTAAGTAACTTTTCCCAACATTGCTCGGATGAAGAAAACATTTAGTTCCACACACATGAGGCAGAAATAATGAGGCGCTGCCATGGTGACAGATAACTCAAACTCGGGGCAGAAGTTGTGTCTCATTTTTTTCTCCCTCTCTCTCTATCTCTCTTTCTCAAAGCATAACAACACAATCTGTCCATCTCTCTCCCTGAATATCTCTCCCATCTACAGCGGTTGAAAGTAGGCCATCAATCACACCAGGGAAGGTATTCACAGAACACTCTGCTATTTTCACAAACATTTATGCAAATTTATGTGTGCTTTATCACTATACTAAAAAGTAAATACTTAAATAACACAGATACATCCATCATTACCATTTATGCAGTGTAACAAGTGACAGTTTGATTGTGTGTAAATGTCAAAGTAAATCATGCTGAAATCGTAATGCGCTTCTGATCTGGAGGAAACAGAATTTTCAGTGGGGTTGTCAGGCCTCAATTACCATCACATTCAGTGTGATTACACAATTAGTGAGGTACATCAGAGCCGTCATGTTTAAATGGCTTTTCCAATATCTGAAAGTTTATCAGTGTGTTCAGAAAGCAATAAAACGTTAGGGCTTTTTCAAACCTGGAGAATTATAAGAGATTATAAGAGTCATGATTTATTTACAGTACCAGCATTGTCTCAGATATTCCTCCTTTGGACGAATTTTATGATAAATCTTAAATTTGTTGGGAAAATGTGACACTGTTGAGATCTCATCTTTAACTCTGGAAGAAACAGATATGAGATCAAAGGCTCAAGATAATTTAGTCTCACTGCTGAATTCAATTTTAAAAGTCTTTTCACCCGTGGGATTATATACAGATGTATTATAAAGCTGATAAACATGACTAAAAACACAAAGCATATTTCAACAGGTGCAGGAGTGCCAATTATAAGTCACGAGAAGTGAGAAGGTGTTAAGAAAATATGCCGTGGTTTGGCAGCAGTGCAGGTGGGCTCACCGGATGAAGAAGTGACATCTGGAGGGTGTCATAATTATAGAAGGGAGCCAGGCTGAGGGAAAAGGGACACTTCACAGTTGGCCCTGAAACAGAAGTCTCGCTGCATAAACACGGGTGCCGAATTAACTCAGATCCCTTCCATCAGGCCACCTGGGTTGTTTATCATTCACACCAAAACCATTTAGATCATTTCAGATTCTCATTCGCAGCTGACATATTTTTTCCAGTGTGTTTGCAGTTCGATATACCTTGCAAATGTTTAAATAACACTTAAGTTCCAATCTTGCAATTATGAGTGTACACATAATGTACAAAATGCATTGCAATTCAATTTTAAACACCCATGCACACTTGACACAAACCTTTCAACAAAAGTTTAGAGATCGACTACTACGGATGTCTATGGTGGCTATGAATTGAACAAGGCAAGTCACACATACAGCACAAAAAAGAAACGCGACCAAGGATAGATAAGAAAGCAAAGAGGAGCAGGAGGGCAAATGGACAGAATATGACAAAGGCAGTAGGTACAGTCAAAACATAAAGGACAAAGGGATATTAAAATAATGAATAAAATGCACTATTCCCAAATAAAACAATAGCTAGGATAGGAAACTCATATATTATGATTTCTCATAAGGATTAAGCAATCTGTAGTCCTAGTGGATGCGATTTTGAAATAAGTCACCGGAAAGTTTACCCCATGATTGGATTTACTGCATCTAAGATAGCTTTTGCTTGAATAAAAACAAAAGAAATGTAGACAGTAGACATCAAAACCATGTTATAATAACCCATAAAAGCAGTTCAAACAATTGAGGGTCACGGCAATCAGGGATAAAAGAGAAGCTGACTGCAGTGGGAGAGAGAACAGCCTAACATGCTTATAAGGAATCTGAGTGTGACATGAAAAAGCCAAGACAAAAGAGCCCATAATTCCCTACAGGGACCTATGAAAGACTAAACAACCCATGCAACTTGGAACTCGATCCTTTTGCTTTAATGGTCCCTTCTCACACTCAATTAGATGTTGTGCCGTAGACAAGATGTCCGTTTAGAATCAATAGCGGAAAGAAGGGAATGAGGAATTAATCTTTGCTTAGCCGAGCGCTAATAGCATGAATTAAGAGATAATTAGAGCGTCATCTATTCAACATAATGTGGCAAAACCTTTTCCTGAAAACGCACAGAGAATTAATTGCACACAAAATATTCATAAACGCCTGCCGTCCTTACAGCACAAATGCTAGAAAATGAATACACCAATACATCAACACCTTAATGATTAATTTAAGCCCCCGGCGGGTGAAATAAATAAAAACGTGTTCCCAACGTGAGAGAATTTATCCCAAGTGTGTATTCTCTTTAAACAAATAATGAGTCCTGTTACTAATGTGGCAGGAATACACGTGAATAAAATGTATCTATTAAGTAAAACCACCAAGCCGGGCATACTGTATTAAAAGCTATAAAGAATTGTAAACGCAAGGGATAGTTCACCCAAAATGAAAATTGTTTCATTATTTTCTAAACCTCATGTCATTCCAAACCTGACTTTCTTTATTAACACAAAAGATATTTTGAGGAATAGTTGTGGAAACCAAACACCACTGACCCCATTGACTTCCATTGTATGGAAAACCATTTAGACATTTCTCAAAATATCTTCATTAGAAGAAAGAGTCACATACAGGTTTTAAATGATATGAGTGTTTTTTTTGGATGAGCAATTCTTTAAAGGTAATGCATTAGCCGACACTGAATTCCAAGGATTAAATTAACATATTTTTTATTTTAGTGACTTACTAAGATTATGTGCATCGAGTACAAAGCTCACAAAGTTATTCTAAAACCTACAAACTTTGACCACCAGAATAGCCTTTAGCCACTAGGTGAAGAAGTGTTTTTTTCCTCTAATCCCACCATCGACATAATATACCCAACTGGCTCTTTTCCTGTATGGAGTGAGACAGAATATGGAAAGCTCTTCACAGCAGTGGAGAAGCACACTGGAGAGCATCCATTCAAAGCACTCCAACAGAGAGGAATCAGAAGAGTTATCATCCAGAATTATTTAATTAAACCCCACGAACACAGAACACCAACTGTGTTTTGTGGATCAAATACTGGCCGGTTATCAAAACCGCCATCACAATGTGCCTAGATGCACAAGACACTTTTCCACCGTTTCGCACCAGAACTGACAATCTGCAGCCTGGTGCGAAAAACATATTTTACTTCAACAAGACAGATATGAATTTGCAGTTCCACGTGGAATATGTCATTGCAATACGTATGCAGAAACTGCAATCTAGATTTTTTGCATTTTTAACAACAGGAGTTGATCATATCGGTCCTATTCATAAAACACTGGATACATTCTATTACAAGGGAATTGTGCTTGTAATTATTAACCTGTCGAGTCCCTCAGCGTTAGACGCCAGCGGGGATTTCAATGGCTTACGCACTATAGAATAAAAGCTCATTGGCTGTCATTTCTGATTCTTCCTTGTCATCCACCGTGAACGTAAAAGGCAATTATGGTGTCATTGTCTGTCTTTGAAACAATTGGGTTCCCGTCTTGCTTTCTTTTCACTAAAGTTGGGACATTATTACTAGAGTGGTATTGTAGTGTATCTTGACATGTCAGAAGACATCTCCACAAAGGGAAATTAATGTGTTTTCCTCATTTTCTCTGCCTGTTTCTTCGTCGTACTATCCCTTAAATCACTTTGTTCTGTGGGACAAGTACTTTGAAAACATCATAAAAGAGCTTCCCTGTTGATCGGCTCGTAAAGACTACAGCCCAACAGAGAATCTAATGCACACAAACACATGCCTTAATGGAGGGCCCATTAGACAGAGCCATCAGAGCGACCCACTGCTGAGATTCTCCATTTTGCCATAATTCACAGTAATGACTATTTCTCAAACTTCACAGTGCTCACACTTTCATCAAAAGAGTGCTATTCGGTCGTGAGGACACACTTGCAGGCGGCTGAGATGTATGAAAATCACTAGAGAGCAACTATACGTGAAATTGTCCAGAGACAATCATATAGTCAGAGAACACACGCATGTGGAATTCACACTTTCTCTCAGGGCTAATTCAGTCACAGCCTATTGCTGACGACTTGGTAAAAAAATCAACGCCGCTTCTGAATCTCAGTAATTTCAGAGTGTGCTAAAGAATGCTATAAAATGATTCATGACTCATCACTGGTGATTCTGATTCAACGTTTGCTTTGATTGTAAATCAGAGTGTGCTACAGCAGGTTTAAAATGAATCATGACTCATCATTTGTGATACTGATTCAGAATAAAGTAGCATGCAAAATGATTCAATGATTCAAATGATTCAACTATTGTGATTCTTATTCAGAATGTGCCAGTGCTACAGTAGGTTCAAATGAATCATGATTCACCGTTGTTGTTACAGTAGGTTAAATTAATAATTTGGGTGTGTTGGGTTAAAAAATGAATCATGACTCATCACTGGTGATTCTGATTTAGAATAAAGTAGGATACAAAATGATGCAATGATTCAAATGATTCAACATTGGTGATTCTTATTCAGAATGTGCAAGTGCTACCGTAGGTTCAAATGAATAATGACACACCGTTGTTGATTTTGAATCAGAATTTGTTACAGTAGGTTAAATTAATAATTTGGGTGTGTTGGGTTAAAAGATGAATCATGACTCATCACTGGTGATTCTGATTCAATGTGTGTTGGGCTTTAAGATGACATCATTGTTGGTGACTGATCATATCTGTGCTGCTAGGTCAAGAGATAGAAAATCTCCCTGCTTCCATCCCTCTGTGAGAATATTGTCTCATCTAGCTTCTTCAGCCGAAAACCATTTGGAATTTGAATACTCTTCTCATTTTAAGCCTTTATGCTTTTAATTTTTCAAGCCCTCCTCTCAGAGCTACAAAGTCCACTGAATAATTTACGATGAAGTCTTTATCAAAGGGATAAAAACATTGAGGAGGGCACATTCCGCGAAAATATTCAGATTTAAATAATACAAATGAATTTATGAAACACCAGACTTCAAGTGCAAATGTTATCATAGTAAGCGAACAGGCACTCTAAAAAAGAGAATAACATAGATTAATTGTGATTAAAGTACAAATGGGAGTCTGTCCTAAAATCCCTGTCTAAACTTCAGTCAAACGGCCCTACAGAATATACAATTACCAATATGACAAGAGAGGAAAGATCTGGCAACCCTGTTCATGGGTTTGGTCTGTAGTGCATGTAAGACAATAGGTACAGGACAGTCAGACACTTCCTCCATCTCTCTGAGTGTGGCTTCTCTGTTTTCAGTATGAACTACATTAGTCATCACTGAACAGGATCTGGGTGTCAGACCCATTTGATAAGTGGCGGCCTGGATTAACTTTAGCAGAACGTACCTGCCTCCGGGTGGGTTTGATTCAAGCTGTGTGTGGGTCTGCGTGGGTTTATATGAGGGAACATTTTAGTTTTTATTTTATACATTTCCTGAGATATTCTAACTTACAATATTACAAATTCCTACTATTGACATATTGAAGGACTGACCCCCATATTCAAGATTTGCAATAACACAAACCCGCTCCCTGAAAAACACAGTTTGGTGAATTTCATCATACTGCGCCATCAAACCTTGATAAGTTCATTGAAAACCTTGTCCGGCATCATGCTGAGACTTTCACAACTTCATAAAGAGAAAATTCAATACAAATACAAAACTACTGAATTCAATACTGACCACTGGCAGGGATAAAAGTTTGCTCTGAACTTTTTTACAGTTCAAGCATGTGTGTGTGTTCATTGATTGGATGACCATCTCAATGAAACATAGCATGTCCTTCGCCCAATGCAACTACACCAAAGAGCCTAGACAGGGTGGTTCTACTTCAACATGCGTGTGGATCCACACATAAACATGCACATGCACAGTCGCACACACATACATTTAATCTTACCTGTACATGAATGTCCATAGAGGTGAATTGCAAAATAGAAAAGAGAGAAAATAAATGTATTATCATAATAATAAACATAGATCATAGAGAACTCCAACAACCTGTAGTTGTGAGTATTTTGCATTACCCAAAACCAGTGTTCTATTCATAAACAGAGGATTTTACAGATTTGAATAAGAAAAACAATCATCCTATTCTTCACTATAATCATCTGTTCTTAATATTTACCATTGCTTTAATTTTGCGTTCATGCAGTTTTATTAGAGACCCTGCAGTCTCCAATATTTTTTATCCTTTCGAAATCATATTTCTCTTTATTTAGCTTTTCTTTGGCTCTCTCTCATATGCTTTAATTTACTCTTGCCCCAAGAACAACGTGCTTAGCCTGACACATATGATACAGTTTTACATATGAACATATGCTGCTTGTTCATGGCCAGTTAATTAATTGTTAGATGTGAAAAATGAGTGGACTCTTCGGAACTGACAAACGCCTCATTGTCCAACCGTATCCCACATGCTATTGACATTAGTCACTGTGAGAGTGCTGTATGTTTTGACAAAGTTGATTTCTAGAAAGAGGCGGAAAAATATGTTTATTATGGAAAAATACATAGTGCATTAGGTGGCAGAAATAAACTAGATTTTTACACCTTCTCAGGATGTAGGTGGCTGCTTACTTGCCCAAGTGGGAACCCACGTCTCTATCATATTCTGGTTCCTACTGTAGATATGACTCAGGTTTTTGAACGCCCTAAAGTTTAAGCCTTAGCAACTGTTGAATGCATTTTATATGCGATTTTTGAATAATATATCCAACCAAAGCATTTAAGGAGGTACTGAAGAACTGCATTGTTGTTACGTTCAAGAATGGCACAATTTAAAAAGAACTTCTAAAAAACACAAAATGGTTCCCGAGCTAAAAGCAGAGACACAATGTATTCTACGCTCTTTGACAGAGGACTGTCTGAACATTGACACAATTTGATGGAGAGGAAATTTCACCAAGTTTGTGTTAAAAGTGAAACCAGACACTTTGAGATATTGTAAAGTAACACAGAAAGGTCAAATCAAAGTCTACAGCAAGCGAATGTGACACATGGAATGGTTGCTATTAGAGGAACTTGTGTCATGAAGTATGCACTCAGCAGGTGGCCCCGGTGAAACAGGGTGTGACAGAAGTATGCACTCAGCAGGTCTCTATGAAGGGCATACATTAGCATAGGAACAGCAGTACGTACTTTGCAGATGGTTATACGGTGTAGGAAAGTGAATACTCGAGACATCTTTTTTAGTGGTATGCTCGCCACGGATTGATGCCTGTACGGCTCTCCATCTGGTTGTCACCTCTGAGTCGACCCTTGCAACTACCCCGCTGCAATTTAGACCCTACGGTCATCACATACGCACAAAATCAGCGTTAATGTGTGCTTATACGCATTTGCATGCTTGTGATGCCAGGATTGGGCTTAATCCAGTAAACAGTTCTGTTTAGCCCGCTGTGCTTTTCTTCATTGTCTATTCATAGATCTAATTAAGACTTTTTTGGTCCCGCTTTTATGTTAGCGGCGCGCTTGCAAGAGTGGAAAGTAGGCCTTGCTAAATTAATATCATAAGTGCTCAAGCAGCAATGATCTAGCAGCCTATTAGAGCGACTTAATAAGATATATGCGAATGTTTCTCTTATAGTCGATTCACTTTAAATGGGTGATTGTTTTATTTCGCATTTCACCCCATTGACAAATAGCGCATTCCGCCCCTTGCTTAATTCACTGTTAAATTCAGAAAGTATCCTCTCTTTCTTTTTTGTCATGTGTTTAGTCAGCAGTTAAACATCTAGTTAGTTATGAAAAAGCCATGAGTACACATCCATATAGTCAACATTCAGTACTGATGCCAACAACTACTATTAGTCGAGAAGTTTCTAGACTAAGAAATGCTAAAAAACAGGTGACGCAGAGAGGATCAGACACTTTCAAACAATCCCACGAGGGCTAAAAGCAAGTATTATAAATGAATAAATACGAAAACATATGAATGCTTCTTCCTTGTGCTAAAATTGCCATTACAGTGTTAAGGTGTTGCAATGTTGCTTAAAGTCAGGAGGCTGCAATCTTTTTAACTTCCATGTTGGCTAGTTGCACAAGATGGCGCCGGTGAGATTTTGGGACGCCAGAGTCCCAATTTTCGGTCGTATAACACTGTATGGGGAAAAAGGCAAATATGGGTGTTTTATAGATAAAAAAGAAGAAAGTAATAGGCTGAGCACTTCAATAAGCCAAAACATCTCGATAGTGTTAACCGACCGGAAACCGACTTGTGCATCTTATGCATCTTATGCTGGCTCTCTGTTAAAACACTTTGTGAGACTTATCGCTCAAAATATAAACATGACCTATGTGATTTTCGTGAATGTTCTATATTGTCGTGCTATTTTATTTTAGCCGATCGTGTTGCCACAGAAATCTCTGTATCTGTTTTCTGTAAGTTCTGTAAGTTATTGTTATAGGGACCGATTAATCGGCAAAAACTATGAATCGGTTGACCTCTAGCTTTTGTCTTTCTCTGCGATTTGATTGGACGCATAAAAACAGCCAAACTGACAGTTGAAGGGGAGGACTTAATGGACACCCCCCCAAGCCGTCTAACATTTAAATGGATACACCAGTCAACTTTCTTAGTGGTAGAATGGTAGTGAATGGGGGGACAATTTTTGAAGCTCCAAAAAGATCATCCATCGATCAAAGAACTGCTCGACAAAGCTCTGTGGTCTTAACAAAGGTCTTCTGTAGCAAATCGATGCGTTTGCTTCAGAGAAATATCCATATCGACAACGCTATTAACGATAATGTCTAACTTTCGATATCCCTTCGCTGCGCTGAACCAGAGGCTTGTTTTTCCGGCAAATGACACAGGCATGTCAAGTTGTCAAATGTGCTAAGCTACAGGAAAAATATGATATTCATACTATAATTCCCTATCATGCTTCATAAATATTTAAACAAATTACTTAAACTAAAAAAGAAGATTTGTTGAAAAAAGTTGAGAAATAACAGATCTATTAAATTTAAACAAACGTAGCAATCTGTTCTCTCATACTGAGCACACGACAGCTCATCCAGGAGCAGAGGATCGTAGGATGGCGTGGAGGAGGAGAAAATAAATAATCTACTGCCAGAATGAGGATTTTTTTTAGTAGTGACTTTCTCCAAGCAAGACTGTTGTGTGAGCGTGTGTCTGTGGAAAAAAAACTTTACTCTCTTTCAAACCAAAGAGAGTCAATTTCCTGTCCCAGAAGGAAGTGACCATTCCTCTATAACTAATAGCTACAACCAGGGTGCACAAGGTCCTATGACTCATCAAAATGACTCATGAAAGATAAAGAGAGTAAAACAGAATGAAATGAATAGTTTAATTTAAAATGTTATTTTTGTTTAGTCACTGTAATTATTGTTTGAAATTCCAAATAGGTATGATTTCAACTAAACATATATTTTTCCAAATCGGTTAAAATGAACTAAGAGTCATTATGAGTAAATGACAGATTACATCATCTAAAATAAGGAAAAATCTCTAAGAAAGCATGTAGAGGAGGTAGCATACCCCCCAGCCTCAAACGGCAGATACATTTGTGCACTAGCTGCCTGCTACGCTTCACTGGAGAATGGGTATCGGTTCAGCTTGGCTGCCTCAGACTGCCCAATCACCTCACTCCTTCTCTCAGGGTCCTCTGGGGCCTATGCGGGGCCCCAGCTTTGTGTCTGAGATAAATTGCAGCTTTGATTGACCACTGACGGGAGGCTTTTGCTAAGTCTGATTTGCTATTCATCAAAGTCTCTCACAATCCTTCACCATCCTCTTGGTTTCTTTTCTGCTCTCTGTTCTTTGTAATTATCAGTGGTGATGTAGCTCAATTGGTACAGCATGGCACTAGCAAATCCAAAGTGACATTTAACTGATCTTAACGTGATAGTTCACACAAAAATTAACTCGCCCTCCTGTCATTTTAAACCTGTATGATTTTCTTTCTTCTGCAGAACACAAAAGAAGATATTTTGAAGAATTTTGGTAACCCAACAATGGCGGAACCCATTGACTGGTATTAGACACAAAGGCAATGCAAGTCAGTGGGCAGTTGTACGGTTACCAACATTGTGACTTTCTTCAGTATAGTACAATGTTATTTTTTCATGGCACACAAAATATCATGGCATGAAATGCCAATTGAGTGTCCACATCAGTCAAGCTTCAAAACAAACAAAAAAGCACCATTTAAACAGCTCACACAACTTATATCTAACCATTATACTCCATCTTTATCATCGAAAACTTAGTTGAGTCGGTTCTTTTCTGTGGAATCTCATTGATCCAGTTGTTGACTTCAACTCAATATGACTCAACGGCTCTGGAGCTGACAGTTCCCTAAAGGAGAACTTTAGCAGTGAATAATGACTTGAAGTGTCTGATCCTTTCAGTTTTCTTCTCGTAATGCTATTGAGTGATTGCAGAAGGCTTTAAACATTATACTTTTATGATGGAAGTGTAGTTTTACTATAAGTGTAAAGGGTTGTTTCTATGGTCTATTTCAGAGCATAGAAATGTGGTCAATATAACTGAAGTTATATAAAAAACAGAACTGTGACGGTTTAAAAAAACTGGACTGTAAAACTGACAGCATAGAGGTTTAGAGCGACCTGATGGAAGAGAAAAGGATGACATCATTTCCGCATAGGTTGCTTCGGTTCTATTTCTCTCTAAGCTTCTTTTTTATTTTTGTCTAAAGTGCCTCTCCACTACTGGCAAGGCAAACATACAAGAACAAACAAACTAATTAACTGTCTCTCGTCCTTTCCTGCAGTAAATAAGCACTGATGATGGAGACTTTTCTTTGTTTGCCAAAGACCGGCTTGAATCACAGCTAGTCAGGAATGCCGATACTGCAAACTCTCTAATGACCATCGTTTGGAAAAGGATTACAGGGCACCTGCTTGAAATGGCCAGAAAAAGCCCACCCCCATAGGGAACCCTGCCGTTAAGCCGAATCATCACTTACATGGCAAGCTGTGTTCCCTAAGATTATTGAATACACAAAAAGAAAATATAAACACAGAATACATACATTAATAAGAATAATTCGTTCTACACAGCTGGACGCCATGTTTAATGTAACAATTTCAACCTGGAACTTTCCATAGAGCGTTTGGTACGATATAGAGTTGAGAGATTAAAGAAAAAGTTCACCCAAAAATGTAAAATCTGTTGTTGTTTACTATACTCTACATCATGTTGTTCCAAATTTAAATTATGTGTTTTCCTCTGGGGAAAAGTAAAAGCAAATTTATGAAAACTGTCAAAACCAGATTTTTAACAGGATTAAAGTCAATGGGGACCCGGGGCCCGTTCTTCGTACCTCGCTTACTCAGTTAGCTGGATTTGATTGTTGACGATTTCGCATGATCTTGGATGTTTTGCTTTTAGAAAATCTTTTTAAAAATATAAATATAATATATTTAGAAACATTTTATTTTTATTTACTGTGAAAAGTCTTCGGTGAGGACCAGAATAAATGAATGAATAAATAAATGTAGTTCTTTTCTTGTGAAGGAGATATTTGCCATTAATTAGTTGGACCTTCATATAAAATATATATAAAAGCCCAGACAATATATATATATATATATATATATATATATATATATATATATATATATATATATATATATACATATAGATATACATATACACAGTATATACTGTATTTGTCTTTATCCTTACAGAAAAAAAATGATAAAATAACAGCCTCATGCAAAGCATTCTGGGAACCAGAGTTTTTTTTCTGTAAGGATAAAGACTTGTTAATGTTTAATGATAATTTATCTTTGAACAAACTGTTGCCAGTAAATTACATAAATGTAAATCTACAGTAAGTTACTGGCAAACTGCTGCCATTAATACTGTAATTTCTACAGAATGGTTTCACAGTGTACTCTATTCCTCAATGGATGGCACGGAAAGCAATGCCTAGTAAACAGTTATAATGGCAATATACTATCTCACAGCAAGGCGAAAAAGAGCCAAATTGAGGCGTTAATGAGCACACAATGTAGACTGACGCTGATGCTCTCTTACAACAGCTGAGAAAGCAGTCAAAACACTTCTGATTTGGCTCCCACTACTGTCGTAATGGAGTGCTTTCTGTCATTTCATGTTAAGCATGATAGTATATCAGCTGTGTCTGTTATGACCTAGTTGTCAGTTACGTAACAGAACCAGTGATATATTGCTGCTGTGAGTTTCAAGATGTTCATATGTTTCCCATCCTAACAATAATCTCAGGATCTATAAAATTACGGGACACACTGTCAGACCAATTTTACACTCTGTACATTCTGAACGCTTGAGACAATAGCCAGTCAGCGTGTCATATCTCTTCCTTTTCTGCTTGTGTTGACACGTTATGCAAATTCACAAAGCGGAGAGATCTCTGGACCTGCTAGAAGAAACAGGGAGATTCAAAGAGTGCTGTCAGCGCTGAAGACAGAATTGTGCTGGGCAGTCTGATGCCTTGTGGTTGGCTCGCCTCAGGGAGTGAAACGGTCACGGGTGAGAAGAGCAAGCCACAGCAAAACAGCAGATTATTAGGCATAGAGAATAAAGAGCTGTAGGGGTTCAGAGGAGAAGACCAAAGGCCGCAGACCAGAGAGGACAGAAATACACACAAAACTACTGCAGTTCTGTTTGGAACGGAGAGAGACAGAAGAGTGACAGGAATAATGAGCATGAGGATGATGGACACAGATATTTCAACAACGATAAATAGGATGGGGATGATGAAGAGGAAGACTAGGGTAAAGATGTGTACGATATTTTAGTTATAATGGTGATGAGATCAGAATCAAGATATTTTAACAGCGATGATATGGAAGATGAGAACGATGATGAAGGTGATGGTGAACATTGAAATTCCGATTATGATACTATGATGCTTAAAGATTTTAACATAAAACTGCTGTCCTTCTGAAATCTTGTTTCTCCATATTTCTTGATTTTTATTTAATGCCATAAATCGCTATTGTAAGTTATTATTGTTTTTTCCATTTCCTGAAAAACTGCGAATTTTCACATCCGAGGTTTCAGAAGGACAGTGACGTTATTATATATATATTTAAAGATTATAACATTATTAATTTGATTGGTAATGATGTTAAGAATGAAAAAACGTACATAATGAAATAAAACTGATGAAGGCAACAATGATCAGAACAAACATGAAAGAGTTTCAAAGATTTTACAATGGTGGACGAGTGACGGTGGATGACAACGTATCAACAAAGACACCATATTTTAGCAATAATCATCGTCGTGGCAACAATGAAGAAGCCAGCAAAGACAATGACGATGATATCAACAAAGACATTACGACAAAAGAAATTCAGAATCTGAATTTTTCACAACACAGCCAAACTCTCAAATCAGATATAAACAAGATGGTACAGTATAAGATGAAATGAGAAGGTTGTGTTTTGATTATCAACAATCACAAGAGTAACTGAAACATCTAGGCAGCATACATCACTGTCTCAGAGAAGACTAAACCACTGTCACAGGCTTTCTAATACAATGACAGGACATCATTAATTATGGTAGATGTTTTTGTTTAGACAAATTAGTTACAACTAAACTGTATGGAGCAAAATTACCATTTAACTTTTGGTGTATATTGTACGCTAAGCACCGGGGAGTAAGCTAATTTCAACAGAATTGTGTCTGATAACCATGAAATACTTGATGGGGAAGTTGTGCATCTAAATATTCAGTATTTCATAGCTTGATGGGAAATTGGACCGTACTCTGGGATGTGGGTTACTCACAAATTAAATTTTCTGGTCGTTAAAAAGCAATTGCAAAAAAAGAGGGTGACAGTCATTAAAAACTCCAGGATAATTGTTATTCACTGAAGCTTTGAGAACGCGATTGAACATTTAACCGACGAGTTATTGCCACGGTGCCATTCGCAGTCAGAGTGAAACAATCCTTTGGCTCTTTGCGGAATGAGGCTTTGACAGTGAGTGGTGACAGAGGCATGGCGTGGGAATCGATTTATTGCCATTTAGGTTGACATTATTTACACTGGTCCAAGCTGCCGATGGCCATAGTTCACATCCAAAACAGATCGGCTCTATAGAATAGGCACCACTGTACTATATGGCCAAGGGACAAGATGGTGTTGTCAAATGAAAAATGCATTTTATGTGGTACAGAACTATCACAGAGCCTTTATTGTAAATGACGTGCTGTAAAGTTTTGTGCCAGGGAGGTTATGACTGGCATGCAATGCATAATGTTTTCAAACATGACGAACACGATATATGCTGTCAATCAAGTCTGAACCAAATACAAGACCGATGACTATACATTGCACAAACTGTAAAATTAAATGATGTGTTCTTGCTTGAAACAACTACGGAATTGATAAAATAGCGTGCCATCACTCAAACACATTTATCTAGCCAACTTTGTAGAAAAAAGTGATTTAAAAGTGAAATTTGGATTCAGCCATCATTGGTTAAGTCGTGACAGATATCAAGTTATAGGAAAAAAGAAAAAACATTGATGGATTTGGAAGCTGAAAAAGAGAACTGCTGACTGATCTTAATGTGAGACTTAATCAGTAGAGATTATATCAATGTACCCATAAATCTTATAGCAATTGTCCCAAACTTGACACATGTTGAGATGGCTATAAAGCGTTAATCTTGGTTCTGTAGTAAATTAATTCAATTTTTTTTCTCCTTATGTTTCTAAATGTATTACAAAGGTTAAACTCTGATTGCAAAAGTCAATTTAATGGTTTAATTAGCTACGTAGAGTGTTCTAAATTCATTTCATGATTTTAAGTGCTAAGCTATTTTTTAAAATCAATACTAGGTCAAGTCTAAAAACATCCTACAGCTTATGTTCTGAGGAAGAAGTCTTATTAAATTTATACATGACCTGTAAATTAAACATTGTGTTGTTATGACCCGGATTAATTTAGACTAAAAAGAGCTTTGCGGTATTTATAAAAATTATTGTTTTCCTATTTATAATGATCTAAAAAATTAAAACAGCCCTAAGGATCAGCTTCGAGAAGCATGATGCATGATGGTGGCATTAATATGCAAGTGAGCACCTGGTCTAAGCCAATGTACGGGGTCAATGAACTGTGACATCATAATCCAACAAAATCCTCATCCGACGAAAGACGGCAATGTACCCTGGAGGATGTTTTAAACCAATCAGAGTTATTGAATATTCCAAACACTGACAGTAGCATTCAGTCACTTTTGATGAAATCAGTTTGCTAAAACATATATTGCAAGGTCACGCCTTTGCAATCTTAGAATATTAACCGAGGTCTCAAGGAGCCAAAGCTTACGTAAAGTTAATTAAACTTTCGTAGCAATCATTTATATTTTACAGAGCTGGTTTTAAGATCCGGGCTGGGATGGATGATACATCTGAATGACAAGAGGTTTAAATATTTTACTCTAAAATCATTCTGACACCAAATCTGAGGGACAGCTGGTGGCCGCACAAGATCTCCAGCATGCAACGTGCATGCATGCCTCATAGTTGTTAGCCAGGGATTTGGCCAAATGAATAGTGCGGTTCACTTGCGCGTACTGTTGCCGTTGTTTTTGCGACTGATTCTGTCATTTAATTGTGCAAATCTAAAACCTTACACCTGGATGAGAGACATCAAAAATGTGCGTGAGAACTGATTTAAGCACAAAACTCAAGGGTTAAAAGGATATAGACTTTCTTTAAAAATGGCAAAACTGCACATATTGGTCAAAAGTGTCCCAGAACTGTTAGCTTTCCTACATTCTTCAAAAAATCGTCTCTTGCGTTCAGGAGAACATATATATGTATAAATGTTTTTCCTACAATGGAAATCAATGGGGTCCAATATCTCTTTGGTTACAATCATTCTTCCTAATCAGATCAAAGAAATGTATACAGATTCAGAATTTTTGGGTGAACTGTTCCTTTGAGCTGCCATCTAAGCTTTGTAATGTGCAATCCATAAAAAAAGCCTATTTTTCTTTTTGAAAGTCAATGCAGCCCCATATCTGCATATTTACTCCCATATTAAGCTGCCAGTGGTTAGAACAGAAGGGAGGTTTGTGCACAAAAATACATCGCGCAACAGTTTACTCAGCCCTGTGATTTCTCCCAGACCCTTAAAACTCTGGCTCTATGCGGTCTAATCAGTGTTTATTGGGCACACAGCACGGAGAGTGAGTTTTATTCACGGACCTCATTATACAGCGAGCCCGTTTTCCCCGCCTGCTGCATCACCATTAGTGTAATTAATGGTGTAGCAGATTTCTCTGTCACCCATCTCCCCTGCTCTAGTCTGAGCCTGGTGTCTCTTAAGAGCCCATGCTGCTGATTCATCTGCTCTGCCATCAGCACCGGGTTGGAGGGTGGCTGCGAAAAAAACAGCTCAGACCTGCAGCTAATTTCAATAGGGTTGATTTATTTCTACAACTCACTGGCTGGCACTTTAATAAGGAATGGCTATAATCAAAAGACGGGTGGGAAAGGAAGAAAGTGGCAGGAAAAGGAAATTTTCCCCTCGCACTTCCTCTTTTCTGAATCGCTCCCTGTCGGTGTAACTTTGGAATGGCCGGCGGCCATCATTTTGAGCGCAATTACAAAGAATGTATGGCAACGCCATCCCGCTACAGCGACGCGCGGGTGATAAAAAGGCTGTTTACAGACGCTAGGGTCATTTTCTGCAAGGTAAACATGATTTCGCGGGGCCGTCTCGGACTGGACGAGCATACAATAGGAGCTTGATATAGTGCCCACCTTCACGGGAAGAGGTGATGAAGCCGGGCTCCATTTCTCAAGCGCTAATATCCTTTCCTTTGCTTTTGTAAAAAAAACGATTGCGAGAACGTCGTCTGCACGGGCAATTTTGTTGCGCAATCCCTTCTTTTTATTTAACCATGTTCCTTCTCTTCTCCGTCACACCTTCTTTTTCTGTCTTTTATGGTTTATTGACAGTACTCCTGCCCTGAAACAATAAACACATCAACGTTAGGGAAAATCGATGCAGCGCCCAACAGAGAGAAAGAACTATATAACCGAGAAGAATGGAATGAAGGACAGTTCTGTGACACACATCTCTTACACATGGATGACTGGTTTTAGGGGTTGGGAAATTTCAGCTAGGCGTCAAAGTCATGGTTTATTTATTTTTCTCTCTCTCTCTTTCTCTCTACTTTTCCTTCCTCAACTTTATTTTCATTTTATCCCTCTAACTCCCCTCTCTTTAGGATTGACAAATTACTCCGAGAAGCGTTTCCTCAGAATGGCTTTTAGTGACAGTCACATGCACCCAACACCTTTAAGACATTTCCAAGTGATCGTGCAACCTATCAAATCTGACAGCATTTGACAGACACTATGAGGCTTGTGTGAAGTTGCCAGGCTTCATTGTGATTTGCTGAGAACATATTCTGGTTTGTCTGAGGTCATGTGTCCACCCAACAGCTTTAAGCGTAATATACAGTATATCATGCCAATTTATGCAATATAACAAACAAAGGGTAAGAATACTGTTTACTGAAGAGTGAAGCACTCAAGTGCAAGCCGTCAAAACTAAAAGAGCAAAAGCACACTGAGGTCAAGGAAGATAATTTATTTGCTCTACAGCAGTGTTTTCCATCCTCAGTCCATCAAGTATTCATTTGAACTCATATTATACAGCAGTTTTTTTTTTTGTTCTCAAATTGTATTGGACGATATATATGTTTATATATAGGTATATATATATATATATAAAACAAAATAATCAGTGTATAAACACACACTATTTGACCAAAGGTATTGGACCACCACTTCTAATAAACATGTTATCTATCTATTCCAGTAACTCCAATAAAAACACACGTCAAAATTCTATAGCATACAATACCTATATTATAGAATTTTGATTCCAGAGTATTGGTATGGTATTTTTCTGTTCTGAAATGACTGTACCCTGGTACATGTCATTGCTGGGTTTTGGAAATGAGTGTTCAGCTGGGTTCAGGTTTGGGCTTTATGCAGACAAGGCAAGTTCTTCCACACTAGACCGTATCAATAATTTCTTTCTGAACCTTGCTTTGTGCACATGGGCATTGCCATGTTCGAATAGAAAAGGGCCCTGCCCAAACTCTTGCAATACATTTAGAATCACACAATTTTCAAGAATATCATCATACACTGTAGTATTAAGATTTGTCCTCGCAGAAATGAACGAAGTGTTCAATCCAACAGTGCCATGCCAACTTAAGAGAAATTACTCATTTTACAATTGTTTCCTTTGGCACTGGCAATTCGCTGACACAGAATACAGTACAAAAAATGCACAGCTTCCAGCCCCCAGAACTCCTCTTAACCACTAAAGCGTTTTGCCTGCAAGCCTTGACTAAAACAGGCATTGTGGGTATACGGCCACCGGTGTTATTATAACCGTAAACAAACATGTATCGATCTCATCTGGAGGATAGGCAGAAGTCAGCAACTTTATCAACACCGCAGAGAGCAGATGAGAGGGAGGGAGTTACTGCGCACTAGAAAAATTAAATTGCATCTTGATGATGGATGCACCTGCCTTTGAATAACAAACACCAACAATACCTTGCCAGCAAGGGAGCAGAGAAAAAAGTGCCTAAGTGGAGCGATGGTAAAATAATGCTAATATCACAAAGGCCGGATTTCTCTTGGAAAAGAAAAGTCCTACTTAACGAGTTGGTGTGATGCTTTTTTCATATTCGACTTTTTTATATATCTAGCCTGTGACTTTGGGTTTTCTACAGTACGTGAGGTTTAAGACACTTATTAAAAACTCCACGATTTGGTCGGATTGAGACAGCATAGAGAACTACAGGTCTGACTGACGGTACCCGAATGCAGAGCTTTAATGAGCTCCCAGAGAGCAGATTCATAATGGAAAATCTGGGAGGCCAATAGACCATCACTTATAATCATATGGTAATGACCAGCTCGCAATCAGGGGCGCCAACAGAGAGAAGCTGTTCATTTCTATCCTTCAAAGGTCTCTCTTCTCTATTCTTACAGAAAGGAGAGAAAAGTGTTAAAAGAGAGAAAAAACAAGAGCTTAACACAACCATGCACCGCTCACAAACTGTTCATTCGCAATCTTTATTTTGGATTATTCTGATTATTCTCTTTTAAACTATATTTACTTATAATATATTATTGTACATATTAAATTCTGATAACAAAGCATTCAATGCATCATTAGCCACGCCATTAATTAAAACTGCAAGCTGTAATTTGTTGTTTGTTAAAAATGAAGAAATTCAGTTATTAAGCAAATACATAAAATGTCTCCAAGACGGTTTCCTTATCTTACCCACATAAAATGAGCTATCAGATACGATTATGCAGTTGGACATCATTTCACTTCAACCCATGTAAAGGTTGAAGTTTGTAAAGTAACCTGCAATTATATGCTTACAGAGATGGCAATATACAGGCAAAGGTTTATACCGGCAATTTATTTCACACCTATCTGATAGTACAGTATATTTCAGATAAACCCATCCCAAAATCACAACAAACTGTGATTGGTTGCCTCCCATGCCTGTGATTGGTCGTCTCTTCCTATCTACGTGGGTGATTTTATGTCAGATCAAGGTGCAATGTAGACCGGACAAGCTGTTTAGTCAAAGGTCTGACTATGCGAGACTACAATGAAATGTTGGGAATTTATAATAAAAACAAGGTCTCAAAATAAGGCGCAGAACAAATACATGAGGACGGAAGGCAGTTAGCTTCCGCTGCGTCCTGGGGTTTGGGTGGAATGATATCTAATGCCGCTTTAATGTAGCTGCCATCAAAGGGATCATTCATCATAATGTTCTCACTTCATTTGCAAAGGCTTCCGAGTACAACAAGAGTGAATAGGCACCAGCTCTGGGCCCCCTACTTTTTGGGGCCGAGGGAATACCAAATTGGATCCAAATTGATCTGATCCTAAACCAGACAGGCTAAATGAATGACTTTGCACTGAGGAAAACCCACCCTCTCAGTATCATATGAAGTGAGTTCCTTAGGGAGAATATAACGACCAATAACTAAGGTCACTTCGAAGTAAACCATTGAAAACGTGAAGTGAAAACAGCCGACTGGAAAGTGCTCTTTGAGAAGATTCTTGACCAGGAGTGAAGCGGACCGCCGTTGTCTCATGAAAGTGGAAACATATTCCATCCATTTCTTCATAGCACACAAGGACAGATTCTGAAATCGTGGGTACATTTAAAGGGACAGTTCACCCACAAATAAAAATTCTGTCATCATTTACTCACCCTCGAGTTGTTCCAAATCTGTCTATATCATGGAAGAATGTTTGAAACCAAACAGTTCTTGACCACCATTGACAAGTAGGAAAAATGTCAATGGTAGTCAAAAGTGGCCCAGAACAGTTTGTTTTCAAACTTCAAAATATCTTTGTTTGTGGTCAACAGAACAAAGTAATTCATAAAGCAATCTTTCCTAGTCTAGTAGACAATGGTGGCCAAAACAGTTTGTAAATGAAGACAGAATTTTCATTTTGGATGAACTGTTCCTTTAGAGCTCATGTCCGAGTAGGATCAGAGGCTAAATAAAAAGATCCATGCACAGTAATAAACACACTGACCTTCAAACAACTAAGTAAAGCCATCAAACACACCCACACACGCCGACAGGAACACACTTCACAATTTACAAACAGAGACACAATACGTCCAGCCAGGCGTGACTGAGCACCATTCAAGCAGGTAATGACCGCAAATAAGAGATCAACTTACAGTCCATCAAGCGACAAGTCCAGACACTAACACACACAAAGCATCCATAAAATGCATCCCATAGATTCTCAATAAGCAATCTGGCAATAATGGACAGCAAGATATATTTTTTCATAAACATCTCCATGTTGACATCTTACGCCCCATCACGCGCCCGAGCCTGCGGTTTCCATTAATACAAATTCACCTCCGCCGCTCAGCGTACACACGCGGGCCTCTTTACCGCAGACCTCGAAATGAACAAACAAGCATACACAATTTAGCAGCTCGTTACTTTACGAGCTTATTAGGCATGGCCCATCACCCTCAGGAGTGTTAATGAGGTGGTATTTGGCAGACTTGTTAGGCCAGGAACCTATCAGAGCCCTGGGAAATATCATCCGACGACGTTCCTGCAATTGCTCACGAGAGTGACATGCAACGTTAGATGCAACACAAAGAACAGCAGCACGGAGAGCGATTTTTTGAAACGGTGATGCAGAACAGCCTGTCATAAAGATTAACCTTTCGTGTGAGTGAATTGATTTCAAAATGTATATTTTTGCAATTGGCAAAAAGTCCAAGAAGTTGATGAGTTGGCATTACTTTGGGTGGACATATATATATATATTATATATTAACATATTATATATATACTTATATTAACCTATATATTAATATTAACAAATTGTCATGTTATAAACATTTTTGATTTATTATTTTGTCTAGTGAAAAATATGTTAACTTAATATAAATAAAAATAAATAAATAAAATAGACACTTGGTTATTTACCGATCCTTTCTCTCTCCTTCTTTACTTCATGTCCTCTTTCCCATTGTACTTTCGAAATAAAGGCAAGAAATGCCAAAAATAAATCTAAGAAAATTACAATAATACAATACAAAAAAAATCTATATTTCACATTTTATGTCAACATATGAGCACAACTGTTGCTTTATATCACACAGTGAAAATATTCTCATTGATGTTTTATCACTTCACATAACATCTCTGCTCGCAGCGATCACTGAAAAATTACTTCCCTGCCTAAGACATCAGACCTGTAGTTCTGCTAGAGGTGTAAAACCAGTTTGTGTGCAAAAAACTATCTACCAATTTCACCCGAGAGCTGACGTTTGACGGTTAACCTGAGCGAGCACAGCCATCCAGCACCCCGGAGCACCACTCGCAACTCTAAATGAGATCGCAACCTGGATATCTCTGTTACCGTGGGGAGGTTACGATAACATTACACCCAGGGACACCAAATGGTTAGGGGCGATCTGAATCTGGTAGCTCATAATCTTTCACCAAACATCTAACAGAGGCAGAATGAGAGAGAGAGAGAGAGAGAGAGAGGTGGGGGGAGTTTGGTGCACATCATAAACCTGAGTTAGGTTAAAAAAAGAAATCCCTGACAGGGTATATCTGCCACTGTTAGCGGCATGTTGCAAAGGTGTGAGCGTATCCTGTAAATACATGTGTACCAGCATATGCTCTGGAAGACAGTCTAGCTTGCAGACGGGCCTCGAATCTCAATAAAGCACGCGCTCACGCCCACCACACGTAGGCACGCACAAACAGTCGTGCCTAAAGGCTGGGAGACATCTGACATGTTTCATCTAGCGGCCTGTCACCTTCGCTTGTACCAACTCACGGCTGGAGAATAAAAATCACACCGTAGAGAGAAAGAGAGAGCTGCAGTTTTTGTGGTATGTTGGAATATGGATGAGAACATAAGGGTGTGTATGGCCAAATGTCCTCACTAAAGATAGTTTACATTTTTTGGGGCCCACGAGGAAGACTTGTAAATGAAAATATTGGATGTTTACTTGAAAAAAAAGGAGTAGAAAGGTTTGTGTTATAGTTTAGTGGTAGGGTGAGGGAACAGAATATACAGTTTGTACAGTATAAAGATCATTACATCTATGGAAAGTCCCCATAAAACATGAAAACCCAATATCCGCAGTTATCAGTATCTTATAGGTCCAATGTGTCATTTTTTGGAGGATCTTATGACAGAAATGCAATATAGTATGCATAACTGTCTTCAGAGGTGTATGAAGACCTTACATAATGAAGCGTTATGTTTTTTATTACCTCCGAATTAGCTGTTGTGTACATAAACTGCGGGTCCCCTTGCATCGAATTCGCCCAATGTTGTTTCTACTGTATCGCTAAACATTACATTACATTTACATTTAGTCATTTAGCAGACGCTTTTATCCAAAGCGACTTACAGATGAGGAAACATTGGAAGCAATTATAACAACATAGGCAACGAAAAATACATAAGTGCATCAAACTAGTCCATTAAAGCCTAGCACAGTATAAAAGCTAAGAATAGCGAGGTTAGTAATTTTTTTTTTTTTTTTTTTTTTTTTTTTTTTTTTTTTTTTTTTTTTTAAAGAAGGAAAGGGAAGAGAATTAGGAAAAACTCAATCAGCAACGTGTTGACGGAAGAGATGCGTTTTTAGGTGTTTTTTAAAGATGGCAACCGAGTCTGCTGATCTTGTAGCAGCTGGTAGATCATTCCACCAATGTGGAACAGATCCAGTGAAGGTACGGGAGAGTGACTTTTTTCCTTTTTGGGATGGTACCACTAGTCGTTGTTCCTTTGCAGACCGCAGTGATCTGGCAGGAACATAGATCTGCATTAGCGAGTGGAGATACGATGGTGCAGATCCGGTGTTGGTCTTGTAGGCCAGGAGCAAAGCCTTGAACTTTATGCGGGCGGCAACAGGGAGCCAGTGTAACCTGATGAAGAGCGGAGTTACATGCGCTCTCTTCGGTTCATTGAAGACCACTCTTGCCGCCGCATTCTGGATCATCTGGAGAGGTTTGATTGTGCAAGCAGGAAGTCCAGCCAGAAGCGCATTGCAATAATCCAGTTTGGACAGGACAAGAGCCTGGACTAGGACTTGCGTAGAGTGCTCCGATAGGAATGGTCTAATTTTCCTAATGTTGTAGAGGATGAATCTACAGGACCGGGTGGTGCTGGCAACATGACTTGTGAGGTTAAGCCGATCATCGATTACCACTCCCAGGTTTCTGGCTGTGCTGGACGGTGTAATCGTTGATGAGCCTAGTTGAATGGCAAGGTTGTGGTTAATCTTTGGGTTGCCCGGGATCACAAGCAGTTCCGTTTTTGCAAGGTTTAGCTGCAGGTGATGATCCTTCATCCAAAGCGAGATGTCACTAAGGCATGCCGCGATGCGAGCAGCGACCGTCGGATCGTCCGGTTGAAATGACAAGTAGAGTTGTGTGTCGTCCGCATAGCAGTGATAGGAGAAGCCATGCTTCTGAATGACCGAGCCGAGGGATGTCATGTAAATGGAGAAGAGTAGCGGTCCAAGCACTGAGCCCTGTGGCACCCCTGTGTTGAGCTGTTGGGACGCGGAGACCTCATCTCTCCAGGATACTCTGAATGACCTACCCGAGAGGTAGGACTCAAGCCATTGCAACGCCATTCCAGAGACACCCATAGCACTGAGAGAAGCCAGGAGGATGTGATGATTGACAGTGTCAAAGGCAGCAGACAGATCCAGTAGGATGAGCACAGAAGACATGGATGATGCTTTTGCCAGTCTCAGGGCTTCGATGACTGAGAGCAGTGCAGTCTCTGTGGAATGACCGGTCTTGAACCCAGACTGATTGCTGTCCAGGAGGTTGTTTTGCATGAGAAAGGAGGAGAGCTGATTGAACACAACTCGCTCCAGGGCTTTGGCGATGAAGGGAAGAAGGGAGACAGGCCTGTAGTTTTCTAGCAGTGTAGGGTCCAGGGTGGGTTTCTTTAGAAGCGGTGTGATGCGGGCCTCTTTGAAAGCTGTGGGAAATGTCCCAGTGGTGAGCGAAGAGTTGATGATGTGGGTCAGAGCAGGCACAACCGTTGGAGAGATGGCCTGGAGGAGATGGGTAGGGATGGGATCCAGTGGGCAGGTGGTAGGGTGGTTGGAGCCAATGATCTTTGAGACATCAGCCTCAGACAGAGGAGAAAAGGCAGGGAGCACACACGTGTCAGGGATGTGGGCGGGTTCGACAGATGGTGGCGTAGAGAACTGGCTGCTGATGGCAGTAGTTTTCTTTACGAAGAACGATGCAAAATCAGCAGCTGTTAACTCCGATGAAGGTGCGGGAGCAGGCGGACAGAGGAGAGCAGAGAAGGTTTTGAAGAGCGTTCGAGAGTCCGGAGAGTTGCAGATCCTAGAGTGGTAGTAATCTGTTTTTGCAGAGGTGACATCTACAGAGAAAGAAGAGAGAAGAGATTGGTAGAGAGAGAGGTCTGCAGGGTCTTTTGACTTGCGCCATTTTCTCTCAGCTGACCGGAGGGTGGCGCGATGCTCACGCAGTACATCCGATAACCAGGGAGCCGACGGGGATGGACGGGCTGGTCCAGATGCAAGAGGGCATAGGTTGTCCAAGCAGGATGAAAGCGTGGAACACAGAGTGGTTGTGGCATTGTCTGTATTCAAAAGAGAGAGCTCATCAGAGGGGGGGAGTGCAGAGAGGACAGCAGAGGAAAAACAAGAGGGAGGGAGAGACCGCAGGTTGCGCCGGAAGGTGACCATCGGTGAGACATCTGCGATATCCGGAGCAGTGAGGTCGAGGTCAAGGGAGACGAAGAAGTGATCAGACGTGTGCAGCGGGGTGACCTGAGGGTGATGAGTGGAGCAGTACCTTGTGAAGATCAAATCTAGATGGTTTCCAGACTTGTGGGTTGCTGATGTGGAAACCTGCTCGAGGAGAAATGATGCGGTCAGGTTGACGAAGTCAGCAGCCTGTGGCTTTCCAATGTGGATGTTGAAGTCGCCTAGTACCACCAGGGGAGTACCATCCTCAGGGAAGGATGAAAGAAGCACATCCAACTCCTCCAAGAAATGTCCAAGCTGACCTGGGGGACGATATATAACTACAAAATGACTTTTAACAGGGTGGGTGATAGTAACAGCATGAAACTCGAAGGAGCTGTTGTCACACAAGGGTGTTAGCTGATTGAATTTCCAGTCTTTGGGGATGAGTAGACCGGTGCCTCCACCCCTTCCTGTGATGCGAGGGCTGTGGGAGAAAGTGTGGTTATGGGAGAGGGCAGCGGGAGTGGCAGAGTCCTCTGGTTTGATCCATGTTTCTGTAAGTGCTACAATGGAAAGACCAGAATGTTTAACGAAAGCTGTAATGAAATCAGCTTTGTTCACAGCAGATTGGCAGTTCCACAATCCTATTGGGAAAGTAGAAGGGGCAGTTGCTAGCAGTGATACATTGTGAAGGTTATTAGCATTGCGTCGCCTTCGGCATACGGCAGATGATTTACGTGTTGTGATAACAGAAAGGATTTTAAAACACATATTTAAGAGAAGCAGAAAGAAAATAGGGAGAAACATTAAAGATAACAATAAAGGAATAAGTGTTAGTGCAAACAGTAAGACAAAAAGTGCAGGGGTTGATACAAAACAGCAAAATTATAATACAAAAGAAGTGCAATACTCAAGTGCCGTGTCGGTGTCCCGGGCTCGGTGGAGTCGCGCGCAGGTAGAGTCGATGTCTTTACCCTCTTCGGTCTGCACGCGATGAGGGCTGCACGCGACCGCTGCCGCGGTGGGTAGACGCTTTTAAAATACGCGTCTACTTACGTAAATTCAACAGGCCCCGCCCTCAGATAACACGCGCACACAAAGCAAACAAATGAAACTAGCCCAATAACGAACGAAGGACCGATACTACCCGCGGTTTCACCACGTGACAGAGCGGAAGTAAATACAAAGCGATTTCTCAGTTTAACACAGTACTAAAACTCAACAAGACACAATTTAAATACACTTACACAGTTCTGTACGCTTCTGCTGCTAAATTGCTTCTCCTACAGATTGAACACTACTCTCCGTTTATATAACGGTGCTGCCGTTTGGCCCCGCCCTCAGATAACACGCGCACACAAAGCAAACAAATGAAACTAGCCCAATAACGAACGAAGGACCGATACTACCCGCGGTTTCACCACGTGACAGAGCGGAAGTAAATACAAAGCGATTTCTCAGTTTAACACAGTACTAAAACTCAACAAGACACAATTTAAATACACTTACACAGTTCTGTACGCTTCTGCTGCTAAATTGCTTCTCCTACAGATTGAACACTACTCTCCGTTTATATAACGGTGCTGCCGTTTGGCCCCGCCCTCAGATAACACGCGCACACAAAGCAAACAAATGAAACTAGCCCAATAACGAACGAAGGACCGATACTACCCGCGGTTTCACCACGTGACAGAGCGGAAGTAAATACAAAGCGATTTCTCAGTTTAACACAGTACTAAAACTCAACAAGACACAATTTAAATACACTTACACAGTTCTGTACGCTTCTGCTGCTAAACAGACAAACTGCACTACAGAGAGCGTTTTATAAATACATTATCTCCTTCGGGAAAGAAGCAAAAACATGATGACATCTTAGACTTGTGTCAGCCTCTGTAGTGCTTCAAAAGGAAGGGTGGAGTGAGCCGTTGGCTGCAATTTGCAACCTCACCGCTTGATGCAGCAAAATTTCATACACTGGACCATTAAGTTCCCTCCCAAGAAGTATACAATGACATTTGACCAAATTACAAATAAGAATATGCCATAATTTACTCACGCTCTTAAAATTCTTGTTCATCCTATTTGCCATTGAAAGCAACATCAATTATTACATCCAATATTACCAAGAAAAAATGTATGTGTCTGCCTGTGATCTCCTCGTCTTAGAAGGATTTATAGTATGGAATGGATCATATAGAGAAGACCGAAAAATTTGTACTGTGGGTCCCCGGATCCCCAGATGGTTGAGTCAAACAATAAGTCTGATTAATTTATCTACACAAATGTTTGTAATATATTTCAAGACTCCATGATCTTAATATTTGTCTTTTAGATTTAACGCAATCTTGATTTGTTTAAGCAGATATAGAAAGAAAGCAGGCATTTCTACTGATACTGAAATTGACTACTGATTTCAGAAGTTCGTTTCAATCAAACACGCTCTAGACTAAGAATGTATAATTGTGACTATAATTCTTGAATGAACCAGAAGTCTAGGATTAAATATTTCCATATTTAATGTTCCATACATCGGACAAAATTAGTGATGCTACAGCGGTAGGAAATCCATTACAACCCAATTACACAAGTCTGTGTTAAACTGGGCCCGGGCCGCTCTTTCTGAAAGGGCTCTGTTTAATCCACAAAAAGAGGCTAATGGAAAATGTGGAAATAGAATCCACACTTCAGTAAGTTTGTGGGGGATTTGGCAGGATTAATGAACTGCCAGGTTTACTGTCAACATTCGGGGGAAAGCAATCGTTTACACGGCACGAGAACACTGCATCAGTCCATCAGCCCACACGCAGTCACGCGTCCAACATACGAACGGAGGGATAGTAACAATGACGCTCAGCATCCTACATCATTCAATACACATTGAATTTAAGCTTGAGATAGGTTTATATATTCAGCTGGGGAAACAGAAATTCCTCTTTCCCTTTGTGTGCCTGACTCGCTCTCTCATGCTCAAAAGATTAAAAAGAGATCCCGGTGCTGAAGACAGCCAATGTTACCACACAAAATGTTCAATACATGTTCTTGATTTGAATGCAGCCAGCTCAGATCTGTGCAGCTATGATATGCTAACTTTGGCACGTCGTGATTTTTATACATCGGCTCGCAAATGAGCAAAGAAAAAGTTCACCGCTCTATTTAAAGGCCCTGCTAAAGCCTTAAAATAAAATGCAAAAAGCAGAAATATCTGCTTGAAAATTACACAGCTAGCATTTGAATGCTTTAACATGGTTTCTAGCTGGTCAAGATGGTTGCTCAGTGGGACCTTTTGATCTTGTAGACCAACTCGGACTAACAACAAATCACTACTATGGCTTTGTTCAGAAAAGGAAAAAGAAAACTGTTGGATTAAATTAACAGAGAAAATATATTTTCCCCAACAATGGGTTACAATAACCCAGCCTTTTAGGTTGAAACCACCCATTATTGGTTAATTTATAACTATGTAACACTGACAATGTATTATATACATTGGAAAATAAAATCACAAAATCTACCGTTTCAATTTCTGATAAACACACAAACTAACGTGACAGTGTTCTGTGAAAATTAAATCACATGGCTGCCTTCAACTGATTTGCCATGTTTTTTTCCAGAAAGCTTAATACTTCAAAATCATTATTGATATTTTACTCTTTTTTCTTTCGTGCCTCACGTCTAGCAGTCACCATACGACAGTTGGAGCCAAAATGGATGTTGCATTTCTCTCTCCACATAGATCCCAACTGCCCAGCACTGTGGTAATCTAGAGAAAGATGGATTAGCTCAACAGATGAAAACGATGGATGGATGGAGTCTAGTGGGCGGATACAGTAGATGAATGAGCTGGGGAGTGGAAGAAATATCATTTTTTCTGCTCTCCTTCAATCAGAATCCCGCTGACCTGACATTCTTTGACCTTCTCATTTTGTAATCATTTTAGGAATCTCAACCATAAGTTTCACACTCAAGAAATCCATGAATGAGGTTTAATTGTGTTCCTTGCGGCTCGAGTACAATTTAAGATACTTGGAGCCGAATACTTGCCTTGTAAATTCACAAAAAGCAGCTGAGATGTCTGGAACAACATTTACTCCTTATATTTCTACTGAAATACATGAAACACAATAAGTCAGACTAAATTTTAAATACAGCCACTTATCCATGGCAACAGAATAATAGCCAAGAGTGTTTAATAACAGCGTGGACAAAAAAGATATCTGAATGGTTATTGGAATTTGGCAAAGGCTCAGTCAGGCAATGTTCCTGTAGACACAGACGCTTCTAAATACAGACTGAATGCAGCCTTAGAGCACGGGCTAATTTCAGAAGCTTCCCACTGCTAGCTCAAAGCAAAAATGCCACAAAATGTGACAAACAAACCAGATATTCACATTATGAGGCCCAAATCCTATTTTTTAAATGTGATATGCAACAAATTGTATATTTTATAATATTGTAATATCTAGTGATATCTTTTTACATATTACCCTGTAGCTCTTCAGTGTAGTATTTCCTGTCTTAACGGATAGAGATGTTAAATTTAAAGCGCTCGTTTTTATTAAAACACCTTTCAACTTACAAAATGTGAAACAGTGAGTGTGTTAAAATCTAACCAAATGGTAGAATATAAAACTATATGCTTAAATTATATTGTTCAAATACTGTAAATCTGACTGAAAATGTATGCTAGCAAATTATTTCTTTGCATGGTTATATCTTATGCATAATTTTTAAAGTAATAACCAGAACTTATAAAATTTTAGGTGGAGAAATCGATATCTGAGAACCACTGTTAAACCTTTAAGTCAATACCTAAATGATTTTGGGAATACTTGCTAGATGTCTGTTCTTTGTCCAAAAAACTTTGTTTGCACAAGGAGGTAAACTAAGTGGATTGAACCGATCTATACAACATCGTAACACTCATGTAACCAGCAATAGGGTGTATACGAGAGCAAGAGTTTGTTGTTTTGAGGACGGAGCAATGAATGCATGAGTATGGTTTGTAGTTTGATTTGGGGATGTCATTTTCAAATATCAACAGTGTTTCTCAAAAATCGCTTACCGCAATTTTAAGCTAATTTATGAACCTGAACCTGAACCACAAAACCAATCATAAGTAGCACGGGTATATTTGTAGCAATAGCCCACAAAAAATTGTTCTATTTTTCTTTATGCCAAAAAATCATAAGGACATTAAGTAAATATCATGTTTCATTGAGATATTTTGTAAATTTACTACCGTAAATATATAAAAACTTTATTTTTGTAAGTGGATGTAGCAAACTTGTGAACAAAAATGGCCAGTAACAAGCCTACAAACTTCGCTCACTGCTGCCCGCGCTTTGAGAATTACCCACTCAAGTTTGTTATCTATGTAAAGCTTAGAATTTTCATCTACTATCCACAATGTCAGCAATAAGCCAATAGAGAGCGTTAAAACCTGTATCTTCTTAGCAACGGCCTGCTACAGTGCCTCTGATGGACAACTTTAAAGGCGTTTTTTGCATCCTAAGATTCCAGATCTTCAAACAGTTGTATCTCTGCCATATTGTCATATCCTAACAAACCATACAGAAATGGAAAGCTTATTTGTTCAGCATTCAGAAGTATAAATCCCAATAAAAAAAGACCCCGACTAGTCTTGTGGTCCAGGGTCCAGGATACACCGTGCTTTTACATTGTGAGGAAATATGCATCTGACAGGATGTCAACACCACTGGTAAAAAGTTTGATGTGATTGGGTGCTTGTAAAACCAATGAGGATATTGTTTTAGCAAATCAGACAAAGGTATCGATTGTGCAAACTGTAAGGATAATCACTGTAAATCTGAATTTTGTGCAAAGGCATAAACACCGAGCAGGTATCTGCTTGAAAGTAATTTGCTGCTATTTTCATCCTAGCTATACATAAAAATAAAGCAGAATAAGGATGTATTTCATTTTTCGTGCGCTACAATGATCTAAACTATAAAGAAATTGTTGCCCTTATAACTCACAAAACTAAATTTTTATACATTTATATTAGCGACGATATGAGAGAAAACGATCTGCCCCGAGCTGAGAAAACAAAGCTCGCAGAGGTCTGGTTTATTGATTTTCCCACAATGCCGACCGTCATATTTTTCTCTTATTGTCAGATTTTATGTTTGAAACCACAACAGAGGCCTAATAGCACAGTGACTACACGCCAAGATGTGGGGGCGTTACTCCCCCCTGTCTTTTCAATGGTGCAGAAAAGCAGCCTTTGGGCTTGGCTGAGAAAGAATGGCCAGCTTCTCTCTCTCTCTGGTCTTAGAAGGGTCAGTCCTGTCTCAGCTTGCCCAGGAAAATTGAGTTTGATGCTGATTGGGCCATGCTGAGAGGCTCTGTCTGTACTCTTGCTACAAGGCAAGATGGAAAACACGAGATCTCCACAGCCCGAGCCCAGAGCGCTGAACTAAATCAAAGAACTCAGCAGTCAATAACACTGCTTAAAGCATAACCAATGACCGGGCGTGAAGAACAAACAGAGAGATGAATTGAGAGGGAAATGACAAAAGAAGACACGCGGGGTATGCAGACTGCATGTTGATTTCAATGAATCACAGAAATGGGCACTTTAACAATGGCACAAGGCTAAATCACAAAATTGATCATTTGTTCACTTCAATGTAACTATGTTTTAGATCAGATTTTTTAGATCAGACACAAAATTGATCATTTGTTCAGTTCCGTGTAACTACGTTTAAGATCAGATTTTTAGAAGCTATGGCCATTTTCCCAAGCCACTGATAATGGATAGTTCACCCAAAAATGAACATTTTTGTAAACAATTTACTCGTCATGATATTAGCGACCAACAGAACAGTGACCTAGAGCAATAACATCATTGCCATAGTAAAGAAGGCATGAGTTAGATTGATGCAGTCATTACAGGAGCAAACCGAGTTTGTCTCCAAAACATGAGTGTGTGGGGTCGGCGATGAAGAAATTGAGTATTTTAATCTTGGTAAAAGTTAATAAATTCAAGATGAAGGGAAAAGAAAGCTTTCAATCTGCATGACGATGCTTGTGAGTGACGTGTGGGCATGTAGGGCAGATCAATACAAATATCATGTTGCAGCATGAGGCATGAGACAGGAAACTGGTTTCAACGGCGACTGCTTCAATGCTTAATGGAACAGTTCTCTCTTAAAAAAGACAATCTGTCATGACTCAGTCTTGTGTGATTGAACACAAAAAGAGACCTTTTGAAGAATTTCACTATTTTCACAAATAAGAAAGAGGGCTGGAGCTTTCAATCCGTTAATAGAAAACAAAGGCATCATAAAAAGTTTAATAAAAGTGTCACATGCATCATTTTTTAATACATTGGTTTATCCGGTTGACTAAATCAATCTGAATGATTCATTCACAAGTCGTACTTATCCTTTTCGAGAGATGTACTCATGCGTCAATCATCTGGAAGGAAAATCTCTCCTTTTGTGTTCTACAGAATATTTTCCTTAAATCTAGCAGGACGTGATGTCACAGTCTTGATGTCTGGATGCCCTTACCTGCGGTATGCAGGGTCTCTGAAGGACAACCGCTCGCTCGTACCGGCTAAGATTGCTCCCTGACACTTCACCCCCTCCCAAAAAATGAACGAGGGGGAAGAAAGAACGAAGCAGATGAAATATGAGCTCTTTCACCATCGCTTAGGCTTACAGAAAAAGTCAATTAGTCATGGCAGGCAACAGTCAGGCAAATATTCTACATGACAGCCCTAACTAGGACCTCAAAGAACCGGCATTCGACAGCTCCCTAAATTAATCCACCGGGTGTGGAGGAGAGAGAGAAAGACGGATACATAAGAATGCAGAAAACATTTAACCTGTGATATATTAAACGCTGTCAGAAGTATTTTGGTACGCATTGGTTCAAAATGGACGAGGCTAACAGGAAGTTGGAACGACAGGCAAGGAGTTAAGCTGATAAATTATTAATGATCCGTCAATGATATGAACCTTGGCATCAGGGTATCAGACTTAACTGTGATGTTAAACCCCCCCTGAGCTGAACCTCGGAGGAAACACACACACACAGAGGAATGACCTTAGAGAGGATGATGTTGGACAGCTTTGTTTTGACAGGCGGATTTGAGCTGCACCGCTTCGGGCTGAGAGTGTGTGTGGGCTCAAATATGTGCGTGTGCAGATGCGCCAGACCCTCTGTATCCGCCTGACCTTCACGTGGCTGAGGCTCAATGCTGATGCCCTTTGGGGCTGTTTGATGAGGGGAGGAGAAAAAAACAAGGGATGAAATGAACGACAGAAGACCTTTCCGTCAGTCTCCCTCCAGAGCGGTGCTCTTCAGCTGGTCCCGGTCTATCTTTCCTGGCCCAGACTGCCCTGCCTGGCGACCCTTAAATCCCTCCCTCTGCCTCAGACCATCCATGTTTTATCATGCCCACAGGCACAGAACAGCAGCCACACACACTCCTCTCACATCTTTCCATCCACCCCTCTGCTTTCATCTACTCTTGCCAGCCCTGTGCGCAGCTACACGCCAAATTCTCCTCTCCCTCCACAAAGACCCACATGCCACACATGCAGGAACACAACTTTCAAATTTTACACCACACAGCTACAACAGGTACCGCGAAAGATTTCTTCACTCACTATAAAAACAACAAATTGGCCACACGGCTGGCTAGTGGGAGGGCTGTATACTCATGCATACATGCACGCCCTTGATATCGACCTCTAACGACCAGCGGGTCAGCTGGTCTGTAATACCTAAAAAGAGTTGCACGACTGGCACATGGCTCTTTTGGCACAATCTCTACGCCGCATGGGAGAGATGCGACAGCTTCACTGATTGTGATGATGATTGGGCTTCTATGAGAGTCCAGAACTCTGCATGCGGACGGTCTATAGGATCTGGGATCACAATTATACTCGAAAATTGTGCACTCAGTTTATAAACAAAACTACAACAGAGGATCAAAAGCAGCACATTCCACAGACAAAAGCATTATCTGAAAAACAATAGAATGATTTCACACCGCCACCATGTTGAAATCGAGGCAGAGGTGGGAAGAAAACTGTAAGGACATAAAGACTTCAATGGTTTGTAAAATCAATCTGGAGTTATTAAAGCGATTTATGATTATAATGTGAAAATATAACCATAGGATGTTTTAATTGATGTTGTAATTGACCACTTTAGAGGTACCATCACATATTAGTGACTGTGAAAGCTGCTTTAGGCCCAATTCACATTTCGTGGAAAACACGAGCCACACCTCTTTCTCTCTTCAAATGACCCGTGGTGCGCTTTCAATTTGCGCATTTTGAAGGGATGCAAAACAGGTATTTTGTGTTTGTTCCTATGGAGAACTTGCTATCCTTCATTGGCACTTCGCGCAGCGCCTTGACGTCATGTACAAACAACCTATTGGGCAAATAGGGAAAACAACTGTTTATACATTTTTAAGGGGTTGAAAGATCCATAAAGGGATAACCTAAACCATAGATTTACTCTGATAGCAGTGTTCATTTGGGCATGAATTGATGATTTAAATTAATTTATTCAGTAATGAGTAATGAGGCAAATTATAGCTGACACATACTAAACTGGCACACAATAATTTACAATAACAACAATGTTTAGTACATTATATATTTCATTATATATTATTATAATAGTTTTGATCATTATAAAATCAACAAAGCAAATGGATGTAAAAACACAGTTCAAGCAACATACGGAAATGTAATAGTGCAAAGAAGAGCAGCTCCTAAAGATCAGCTAATGGAGACCACTTACAAAACAGCAACAGACAGACAACAAGCGGCACGGTGAGAAAATTTCAATGACAAGAGAAACTCCATTTATTTACCAAACAGCAAGATGTTAACACGCTTGACATCTCCACTGTATTTCCAACTTTTGAATAGGTTCTTTTATATTTACACAAAAAAGACATCAATACGTCTGGGACGGCAAATATCTCGGGACTCGTTCATAAAGGAGTTCTCAAAGGAAAAATGAATCTTTCACCGCACAGCAACTACAGACCGGATTAAATAATATACATCGACCAGCTCTTTGATTTGTTTAAAAAAGAGCGAAAAGAATGTACTCTGCTGGCAGTGGCAAAGTATACTTTTTAAGTATCAAGTATTTTTACGTATACATTTGAGGGATTTAGCATAGGCTTTTAAAGATGCTCCTTTACTTATAGAAACCAGTGGCCCAGTACACCAGAATAAGGATATGTTACTACATCATAAAATGACATCTCGATGCAATATCAGAGAACCTCTTCAAGCTAATACTTATATGAAGTGTTGTGGGAGGTTTCAGCCCAAAAACCATGGACAGATGCAAAAATACTGGAAACAAGCCATTCGGGTAGCTTTAACATACTTTGCAAATAAAAGTATATACTATGATTTGGAGCACGTTTATTTTATGGTGGAAAGTATGCAAACTTGGGAATTCTGGGAAGTTTACAAATACTACGTTTTATAGAATTATATTTATGATGTGCCTTTAAGTCATTCTAAGTGGAACAAATATTTCCTTTTTTTATTTTGAGTGAGTTTAACTGAGTTAAGGGAATTGCATATGCTTCTTTCTTTTGTTTTTCAAAGCATATCATTTTGGCTCTAGTACAAACACAGCAAACAGCAAAGGACAGTGCCTAATTGATGCATTATATTTCATCATTTTCCTGTTGCCACAGAGAATTGCAGTGAAGAAATATAGCAAGCTTACATACTGTAAATGACTAACATTTTCTGGCAAACTTTATTTGTGGCTCTTTATGAACGGTACATAAAATATATGTAAACTAAAGGACAAACCTTCATCATGACCGACAGCAATTTACTTTCACCATGGCAGGCACACACCCGACTTGAAAAGTCAGGCTCAAAGAAAATCCATAGTTTCCTACGGGTAATTACAACATGTTGTGCCATTCATGTGTGTTCATCTTGTAAATACCATCACTCCAACATGACTTTAAGAAAGCATAATAGCAGGGGAGCTCGGTTCTATTTTTCGTGATCTTCCCGCCAGCAGAGTTTAGCTTCAACTCTAATCAAACAGTCCTGAACCAGCTAAACAACGTCTTTGAGTTCACTAGAAAATTAAAGTCAGGTGTGTTGAGCAGATATGAAGCTCTGCGAGAAAGAAGATACTCAGAGAGAGAGACAATTGATGAGAGAGAGGCAGCGTGTCTTGCTGGCTTCATGGGGAGCGTTTTGCGTACATACCTGCTGATGAAAACATATTTCAGACAATTGTCTAGAGCTTTAGACATAACTTACCACATATTTCATAATAAGTCACCTTTTCTGTGAATCTTCCTGTTCAACTGCTGCATTGCATTATGGGTCGTATGCAGGGGAACACACAAACACACATCTCAAAGCTGTGTGATGAAGATGCGACAGGAGCACTGCGGTACATGTATCTAATTTATTTATGGGGCTGTTATTGTCTTGGGATTTTGGCTTGAAGGTATAAAGGGCAAAAGTCATGAACGACAGGTATTGGTTGAAATATCGAGAGAAACAAGAAAAGGAGGAACAATAAATGGGGGAAATTAGAAAAAATAAATAAGACAAGGGAAAAAAGATATAAACACCTGCTTATGAATGTCGCACCACACTTCTTACATATACATACAAAAATACATATTTCTCAACAAGTATTCACACACTTTGCAAAGCTCCAGAAAAAACGTTAAAGGTTATACCCCCCAATAAGATTCCAGGACAGAAGGTCAGTCATAAAATGTATTTTCCTGACAGGTTAGGTAGTGTGTCCTAAACCCCCTGGCAAAGGTTTGGTGAAGCTTCATAAAACACTGGATTAAAAGACAAATAAAAAATGGACTGTAATATAATGTTTTAAAAAAATTATAAATCTCATCTCTATTAAGAAAGTAGTGGTCATATACAGTAATAGTGTCTGATCATATTTTCTGTTTGTAAATTTGGAAATTTTCTGCACTTTGTGAAAAACCCTCCATAATTGTCTCTTTAGAAGAAATCTGGAGATATTAAAGCTTTCATAAAGCTCATAAATATGTTAACACAATATTTTTTACTGTTTTATGTTTCCAGAACAATTTCTGTAGAAACATCTGAGCCAAAATAAACATTTAAATAATGCACACCTCAATTTAGTCATCACAAACTGTTAAACACTAAGCTCTTATAAATTAAATGTTCTATCAGCTGTGACATGGAGCATATAAAGCACTATCCTCCAGCGTGAGTTCACATTAGAATAGCCTCACTTTGTGAAGTGGAGGCCTAAAGGTCAGGCCAACCAAAACGTAACCCAGGGTTTTATGAGTACGCACTCAATAGCGAGACCTCATAAACGTTCCCGCTTCTCCACAAAGAGTGTAAGTAAGAGAAGGTAATAAAGAGTAATGCAAACAGTCAGACTGCCACACACCTGGATAAAAACTGGTTTGTGTGGGGAGGAGGCTAATAAATGTTGAATGTGACTTGGGGACAGAACATACCAGGTTAACCCATCAATGAAAAATATGATAAGATCTCTGTCAATATAATTGTTTCTCCGAAATAGGCATTGGATTAAAACGAAAGCAAATTGAAAGTTTTGCTGAAGTCTCCCGTGCAATTTTAATCTCAGAAAAAAGTTAACGCTTAAATAAAACACAACTGAGCCAACTGTCAAATTTCCTGAGCTATGAAAGAGCAACCACTGAGCAATAACTTTCCTTTGGGAAGCATCCAAAACACAATCTATGCTTTTAAAAAGCTATGCAATATATGCATGACATTTGTCTACCAATAAAAGTAAATTAACAAAATAAATACATTAGTAAACAATAGCCTAAAAGTATATAGTTGGTACGGTTTATGATCTTAAAACGGGGTCAGATTAGTTTAGTATGCCTACAGAAAAATTATAAAAAATGTACAGTCCAAATCTCTAAAGCTAAATATGACTTTCAGGCTGTAATGAAATGGCCGTAAGCAGTATTCCCTGCCATGGGCTTTAGATCCACTCCATGCAAAGCAGCCTTGGCCGATTTATAAGAAAAGCAATACTCTGCAAATGCTCTAGCCAGCAAAATAATATCAGTCTCTCAGCTGAAACGGTCCACATGGGAGGTTTTCTAAAGCCCGTGGAACAGGCAGCACATCCTGGCCCAAACCCACATATTTCACACCCCGATTTTGTGAAATGGAAAGGGAGAGGGGGAAAAATAGCATAAATATGAAAGTTTAGCATGCACCCAGCGACGCAGTGTTTATCTTCACAAACCAGACGTGGGAGCAGCCATTCACGCTTTTGTGCCACTCCGCTCATGAATGCGCCATTCTGAATCAACTCATAAATGAAGAGAAGAGAGCGGGAGAGAAGAGTTGAGACTATTTGTGAAAATGCAGAGAGAACACTTATTGCTCAAAGGTTTTAAGTTCACAGTTATGTGTAATTTCTCAGACGTTTCTTCTGAAATCTCTTAGAAATTTCGAAAATACACATTTCTAAATGGTTGCTATAGAGAAAGAGTGCAAAAGTATAAAACCAATTATATAAATTACAAACATTACCAGTCAACACAATAAAAATAAGTAAAAAACTAGACTATCAGCCGATTATTAGAGCCGATATTCCCTGTCATTCAAAAGTGGTGTATAGAAAATGTTAAGAAACATCCCCAGTTTGATGCTTAATATTAATAGTCATTTTGTTGATGCGAGTTAATCTAACCACCATATTATTTGTTTGACATCGGCAGATATGACTCGGTATCAGTGAAAAAATTAGAGCAAAACCTTCTTTTTTTTGCCAACATCATTGTGTGCTGTTTATTTCACTGCTGTCTGGCAGAAACAACTGAAATATTAAAATGATCTCACTGCTCATTTTCGTTTCCTACGAGGAGATGAGAAACTTGGATAGAGTTGTATAGATTACTCACTCACATTTCGCTCAGACGTATCCGATTTCCCTAAACTGCCGAATAAAAGCTCATTAGCAGCGCAGTAAATCAGCCGAAAAATCAAAGTTAGGATGAAGCCTTTATGTTACAGGGTGGGTAAATGTGTGGTTTTTAGAGCGAGCAGAAACCTGTTCCAAAGCACATCTCATTAAGCAGTGCCAGGGGAGAACATCATTCATAAAACATTAAGCAACAGCGTTTATTTCATTCATTATTAAAGCACAATCTCCTCAAACCACAAGCTCGGGGCTTGCAGGCACGGCGAGGCGACAGGACTGAGACAAAGGAAAAGAGAGAAGAATGGTGAGGCTCCCACAGGGATGAGAGAGAAAGAGGTCCATCAAGTTTTATCTGAGAGTCTGGATGAAATGGCCTTAGTTTGTCCCATTCATCCACTCATCCCTCCATCCCTTTATCCATCAATAGATCCCATCCGTTTGTGATGATGAGTATTATACTGTATATGAGATTTCCTGTATGAGACGCAGCAAGCACTGGTCTTTGTTAGACAAGCTACTTGAAAATATAGTAGTTCAAGTCAAGCTTCTCTTAGAAAAGATTGTGTTTGGCAGTACATTATAGTACCATTAGTGCTAACTGAACTACATTCAGGCTAGAAAAAGGAGTTCGTTCCACACTCCAGTATGACACAAACCAATACTGATCTAACTAAAACGTGACTAAACGTATCACGATATCATAATACTGAAAATGTAGTTAAAGCCACCGACTGTAACTTTATTTTGCCAACCGTAAATTTTACGCCATTGCACAACATTAATCTTATAATAATAATCTATAAATTGAGCAGTGGTTGATTTGATCCGACTTTTGTATTATTTTAAAGAAATATGTAAAGTTTTGCAGCTTTAAAGGGATGATTTACCCAAATATTCTGTCACTATTTACTTACCCTTTTGTCTTTTCAAATCTATTGCAGAACACAAAAGAAGAAATTTTGAAGAATGACAGGAAACAAAAACCATTGGTCCCCAATGACTTGCATTGGTTTTGTGCCCATACAATAGAAGTGAATGGGGACCAACGGTTTTTGGTTGCCAACATTCTTCAAATTATCTTCTTTTTGCAGAAGAGTTCTGCAGAAGAAAGAAAGTCATACAGGTTTAAAATGTCAAGAGAGTGAGTAAACGATGACAGAATTGTTGTTTATGGGTAAACTACCCCTTTAAGTAGGATCCCGACGGGAGCATTTTGAAGCCCCATCCCTGGTGCATTAAACATTAGTGAAGATCCCACAGAGGATAAATTTGATTTAAGAGATTAGCCACAGCCTGTGTGTGTTCTTGACCACGCGGGCCGACTCACAGTGGCCTATTTTATCTACATAATAGAGAGTCAAAAATAGTCTCTGATTATTGCTGGCACACTTGCAGACAAGACCACAGGGGCCGGCACTGAAGGTCACTCCTTCGTCCTCGATTGCTCCCCGACTGGACACAAATTATGATCTAGTTCTCCATTACAAGCAAAGGCCAGGACGGAGCGATCCTTAAGAGAACTACCCTTGACCTTGACAGGAAAACAAAGGGGTTGTCTAGCATAAAGCTGTAAACCGATATCAGTCACCGTAGGGGCGATATAACTGAACTGTGAGTAACCTCGTGGTAGACCTTTGTCTGATGTGATAATTCAACTCAGCTGAGTCTTCGCTGACTCAAATTCAGTTGTTTTTTTTCAAAGAAGAAATAGCTTGAATGAAATATAACACTTATAAATAACTGATTTGCAATCTTATGATTTAATGCCATTCATTTTTCAAAATCACTGCTTTGTCATCACTAGATTTTCATTACTACACATAGGGAGACCGAAAATTCATTAAGATGGAATAAGAATATACAACTTTTATAGTATCGTACCTTAGAATGTTCAAAGGCCCATCGCACATACCCACACATCCGTAGTATAGGTGAAATGTAATTACACTTCGGAGCTCCATGTCTGTTCTGCTCTACAGACAGACATGCAGTCACTCAGCCAGGAGGAGCATTTGATGTACTTGACTTCAGTGCTGACAAGTCCCGCAAACATACACCCGCACATGCTACGCGCAGACGTTTCACTGTGAGGGGCATTTGATGTGCTCGGCTTCAGAGCTGACACTTCAATTTCAGAGGGCATTTAAGGAGACCTGGAGATTCACACTAATAAATTCCCCTATTAGGGAGTGTAGACATTTTCTGCACTTCTTTCTCGCACACATCTACCGAACAAACCGTCCACGGTCTTTGCGTAAAAACACCACACTCCTGAAGCAATTGGGTACTAGAAGCAACAGGAATGAGAGTTTGGATACATTCCAGTAAAAAACACTCTCGATGCTAATAAAGTGCAGCAAGTGAATATCCACCTCGGGAGGATGAGACTTCTTACATTTACGATACTTAAAAACCCAAACCTAGTGCCAAGAATAATACAAGGGATCCTAAAGAAACATGGATTTTTACTAAATGTTTGTGAATTACTGTACATACTACAGTACATGACTTGTCAGACTTTGTTTTTTAGTACAAAACTACAATTTTATCAACTATGAGCATAGAAAAAGAATCCAAAAATGTAAATAATCAAGTTTTTTGTAGTACCCCTGGCACAAACATATACTGTAAATTCTGTAAAAAATATTTACACGTGAGAGATTTAAAGCTGTAATAAAATCATATATGTGGACAGTATTTATGTTACATTGATGTTCTGCATTGTCTCATATTGTTCCTATAAAAGCATTAAGCAGTATGTTGCTATGGTTACCTTCTCATTCAAATGCAATATAATTTGCAACTTTTTGTCACATTTCATTTCTACAGTATGAAAAAATTTCTGCTAAAAGAGGAAGTACATGCACAAAATATGAAACCTAGTTCCCATTAAGATTTGATGAATGACAAAATAACCGTGTTTGTTTCATCGCTGTGATTATATATCACGTCATGCTTCTTTCCAGACATTACTTAGTACCCATTCATTGTCTTAATAGAGCCCTTTCGCATTTCCGTATAGAGAGCAGAGACTAAACAATAGCCGGGTAAATATCGTTGCTTGCACGTGAAGGTAGAATGTGAGAGCATTGCAAATGTTATAACAGCGTTGCATTTTGCTCCAGCAGCACAAGAAAAAATACACTATTAAGTTTCATTGACTTTCTAAAAGAGGACAAATTAAGAGACAGATTGCTTTCTCAGCAACTGTCTGTAACTGTGTGCAACCATTTATACAATCAATTCTTAACAATGTAAAACAGTTTTCATAATATGCAACATAAAACTTAAAATAATAAGGCAACTGATCACAAGCAAATATGAGTTTTCTCAACCAATTTAGTATGAAGTCCACACAACTTAAAATATTTTGTTAATAAAACAATATGTTAAAACCTAAATATTCAAGTTTACTTAGTGAACAACAGAACCAAATATGTTTGGTTGGGAATATATTGATTATTTAAAAATAAACAAATGGCTTTGTCTTTTACTACAATTACACATTATTTCTGTCTCAAACAGGCCAAAACATTGATCAAGTACCTGTGTAACAGTTTGTGTCGAGTGTATTCATACCAGTTTTGCTGTTGTGTAATGCACTTACAACTCAACATTGAACAAACAAACCTCAACCATGGTAACAATCAAAAACCAGCATTCATTGAAAATACTCTAAACACAATAGATAACTAAAAGTAACAATAATATTTAAGCATAAATTAAGCCAGCAAGAACTAAAACACTTAGCTTTAAAAGAAAAACAAACAAGAAACACAGACTTGAACATGCTGCAATGCATCTTGGGAACTTTCAAACTCTTGCAATATTGTCTGTTCAGAATACTCCGTTTTGTAGGTTGGGCAAGGTTTCTGGTGCATTTCGCCCAAAAACTTGAGAATCTCCAGTCAACAAAATAATCTTTGTTAGAAATTCGGTTAGGTTAATTTTGTTCAGTATATGCAAATCAATAATTTGACTCTAACTAAAAATGATATATTCAAGTTACTTATTTATCTTTGTAGAGAAAACACTTTGCAAGTTGGCTTAAAAAAAGCTAATTGCATTTTTATTTTTGGGAAACTAAACCTTAAAAAACAAGTTTACAGCACATGGCCTCATCTCTTATACAAAACAAGCAGAATATATCTACTATATGCTGCCGAAGGGCTAAATGAAAAGTTTGAAACCGAAGTTTGTTTCTACTTGCCTTCTACACTGTCACAGAGAGCGAGTGGGCGTCCGATCTGGTCTTTAACCTTAGCGCCTTCTGGAGTTATTATCATCCCTATTTCGTTATCACCACAGCGCTGTCGGTGTCCATGACAACCGGGAGCATAACCTGCCTACAAGGGTCATGCTAAAATAGTCATCAAGCCAATAAACCGAGAACAGCCACCAGAGACAAGACGCAGCTAAATATAAACATAATTGCATTATATTGCATAAGGCTGCATAACAGTTCCCAGTCCTGCACTTACTACTGACAGCATTTCACAAGTAAAGAGAAGAAATGAGAGTGGACTTATCTAACGAAAAAGCCAGGATCAGTTTGAGTTTATGCAGTAACCATTTCAGTAAAAAGTCCAAAAAAACTTTTGGGAATAAACCTACGAAATGGAGAAAAACGCAACGGGGGTTGGCGACAAGATGTAGAAACTAGATGTGGAAAACATCATCTACTCTCAAAATGGTGCAAATTACAACATTAATGTCTTTCTATGGCTTCAAAAGCACATGTAATGTGCAATTTGCCAACTCTACTGGAAAAGTTTTCTGGTTTATTCTGATGTGAATTTTACATTTCTAGAAACGCTAAAATGTGTCTTCATAAAATTAAAGCTGCAAAATGTTAAATTGCTGTCTGTCACTCGGCTGCTAACAGCTGCACTCTGAAGAGAACATTTACCGAAGTGTGAAAGAGAGATGATAAGTAACTCTTTGTGTTCACACATGTGAATGTTATGGTTTATTATCTATTTGCTTTGATTTTAAGCCTCACGCTGCCAACTAGAGGAATCGCCGATGACGCCAACCGAAACTCCAAAACATCACTGTCAATCTGTTTCATTACTTTTCTAGAACTGTAATAAAAAACAATAAATGAATTGAATTTAAAAAATGAAAGGTGTCTGTGCCACAGCTATTAGTGGGACAATAAGGTAGCTCCGCCCATAACTCACTGCATTAAAACAACGGACAAAACAGTTTTCTATGCAACATTTGAACAAGGAGAAAACAAAACACTTCATCTTTAAATGTAACTCTAATGAAAAGACGACCCAAGGGCATTATTTCTCTGTACTGTATCACCAAACAACAACTCAAATCATGATTCAAACCCTGTTCCTTAAGTGAGAGCATGAAACCTCTTGTGTGTCTATGAGTGGTGTAAAGTAATGAGACAGATGCTGAACTCAAAGCGGATATTATAAACTGTACATAGAGAAAGAGGAGATGAAAAGAGAAAAGAAGCATGTTTCACTAAAGACCAATAATGAGATTAACGTTGTTTTAATCATGGCTGACAGTAAATGATTTATAAAGGCAGAGATGTTTGGATGAACAGAGGACCAGACACTTAATGAAATCCAGCATTAAATTGTGTCCAGAAATTCAGTACAAGCATGCTAAAATTGATAAAACCATACAGATTTAATCTTAAGGCTTGAACTTGATCTGGATATAAAAGCCATCATGCAACCCGCTGTTTTTAAAATGATTGTGATTTGACTCCTGACAAGAGCCGCCGGTCAGACTTAAGCAAAATCGTTGTCCTTATATAATGATAATGTATTCCATAAAATGAGAAAAACAATATAAACGTATTACAAACAAGTCGCGTTGCACACCTTCTGAACTGAAGCCTTGGGGCGATTGGGGCGAATAGCAAGTCCGCTATTTTCAGGTGCGCACAAATAGGGAGATGGAAAAAGTTCAACTTTCTAGAATGGGGTCATTTGACTAGAGACAGCGCTGCAAGCTTGCGTTTTCCGCTCGGTTTTAGAGGCGAAATGTGAATCGCCCACTATGACTTTATATACAAGGGACTCCAGGGAACGGACATCATCACATCATTAAACAAACTGGAACATTAGAATGATGGTCGTAACGTGAGCAAATAGCATTCCGCACTCAACGCCGACACAATGACTTTGTCTGTCACGAGACAGACGAAAGCCAATGATATTTCACTATTTTAAATAAGTCAGGAAACAGCAGAAACAAGAAGAGAGCAGATGGTGATCGCTTTCTCGTCTGTTTTCCTCATATACATCGATCATTTGACCTCGGTACACTTGAAATATTTGTACTTTAAAAACATTTTAACCGTTTTGTAGCTGTATCATATGTTTTTTGCTATTTCATAAATAAATGTGTTATGCTACTTGCACCTGAATATGTGTGTTTGTGTAATGTTAATACAGGTATCACAACATTTTGAAATGAAAATCAGACCACAACACATCCTATTATTGCAAAATAATAGCCCAAAATGGTCATTGACGGCGATAGTTTAGTAAACGCTCATGTTTGTCGTATTTGAGGAAGGGACAAACAACATACGTTTTCGTATGGGTTAGATTTTCAAACTGTGGGCAAAACCCACAAAATGAGCAAACAACCATTAAGAGACGATTTTATTTTTCAAATGATTCATTTAACTTAAAACACATTCACACACACACAGGACTCATTTATTGACTCAATGAATTCATTATCTGATTCATTTGTGTTGAGAGTGTTCGCGTCAGTAACGTACGCGCTACAGCATTCAGGCAGTGCCAAACAAAACATTCTGCTTACGCCTACAAAGGGGGATCTTATTTTCTTTAAAAAAAGAAGAAGAGTATCTTCGTCCGCAAAGACGATCAAAGGCACTACCAGCATCCAAGGAAAAGCACGGTGAGCACGGTGCATATCGAATCGCAAAATCCAATAGGACACACTCCTTTGGAGAGGAGATTCTTCTGTCGGTGTCCCGGAATTTCAACCTACCCGTCAGATTATCCTACCAGGAATGCGCACATCAATGTTACGTCATTTTTTTGCGCTATAAAATCGTCCTATCTGTTTATTTTATACTGCTACGCGAAACTGATTGTATATTTTCATTGTTAAATCATTCTACGCTTTATTTAATAGTGGTAGTACAATTTGATAGGGTATCCTACATGTTTCTTTTATGCTGGTAGGCTAATCTGACAAGAGTATTTACAGTGTACATTTATTTTATGTGTTTATTTTAAGATAGTGGGACTTTCTGACGGGGTATTTTGCATTACAAAATCATCCTACCTGTTTATTTTGTCAATGTGGTTAAGATTATATTAAGTTTTGCTTACATTTTTGACTACTTGAATGGATACATAACGGCCAAGGGCTTATAGTGGGAAAAGTGTATGGGTATATTTCATTCATATGAAAAAGAAAATAAAAACGTCTCTCTTGTAAATCTGGATGCATTTTTTTCCATTTATAAATATTATGGCGATCTTGAGATTGATTGTACTTGTATAGGGGTCCCTGAATGAAAAAGTTTGGGAACCCCTGGGTTAGGGGATATGTTGCAAATAGAACTGGTCCACAAGAATGTTTCAGTTTTTTAACACTTCATAAGCATTGGCACAAAATACAACAAAGAGAACATTTAAAACTGAATTGAAATGTTAAATAAAAATACTTTATATGAGACTCAACTATGTGAAATGCCAAAAAATTGAACGTGACAAATGAACAAAATTTGCTCAATTGATCAGTGAGCTACTTCAGAAATACTGCGGTTGTTTATGCCTTCATGTCTCAGACTTCTGGATGCCACTATATTTTCTACATCATGTTTTAATACATTTATTAACTAACATTAATCATCCCTACCAGAATCTCTGAAGCTGTAATTCACATTCAGTCACTGATTCTGTGAGGAATTTGTTTTATGCTCTAGGCTTTAGATTTTAGCTAGGCCAGAAACTAAAATATCCATTTGTATTCAGAGCAGTTAAAAAACGCACCTGTGTTATCTGAAATGCAGGTGGCTGAATGTAAGAATAGTAGACAAAAATAGGCGAGTAAGCAAGTATCATGCATACAAGATGCTCATGAGCCGGTTCTACATTCTCCCATTGCTGAATCAGAAGCTAGATATGAAAATCAGTATATGCGACGTCATGGAAAATGCAAGAAAATATGCAATTAAATCTATAGTGCACAGTTAAAACTAAACATGGTTGTTAAATCTAGAAACGATAATTAGAGGTGTTTTTACTTTTTTCACACAGCACACCATAACAGAAGCCACCAGTTTGGAACAGCAAGTACACAGATGTTTGTTTTACGGTTTTGTCCCTGGTGACATCACTAGTGTCAAGATGTGCAAACGATAGTATTCAAAACACACATGGGCCTATGAATGACTGACAGTGGAACGACAAAAACACCAGGATGAATAAGGCATGAGCCTTCTAAAAAGCTGAGTTTGTCCCTTGTCAGTTACTATAGAAAAACCTTGTTTGGTGGCTTCTCCCAAAATAGCAAACAAAAACATGAATACTTCATCTCTTACATCTCTCTCTCTTGTGATATGAGCCCCCTGAAGGAGATGAAACCCAAAATAAAGGCGAGTATAAAGCGTGGTGTGCTTCCAGATCACATGTAAAAAAAATGACACTGGACAGAATGTTACTACTTTCTCCATTTTTTGTATGACCTTAATGTAAAAAACAAACATTATTTTAGTGACACTAAAGGGCTATTCACACTCATTCCGACAAACATCCCTAAACATAAGAGAATAGTGGAGTCCACATCACAGTTGTATTGATAACAATACAGATGAATGGTATTGTTGTTATCTACACACATATAAAATGTCAAACTGCAGCATGGAAGACTAAAATAATCACAACGTTTTTGTCAGTTGATGTGAATGATACGTGTTATAGTTTTAGTTATCTTTATATTTATATATAATTTTAAGTGTGAACGGGCCTTTATTCTGTGCCACCTAAATCACTGCAGCTTGTTTTCAAAGAATCCTTTGGTTTACACAAAGCTAAACTTTTAGGGTTAGAATAAAATTGACATAATTACTCATCCGAAACATCCAGAAATTGCAGAGGCTTTGACAGAATCCTCCAACACGGGTGAGAATAACACCTGCAGCAATTGCCAAGCTTTTATGCATTAAGTGTGAAGAGATATTATACTTGTCACTAGCTATAGTCAGGCAAGCCTAATTTAAAGATAATGACATAGTATAATGACATAGTATAGATAATAAGTTACCTATGAAAATAAAATAATTTGACAAAAAATAAATACATAAGATGCGGATGAAAACTGTAGTCAGAAATTGTGACAGGGGGCTGAGGGCCGTACGCCAGAGATGAGTTTATGACCTTCAAAGTACTTTTGTCAGGGAATAAATCAAAAATAGCTAAGAGTCTCTCTCTCTCCCTCTCTCTGCCTTTCACTTTTACTCTTCAAGACTGTCCTTCTATTCACACTCCTGTCCTATCTGCGTTTTCCCTTACATTTTGCCACTCTTTCCCGCATAAGATGGAAGACAGGTAGGATCAATCCTCGGGCGCCTCCTGTTTCTAAGCAGGGCTCTCTCCCTCTGCCCTGATCTATGACTGTGTCGGCCAAGTCTGAAGGTGTAAAAGGCAACAGAGCAGCACTAATGAATTGAACTAGAGCGCGGCTGCTTTTAAGCAGACAGAAGAGCACTTCTGATTTACACAGAGGTGCGGGAAGAGAGGACATAAAGACCAGCACTCTTCAGTAGAGTCCGAAGGTTTTACTGCAGTTAACAGTACGTTCTGCCACAGAGAGGTTTATTGATCTTTTAGGGCCCAGAAAGACCCACCTGACTACTAATGATAAATGGCAAGGAAGAATGCAACTTGTATTCATGGTAAGTTTTTATATCGAGTTTTGGGCATAAATACATGCACAACAAAATTTAACAAGACTGATCTGTACGTCATTGCTGGATGTTTTGAAACCATAAAAGATCAAAACAGATACAATATTAATGCCGTTTTTTTGCATCATAGCTGTTACTGCGGTACATACATGGCTATATCAAAGTACCACATATCACGAAACGACAAAATACTATATATTTTTTACGTATCTTATAATGTTTTAATGTGCTCTCATTTCAATTTTTCATTGACAGATCTATTCAATTGAATCTATTCAATTACCATAAAGAAGGTTCAATTAAACCCTGTATGTTTTAAATTGAGTTTTTTACATTTTGTTGTAATATCATCAAATCATTGGTATTCCTACACCCCTAGTTTTAAAATATGCCTGATAAAAAAGTTACAGAACACAAAATAGGCAAAATGTCTAGTTCAAAATTCCACACCTACAACTACATAGAAAAATCATTGACATTTATGTGACCATATCTTACTCAATAGACTTTGCTTCGAGTGCTTCTAGCAATACTAATAACATTAAGACTATCAGCTGCCCGACTTATCTTAAAACCATCTTTAATTTCCTCTTTGCTTGTATTCAGAGCAGACAAGCAGCCAAAGTCACCCATGCCTGCAGAGAAAGAAAATGACAACTTGTGATTTTCCGACATTTCTACATCGCGACTGGAAGAGCCCTCGTGGTCGCGGCTTCTTTCATGTGCCGTCTTCAAAGCCCAGCGAGGGGAGTGTTTATTTAAATCTTTACCAGCATACTTTCGAAACGCATCTCTGTGAAGGTCACGATACAAGATGGACAACTATTATTTTCTTTTTTTCTCGTCTGTGGTAGAGCGTTGAATGATTTGCATTGTTTGTTGGTAATCCCTGAAGCAAGTCACATTGATATATTTGCGCAACACTTTGCAGACTCTATTAATCATTTGTGAATAATTGATAAAGCATATTGGGGAAACAATGACACTTCCTCTTTAGAGTAAACTAATGATCCTTATTGTAGGGGTTGCTGGTTTCAGAGAGAGAGAGAGAGAGAGGATGGAGATTTATATTAGGGCAAATTGAGAATAGTATTAAGGTTAATTTGGGACAGAAAGTAAGGTGGATATTGAATGTGTGGAGTAAAACAGAAAAAAAGGGTTTTATGCCATATGTTCCTGACACTCTTGCAGAGAACATGGTCTCATATGGTGCTCAAGGTTTGCAAGGTTCGCCAATGCACAAAGCTTGGGAAACAATGGCAACAGCCAGACATTAGGGTGAAGTTTAATAGCCCTTTCTGACAGTTGTACTAGGAAAAAAGGCTGGTTGAAGACAACCGTCCTACTACAGTAAATATGCCATATTCAGAAAACAACGCGCAATAGGCAAGAATAAATTAAATGGACCCTTTGTGAAAACATGGGCATTATACAAAAGACAGTTTAGAAAAATATTTTTGCCCTTGTGATATGTTTGTGTCTTCAGTGAAGTGTAGAGAAATAAAAAGAGCATTGTCAACCTAACTGTGATTCTCTGCTCCTGAAACAAGAATGAAAGTAGAAAGTAAGACAAATGAAATGAAAAGGTTTTGGAAAAAAGAACAACAACACTAAACGAAAAAATACAAAATGGTTCAGAATCCTTTTCTGGCAGCTAAAGCAAAAGAAAAAAAGACAGGATAAGTGGAAGTGGGAGAAAAAGGACAAAATATTCATCAATAATTGAACAGCCAGTTCTCTTGAGTTTTGTGCTGTCATATGTAGACTTGTCATCTTAAGACAAGACTAAGCCCAGGAGATCCAGCGAGAGAGCACATACACCATCACACAAGCCTGCTAAACCTCATTTAGATACTGCAAACAATTAGATGGCTCAATCAATACACAATACTATCCTGTTCTGGTGCATTAACAGATGGCAAATATGAAACCTAGCCTCTGGAAGTCCTTTAAAGTAAAGCTTACCTTCAAAAGTACGGCCTCCCTGAGGGCCAGCAGCTTTCCTCGTAAAGCTGTGATACATACAGTTGACTTTCATATGTTTACGAGAAAGACCCAAAGGCACTTGACATACAATTAAAACCAAGCAGTGCCTGCCAGTTATTTCATTATGGTTTTGAAGATAAAAATGAACTCGGGAAAGATAATGATGTCATAATGATCCGGGGGGAGTGGATTATTGACTCTGGTTTAAAAACAAAGATGGAAAGGCGTGATCGATGGACAAAAATCTTTCATCTGTGTAAGTAAATGTATTGCCTTAAGTCGCTATAGATCTTCTAGAAATAAGCAAGGCTAAAATGTCTAGCTATCTACTTTTTTCTCTTGAAAGATATAAAACCGCCACTGATTTAATTAAAAACAACGGCGAATAAAATTCTACTTCATCAAGCCCGCCTATTTCAATCCAATATCCAAAAATCTGGAGGTTATTCAAATATTGATTACCCTAAGACAATAGAAATTGATTTCATGGAACCCCATGCATATCCCCAGAGACAATAAAACTGAACACACACTTATCTATTCAAATCTTCCTTCACCTTTGGTTAAAGACGCCTATGGCTCTTTCCAATTGGCTCCATCCATCAAAGCTGATCCATCATGATCAATACAGCTCAATAATGTCCTCTTTAGAACACTAAGGCAGGGCACAAGGACACAGAGATAACAAATGCCTCTAACAGAGTCCACTGAACAACACAATGGTAACACTATACTGCGTCATTTCTAGGAACGTTCTGGTTCTCAAACTTTATTCTCCATCTTATACATCCTTGCCATCATCGCCAACATGGAAATTAAAAGGCACTATTCTACTCCCCAAGGAACAAATTGTATTGTGCTACACAAACAGAGTAAGATTCAACAGAACAGGACATAAATTATCGGAGATTTTACATAATATGTTTAAAAATACTGTGTTAAACTTTTCAAGTATTTATTTATGAGGTAATTACATTAGAGATTAAATAAATACATTTGTAGACTTCTCATTCATGTGCCAGGAAGGCTGCGACCTGATTGGTCCATATGTCTTATGCCCACCCAACACCTAACCAAAGGGTGTATAAATTCAACATCATTTCACTGTTTAACAATGTTAACCATAACCCTTATACATGGAAACTTAAAGGGATACTTCGGCCAAAAATTAAAATTCTGTCATCATTTACTCACCTTCGAATAGTTCCAAATCTGTATACATTTCCTGGCTCTGATGAACACACAGAAAGATATTTGGAAGATTCCTCATAACCAACAAGATCTTTACAAATACATTTATACAGATTTGGAACAACTCGAAGGTAAATTATGACGGAATTAAAATGTTTGGGTGAAGTATTTAAGTCATAAATATTGAATGAGATAAGCACAGCTGTTTATGACTGATCGCTATTCCAGTAATGTATCATTTTACACAGTCTTCCTTTGGCACCACAAAAGCTCAGTGTCTTTAACACAAGGCTTTAAAGTGCATGATGAAATGCCTTATAATTTACCTTTCCTTTAAAATATTCTAATTATTAGTATTTGACAAGGTAAATATGCAAATAAGGGAATAAATGCATGAATAAATAAATACATTCATGTTCTAATCAGCAATGAATTTAAGAACATCGTCACTACTAGCGAAGACTCGGGCATGCATATGTCCCTCCATGCTGTCTGCCTGATGGCGTCCTCTGAGAATAAACCATAACATGTGCAAACATAACTTCACTTTGACTCATCAGAGAAGGTCTGCGCTAAAGGGATGGCAGTGAGAAGCTTTTTTTCATATTTGTTAGACAACAAGATGGCTAACAGTGCTGGAAGCCTCCGCTACCGTGGAGTCAGAAAGCCATTGAGATCCTGAACACATATGGCGAGAAATGATGAGCCAAAAGCCATTTAAATGAAAGAGAGTGAGCATGACAAAACTAACTATACGTGCAACAACAAGGCTGAGAGAAAGAAAGGACTGTGACGATTAATCATGAAACTCGGTTTAATGTCACAAAGTCGAACTGAGCTAAAGAAAGAGCAGGAAAAGAAAGGGAGCGTGTCAGAAGGTGCGAAAAAGACAGAGTGTGAGCGGAGACAAATTGTCAGTTTAAGAGTAATAAATAAATGAGAAAGGTTTACTTGCACATTAACTAAAAAGAGGCAGAGAGCAATGGAAAGTGGTTTTGTACAAATATATTGTGTTTTAAAAAGCACTGGTGACAATGGAAGCATTTCCATTAACCAATATGCTTGTGCTTGGCCCTTTATTATTTCAAATTATATTACTTATACATTTCTGAGTAAAATACAATTTTCATTATATATATAATTATTTGCATTATATAAAAGGTACATTATTTTCCAGAAATGTGATTTTGCATTAATGACAGCATGCCCTCAATCTGCCATGGATGTTAATGCTTTAAGTGCACCCACCAAACTTGATAAACCATGTTATCCCTACATGATTAAAAAACCTTCTAGAGAGCAAAAGAAAATCTGATCTTTTGTTAATTGAATAACACAATTGAATAACACAAAGGTAACAGTAAACTGCATCATTTCTAGGAACGTCTTTGTTCTTAAAGTGTATGCTTCATCTCCAATTCTCCAAGGAACAAATAGTATTGTGCTACACAAATAGAGTAAGATTCAACAGAACATAAGTTTTATTTGATCCTGGGACAGCAATTCTTTGAGATTTCACATAATGTGTTTAAAAATATTGGCTTAATGTTTTTATTTATTAAGGATGTAATTACATTAGAAATAAAATAAATACATTTGTACACTTCTCATTCATACAAAAATTATTGGCTGTTTTTTGTGATTGATTGTCGCCTCCCACCCCATGTTCGCGTTCGGTAGGACAAACACATTGCCTATCGCAGGAATTGTAAAAAGAAGTCAATGTCACACATTTGCTTAACCTAGGCACATATCTAAAAAAATCCCCGAACTTAACATTTTTTCATGTTTAAATATTCTGAATTCCAGATTTTTTATATAATGTCAGACTTTTAGATGCCCCATATACAATTTGATCTTTTAAAACAGACAAATAAAATACAAGTCAGTCAGAGATGACTGGAAGTGGCTACATCCGCTCTTGGATAGATCGCACACTTCGCTGTAATGTGATTTGATTGCATAAAATGGACGACCAGTTCTTTGTAATAACATTCATCACCATAAATCCAAATCACATTTACAATATAAACATCACAACCATTGTGCTATAATCACAATGATGACTGTTACAGTCTGTGGGTTTTCTATAGAGTAAGATTGCTCAATTCTGGGGCAAATTATGCTATACAGCCACATCAGTTTTAGCCACCGAGGTGGCGACAGACCCCACTGCTGTTCTTCTTTCAATAATTGTTTTCGATTCCTCTACTTTTTGTCTTATAAGCTAAAATGTCTCTAGCAGACACTGATTGGCAGAGTAAAAACTGTGTAGGCAGAGACTTTAGTGGCATCGGAGCTAAGCTTCAAGTAGGGAGGGAAGTTGCTGAGTCTTAGAGTAAAATTTAGCTGTGTTATGAAAAGTTTCCACTGTAAGAAAAACCTAAGAAAAGCCAAAGACACTCTAGAGTCCCAACATAAACCTGAAATGTGAAGTGTGTCATTCTTTTTCTGTGTAACAATACATTCTACTGCTTAATGTGCAGAGACGGGTATAAATTTAGTAAGCCACACTGTCTTGACTGACAAATATAAACAGTGTTGCACTGTGTTTGCTGTTTTGTTTGAGCCGCCTGACATAAAACATCAGCTCAAAAGTGGATGTTAGTTTACAGCGGGACTAACTGTTTGGCCAAACAATGCAAATCAGATCGAGAGTTATTTGAAAAATGTGGTAATGTTTTTGCTGCTAATGGTGCAGAATCTGGAGCTTTAAAGTTCATAAATTCTTTATCTACCATACGGAGCTTTACCACCATATCTGTCCATAAAAACGGTGAATTCAAAAAACATTTTAACTTTTTCTTCTGCTCAGACACTTCCATGATGGAAAACATAATTGATCAATTTTTCAACCAGTGCCATTTAAAATGTCAGGAGACCATACGTACACGCAGAATTGTAATGAGAATTGAAGACTAGAACGAAAACTACAAAAAGCTTAATTTCCTTTGGGTAGATAAAATGCTTGAAATTGCATAGGAATTATTACCTTAAATTTTTATATGCATAAACACACATGGCCATTCGTACACACAACACTGAGAATGTGATCTTTCTGTTCTCTGTGATTCTTTACCGCTTGCCAGATTGTATGATCTTGGATAAAAGTCCAGGTGGATAAATAGTCTGCATAAATAGTCTGCTAAAAAAATCTATGAATGCAAATCATCTAAAACTGTCGAGCATGTGAAGTGATTTAATTTGCCCTGCGACAAAATAAATCCTTGGTCTCGGATTGACAAATCCTAACCAATCTGTACTGTACAACAGCCTTAAGACCTTTTTTCCTTCTGTTCGTCTCCTCTGAAACCGGTGACTTCAAACAGATATGACTGGCTGCCGGGCACTAGACGGGGGTAAGAGAAATAAACAAAGCTGCTCTCTGGCCCATGTGCAGGCGGAGAGGAATGAAGAAGAGAAAAAGAGACCTGCAGGGAAACAAACACATGCGCGCATCTACACCTACAAGTAGAGAAAGCGAGAGAAAAATGAATGGAGGGCTACCAAACCAGGGATGTAAAAGTCAGAGAGATGCAGACCTCCAGGCAATGAGTGTACCTCATCTAAAAGAAAAGAGCGAAAGGTAAAATTGTGGAATGATGTGAGAAGAAAGAGCTAGTGGGTGTGCTGAGGGTGGTGGTCTGACAAGGCACGTGGTGGGTCCTTTTCAAGGAAGATGCACTAAAAATGCTTTTTATCATGGCCTTACACTTCAAATGAGACAGCTGTTGATATGAATATAATGTATGAATCTTCTAAATTAATTTAGACCATTTTTAAAACACTTTATGTTGAAATATTTGATAATCTTTGTCTGCAGACTTGATATCTTGGCAAATCGAAAAACAAAGTTTGTGGCAACGTTGAGATTTCATTCAGATGTAAGATATCTGATTCTTTTTCACAGGTGAAACATGTGCGATGCAAAAGAACAATTCCCCTTTTGCTCTCAATTTAACCCCACTGCTTTCAAGAGGAAAGTATTGGTATATTAAAAAACATTCTTTCTCATGGGTCGGAGTATACGGGAAATTTATTTTTATAGGCCCGTTTGACCCATGCACACACATATAACACTAACGTGTAACGAGACAGATATTGACTACATCTTCAGGCAAACCACATCCGCAAGCAGGACAAGCTTAGCAATGGGTTGTGCAAGCCGTCGGGCATTGACTACACAACATGTAACACACGTAACACCTCAAGTATACGTTTTCAATAGCACAACCGCACCGAATGCAGTCTCTCGAACAACCAAAGAATACGTGAGGAGTAAGATAACTCCACTTCCACGTCTGCTCTAATAGGCAGTGAAGCATCAGACCGGATTCAATACAAATGAAGCTCATCTTGACAGAGAACAAATACGGAATGAAATAAAAACACTTGTTCTATAGTCAAGGCCGAGCTTGCATGAGGTCAAATAGACAGATTAGAGTAACAAAATAAATAGAAGTTTGGGTATGATGAGAGGCCATCGATCTCAACATAAAAATAACAACATCTCAGCTCCCCACCTGACACTGGAGGGCCCAACAGCTGATGAAAATCAATACGGTGGTTCAGGGATTGACCATAAGAACGGCAGCGTGTGTTTGTCAGAGATAGATGTATGATAATACGTCTTAGGTAGAACACACACAAAACAAGCTGTAGAAATGCATGGTAAGGTGTCGGGTGCAGGTTCAAATCTGGCTTGCAGAATAATGATAAAAAAGTGTTAAGTATATATAATTTATTTGCTTAAAATGGCCAAAATATTTTACAATGTCACACAATGCATTGCAAGCGTGTCTTTGCGTTCCAGTTTTGTGGATTTTCTGCCAAGTTTTGCGCACGCAGCATGAGGGTCAACCTGTGGGTCTTGATCTACTCTGATCAGATAAAAGGTTATTTTTAAACAAAATAGGATATACATTTTCTTCCGCATGCAAGAAAATAAAATCACTTCACGACCACAAATCACAAAGTTTAACTTCTATTAGTCATCATGCTTGACTTGACAAATTCAATGTGTTACGTTTCCATGTTTCACATTTCCTGTTTTTTACAAAAACAAAGAGACACATAAATCTGGAAATAAGCGGTGTAATAAGCTACGCTGTAGGGCTGTCTGGTTTTCGAGGTAAAAACAAGCAGTAAGCCATCACAAAGTGTTTATCAGGACATTTATTCTAAGTCTGCTTTAAAGGTTACAAAACTGAGCCGTCAAACAGCATGTTCGTCACTTTCTTCCCTGAAACCAAACCGTGAGCAAAGAACTAAGGCAAATAGAACAACATTAGTTTCAGTCAGAAAGCACGACAGGAATTTGGGAAAGTTAGGAAGGACTCGAACTAGACATACTGTAAATTCCCAATTTTGAAAAGTTTAACCAACTTTCAGCTTGAGTTTTCTTCTGTATATTTGAGAACAGTCTGTATTCCAAAATAAAACCGAGGTGCTCCGTAATCCCCACAAAAAGACAAAGAATTTCACCTCAGAGCAGTTCTCACAAGGTATGTGATAAACCCTTTACTTTCGTAAAGGGTTTATCACGAATAATAATAAACGAGAGTACAGAAAGGTGCGTTCGGTGATGGGAAAGGAACTAAATAGACCATGTCCAAATGTGAAGTGAAAACTTACAGAGGACTTCAAGTTCTCCCCAAGATGCTTGAGGCAATCTTTTGGGATCTACTGCCTGAGGTATAATACAGTGTTAAACTAACCTTTGGATAAAAGTCTTTGAAAACATGATGTAGAAACAAACCTCACTCGGCTTGACGAGATTGATCAAAGTTAAAGTCAACATTTTTGACTTCATAGCTGGGTCAGTGCCCTGTACCTTGTTGGCTCTGTTAAGGATAGCCTACGGAGCAAAAAGCGAAATGCGATATGAAACGTATACCTGTATCTGCTTTTTGACATTGCATTAATATCATTCCCTGCTGTTTTTTCTTTTTAAATATTTATACCATATAGCCGACCAAGGCTCCAAACCAATAAACTAATGGATCCCTTGCTGTGAAATGTTCCTGGCCCAGGGGCTGTGGATATAACTACGGTGACATGTAAAAATATGAACGATGCACAGTTTGTGAGATCCATTTCTGAAGCGGTGTGCGAGATCCATGAGCGCTAGCGGGCTATAACACCCTAGAAACAAGCTGACACAGATTAAAGTATTGCTCTACAAAGACAGCATCAATTACTAAAGGCCTCACCCAAAGACCTTAAAGCCCTCAACGCAAGAGCCACTAACCACCCTCCGGCTCCGGCTTTAATCAGACCCTAACAAATTATAATTTCATCAGCAGATCTTGTGATCGCAGAAAACACCCTCTTTCACCACTACATTCAAATTAGGCTATTTTGGATACTAAAACTGCAAACAATTTAAGGGCTGAGAAGAGGTTCATTAAGGTTGAAGGGAAGTAGATGGTGAATACTAAGTGATGGATGATCTACCAGTGTGCTGGAGACTAAAGTGTGTTCTTGCTTCATTGAATTGTATTTTGAAGGCAACAGGGTGATTGAGGAGCATAGTGGTGACAATTTTTTTTCTTTCAAGGTTCGAACCTTTTAGTTAGTTGCTCAGTTCAACAACTAAGCTACAGCACTGTACTTGGTCACTATGTCCTTTGCACTGTATTTAAAGATAAAATGTTAGTTAACACAGACAGAACAAGACTAAACAAGTTAAACTGGAAACTCTGGAGCTTTTCAACCCAACCCATATTTGCCTTGCTTCTCGTAATACCAGCCCTCCAAAACTTCAAGGGGTCTGACATGGTAAGCAGTCTATCCAGGGAGAGAGCTCCGAAGATCAAAGGTCTTTTCCCCACATGGGGCTGCGTCTCTGGGTGTAGTAGCTGAGTACTCAAGGCAGAATACCAGAGAAGCCTGGGGAGATATGGCACTTCCCCAGTCCCAGCCCTCATTCCAGAAACACTATAGAGAGGTTAATGTAGAACTAGCTGAAGTAGATAAGAAAGAGGAAAACACAGAGAGAGAGACATTGTCTAAGGAAAGAGATAAAACGACTGTGAGGAGCGGTGGAAAAAATCAAGGTATGGCGAGAGGCATCAAAGCAATGCTTCTAAAAGAATATCCCTGGATGTTTGTGCACGTGTACTGCCAGTAAAAAGTTTTAAGCACCAAGTCTTACAAGCATAATTATTACTGTTACATTTTATGAAATAATACTTTAAACTAGGGGTGCGGCAATATACCATGATATTCTATAACCGTTGCATGACATAACAAACTTAAGTGTCATTAAAAAATATGTGTTGAATACATTTGTAAAACATAATATAAAATAGAAATATAGAAAATAGCACAGTATAATAAAATTGAATTTATACATTACCGGAGTGGTTTTGGCCAAGCTGTGTGCCTCTGACATATAAATTGACTGCGGAATGAGACGAGCTACGGGCAGTATTGACTTCTCTGCGGCCGAGGAAGTTTCATTTAAAATCGCAGCGATCTCGTTGCCTCTTTCCATCACATATGGTGCGAGCCGACAGAGAGCTTTATATGCTCCATTCTCGCCACACAAGGGGATCACAGACACTATGTTTGCCAGTCTGTAAGCAGCCTGATTAATAATTATTAGGCCTGGAGGCATTATGACTTGTAAAGTAATCAAACGTGGGAGAAATTGAGACTGCCTTGTAGTTACAAAGACCAAAGATTATTGGTACTCTCTATTTCTTGCTGCTTTTTCGCCCGCCGCGGGCACAAAATGTCACTGTAACCCCTGATTTATAGATGCTATTATTTTACTCGTCCAAAGGATACTTATAATGGCCACTATTAGTCAGTTATAGGTGTGTTTTAATGGCCTGATGCGGTTAATTCTCGGCCGTGTGCGGGGATATATGAGGATGCGCTGGCAGTCGCCGCAGTGTAATAACACAGCAGCCGGAGGGGAAGGTTTGACTGCGACTTCACTGAGAGAGGAGAGCCATAAAAACAACAGTTTACCAGCAGTGCCATGTGTAAACATTCATTCACTTTCGAAGACAAACACGCATACATATGCATTCAAGGAGACATGCACGAAAACAGCGTGATTGAGAGCAACCCTGTCTATCGCTTTCACCGCTTGGAAACAGAATTTATAAGACGCTGTGCACAAACACCTAGAGGCGTTGTAGGTGTGGTGTTTTTGGGAACAGCTTTAATATTTAAGTGTTTATGTGCTGAATAAGTTTAGTTTAATTCTCTTTATATAACCTAATGTAGTTAAAGGGGTAGTTCACCCAAAAAAGCGCCAGCCACCAAATAACAAGTATCAAATCATGGTTCACGGCTGTGATGTAACAAAATCTTATTGGCTATTTGAAAAACAAATGACTCCTTTGATATGCCTGGCCACAATGATCTGTTTCAACAAGAAATACATGAACACACCGTATGTAGATCATCCACCACTGTTAAGTGACACGCAAGCACACAGGCTCGTACAAACAGTTGTGGAGTTCTACCCGTTACAAAAACACTTGAATGATGAGCAAAATGACAAAAAGAGGAACGTTAAGTGCTCATTAAAGTATCCATGGGGTGAGACAGACAGTGGGAACTCAACACTTCTATGTGCCGGAATCTAAGAGGGAGATAATTGGCCATTATGACAGTGGACGGCATGTCATTACCTTTTCATTAAGCTGGCCACTTCTCTTCCTGGGATCGCCCTGCGCTAGCGCTCAAGAAAAAGACACCATTAATGTAATGTGAAATTAAGAGAGGCGAGGAAGAGCGGGACGAATAAGGCACGCACACATGCACATGCAACTTGCACAACCATCACTCTCTCTTTAAATGGAGCTCGGAGAGCGACACCAATTTAAAATCTTCAGCGATCAAATGAGGTAAGGGAATGAGAAGGCACACTCTGTGTGGGTGCGTGTGCGCATGGGTTTGTGCCCGTTTTACACAAATACTCAAGTCTAACAAGCGAGACTCTCTCTGAAATATTAATATGATACAGTGAAATGTAGCTGAACCCTCAGGGTTCGGCATGAAGATGTGCACAAACAGTGAAAGTTACGAGTTCCATGGGTAGGTTTAAAGATGGCTACGGTATTGTCGAAGCGCATAGTTAGATCATACGTGTCAAGTCAATTTCAAAAACATTACTCACCACGTCTGAAAACGCTGAGTACATAAACACGTCTGCAGCTCCTGCTTAAGACATTTCGGCATATGCGGCAAAATATGTGGCTCTGTTATTCAAAAAACACTCACTCAGACAGATAGCACAAATGCTGAATCTAAACTGACTTAAAGTAAAGTAACTGCAAAGAACATCCCGCTAGAGAGATTTGGGGTTGAAGAAAAGTGATGGGAAATCTTATCAACTCAATTCATGAAACAAGACCTAAAATACTAGGGTGTCTCCAGCCATAGATGCTACATTCCCATGATCCAGAAACATCAGGAGCACTGTCATTTGAGGAAATTCAACAATTTGATTAATTTTGTTGTATAAACCATTTGTTGAATGGGTCATGTAACTTTGTCGCATTTAAGTTTAGCCATGTAACAGTGCTTCTACTGGTAAACCAAAATAATGCTGGCTAGACATACTTTTAACTTGCTAGCTAAAGTGATTTACTTTCTATTTATTTAGCTATTAATCAGAAATACTCTATTCTTTGGGGATGTGTACCGGAAGTTAAGTTTGGGCCTCAAAAGCGTGTATGCGCAGTGACGTTTGTTTATGTCGTTGCTTTGAAACAGACTAAAATTAATTGTAATAAAATTACAAATATTGTGCGCGTTAGTGGCTTATAGGGCTGCACGCTTTGAGGAAAATGTTGCATTGCGATTACTGAGGTACAAATTGCGATGTGCGATTGCGATCACGATAAGCTGGGTATAATGAGTCAACTTGGTTGATATCAAGGAAAATACACACACAGATATATATACACAGTTCAAACTAGTAACAAGAACTAGAATTGCACAAAGTTTTCAAATTCAAATAAAATGTTATAAAATTAAATAACAGTAACATCTTTGCATTACTGAATTAAATTAACTTAATTAAAAACAGACAGACATCTAAGAAAACATGTGTTCTAACAATCCCTTTAAATACCTTTAAAAAAGCCAATTCATTGTTTTTGTCATGTCAAAGGACACATGATATGGTCCGCAGATGGTATAAATAGATAGCACCACTCACTGCCTTCAGGAATAGGCACTCCTGCGAGAAGCATCATTAGGTTGTGCTGAAATAATGGGCGCTGGTGAAGATGCTTATCTGAGGACTAGATTAGTTGGAGTCGAAACAGTGAAATTATAGCCCGATTATAGATTCAGTTTGGACAGGAAATTTGCAGCTCGGGCTCAGAGCAGAAAGACGTTTAATTGGTCCCTGAAGGAAACAAACTTTTGGTATGATGGGAGAGGGATGGAGAGGATATAGATGAAGAGAGAATGGAGACAGGTCTAAAAAAACAACAAAATGAAGCTGAGGGGAAGACGGAGTGTGGGCCATGATTCCTCTGTAATGCCTTTTGCTGTAGCTCTCTGCAATCGATTCTTCTAGTCTATTACTTTCAACTCACTCTCACTCACCCCTATCCCTTTTTCTCCTTCTCTTTATTTTTGGGTCTCTTTCTTTTCCTTTTATAAAGTTCACAATTGGTGCGATTGTTGTGGGTGAAGTGTCTGGGAGAAATAAGAGGAGAAAGCAGAATAGGGATGACACAGAGTGGGGCAAATGCAGTGCAGGGCCTTTCTGGTTCAATTACAATGTTTCGTGGATGTTCTAGCAACGTATACAAGACCGTATTGACTGTAGAAGAAGCACACAACTGCTTTCTAAACACATCCTCAGATGGGTATCACGATCTGGTATATGCATTAGAGGGAGATGGGGCAGAATATCTTGTTAAAAACCTCACTGCTAGATGCCGCTTGATTTCATACACTGGACCTTTAAGTAATCTTTTACTAAACCAAAATGATTTATGAGTTATTTTGCATCCACATGCTGATCAAGTGTACCGACATGACCGTGATGGTCAAAACAAAAAACAACTGCGTTTTCCATCCAAAACCAGGAGGACTGGGAGCACGACAAGTTTCAAACACATCAAACCTCAACAGTCCAGCCAAGGTCACAGTTGCCTCGGGTGATGCAGGTGTGCTGTTTGGAAATGTAAAGAGTAATCTAAACACGGACATTTCTAGTTTTCGGACTCCTTTGAAGCACACTGCTGATGAAACCCTCTCTTGCACATACACGCCTCAGACCTCTTACCAATCAGACAGCTATGCAGAACCCAGTGAGCTGCTACCGATGGCTTTTTGACATGGAAGGCAACCTAATCGCTAGGTAGTAAAACGCTTATAAAATATGCATGCTGACCATTTTGGTGATGCTGCCAGGTAGCTAGGACATGCAACTTAAAGGCCTATTAAAATATATAGGCGTCCACACGCACACCAATACATATACATTTACATATATAATTATTATCTGTGCATATTGATTATACAGTATATATTTTATACACACACGCACACCTTACATATTACCATATACCGTATATTACCATAATATATATAATAACTGCAGTATAATATATTTCTATATACATTTCATATTATAAAGAGCAGCTTGTTCCACAGAGTACCTCATCTGCTTCACTGGAAGCTAAATAAATTCTGACCTGCTGTGCAAAGGAGTTAACTAGGCCAATGCACTAAAAACATGCAGTCATAAACATTTCTTGTTTATTTAACGTCATCTCTGTTCTTTCCCTGTTCAAATTGGATTTTGAATACCAGATTTTCAATGTGGTCTTAGTATAACCCTGCGTGTACATTTAGAGAGCCAGAGGAGGGAAAGAGAAAGGCTAAGTGGAAAGGCAAGACTGTGTAAATGTTAAACTTATTCTCTTTCTTCCCATGCAGTCTTGATATACATTTAAGTCGAGACCTGCACTGTGGGCTGCAGAGCTCACTTCAAGCTAATTGGTTTGTGTAGAATGACCTTTGACCCGTGCTATTCAAATGATCTTTGAGAAATGCACTCGATGCCTCTACTCAACACAATGATCACCGCCGCTTTCCTCAGAGTACTCGTATGAATGGATAAACACCCCATAGACTCACAAACATCTTGCTGAATTGGAAACACACATTAAGTGTGCTTTTTGCATGCACGCAGCATGATTAGACAGCATTGATGTTTTAGGGATGATGCGACCGCAATCACTTGTGTCATTCTCAAGAAGCATTACCTGATGTGCCACAGAGTCGGAGAGTGGGGAACTGTGGGTAATGATTAGACGAGTGATATCCCGTTTTCCCCAGTGTCATTTTCAGTGTCGTTTTTGTCGCCGTGCTTGTTTGTGTGTTAAAAAGCAATCTTTTAATGGTTTTCAATTTCCTCGCTTTAACCGTGCCCCCACATTGACGGAAAACTCACACGCGGTTCGCCCGTACGCTGCTAGGTGACACGGCGAACAAAGATTCTGATGGCGGTCTATTAGCATTAGCATGCACGTTCCCAATTTCACTTCTGAATGAATAGTAATTTTCTCTCATTTACATGTAAATACTCTCACGGGTCAAAAGTGTGTGAAAAGCTGCAATCTGTGAAAAAAGAGGTCTGGACTGGAAAAAGAACAGAAAGTTATAGAGAGTAGAATATTAAAGAATAATGTGTGGGGAGGGGAGACAGATAAAGATAGAAAGAAAGTGAGAATGCAAGACACAGACAGATGTAGAAAATATACATCATGAGAGCGCTCTGCTTGCAGACAGTTTTTGGAGGGTTGGGTTAAAAAAGTCACAAACTCAAGGTGACAAATACATGTGTTAAGCGGATGAGATCGTAACAATGATATGGGCCTAATTCATGGGTCTCAAACTCAGTTCCTGGAGGGCCACAGATCTGCACAGTTTAGTTGCAGAGCTGTGGCCCTCCAGGAACTGAGTTTGAGACCGATGCCCTAATTTATCCATATGTATGTCTTTTGTAGTCACCTGCCTATTCATGATGAACTGCACATGCATTTTTTTTATGATGACAACAGACGATTTACACTTGTGCTACTACCGTTTGGCCTGTGCTAGCAAACTTTAAACCTCTCTACCTCCAGTGCTATGTGCAAAAAAAGTTAACTTACAGCTTTAACACTAATAATAACTACTGCTTGCTTGGTTTTACAGCAATCACTGAGAGTAGGTCAAATGCAAAGCGGACACTAGTTAAAATGCTCAGAAGCAAACTTGACCAATCAGAAACAATTATATTAATTATATTATTATTATTCAAATAAACTAATGAAATTAAGTAATTTTTGTGAATGACAAATGTACTTGTCCGAAGGAAAACCACATGACAATGCTTAATGTCAAGCCCTGCACCTTCCAAAAATCTAATGAAAGACCTGCTTCAACCCCTCTGGTGTCATGCAAACTATACCTATGGTAGTCTAGATAGCATTTTGGGACGTGAAAGCCAGTTGCAAAACTTGGAAAACTTTGCATTCTACTAATGATGAGGTACAGCTCACATCAAATATTGAAAACAAGCCAATTCAATAGGACCTTACCATGACTTGCTCTACAAATGGGGGATTTCATCTGTAACCCTTTACAATAATGTTGAATGAACTAACAGTGAACAACACTTTTATAGCATTTATTCATCTTAGTTCATGTTCATTTCAACATTTACTGATACGTTATTAAAATACGAAGTTGTTCTGTTGTTCTGTCAACATTAGTAACTGCACAGTTAACTAACACAAACAATTGTTTTAACATTATCAAAGATGAATACATGCTGAAATTGCTCATTGTTAGTTGTATCATGAATATAAATAGAATGCATTTACTAACGCTAACAAATACAACCTTATTGTAAAGTGTTATATGTGCAATAACACAAAGTGTAATTTCTTGATGGGCTGCTCAAAAAAGCAATCCCAAACAATTGTAAAGACGAAAAGATTCTGCATATGCAAGGATATACAGTGCTACAGTAGTGAATCATCAGGGCCCTAATAAATTAAAAGTTAACTAAAAGTCGGCCGACTTTCCCAATGAGTTATGTATATTTGATTTCCTGGATCGATGAGACTTCCAAGTCTCACGAGAGGAATTCAAGATCACGGAGCAGCCTGCACATGCTGCAAGAAATGTGTTTACGTCAAGCGCCTTCGATTAACTATACTGACAGTATAGTAAATCAATGGGAGAGATTAATTTTGAGTGACAGTAAAACTGACCAATCATATCTTATTTCTAAACGTGCGCCATCTGTTTTTTGCTAACTTTTCGCCATCTTGGTGGTTGTTCACTAGCAATCTCGTAAAGCGGAAGAATCACCCAAAGTTAATTCGCCAACCGCCAAACTTTAAAAAAAGAAGAATTTACTACGGTCATTTCCATATGTTTAACTTAGTTCACTCTAACATTAACAGTTTAATATTTCGATTTATTATAATCATAGTTTATTCGCTAGTGGATCTCTAATCACTGTCTGCTAGTGTAGGTTTTCTTTGCTGAGAGCAATCTCATGAGGTGTCTCTTTTTAAACAGGTTTGTGTACATTAGCCAGTGTTTGTTTTATGATCAGACTGGGAGGCAGTGTCGGTCATGTGTGTGTGCAACACTGTCCATTATTCCGTTGAAGAGCACACACACGTGGGAAGCCGATCATAATGTAATAAGGATTTGGATTGCGTGATATTTTGGTGATAACTGTCTTGGTGGTGTTCGGCTTGTTGCGTTTCAAGTCTGGAGAATCATTGTAAATGTATCATGTGGTAAGTACAATGGTATAATGATGCATGCGCACTTCTATAAAAAAGCACAGTAAGGTAAAATAAGGTTGAGATTGTGGGTTGCGCATGCGTAGAGAGCCAAGGCTAAAACGTCACGGTTCGCTACTGCAGTGCGACAGCATATGTAGCACGTGCTTCAAAAAAACGGTCTGTGCGAAGAATCAATTTCCCAGTGTAGCACACGTGCGATACAGTTTGGCAAATGCAGTGACAGAGCTGCGTGTTTGTGGGAGGTGCGTTTGTTACGTACGATAAAGGGGAAACTTTGTTATAATCAACTTTGTGTGTTTTTTACTCTCCATAAAACATGTTTAGAGAACTTCCGGTATCTTCCGAGCACCAATGAAGATATTTAGGTGACATCCGAGAAATTTCCAGGCCTCCTCATGGACATCGTGGTGTCAGTTTTTGCCAAGGTCCAGAAAAGTACTAAAGCCATCGTTAAATTGGTCCATCCGCGCATAGTGGCTCAGTTGAATTTTTTTGAAGACGAGAATGCTTTCTGTGCGAAAACCGTCAAAAAAAATACCAACTTTAAAATTTAGAGAACGCCGGAAGTTCTCTAAACATGTTTAACATCATGTGGGTGTCATCACACAAAAAATCACACAAAGCAGATTTTTGGGTGAATTTCCCCTTTAATTAATGGCTCACCTATATTTTACTTCATTTTAGTATATTTTGCAAGTTAAACTTGTTTTCTGCATCAGGTCCATATAACTACTGTATATGCGGACTCGCGGACAAGGAATCCTGCTGCTTATTTTTGTCATCTGGCTATTCTGCGTGTGTGAGTGAATGAGCAGTTGGAACAGTTGGACATACTACACACGTGACAGTGGATAGTGGTCTGCAGCTCACTGTATAAGGACATGAACACATGAACTTCATCTCCAGAGTTTCTCTGAGAGTTTATTTCACAAGCATTTCACAGTGTGAGAAAAGCTACAGTCAACCACACTGAAACTCAAATGCCTTTGTGAAGACCCGTCCAAATAAAAGTCCTGATAATCTGAACACTCAGATGAAAGAAAACTGGAGTATACTATAGTATTTGCTATAGATAATTGTAGTACCCTTTAGTAAATTAATAAACTGTTGTAAAACTGAATACACTGTAATATATATCTAGGACTTTTACTGCAGTAAATACTATATTGTATACTACTGCATTTTTATGTGGACAAATACATTACTTTTCTACAGTACAGAACTTAGAAAAAATGATACTGTCCTAATTTATCCATCTGTATTTAACATAAATTTTATTCGTCAGTTATCTGCCTATGTAAACCTCTGAAGCACCAGTGCTATGTGCAATAAAAGTTAACGTACAGCCCTACACTGCATATGTACAGCCCTGTATAAATGTGTTTTTGAAGACAGTTTGCTTCCAATGCGGAGGGAGGCAACAAAACCTTAATGCGGACGATATTTTAAACCCACACTGAGTTTAAGGGTTGTAAAAAGAAAATTACCTATTGTTCATTGAGTGGAAAATCTGTGTGAAAGAGAGAGGAGTGTGTTTCTTCTAGATGTATGTGTTTTCAGCGAAACACCTGCTATGTGCAGATTTCCGGCTCTTTTACAAGCAGTAAACCACAGAAGCGTGAAGAACCGGCAGATTTTCATACTGACACTGCTGACCGTACATCACCATACGAGCGCGGCCGCCCTTCACTGTAGGCCTACACAACCCCTTTATGTGTGTGTGGGCTAGCAAATGAAAAAATACATGCACATGTGAACGCGATGCTCTCCTCAGTCACGGAACATAGAGCACATCCTACTAGCGACCTCATGAACATGTTTGTGAAATAAGAGAGGAGAGAAAATCGTATCCTATAGTGACACGCTCATTATTTAAAGCAAGGCTGTAGGTTTAATGAAATTCAACTTGCGTGGAAAGAAACTCTGGTATATGGGCTTATATTAGACAGATGCTATGCACTAATAAAGTGAACGGATGATGAGTGATGTGTTCTGAATAGTACATTTACACATCACCTTTACTAGAAGACTGAAATCGAAGACAGCGACATGCTAAGAAACGGAATATAATTTTTTTTTATATATAATTTGCGGCTATAAAAATAATTTGTTAGTCCATTCCAACAACATAATTAAGGCATATATAAACAATATATAAAACAATTTTAATAGCGTTTTCAATTTAAGGTTCAATGTATCTCTTAATTTTGAGCACAGATCAGACGTAGAGTGAAGATCTTCTCAAAAAGAGAAAACTAAAGGAATAAAGAACAAACAAATAATGAAAAAGGTTTCTCTTTTAAGATGTATTATTGTTTAATAATGCATTTCATGATTTGAAAAAAATATTAAGGGGCGTGTGCTCCAAGTTAGGGGCGAATCACAGAGCTCAGAGCCCTCGCCCCAGGACAGCACGCCAATGTGCATACTAGCAAACTCGTGAACCTCTTTTATATTTCTTTACATGTCAAAGCCACACAGTATACAATGTTTTTAATTAACATACATTTATCCATTTGGCAGACGCTTTTATCCAAAGCGACTTACATGGCATTGTACTATACATTTGTTTCTGACTATGTGCAATCCCCTAGGATTGAACCCATGACCTTGCCGTTGCTAGTATGTTCTAACCATTGAGCCACACTGACTTTTTATTCGGCAAAGTGACGTGGGAGGATGGCCGACCGGTTTAACAGCATAACCAGCTAGATTTCCTCAGTGTAACCAATTAACCAGGAAAGTTTGTGGACCAGCACCGAACCAGCATGTTCACCAGATGTGAGTGACTGCAGTGCAAAGCCATTGATCCATTTCCAGCAAAGTCAAAGCTATGTTTTGCACTTGAAATACCACGCATACGATTTCATTCACGCTTCACATGAAAAAATAAAGCCAGCTTCTCCGACAGTCTCGCTTAAACAGGTTCTCGCTCATGCAATCCATATCACCCACAGCCCAATCAGATATCTGCTCATTGACAGCGCAGCCATCACAACCTCTGAGGTAAAATTGCATTATATTTTATTACCGACAGCCTCTTACATCTTTGCCAATGTTGCAATTGATTATTAATACATGAAATATTCATATTTGGGAGCTGGATTGATTTATACCAAAGAGACATGTCGGATCATTTTTCAAATACAATGGCCAATAGCAGAAATCTGTCACAGCTAGGTAATGAGGGGAGAACGCATTAAACTAGTTTACATTTCTTCGACTACTGTATAGGGTTTGATGCATGTCATCCAAAAAAATCATTACAATATGAGTGTGAATGGATGTTGATTTATAATTTTTGCATTTCAGTTGTGAATCGTAGAATAAGAGAAATTGTTATTGGACAGGCAGACAAATATTTATTTTCTAGAATAGCCAAAGTCCATAAAAGCTGACCTCTTAACCCACACACTGCGTATCTACGTCTCGCAACATCACTCATCCACCCTGACTCCACACCCTTTTTTTTACCTCAGCGCAGGGGAAGGGGTTTACTCCGGGTTCAGGCGCACCGGGCCAGGGGCCCTCTCCCCAGTCGAGGGGCAGGTGCTCCGAGTTCGGGGAGAATCACAGAGCATGGAGCCCTCGCCCCGGGACAACACGCCAATATGCATGCTAGCGAACTTGTGAACCTCTTTTACATTTCTTCTTTCACCTACAGTAAGTCCTTTCCTTTTTCATCCCATCTGAAAAAAACCAACACCACCATGCACAATGCAAAAGGTCCCCACCCGACGAGGAAATATAAAACAGATATTTACACCGATAAGAGTACTCAAGATACAGAAGATAGTTCAGGACATCTGGAGCACCTTGAGTGGTCTGTGTGCATGCTGAAAAGGTAAATAGATGGAGGGCAGGAGAAGAGAAAGGGAAGCACTTGTTCTCAAGGGTTCATGGTTAATGGTGCGAGATATGACTTGGTGGTGAAACCATGGGTCAGTGGAGGAAGGACAGCAATCTTCAAGGCTCTTCATTCAGCACTCTCTCAAAAGCACTCCGAAGAGACACAAATGAAGATGGAGAAACGGGAATCAAGGCCACTTAGGAGGCGAGAAGCACGAGAGCTTTCAGGCCTCAGTGAAAATCCGCACAGCTAAATGAAACAGCAAGGCACAGAAATGTTTTCGAGACAGCTGCGTTTTAAGCTTTCACTGCGAATTTGCTATCGGCCTGTCAGACGGAGTGTGCGGAGCTGTGAGAAGTGTGTAGTGGAGTTCTTGGTTTTCCCTAGAGAGAAGAGTGTTTGCTATTTGGAAAGTTGGAGCGTTGGTGTTGTTGTTGGTGTACACAGAAATGTGTACATTTATAAGCGATTATCTAAAATACAAAACGCTTAGTAAAAATTTAAAACATATTTCACCCAAAAATGAAAACTCTGTCATCATTTACTCACCCACTTTTCATTTCAAATCTGTATGACTTTCTTCTGCAGAACACAAAAGAAGATATTTAAAAGAATGCTGGAAACCAAACCACGACGGGCCTTTGACATGCATTGGTTTTGTGCCTGTAAAATTGTGTGAATGGGTTCAACAGTTGCTTAGATTTGGCAAATTCTTGTCAAAGGGTGGCAACTTTGAAGATGCTAAAACTTAACTGTTTTGATTTATTTTAGTTGCTTTTGCAAGTCAATTCCTACAGTTAAAATGTTAAAAACATATACTCCAAAAGGTGGGAAAAATATAAATAAAGGCAGTCTATATATAAAATAAAGGTGACAAATTTGTTTCTCTCTCTTTTCTGATATGTTTAATTTGCATACATTCGTACGTCTGCACAAGCTATCAACATTATTTAACATATTACATATTTACATATGTTTTGCTTATGATATAAAAACATTTACAATGGTGCTGGAGCACTCATGGTGTAAATGATGCTATGGATTGTGGGAAACAAGTATATATAAAACCTGGAATGGAGTTGGAGAGGAGTGATTACAGAACGCAAAATTGCAAATTACCATCACTCCACTTCTTTCACATACTCAAGCTCTAAAACATGGCGATTCTCGTCGTGTTATCGGTAGTTATCCTGAAAATTTCTGACTTAAGAACCCACATTTAGGTACAGTATGTAGCCATTGTCGGTCAGTCAAGAGAGCTGTCAATGAGCACCTATTACAGCATAGGATGAACATCTACAAAAATACAACATATATATCCATCCCCAAGCACTCATAATGAAATGCATCTGACAACATGAAAATCTAAGAATCCTCAGCCTCCCCCAGGATCAACCCTGCCGACCTCCTGGTGAAAAATTAATGTAGTTATTCAGATCCTCCCTCCATCCCTCTGACAAATTTGTGCCAAGGTTGTTTCCTGAGATTAAACGTGACCTTTGTTGATTTCGTCAGCAAACAGCGCACATATAAGATCATAAACCTCAACAAATTACACACAAATACCCGTTCACACAATTGCAAAAAACACATGTGCAAGTCTTGAAAAGCAAGCAAAATTTCCTCAGGTCTTCCACAGGGATAAAGCTGGCTTTCCATGTTGGAGCTATGACAAATGACGAGAGGATTCCATCAACCTAACAAGCAACTTCTGATCCAGCTATGCTCCTGGTCCCTGAGGATAAGTAGACCTGGCCCACTTCGTGCTCTCATAAATACTCTCCACCAACCAGCACCGTGACAACCTCTCACAAAACGACAAGCTCGACATTTCTCTGGGGATATCACTGATGCATTCTGGGAAATGTATGTCTTGGCGTTACAAGATTCTTGCGGAGAGCGCGATGCATCAGCGTTAACAGATGTATCTTGAGGATATCCAATGAGCTCAGCATTATATCGTTTCATATATTTATGACATATCAATATAACATTGCACAAGTCGTATTAAATCACGTCACTGCTGACGCACGCAGACACAAACACACACACACAAAGAATTTTGCCCTACATTTCTAATACTTTTCTTTAAACTATTGTACATGATGTCAAAATGCATTGCGTTCGCGGCGGTCTAGAGATACCGGACTATAAATTAAACATTCCTTATGTTGAGATGAAACCCACTGGCTTTATTCATAACCCATGCAATTTGAGAGCCTCTCTGGAGACTTCAAAAGCTACTCAAACTTATTACCATGTGGCTCTATCACTGAATCAGAGACTGTTACATCTCCATCTACTGCCGCCACGGGGCTACAGCTTCATTCTGTGTCTCACATCAACTTTATGAAAAAAACAACAATACTTTAAAGGAAAACGACACTAATGTTCTGACCACAGGCTATGTGGCAAACGCTGTAACTGTTTGGGTTTGTTTATGGTTTTCAATAACAGGTTCGCTCTGATAGGTGTGGAACATTTCCAAGCATGGATGTGAAACAATAGATAATGTCACAGCTCGAGGCGGTGTAAGTGAACGTGACGGACGATTGGATATTTTAATGACACAGTCTCATTTGCATATTAATGAATTCTCTCAAATGAGGCAACAAAGCAGTCTCTCGTTGAGAAAAAGACATACCTTACGTAATATGCTCTTAATGCTGGTGAGAACAACTTATTAATTATGAATGTTAGGCCAAGATGATTTCCATAGTTTAAGAGAAGAAGGAGGATCAAATTTAGAGGACTAATAGACTTGCAAATGGTTTATTATAAAGGATGCTGGAATCAGGAGGTCGGATCTGTCTCAACAAATACAGTGAGGTGCTAATGCTGACTCAAATCCTTATTATTGAATTTGAGTATTTAATCCAACTAATATGACAGCATATCAAAGAAACCACATCAGCATGTTAATAGAAGACAAATTCCTAAATTAAACATGAATGACCCTCACAACCAGCTAACAACAATGTCTTGATCTGCCAATATGAAAGGTGGCCCTTAGGGGTACCTCGGGTAATAACAGCTCGCTTGGCCGGTAACAAGACCATCTACCTCAAATTGCCCACTTCATAGCATCAGGTTTCTTTATAAGTGCTTTTCCTTAAATTGCCGAAAAGGCAACCTAGCAAATACATCAATGAACAAACCTTTACTAGGTTTTGTGCAACACAAAAAAGAGCATCTGCAATTTACCTAATGTAATTGGACAAAAATCCAGTTTAGCTATTTTAATCTTAATGATCTTAATGATAGTTATTATACTCTTCTGTGCACTGCACTGACTCCTGTACATAAGATAGTTGCTATTTGTCGATTAAACATGCAGCAAGAAACGTAGCATTGCTCTTCAAAAAGTAACATTGTACATATAAATTATTATAATTGCGTACACAGAGTTATGATCGCAAATGCGTTATTAAGCTGACTATTACAGTATATGCTTTAAAGAGTACTAAAGTAAAAGGACACTATCTATAGCCCACAGTGGCACTTCTCATGTAACCGGATTTCCAATTTAGAACATGTGAAAACAAAATCGTGCAGAAGGGGATGGAAATGTGCTTTCACGCCTGTTGCGCAGCGCATCTCCGGCACGCACATGCAGTCACGCACAAGGGTCAATAGATACGGACACATGCGAACAGAATTTCCGACAAGAATGCAGTTGAAGACTGCCAATTGCTTTATTGACGTTAACGGAATAATTGTCCGCAAATATGTTGCTCTCTCTGCACTGGGACGGAGTTTACCTGTGTGGCATTAAGCGAAATAAACGTTAAGTGTTGCGGCACATTTGGTATGAGATGAACTTTTCCGGGGTATTACCTGTACACCATGGTGTATTAAGTTTAATGCGCATTTATGTCTCCTGCTTCTCCTGCACTGATAAAACCTAATATTCACGAGCACATTATGGCAAGGTTTAATTGGGAGCCCAGGAACTCCGTAGAATAAATGATAACCGTGGAAAAAGTACATCGTCATTTGAAGAAAGACTTAAGTTCTCTTACCTCGAGCCATCGCATTGGGCACCAGGAAAACGAGGACCGCGAGAAAGCCAAAGCAAGCGTACCGTCCCTTCTTTCCAAAGCGTCCCATCATCGTTGCGCTGCTCGTCTGCATCCCCAACTAAACCGGGGAGCCGCTCCGACGCTCTCATGCATGTGCCATCGCTTCCCTCGGCTTTGGTAACAGGTCCCTCCCGCCGCGATAAACCCGAAGTTCTGCGATCTTCTGCGACTTCACGTGGATCTCACTCAGGAGAAAGCAGCAGCATCTCTTTCATCCGCGCGGAGTGCGTGTGGTAGTGAGCGCCAAGCGGGCGCGTCTCTCGCATCCGTGAGACTAAAATAATGAACCGGGTGCGCGCTGGCCAATAGCGGAGGGTGATGGAGGGCGGAGGGAGCGCGGCGGCTGTCCTTTACCCAGCTGCCGCTCAACGGTACGCGGGTGCGGTGGGAAGTGACCAGCTGTGCCAGAGAAAAGGATGAGCGTACATGTCAGATGTCTTCCAAATTCGAGATGACATGTGAACATCTGGTAGCGTTAGACTTGTTCATCACGGGTCGTGGGGGGCTCCGGGGGCCACTGCATGGGGTGGGAGCTGCGCTGTACATCAGAGGAGAGGCGATGCTATCTAATCTCTTGCGTGTAATTGTCGTGTGATAGAAGGCTGGATTTATTAAAACATTAATAATAGATACCCGGTATTAGGTTAAATATTTAAAGACTATAACATTTAGGGAAAACAGTTTACATTGGTTTGGGCACTGTGTAGCCTATTCAATAAACTACAAACAGAAAAATGAACGACTGTTTAATGATTACTTGCACAGTAATCGGAAATAGTTTAATTTAGAATGCTAACAAATATACAACATTGGGAGACCGAATGCTACTTTAAAAAATATGAATCTAAAAATTAAGAATATGCCTCTCAACATCACTTAAATATATAGCTTACAAAGACCTCATCAGCATCTCCAACAAGTAATTCTGAGAAGTCCTTGCCAGATTGTGCAGATTTTGATGTGGTCACGCTTTTAACCATAAGCATTCAGACCCAAAATATAAAGCTGACATTTAATTATATGAGTGCATTTGATCCTCTCTTTTCAATTGGCTGGTAGTCATTTCCCGATGGGATTCTGAGCTTTCAGTTATAGAGATTAGACCGCAGTGAGGGTTCAGACGCTGTCAAAGATGTTACGGAGAGTGCCTCACATGCAGTATTATTGCCTGTTCTTTCTTCCACCTGGCAAGGCAACCATCACCGACCACATTCATGGGGTCATTTTGCTCACCAGCAAGTTAACCCATACGATTAACACCATATAAAATGTGAGAACATCCATCTGTGTGCAAACATTGTCCGTCCTTCAAAATGCGTCTAGACGTACCATAATGGGACTGAAACACACAGTTACAGTCCAATAATGATGCTGATTAAACATGACTCCCCATAGCAATGAATTCAGGGCATGATATTCATAGTGATGAGAAGGGCCACAATGGGACCCAAAGTTGAGATTAAAAGTACAGCAGGGAGAGACGACTAAGATGAAAACAGCACATACAGCTAAACCTTACATCGAAGCGCTATTCCCACCCTGTCACATACTTACATGCTGCCAGATCCACAAATAGAACCCACCGAGAACATCATCATAATAGAAGCCTGAAGCATTTTTTCATATTTGGTGCAATTTGTCTGAGTGTATCCTGCAGAAGTCCACGTTTGTATACGCTTGTTAATGTGTCTGACCTTGTGTTACAGGGTTAAATCTTTAACAGGCTTTAAATATCTCTCTATAAAAGCGACTGTCCTCCTTCCCTGAGGACAAGGAACACTCACAGTTGTCCTTTTAATAGACAGTGTCTACAGGGAAACCCCTTCAGAGACAATGAGACTGAATTTTTGTATGGCCCATTAATTGCCCTCTAAAATGAGATGGCGAAGAGCAAACATCAAGAGTGGGCATTCAGTCTATTATGGGCTGTCTACTGCTGTATGCTTTTGCGATTTATAGGCTATTCCAAATTGTTCAAGTGGCATCAAGCTTCTTCTATGCGCACGGCTCTGTTTACTGGGTAAATAGATTTTTGCTGCTTGTTAAATTGAGGAAATTATAATGCTAATGCTAATTATTGAATTGATGCAACACAATTCTTCAACATTTAATTAGTAGTAATTCAGATAATGTAGATTCATAAAATGGAAGTTGACTTAATGCATTTACATTGGGACTACACTTTCAGAAAAAGCTAGAAAGGCTGTCAGAACCTTTTAAAAAGCTCCTAATATGTACCATATCGGTACAAATATGTACTGTATATGTACACACCAATATGTATCTTTGAGGCACTTATATGCACTTTTTAGGTGCAAAAGTGTACTTTTTGAAAGGGTACCGCCCCAGTGACCGCTTTGGTACATTTTTGTGTGCTGAAATTGTACGTAAATGATTTTTATTGGCAGTACACAAATCCAAAACCAAAAACTTTAAAGGATTAATTTAGTATTCTGCTAAAATGTTTTATTTCATAATTAAATCTACAGCAACTGACTGGCAAACCTGCTGCAAAACTACATGTAGTAGATTTGCAATGAATTTGTACAGGTACAACATTTTAAAAATGTGGAAAACATACAAACGTATATGATTATTGGAAAAAAGTCCTAAGGAAGCCACACCCCTTAACGTAACCATCACTGGGGCAAAAGCAGATCATACTGAAATCTACAAAGACGATCATATGAACTAGCCATAAGAAGTAGCCATCTAGCAAAATTGTTAATATTTACTATAATATTGTGTTATGCACAGTATCTGGTAGGATTAACTAAAAAACAAACATAGAAAAATGTATTAAAGCATCTATTCAGTTGCTTTTAACCACTGTTTGTTTGTGAGTGCCGTTTCAGCTCTTCTATACCATATACTTTTCAACACTTTACCTCATTACGGAGTTCATTGCGGCACGCCACATGCTGCTATAGTAATTGGTATAGAGGAAGACATTTGTTAATGTCAACTGTGTGCCCATCTAAGAGACCCACATACAACCGCAAACATTCGTTCGGTCTTATTAGAGAATGAAAAATCGCTTTACACATGCAGCGCATCCCCATAAAGCGGTTTGAAAGTCACTGACACAGGCATGTCAAAGCTGTTTAGCTCTCCTTAATGCATGCACCCTGTCGAGATAAACGCCTATTCCTGCCCACAAACGTGGGAAAAATCCTTAAAGAGCTTGAAGAGCTGAAAAGAGAGAGCAGTCAGAAGGCTTCGAGTATACAGTACCAATGAAAAAAATGTAGAAAATCATAGGTCGATCGACGCTAACGCTGGAAAATTAGACAAGTAGCATGAAGAAAATATCTTTATATCATATGACATGATGACTGCACGCTTCACATGACACGTGAACTACCATTAGTGAAGAAAACAATGTGTATGACTCGTAAGGCTTGAATTTTCTTGTTCTTATTTTAAGCGCAAAGTTAAAAACGTGATGCACGGAAGAAAGTAAAAAGTTAACATGAGTGATAGTAACTACGACTGTGCATGACAACCCCCTCATTAAATCAACATTAGGGGACTATAATGCATATTTCTTAACCTTAACATGTTTAAAACATCGTCTTGATGCAATCCTGATGTCAGAGATGAAACGTTGAAACTGACTAAATAAGAAAATCCTTGCTACTTTTGTTCTTCGGTATAAAAGCTGTAGTCCCCCACAGTTTCTGTACAGTGACAGATGACAAATGCCAAGAGACTCAAAGCATGCAACAGAAAGAAGGCGTCTTACCACATTTTAACATGATACATCATTGTACACCACATCAGCTCATGTTCACACAAACTTTAAAGAACAAAACCACTCCTTTCGTTTCTTGGAGGGACAGAGCCGAGCGGAGGACGCCGAGAAACGCCTAAACCTCTGTAGCTAGTTCATGCATTCTTTATTACACCCAGATTTTGTTGTCCAGACTTAGAAGAAATGGCATCTAACAGTGCAGGGATTCCGGTCTAATGAGGGATTTGAAACAGCTACTTTTACTTTTACTATTCTACAGTAGATGCGTCAGTAGAGGTCGGGATGGGTTTTGTTCCTCTCAGTGCTTGGCCTCTAAGTTACTCTGAAAGCTTTGATCATTCCAAAGGCTATTCCCTTAAACGTTTTCCTTTTTTTTCTACCTGTCTATATCTAGGATACGTCCTAACCAAGACATCTGAATCTACTATAATTAAGGGTCCTGTCCCCAGGTAACGTAAACTTTTGATAATTCACTTTGTGCTATTTGATAGGCGCTGTGCCTCAGGCTTCGTGGTCTAATTAAAGCTAAATTTGCATTTACTTGGTTTTTACTGCATGTGTGGGCATTTGGGAGACTGCACAGAGAGGAATTTCCAGAGGTTGATGTGTAATAGACTCAAGCAGGGACTCGAGTAGTCCTTGAGCTAAATACGAGCATTCCCATTTTCGAAGGTTTAAACTGGGTCAGCATCCATATGTAAGATGAGCTTACGTTTGAGTGTTGAGGACAAAAGAAAGTTAAGTAGTTTGCTTTTCTCTACAGCTTTCAATACGTTTCTCCCTCTTACACTCAAACCTCTATGTATCACACCTTTTCAATTTTGTCGTATCATTTACAGTACGTCGGTGTAAAATTAACATCCTGTTGCATTAGCAAGAGGGCTTGAATCGAAATTCAAAATTTACACTGAACTAATTCCGCTGCTAAAGAAAGAACAAATCAGCCTCTAATTACTTCCTCAGGTATTGGTACATTGAGATGAATATTCAAGCTATGTATCACTAATCATAGAACTGCATTTAAAATTGTCAAACAACAGGAAAGGAAGCAAGGGAAATCGGGGTAAACACTGAAATCCACACATAAAATTGACCCTATTTGAGTACTTGCTCGAATAGAACTGAGGGCAAATACATTATGAAGTAGGAATGAGATATACACATTTACTGTATATAATATGTGACCCTGGACGAAAAACCAGTCTTAAGGGTCGACATTTTTACATCATCTGAAAGCCGAATAAGTTAGGATAGGACAATATATGTCAGGGACACAACTGCTAAAACTAAATATATGGGTGCAAAAAGTCAAATTATTGAGAAAATGGCTTTTGAAGTCGGAGGCACTGTAGCAGGCCGTTGCAAAGAAGAAAAGGGTTTGTTTTAACGTTCTCTATTGGCCTACTGCTGCAATGACGTTGTGGAGAGTAGATGAACCCGAAAGCTGAAATTCTAAGCTTTACATTTAAACTTGAGTGGGTAGTTCCCAAAGAGCGGGCAGCAGGGAGCGATTTGTAGGCGTGTTTCCAGCCTATTTTGATGGTGTTTTTGCTGCATCCACTCACAAAAACAAAGCTTTTATATATTTACAGTAGGACATTTTGAAAATATCTGGTAACACTTCAGTATAGGGGGGAATTCTCGATACAAAAATCCTAACAACTACCTTACTAACTATTAATAAGCAACAAATTAAGAGTCTATTGGGGAAAAGGTCGTATTTAATGGTTTTTCTATAGCGAGAATTGCCCATATACTGAATTGCGACAAAATATCTTTATAGAACATGATCTTTACTTAATATCCTAATGATTTTTGTCATAAAAGAAAAAAGGATAAATTCAATGTATTTTTGGCAATTACTTAAAATGACCCCATGCTACTTAAGACTGGTTTTGTGGTCCATGGTCACTATGACCTTCTTTTCGAAATCTGGCACAACACACTCCAATTTTGAATATGAACTCTTAAGATTTGAGTTACGGTGACATTTCAGTTCCTCACCCAAGCTATGGTATGGCCAATGTGGGTGTAACTAGTTACTAAGTAATTAGTAACTGTTATTTAATAACTTTTCCCTTGAAAAAGTTAAGTAAGGAATTACTCTTATTTTTGACAATTGTTGATAATTATAATTATAATGTAATTGAACTAAATACTGTGTAATATATTCAATAGTGGAAATGACATAAAAAGGTCTAACTTTAAATGCACGCATTAATGTATCCTTCTCACATTTCTAAACTTTAGTCAGTTAATGAGAATAATGTATTTAGTTATTTATTTGAATTAATTAAATAAGCCGTTTCGTGTCTATCCTTGAATCAATTGTAATTAAGGTTGATGTAGGCTACAGAAGGTAATTGGTAATAAGTAATTACAAACTTTTGGAGAGTGCAATTTGTACAGTAATCTAATTACACTATTGAATATGTAATTAGTAACTAGTAATTCATTACCTTTCAGAGAAAGTTACCCAACACTGGGTATGGCTTCAGAAGACTTTTGTGTCATGTTTTGAGCTGGAAACCCTCCGTTCTTAACCCTAAAATAACCATATTCACTATAGTAACAGAAGTAATTGTTTTACTGCATAAACAGAGTAACCAAAAATGTACCATGTCTCACAGGAACTATTTCAACTACATTTACAGTACATTTATGCATTTTGCAGATGCTTTTATCCAAAGCGACTTACATTGCATTATACTATATATTTGTTTCTAAGACATCATTCTAACTATGATGTCCGCAGTAAAAATAAGGTAAATCCTAATCAAGTCTCCAAAAACAGGTTTACTAAAGCATTACCATGCTTATTTTCAATAAGGGCATCCCAATTTACTTTCACTTGAAGGTTGACCAATTTATTCTGCAAAACAACTCTGGGTTTGTGTTTGGAAAGTAATGCGAATAAGTAAATTACATTAATTTTGGTGACTTTCAAACTGTTTCTTTAAAACATTTTGGTCATTTTTGCCAAATTGATTCTGAGAATTAAAAGAAATACTACTACATTCACCATATAGGCAGTAAAAACACTTCTCCTGCTGCTCTTCCACTAAAATTACCGAGACTGGCACATTTAAAGTGCCCGTTGAACTATCTGTCCTTCATACTTTGTTCTGATGAGCATAAAATGTCCACCCTTCTCTAATTAACCAGTGAAGAGATCCTGTTCTGTTCCACTGAGATTGAAGAAGGGAATCTGAAGTATGCAGTCTTTTTGAAATCTGAAAATCATGATGACATTTTTAATAACCTTGTTTAAAGCAGCAGAAACATTAAAGAACAGAGAAAGGTTTATTGATGAGGCATAATAGTGAATGGGCAACAATTTATTTAACAGTCAAATACACATTAAATACAGAAAGTGATATTTGATCACAAGAGTCGCTAGCATGTTGCTAAGCTAAAACTATAGACCACTTCGCAAGGGTTTAAACGTTGGTTTCATTTGTATTTATTTTACTTTTTAAATCCTTAATATATAATTCTATATTAAAGATAACTGTTTAACATTTTGATTCGGTTATAAATATTCAGTTGAATGTTCAAATGTTTGAGTATGTAATGTTAACCAGAGCCATTGAGAGAGAGAGAGAGAGAGAGAGTCACGTCTTCTCCGTTGACTCCAATTGAACAGTTTTTTCAATAGTTCCCGGAAGTTACTAGTAACGCATGGAGCTGCGACTAAACAGACCAACTGAGGTTAACTTCTAACCCATTTAAAGACGAAATCTATTTAATGAATAAAAAAATGAAATAAATAATTAAAGAGTAAACTATCTGAAGGCTCCATTTCCGAAGCAGTCTAGATGGACATGCATACTGTTTAAATGTGTCTGTAATTCGACCAAATTTCTAAGCTTTTTGATTCTGTATGTCATATTGGATGTATTTTATTTTACCGAGCTTGTCTTGGAATCTCCAAATGCTTTGTCTGTCAACAGAGGCGTCATGTTTAGTTTAGATTCATTAAACTGTTGTTTTGAGAAACTACATGTAACGGAAAGACAAAGACTTGTTTCAAAAGTGTTAATGACTCAAAACACATACCTTTGTTTATTTTTTAACACTGCACCTTGAACGACTTGTCTTTACTGACAAGAAGAGTGACACCAGCGCATTAACAGGAAGCTGTTCAGTTCTGTAACACTACACACAATTAACAGCTGTGTTCACACAGTCAGCGCTTGAGATTAATAAGCGTATTTACCTTGGAGTTGTCCCGTTCACACAACAGCTTACAGAAACATACGTTATGTACCACCGAGTAAGCGAGCACGTCTATTCCCTTTCCTATTTTCAGATAACACAGACTTGATCTCCCTTTCTGAACTCCATATTTAAAGACAATTTATACAACAACTACATGTTCACTGGTTCCGTTCACACAGCACAATCTAAAACCAACCCGGACTGCTGTCCTTCATTTCCTGACCTTTGTTTGTGTCATTTCCTTCTCGTTTTCTCTTTTTCGATTTGACCAGAAGAAAAACATTTGAGAGTGTGAACCGAAGTTAAATTGGCAGCTCATATAAACTAATCCACCTGAGCTCAGAGGTCTAGAGAGAGGCAAGCGAGAACAGAGGACCTGTGAGGATGACTCTGAAGCCTCAGTCTGGGCTTGTTTCCTCGTGTCTCCCGCAGGAGCGAGCACTGAATGAGACCTATTAGAAGAATGGATATCTTTGCACCAAAACGGAAGCCGACTCAATCACCTGCTTCTGCAGCGGTGTGAGCATTGTGGGTTTCTTCTCATCAGTCGCACATTTCTAGAAAAAGAAAAACAGCAAATGCGGTTACAAACATGAAACCAAGAAAAACAATAACAGAGCAATTTAGTGGCACAGATTTTTTTAAACACACAGGGGTAAGAACACAAGTTTACAAGCGGCACATTAAAGGTCCAGTGTGTATTTTTTTGTGAGGATCTATCGACAGAAATGCAGTGTAATATACATAACTATGTCTACAGAGGTGTATAAAGACATTACACAATGAACATTAGGTTTTTATTACCTTAGAACAAACTATCGCTATCTACAAACACTGCGGGTCCCCTTGCGTGGAATTCTCCATGTTGTTTCTAAAGAAACCCTACATGTAAACGGACAAACGGATCTACAGAGCGTTTCTTAAATACGTTACCTCATTCGGCGAAGAAGCCAAAAAGTGACAACATCTTAGTCCTGTGTCAGCCACCGTAGTGCTTACATTTACATTTACATTTAGTCATTTAGCAAATCCAAAGATGAGGAAACATTGGAAGCAATTATAACAACATAGGCAACAAAATACATAAGTGCATCAAACTAGTCCATTAAAGCCTAGCACAGTATAAAAAGCTAAGAATAGTGAGGTTAGTAAGTGTTTTTTTATATAAAGAAGGAAAGGGAAGAGAATTAGGAAAAATCAATCAGCGACGTGTTGACGGAAGAGATGCGTTTTTAGGCGTTTTTTAAAGATGGCAACCGAGTCTGCTGATCTTGTAGCAGCTGGTAGATCATTCCACCAATGTGGAACAGATCCAGAGAAGGTACGGGAGAGTGACTTTTTTCCTTTTTGGGATGGTACCACTAGTCGTTGTTCCTTTGCAGACCGCAGTGATCTGGCAGGAACATAGATCTGCATTAGCGAGTGGAGATACTATGGTGCAGATCCGGTGTTGGTCTTGTAGGCCAGGAGCATAGCTTTGAACTTTATGCGGGCGGCAACAGGGAGCCAGTGTAACCTGATGAAGAGCGGAGTTACATGTGCTCTCTTCGGTTCATTGAAGACCACTCTTGCCGCCGCATTCTGGATCATCTGAAGAGGTTTGATTGTGCAAGCAGGAAGTCCAGCCAGAAGCGCATTGCAATAATCCAGTTTGGACAGGACAAGAGCCTGGACTAGGACTTGCGTAGAGTGCTCCGATAGGAAAGGTCTAATTTTCCTAATGTTGTAGAGGATGAATCTACAGGACCGGGTGGTACTGGCAACAAAAGGTGCTTCAAAATGGAGAGGTGAGTGAGCCATTGGTTGCAATTTCCAACCTTATATTGTTGTTATATTGCTTATACTTCCAACCTAGTATAATAATATTGCTTTTTTGTATTTACTTCTGAACATAAAATCAGTTGTCGACTCCTGAAACTTCGCAATTTGTATGTGGCCAAATAGTGAAACAGAATACTCGGATGGGATTAAACAAGGGATAAATAAAAGAGTCTGAAACTATCGGCACTGTCTTTTCAACGTACTACAGACACACGCCACCAAGGCTATTGTAATACCGTATGTAGCGAAATGAACCTTATCCAGAGAAGACAGCTTATATAATGTAACGTGAATAAAAACAAAGCTGCAAGAGACAGGTGTACAATCAGTTCAATGAGCTGCATCAGGCTTACAAAAATCTTATTAAAAGCTTGTTTTAAATCACAGGAGGTCCAACCCTGATCTGACCCTGTGAATACTTAACATTTGAATGAAAATCATGAAAAGCTAAAGATATCAAAGATAACTGAGCATCACACATGAACAAAAAACAAAACATGCGCAAATTCATATAATTCATTTTAATATGAATGACATCAAACCAAAAAAGTGGAACTGTTGATCTCGAGAAAAGAATGATTCTGTTCATTCTTTTTGCCACATAACACTGTTCATTTCACTCATGAAACAAGCACCATTATTGACAGTTTTATTATTCTGATATTTTGATTGTAATAAATCATTCAATAACTCCAAATCTAAACCCCAGAGGCTAAGAAATGATGGGCAGGGAAATATGTGTTGAATTGAATTTTGGGACATGTCTTGTTAACGGTTGCCCACGGCTAGAAAAAGACATCAGTGTCATCATGCTATGACATCTGAACACAAACAATCACAAGTCCCCTCATCCACATCGATCATTTGAGTGCCTCATGATTTAAAAGACGGCACGAGTGAGAGACAGAGAAAGAAGACAAAGAACACATGGTAAAGGTATGCTAGTAATTTATTGAAAACTGACTGTTTCTTTCTTCTTTTGTGCGATAATAATTTCTCATCTGCAGTTTTTTTAGCCTCACATATCATTATCACCTATACTGCTCAAGATAACGAAGAGAAACTATATCAGCACACTTCTCTCACTTCAACCCACAAGTGTCTGATTATGCTCTGTTAGACCGAGCTGGCAATGCTGAACTCAGACTCATGTCATTTTATACAGAACATAAAGGCAAAAGAGGACATCTGGTCATTTTAAACTTCTTTGATATAAACATGGAAGTGCCTTTATAAATAGAGAAAATGTGCTTGGCTGCGGGCATTCAATAGTAGTCTTTGTTAAAATAAGACATTCACAATACTCAACAGGATCGAGTCTTGAAATGCTATCCTTTTGAAACCTCGGATGTCCAAATTTGCTGTTTTTCGGGAAATGGAAAAACAATTTACTTTTTAAATGATTAAATACTTTGTTGTCAAAGTTGACAAGCACTGGTTATACTGGTTAAATATTTGCAAACCCAATGACAAACATAAAGGGTGACAAACAATAATGAAAATCCCTTTTTTATGTAAAGAAATCCAAAGAGGTCCATACTGCTTCTATTTGCTTTTATTTATAATACAGTTATTTGTATTCCATACAGTAAGATCAGCTCCGACATAAAGTATGATTTATTTATAGATAGAGGTCCTTTTTATTTCTATTTGCAGCCTTGCATCTGACCTGCGTTTTAAGCCATGCAGCATTATACTGTATACCCAAGTTGACATTGACTCTATATCCTCTATTCATTTGCGTTTCAGAGCAGGCCTTTTGACTTCATTAGAAAGCACTAACCAGACCGCCGAGCAGCAGCCAATGTGCTTAGTAATGATTGCAATAAAAATGTACACCACCCCTGAAATTAATCCGTTATGAATAAAGGAGAAATCAATGAGTTATCCGAGGGAAGGGAGAGAGAGATAAAGGGATGGACGCGTGCGGCAGAATGGAGAGAGCACACGATCGCAAGCAAGAATGGAAATGAAGATATGGGCACAGGTTAAGATTAGAGAGGTTTCTGTGGCTGTGCTGATAAAATCCTATAGGCTTGTTGTGCTTTCATGTATACAACTTCACACGTATTGGAGGACAAGGTAAAACAGAGGAAGAGAGACGGAAAGGCCAAATCCATTACATTGAGGTAGAAAGAGGCTCGCACACACACGCAGGCCGTGGTGGGTTATCTCTGACCGCTGTGTCCTTGTAAACACAAAGCAATTATGCTGAAGACACAACAGAAACATTTAGAAATGGTTCAATCCTTGCCTCCGCCCACTCTGAGAATGAGAGGAACAGCTCTGAGATGAGCCAATGTTATGACAGACTAAATCCAATAATGAGTTGGAAAAAGTCCCGATACTTGGACAGTTAACTTTAAGTATGACTTTAACAGAAAATGTTTCTATTATCATGCCTGTTTGCTAAAAAGATTACATCTATAAATGTTTTAGACTGTGGAATTTAAGCACAAACTGTACTTTTACAGTTTATCGATTTTGTGTCGTAATAGGAATATCACACTGTAGTGGTCACTATCCTTTAGCCGTCCTGTCAAAATTGTAACAGAAAAGCTTAACGGTCTGGTTTAGCATTCATTCATTCATTCATTCATTTTCTACCGCTTATCCGGGGCCGGGTCGCGGGGGCAGCAGTCTAAGCAGAGATGCCCAGACATCCCTCACCCTAGACACTTCCTCCAGCTCTTCCGGGGGGACACCGAGGCGTTCCCAGGCCCGCCGGGAGACATAGTCCCACCAGCGTGTCCTAGGTCTTCCCCGGGGTCTCCTCCCGGTCGGACGGGCCCGGAGCACCTTCCGGGGAAGGCGTCCAGTAGGCATCCGTAACAGATGCCCAAGCCACCTCAGCTGACCCCTCTCGATGTGGAGGAGCAGCGGCTCTACTCCGAGCTCCTCCCGGGTGACCGAGCTTCTCACTCTGGTTTAGCAATTTGTTTTAAATAAATATTTGTATATGTGGTTGCTCACAGACCACCCACAGTCTATTCATTGACCATCTGAGTCCTGAGCAAACGTCCAAGAGAACCCACAACATGAATTAGATTTGAACGCAGCATCTTTATTTTAATTAACATTATTCAAAATGAATAAAGTGACATATTTCTCACTGGCTGCCAGGACAAATGTTTCATTCAACACCCACCACTTTACTGTAATTTACTCAGAGTACAAAATGTCCCTAATTTGCTCAACAGAAATGTTTAATTTAGGTCCCATTACTGTAAACCCACATCAAGTTTCTTAATAAACTTGACAAATTGCCAAGTGTAAACAAAGCTTTTGAAAAATTAATTTTTAAAACAACTATGCCCTATTCTTTTTATTACTGAAGATTTTAACAATATCCATCTCTGCTCCGCGGCCTACCAATGCTCATGATGGGTCAATATAGACAACTTAAAGGTGCTGTGTGTCCTTTTATGGAGGATCTATTGACAGCAATGCAACGAAGGATACATAACTATGTCTTCAGAGGTGTATAAAGACCTAATTTAATGAAGTGTTATGTTTTCATTACCTTAGAATGAGCTATTTCTATGTACATACACTGCAAGTACCCTTACATTAAATTCGCCATTTTGTTTCCACAGTAGTCCTAAATGGACAAACTGCACCAGAGCGTGTTTCATAAATATGTCATCTTCTTCGGAAAGAATACAAAATTTGACAACATCTTTGTGCCGCCGTAGTGCTTCGAAAGGGAGGGGTGGAGCGAGCCCCAATCATAAGCCTATAAACAAGAACATTGCTGTTTTTTTACTCAAACAAAGACTGATACATAAAAAGCCAATTTTTTTCCAACATCTGTGGGCTACATAAAAACAGAAGTCAATGCTCTACACATATCTTCATGACACCAGATCATTTTGAAAGTTCTGCCGTGTTTTTCTGAGTTGACTGTTATCGCTTTGTTGTCAAACCTGTGTTTGACATTTTTGAAGGATACATTTTAAAAGCAATAAAATGCTTTAGGGCAGAAAGACGCTTTCAACTCATCTCTGCAACATCACCTTTTGATTTATATACACGATGTTATGTTTGCAATTCTTAGTTCAGTTTTTTAACCTTGTTTGTTATGTTTTGAGTTAGAAAAATCACAGAGCGCAGACAATACAATGGATTGTCAGACTCTATTGAATATGACAATCATGCAGTCTAGCAGTTAAAATTCAACTGGTGAATTTCTCAAACTTGAGTTGGTGATTAAAGAATGCCGTTTAATACAGAAACTAACAATGAAGTCCAAAACTCTTGAGTGTTCTAATGAAAAGGCGTAAATCTCAAATGTTTCCAATGTAATAACAAATATGTTCATAATGTTTTAACTTGAGGTTGAATCAAAACATTAACAGAAGGTCATATTAGTTTAAAAACCAATATTGTAGGCAAAGGATATGTTTGATCATTGACCTTGACATAAGTGGATACTTTTAAATATTTCTTATTAAACTAAAACCTTATTTCAAGGTTTAATCTGCATTATAAATCACATTTAATGTAGATTCTACTGATGTCTTCTACACTTTCAAGTGCATGGCATTGAGACAGACCATGATTCATCTACACACACACACACATTTTCTGTCAATAAATAGGAGGTTCACATAGTCTCGGTGCTCATACTTTGTTATACTATCAGGGTATAAGCTAACTTCACAGAAGTCAAACATGGACGGTCTTACTCCAGCTGCTACAGTTTTCAAGATCCAACTTTCTCTCTGCATTACTTATGGAGTCTGAAAGCATACGACCAAGATACAAGTTTTCATTCAGCAGCAGCATTTTAATAAAATAACGCTACAAGCGTGCATGCCTGGCTCTGTCTGACATATGAAATATACAGCTTTCAAGTTATAGAGCAGGGAGATGTTAGCCTCAAACGATGGCAAACAAAAAAACTCATTTGTGTTCTAAAACTGCCGTAGCAGCTGAGAAACGTCACCGCTGAAATTAAAGAGTCCGTCGTTTGATTTTGAATACTTAGCTTAGCTTAGGTTTTGCCAAGGGGGTTCTATACCTGGTGAATCTGTTTGCATTCTTCACTCATCTCAATGGCTGTCGCTCAGCTGATCCGAGACCAAACTAAAGTGGTAAAACATCTAAATATAATATATTGTATAGTAAAAAAATGTGGGGATTATATTTTGCTAGGATAAAAACACTGCTTTAAAATAAGTTTTGAAGTCTAATGCGAACCGGCCAAACCTTGTCCCTCAGGTGTTTTTTTCAACACCCAAATACAATACATGTACCCATGGTTTCTGGAATTTAGTTTTCTTGGTGTTCCCAGGGGTCACGTTACAAAATCAATAAATGAAAAACCTAACATTACTTATGATTGGTTTAAAATTGGTTTAAAACTGATGCTTATTATTAAAGAGATGGACATTTTAACAACTAGCCTTCTTCATTATAGTAGACCTCCAAGGTCAAATATAAAACTTTGAATCAGCGGTTTGATAAAAGAAAAGCTATTTTCCCAACCCTCAAATTATGCTGCGACTCTCTGATTTCTGTTAAGTTGATTCATCTAACAACTACTTTATACATGCACTGCAGCATATAAGAGTTTCTCTTTTTATGAACTTGGCATTTCTTTTTACACAAACTCTGTGAATATTGTACTTACATAGTACATTGACAACCTCTGTCATGCATGCCTAACAAAATTGCTGTTTTGTTAAACTGTCAGATGTTTCATTATTTCTGTCCATTTAAAAGGATATATTGATCTTTGTGGTGAAAAGGGTTGATATTTTTCTTTTGATTTAGTGTTGTATTAGGACTACATAAAGTTGCTCTTTAGAAGAACAATTTCTCTTAGATCTACGTATATTACTTCTGGCATAATAATGCTGTTCGGAATAAATGCAACTGGGTCAGTACAGCGATGTAACAGCTGACAAGTCAGCTGACAGAACAACAAATATCTTGATTTTACGATTTGAAGCAAACCAAAACAAACTAAAGGAAACAGAGGCAAACTGTTAAATTGTGTAAATTAGCTTTTGTAAAATATAAATTAATTTTGTTAATCTCACTTGAGGAAAAACATCTGTATATTGACAAATAAACAATAAATGTGTAATATGGTGGATATATGTAGAACACAAACTGTTAATTAAATATTTTATGTTATTTATATCTATAAATAAGAGAGCATAAGAGAGATTTATCATCATTGTCAGTGGTTTCTTTTTTTTGCTGTCACAACATGCGATATAAAGTCATGTACGGTATATTTAAATTTGTCAACTATGCCAGCAACTGGAAAAATGCAATCTGAATAGAGAATATGAACAAATACATGTTACATTACATCAAACACTCTGAAAAGTTTAAACAGAAAGCAAAAGCCATGAAATGGAACAAATGAGAGATAAGAGAGACCATTACCGTTTTAACATTTAGTGATAACCAGTGCAACACGGTCTCACTGTTGATTAGGATGAACACAACCGTGCAGCAATGTAGCACGTACACTGCAAAAATGACTTTCTTACTCAGTCTTTTTTTCTTGTTTTCCAGAAAAAGTGTCTAAAGATTCTTGAATCAAGAAGTATTTTCTTGATGAGCAAACTGACCTAAGAAAATAAGTCCTATTTTTAGTAAAACAAATATGAAATTTCACTGAGTTTGTGCTTAAAACAAGCAAATAAATCTGCCAATAGGGGAAAAAAAGAATCTTGAATTAAGGTTTACCTTTTTCTTAGTCACTCAATTCAAGATTATATATCTTTGCTCAGCAAGAAAATACTTCTTGATTCAAGAATGTTTAGATTTCGTTACTAAGACTAAGTAAGAAAGTCATTTTTTGCAGTGTACCTACTGCCTCACTGGCATCACGGAGAGAGCTGGACCATTGCACTGTTACAGCTGCTCTGAACTAACAAAAGCCTAACAAAGACTGACAGCAGGCAAGAGCCTTTCACTAAAAGTTCACACAAAGTTCAATCTCTTTACCTGAACTTGATTTAGGTGGCTTATGTAACTGACAGGTCCTCGTATTCTTAAACACCTGTAACGCCCTGCTGTTTATAAACATGATATTTGCACTTCATCAAAGGGAAAGCATCTGATTCAAAGTTTTAAAATATAGCTATTAGTTAATAGTTAAACATTACACAAAACTGCAAAATCATAATCTAGTGACAGAAGTCAAACCCGCGACTGACTGTTCATTAAACTCACTTGACCATGGGGTCACAAAGCCATGGGTTCGATTCCCAGGAAACACAAAACTGAAGAGATGCAAACATTGACTTCAAAGGCCACAGAACTTCTCATTTCCAGCGTTCGGATCTTCCACGCGTGCAACATTCGGTTATGGACGCATTTGATGCATGCACGCTACGACTGCGTTGGACTTAAATAAGGCATGTTATTCTCAGAATATCTGACAATTGAAAGAAAAGTTAGCATTTACAAAAAGATCATAGATTTATTTTAACACATCTGAAATGCATTTGTTTGAGCTATTGTTTTTTTTTATTTATATGGCAACATACAATTTTCCCCATTTTAATTGGCCTATCCAGTCATTAACGTGGGAGGACTTGTTCCGCCCGGACCCTTATGTCGCCTTGCTCCTGCTATATGTAAAGCATTAACCAACACTTTACAACATCTATTATTAAAGTCAACAATAAGACTACAAATTGGCCTCTTGACTTACTACACACCTGTGGATAGCTTAAGTGCTGTAATCAAAGTGAATTCAAATCTGATGCAGAGACGTGTCTCTAGACACTGTGTATGAATACTCGAAGAAGGCTTTTGACATTTATGAAGGCTCTCAGACTGCACGCTTTTATATTTCCTGGTAACAGTGATCCGGGCATGCAGAATGCAAATGCGTTAGAAGTAAATCATGCAGTCCGTTGCACAACGTACATATGGAAAGGTAATGCACATACACACACACACACACACACACACAAAGATATAATAACATCATCTCAAACCAATATCTTGCTGCACCAACGCAATAGATTAATAAAAGACAATATGGGCTTGAACGAAATAAAGGGACCCGAGAGACTGAAATTGCACAGGTAAACAAGAGACAGATAGATTACGTTTTCGCAAAGTAAAATAAGTTGTTCTTCTCTCTCCCTGGCTCTCTCCTCCCCTCTCTCTCTCTTCCTTTATATATTTCCATCTATCTTTCCTGATTTGATCACTTAGCCTCTCCTTGTTTTGCTCCCTCTCTCGCACTCCCTTCCTCTCTCTCTCTCTCTCTCTCTCTCTCTCTCTCTCTCTCTCTCTTTAACTCGATTATAGTGCACTGAAGACAGTAAGATGGTGTCAGACACAAACCAGGAGAAACGCTGCCCATCTGGAGCATGGCGGTGTCCATCTGATTTGTACCACAGCATATGTCATCAGAACAAGAGGGGTGCAGAACTGAACTGTGAAATCGTGCCGTGCCACTGGGGTTCAGATTTGGGAACCTTTCAGAATTAAATTACGAGTGCCTTTTAAATTCAAATCTAGTTCCTTTATTTTGATTCTATTTCAGCAACTCAAATCGAAAGAAGTGGTATCATTGAATGATGGAGGTACATTTAATTTCTTTGAATGTCAAATTTTCATTGCTTAACAATGTTGAACAGTTTTGAGAAATATGAAGCTAGAAAAAAGTAATTAAATAAGCAATTTTTTCTCACAAAAGTATGCAGAGTTCATGAGTCACGTCGTATATTTACAATGTTTTCCATCCCTGGTTGTAAACTATAATTCAACATCTGACTCTCTTATGTGCTGGAATCACTTTAAGAGTAAGTAACATTAGATCATGAAAATAACATTTCATGCAGTGTGTTACAAGTTGTAAGTCCGAAGGTAAATAAATAACAAAGTTATTGGCTTGCAAAAAAAGAGTCTCTAACCGCCGCGTATCTACGTCACTGGAAATAGTCCCCGCCTACGTTTTGCTGGGACTGCCACAAAAACTTCAGTCTCCTCACCTAAATACTGTCGCTCGTTCGTGATGCGTGTGCATCATGTCCAGAACCTGTGTTCTGCATATCAAAAAAATGTCCATCTTCTTTAAACTACCAAAGGTAGAACTTCTGAGGAAACAATGGTTACAATTCATTTTTCAAACAACTCCAAAGGAATATAACCCCAGGGTTTTACTGCGCGCGCGTCATTTCACTGAAGATTGCTTCAATAATCTTGGTGCGTTCACTGCAGGATATGTTAAATGACTATCCTTGAAAGAGGACTTTATGTGGAGCAGTTAGCTCCACCGAATCAAAACCTGAAAGTGTGACTTTTTATTTTTGTCTTAACTTAAATTAATATTTGTGTACCTTATGTCTGTGTTTAGCTAATGCATATAACACTAACGTTAACATGTACCGTTATTTCTGGGGTATTACAGTTTGTATATCTAGCTATGAACTCGGCTAATTTAAGTGTTCACTCTATTAACTCTGAAAGTATTTATTTCAAGAACTGTTACTAGAGAAATGTAAATGTCCTTTTTACACCTATATGGGGTGAAACTAAGATCATCTTTAAAAACGTTGAATTTCTAAAATGCTCTTTGTAACATAACAATGCACAGTAAAGACGAAATCATATTATTATTAACGCATTAACAGCATTTTAAGCTCGCAGATAGGAGGGGTTAGACGGATGATTTGCGGAAACGAATCATTTGAGAGTCAGTCAAGAAGTATGGTAAGAATAACTGCCTTTTATTACTACATAATAGTGTTTTTACACCTTGTATGTACATAAACTTGTTGTTGGACACTCCATAAACCAAAGTAGGACTTAAAAATCCAAAGTTATGTACTCTTTAAAACGTAAGCTGGCGTTTAACTGGTCTTACTGGTCGTCCCCAACGGCAAAGCTGGCTTTTAGTTGCTTTAGTTGGATAAGATTGTTTGCCTAAAACCCTCTAAAAATCTCTTTGGCTTCCTCACCTTAGGAAAGGTTTTACTCACCCTCAAGTCATTCCAAACCTGTTTAACCTTCTTTCTTCTACAGAAAACACGAAAAATGTATTTTGAATAACATTGGTAACACTGGCGCTTATTGACTTGCCTTTTTCATAAATTATATGAATACATCATGAGTCATGACAGAATTTATATTTTTATATGTAACCCTATCTTGACCAGCCTATTTATGGATGGTTCTGAAATTATATTAAATGACCAATGTTCAAAGCTGTTGTAAAATAGGTGCTATATGCACTGTGACAGCACATCAAATGGATTTTTCATCAATTTATCAATCCACTATGTTGCTTGGCAACCGTAAAATACTGCATTCCATAATACTTGGAGGATGTGCTTTTACTTTGAATTATGCCTAACAACAGCCCTTTAACCATGGCCAAATCACTGTAATACAGGCCATTTAATGTCCTATTGCTTCAAAATTTATAGAAGTACAAAGGGAAATATCAGCAACCAAATGTTATTTCCAAATGTTTCTTATACTAAGTATATCTGTAACCCTCTTTAAAATACATGCTTAGTTTTATTTGTTAGAAACATAAACCACAATTCTAGCAATGCTAGTCCATGAAGGAAATAGTAAGGGAGAGTCTAAAGTGTATGGAGGGTCAACCAATAGAAAAGAATTCAACCAAACTGATAAATATCTTAATGATTAACTAAGAATTCTAAATATCAAGGCAGTTGAAGAAAAAGAAAAAATTGAACTTTTTATTAAAACATATACAAACATTTGCATTTATACTGGTGGCACACACAACCTTGCACAACTCATTTCGTATTAGGCATTTCAACATTACATCCTAACATTTGGATTACTACAAGTAAAACGTTATTTTAAATCAAACCTTGACTGCTTCTCTTTTTTGTTTTGACACTTTCTGCTACAGTTATTTCCTAGTTCAAGCATGAACCCTTCTTTCTTATTCTACCCCCAATCTGTGTTCTAAACCATGGCTAAATAGGTTTTTACCGATAAAAGCTGGCAAGACACCACCCTGTAACTTCCTTGCAGATTGTCTTTGTTAAACCGCTTCAATGCCACTGTGTTCAGATTCTTTCTCTCCACACTGTGTGAACTTTAAAGATTAGTGCGCGAAAAAAATTCTTAATTTCGTTCTTAATTTGTATGCTTTTACATTTACCAGTTGAACAAAAGTTTTTAGCAAATCTGTCCCACAATATAAAATGATAAAAATGTACAAAGACATATTGGAGCTTGATAGATTTCAAGTTCAAGTTGAGCTTCATTGTCATTCCGCTACATGTGGGGACATACAGTCGAACGAAATGTCGTGCCTCACAGGACCACAGTGCTACATACTGTAAATACAGACATACAACAGTGGAGTGAACAAGAATGAACCTATTCACAAACTAACCAATTTACTGAGAGAGTGACTATAAATATAGTACAGTCTATATGCAAATGCTACAAATAAATACTGTACATGTGCAAGAAGAACATTGTTAACATTGTAAGTCAGGCAGCTAGGGAACAGTGCAAGATGAATTGCAGTGCAAGCATGCAAACATTGTACGTGTTTTTGAGTCTTTTGAGAGATTATGTACACACAATAGAGTTTGTGTGAAAAGTGTCTAGTGCACATAGAGGAGAGCGTGTTACCACAGGTTGTTTTGAAGGCCCACTCACCTGTACTCATTGCACAAAAAGGGATTTGTATGGGTTTCAGAGGGGGCAGGTTGAATTGAGTTCAGGGCTCTCACAGCCTGGGGAAAATGCTGTTTAGCAGGTTGGAGAAGCGGGCTCTGTTGCTCTGGTATCGTCTTCCTGATGGTAGGAGCTGGAAGAGACTACGAGATGGGTGGGAGGGGTCCTTCATGATACTGTTGGCTTTCCTGGAGCATCCTGTGAGGAAAATGTCCATGATAGAGGGGAGGGGGGCACCGATGATCTTTTCAGCTGTGTTAACTGACCTCTGGAGGGTCTTGCGATCTGCTGCACTAGAGTTTCCATACCAGTCAGTGATGCCAGACAGGTCAGCACACTCTCGATAGTTCCCCTGTTGAATTAGGAGAGGGTGGTTTGAGGGAGACTTTTTCTTTTTAGCCAGCGGAGAAGGTGTAGACGTTGTTATGCCTTCTTGGAGAGTGACGTGGTTTTGGTGGTCAAGGTGAGATGCTCTGTGATGTGCACCCCTAGGAATTTAGTACTGCTGACTCTTTCCACAGTTGTGCTGTCAATAGTAAGTGGGGGGATGGTCAGTCGAGTTTCTCCTGAAGTCCATCACAACCTCCTTTGACTTCTCCACATTGAGGGACAGTTTGTTTGTGCCACAACATACCGCCAGCTATGCCACTTCCTATCTGTAGTGTGTTTCATCGTTGTTGCTGATGAGACCTACCACCGTTGTGTGAACTTGATGATGTGGTTGGAGCTGAACTTGGCAGTACAGTCATGAGTCAGCAGCATGAAGAGCAGCGGGCTGAGCATACAGCCTGGTGGGGCACCTTTGCTCAGTGTGGTAGTGCTTGAGTTGTTGTGGCCAACTCAGACTGACTGAGGTCTTCCGGTTAGAAAGTCCAGGACCCAATCAGAGAGGGAATTGTTAAAGCTAAGCAGGTTAAGTTTATTGGTGAGCTATTGTGAAATTAATGTGTTGAATGGTTTGAAATATTGATGCATGAATCACAGTTGATTCAATATTCTCATTCTGTGTTCCAGCATAGGGGTGTTGACCATAAGAGTGAGTAGGCCAAACATAGAGGCCCATAAAATGTTTTGCCAAAGCCTGCTTCAACATCTCTAAGCCACAGGACACACAAAGGTAATAAGACTCCAGGGAATAACTCATGCAGAACATTTTTCACTGGTCTCTGTTCTTATGTACTTGCGCACACATGTACACAAGAACTGTCAGAACTGAATCTACTGTATTGTAACCCATGACCTCCATCGACTGCCGCTTGTGTGTGCACACTGGTGTACTCGAGGGGTTTCTCTAAAATCTTTCAGGGGACTTTCCACTCAGATGAGCATTTACTCAGCATTATGACATCACATCAGAACTACAGGCTTTGTTTAGTAGGGAAAGGAATGAGTGGTAGTAAAACCAGGAGGAGAGAAAACATGGAGATTAGGACAGTACAAAGGATTCCACATTTTCAACCTAAAGACTCTTCAAAGTTGATTTATAGCCATATTACGATTTCTGCTTTCATTACAGTAATGGCTGAATCAGTGGACAAGTCATTGACTAATTGGGTTTAATGTTCTCTTTATTCCCTCCTCATTTTAAAATAGGTATCTTACCATTTTTTTCAGCCTTATTTTCACCCGCTTCATTCCGGCTGTGTAGACATTTTGCCTTATGCTAAACAGCATTGGACTTTTAAATATGGTTAAGACCTCTGATCAACAACAATTTATTATAGTCATTTCAGTATATACAGTAAGTGAACTGTTGTGTTGTGCAGTATGATGATGTCTCTTTAAACCAGTCCACTGCTTGGAACCATGTGACTTTCATGCTTATGAGAGAGATGTCCATAATAAAAGAAATCGATAATAAGCTCAGCTAATTTTTACCGATTTAGCACACAGAGGACGAATAGAAATATATTAGGAGGAAATAGACTCAGATCTTCTTGGAGGATCCAATCCTCAGCCATTATGAGTCTTCCAAACATTTGACTTCCAAATATACTATATTTATGAAACCTTGTTACCTCGCCCCCTCCTGCCAGGCTTAATAATTACTGTTAAGAGGGACAGTAATACAGACTTGGGCAGGCTGGGTAATTCTTTGGGTAAATTTCACTCTATATGACTGCAGGTTAAGATTTAATCGCTGGTGTGCATTTCTTTTTGCTGATACGTCGGAAGCAGTACGTTCCGTGAATCAGAAAAGAAGGAAAACAAGACCGAATTCAAATTGCATTTTTTCTACATTCAGTATCTTAGTGGTGTTGGTTAAGCCGTCCTGATGCAAGATGCTTAGAGTAAGGGATTTGCTCAGAAATCTGAGTGAATTGTAGGGGTAAATCATTATTCAGCAGGTGAGTACTTCCATGCTTGGAACGTTCATATCTAACACAGGCGTCTGAGATACGTGCAATATGTGTGACCTACGTTTGGCCGTCAGGTGCTTCTCGTGGGAGGCATCCGTTTTAGATGGGTGTTACACTCTCTCTTTCTTTGTTATCTAACCCTATGGTTGCTCTCCCTTGTGGGCCATTTACACTGGATGTGCTTTTGTGTTCAAAACGGTTAGATCAAGAGAAAGGGAGCAAAATGTTTTCCCTATTTCAGGCATGAACACTGAGTATAAATAATATAATGAATAGCAACAGACAAAAAAGCAAAATGTGAATGCTGCCTGTGCTTTCTTACTGTTTTGTGGTAGAATAAAGGGTCATAGGAGAAAAAAGGGTTCAGAACCCAAGGGTTAAAGAGTAAACAGACTGCTGAATAAAGTATTTTTATTAAAAGGAGAAGTAAGGAAAAGATACGAGACCTTTCTGTACTCCTTTATCAGATAAATTCAGTCACATTGAATAGTCTCACCAGGATAACATCAACAGATTAAATTTATGGTCTAAAGGAAACATTCCAGTTTCTCTCTGACAGATAAACTACCTGGGGAAAGAATTACACTGAATCCTGGGAGCTCAGTTGCATTCTGTTCGTTCCAAATCACATGAGATTGCGTGTCCCGCTTTTCAATGCAGACCTTTTCAGGCACGGGGTGGTAGTGGAAAATATTGCTTTAACTGATAAATGGCTTTAGAATCGCTCTTGCTTTACATGTGGAGATAATTACACATCCGCAACTGCTTCAAGACAACCTGAAACGGCATTCACAAACCAGTTTGTCTCTGCGTTTCTGGGTAAATGAGAAAAAAACAGTTCTTAAATCCAGATAAATTTAATAAGATATATTAAGACTTGTCTTATAAAAGAAAATATAAGAATTAACGTATAAGAGATTGCAAACAAATCAAAAATCATGGGGAAAACTTACATTTAGATTTATGTTTTTCTTATGAGCCTATTTTCGGATTCTTTTTTGAAAACATAAACATACTTAATTTCTATATTTAGGGCCCGAGCACGAAAGAGCAAGCCCCTGGCTTGCTCTGCAGTGCAGAGCCCTATTGTTTCTGTGTTGTTTATTATTAGGGCCCGAGCACGAAAGAGCAAGCCACCGGCTTGCTCTGCAGTGCAGAGCCCTATTGTTTCTGTGTTGTTTATTATTATTCTTCTTCCGAATCCGCTTTGATCGATAATTTGAAGGCCTAAACATGCTCTAAAACTCACAATACTTTGCACGCGCATCAGACGTTGCAGAACTTGGCGTTTGATATGGGTTTTAAAACTAGGCGTGGCAAAATGGCTCTCTAGCGCCACCTAGAACTGCCCAGACCGATCCGCAAAAGGTACATGCACCAAACTTGGTAGACACGTGTAACACCCCGGATCATGAAGAAAAGCCTCTTGGGGCATATCCCTAAACCGAACAGGAAATCCGTTATTTTAAATTTTCTGTGTTATTGCGCAATATTTTGCAATTTTAAGCTGTCGTACTTTAACGAACTCCTCCCAGAGTTTTTATCCGATCGACATCATATTGGTGTCATTCTCATCTTAAGGCCTTTGTGACGCTAAATTGCGGAGATCTAGAGTTTTCATGGGGAATCGTGACCCTGGCGGCCTGCCAAAGTTTGGCGTTTTTTCATGAACAGGAAGTTGATGTAACTCAGGCATTCAATGTCCAACAGGCCACAGACTTCACACATTTGAACAAAGTCCTGGCCTGAATACATCTACATGGCATCTACATCTCCATTCATATACAGTTATAGCGCCACCTGCAGGAATCAGGAAATGGCATGTTTTATACAGTTTTTAAATGCTCATAGAGATTCAAACAGGAAGTTGATGTAACTCAGGCATTGAATGTCCTACAGGCCACAGACTTCATACATTTGTTCAAAGTCCTGGCCTGAATACATCTACATGGTAATATTCCAATAGTTATAGCGCCACCAGCTGGCAATAGGAATTATGACACGTAAAAATAAATAACAAATACTACTGTAATTCGCCAGCATTAATTGTATCACCATTATTTTCTTTTTTTCTCTACATGGCAATATCCAGATACAGTTATAGCGCCACCTGCAGGAAACAGGAAATGGCATGTTTTTAACTGCTCGTACAGATTCATACAGGTCAGCCTCATATTTGAACAGTATAGCCAGTGTGATCTTCACACCTTTGCGATGGTACATTGAAATCTGCTGACATTCTTTGAGGGGCGTGTCCGTGGTGGCCTGACAAAGTTTGATGTTTCGCCATGAAACATGAAGCTACAGTAACTCAGGCACACGATATCCGACCGGCCTCACACTTCACGTGTTCGACGAGAGTCCTGTCCTGAACGCATATCCACGTAAGTGTTCACCAAAAGTCATGGCGCCACCAGCTGGCAATAGGAAATATTGCAGGAAACATGAAGCTACAGTAACTCAGGCACACGATATCCATCCAGCCTCACACTTCACATGTTTGATAATAGTCCTGGCCTGAACACATATCCATGTCAGTAGACCTTTAGTAATAGCGCCACCAGCTGGCAATAGGAAATATGGCACAGAAAAATCTATAATGAAACTCCCTTTATGCAAGTTGCATACCTTTCATTGTTCCTGATTCCGACGGTTGTGGTTGAACATGGTTGCGGTGCATGCCCGAGGGCCCGCACATCGCTGCTCGCAGCTTTAATTATTAGGGCCCGAGCACGAAAGAGCAAGCCACCGGCTTGCTCTGCAGTGCAGAGCCCTATTGTTTCTGTGTTGTTTATTATTAGGGCCCGAGCACGAAAGAGCAAGCCACCGGCTTGCTCTGCAGTGCAGAGCCCTATTGTTTCTGTGTTGTTTATTATTATTATTATTATTATTATTATTATTATTCCGAATCCGCTTTGATCGATAATTTGAAGGCCTAAACATGCTCTAAAACTCACAATACGTTGCACGCGCATCAGACGTTGCAGAACTTGGCGTTTGAAATGGGTTTTAAAACTAGGCGTGGCAAAATGGCTCTCTAGCGCCACCTAGAACTGCCCAGACCGATCCGCAAAAGGTACATGCACCAAACTTGGTAGACACGTGTAACACCCCGGATCATGAAGAAAAGCCTCTTGGGGCATATCCCTAAACCGAACAGGAAATCCGTTATTTAAAATTTTCTGTGTTATTGCGCAATATTTTGCAATTTCAAGCTGTCGTACTTTGACGAACTCCTCCTAGAGTTTTTATCCGATCGACATCATATTTGTGTCATTCTCATCTTAAGGCCTTTGCGACGCTAAATTGCGGAGATCTAGAGTTTTCATGGGGAATCGTGACCCTGGCGGCCTGCCAAAGTTTGGCGTTTTTTCATGAACAGGAAGTTGATGTAACTCAGGCATTCAATGTCCCACAGGCCACAGACTTCACACATTTGAACAAAGTCCTGGCCTGAATACATCTACATGGCATTTACATCTACATCTCCATTCATATACAGTTATAGCGCCACCTGCAGGAATCAGGAAATTGCATGTTTTATACAGTTTTTAAATGCTCATAGAGATTCAAACAGGAAGTTGATGTAACTCAGGCATTGAATGTCCTACAGGCCACAGACTTCATACATTTGTTCAAAGTCCTGGCCTGAATACATCTACATGGTAATATTCCAATAGTTATAGCGCCACCAGCTGGCAACAGGAATTATGACACGTAAAAATAAATAACAAATACTACTGTAATTCGCCAGCATTAATTGTATCACCATTATTTTCTTTTTTTCTCTACATGGCAATATCCAGATACAGTTATAGCGCCACCTGCAGGAAACAGGAATTGGCATGTTTTTAACTGCTCGTACAGATTCAAACAGGTCAGCCTCATATTTGAACAGTATAGCCAGTGTGATCTTCAGACCTTTGTGATGGTACATTGAAATCTCCTGACTTTCCTTTGAGGGGCGTGTCCGTGGTGGCCTGACAAAGTTTGATGTTTCGCCATGAAACATTAAGCTACAGTAACTCAGGCACACGATATCCTACCGGCCTCACACTTCACGTGTTCGACGAGAGTCTTGTCCTGAACGCATATCCACGTCAGTGTTCACCAAAAGTCATAGCGCCACCAGCTGGCAATAGGAAATATTGCAGGAAACATTAAGCTACAGTAACTCAGGCACACAATATCCATCCGGCCTCACACTTCACATGTTTGATAATAGTCCTGGCCTGAACACATATCCATGTCAGTAGACCTTAAGTAATAGCGCCACCAGCTGGCAATAGGAAATATGGCACAGAAAAATCTATAATGAAACTCCCTGTATGCAAGTTGCATGCCTTTCATTGTTCCTGATTCCGACGGTTGTGGTTGAACATGGTTGCGGTGCATGCCCGAGGGCCCGCACATCGCTGCTCGCAGCTTTAATTATTATTCTTCTTCTTCTGATGCCGCTTTGATCGATAATTTGAAGGCCTAAACATGCTCTAAAACTCACAATACTTTGCACGCGCATCAGACGTTGCAGAACTTGGCGTTTGAAATGGGTTTTAAAACTAGGCGTGGCAAAATGGCTCTCTAGCGCCACCTAGAACTGCCCAGACCGATCCGCAAAAGGTACATGCACCAAACTTGGTAGACACGTGTAACACCCCGGATCATGAAGAAAAGCCTCTTGGGGCATATCCCTAAACCGAACAGGAAATCCGTTATTTTAAATTTTCTGTGTTATTGCGCAATATTTTGCAATTTTAAGCTGTCGTACTTTGACGAACTCCTCCCAGAGTTTTTATCCGATCGACATCATATTGGTGTCATTCTCATCTTAAGGCCTTTGCGACGCTAAATTGCGGAGATCTAGAGTTTTCATGGGGAATCGTGACCCTGGCGGCCTGCCAAAGTTTGCCGTTTTTTCATGAACAGGAAGTTGATGTAACTCAGGCATTCAATGTCCCACAGGCCACAGACTTCACACATTTGAACAAAGTCCTGGCCTGAATACATCTACATGGCATCTACATCTACATCTCCATTCATATACAGTTATAGCGCCACCTGCAGGAATCAGAAAATGGCATGTTTTATACAGTTTTTAAATGCTCATAGAGATTCAAACAGGAAGTTGATGTAACTCAGGCATTGAATGTCCTACAGGCCACAGACTTCATACATTTGTTCAAAGTCCTGGCCTGAATACATCTACATGGTAATATTCCAATAGTTATAGCGCCACCAGCTGGCAACAGGAATTATGACACATAAAAATAAATAACAAATAGTACTGTAATTCGCCAGCATTAATTGTATCACCATTATTTTCTTTTTGTCTCTACATGGCAATATCCAGATACAGTTATAGCGCCACCTGCAGGAAACAGGAAATGGCATGTTTTTAACTGCTCGTACAGATTCAAACAGGTCAGCCTCATATTTGAACAGTATAGCCAGTGTGATCTTCACACCTTTGTGATGGTACATTGCAATCTCCTGACTTTCTTTGAGGGGCGTGTCCGTGGTGGCCTGACAAAGTTTGATGTTTCGCCATGAAACATGAATCTACAGTAACTCAGGCACACAATATCCAACCGGCCTCAAACTTCACGTGTACGACGAGAGTCCTGTCCTGAACGCATATCCACGTCAGTGTTCACCTATAGTCATAGCGCCACCAGCTGGCAATAGGAAATATTGCAGGAAACATGAAGCTATATTGTAGCTGAGGCACACGATATCCATCCAGCCTCACACTTCACATGTTTGATAATAGTCCTGGCCTGAACACATATCCATGTCAGTAGACCTTTAGTAATAGCGCCACCAGCTGGCAATAGGAAATATGGCACAGAAAAATCTATAATGTAACTCCCTGTATGCAAGTTGCATACCTTTCACTGTTCCTCATGCCGACGGTTGTGGTTGAACATGGTTGCGGTGCATGCCCGAGGGCCCGCACATCGCTGCTCGCAGCTTTAATTAGGGCCCGAGCACGAAAGAGCAAGCCACCGGCTTGCTCTGCAGTGCAGAGCCCTATTGTTTCTGTGTTGTTTATTATTAGGGCCCGAGCACGAAAGAGCAAGCCACCGGCTTGCTCTGCAGTGCAGAGCCCTATTGTTTCTGTGTTGTTTATTATTATTATTCTTCTTCTTCTTCTGATGCCGCTTTGATCGATAATTTGAAGGCCTAAACATGCTCTAAAACTCACAATACGAAGCACGCGCATCAGACGTTGCAGAACTTGGCGTTTGATATGGGTTTTAAAACTAGGCGTGGCAAAATGGCTCTCTAGCGCCACCTAGAACTGCCCAGACCGATCCGCAAAAGGTACATGCACCAAACTTGGTAGACACGTGTAACACCCCGGATCATGAAGAAAAGCCTCTTGGGGCATATCCCTAAACCGAACAGGAAATCCGTTATTTTAAATTTTCTGTGTTATTGCGCAATATTTTGCAATTTCAAGCTGTCGTACTTTGACGAACTCCTCCCAGAGTTTTTATCCGATCAACATCATATTGGTGTCATTCTCATCTTAAGGCCTTTGCGACGCTAAATTGCGGAGATCTAGAGTTTTCATGGGGAATCGTGACCCTGGTGGCCTCCCAAAGTTTGGCGTTTTTTCATGAACAGGAAGTTGATGTAACTCAGGCATTAAATGTCCCACAGGCCACAGACTTCACACATTTGTTCAAAGTCCTGGCCTGAATACATCTACATGGCATCTACATCTACATCTACATTCAGATACAGTTATAGCGCCACCTGCAGGAATCAGGAAATGGCATGTTTTATACAGTTTTTAAATGCTCATAGAGATTCAAACAGGAAGTTGATGTAACTCAGGCATTGAATGTCCTACAGGCCACAGACTTCATACATTTGTTCAAAGTCCTGGCCTGAATACATCTACATGGTAATATTCCAATAGTTATAGCGCCACCAGCTGGCAACAGGAATTATGACACGTAAAAATAAATAACAAATACTACTGTAATTCGCCAGCATTAATTGTATCACCATTATTTTCTTTTTTTCTCTACATGGCAATATCCAGATACAGTTATAGCGCCACCTGCAGGAAACAGGAAATGGCATGTTTTTAACTGCTCGTACAGATTCAAACAGGTCAGCCTCATATTTGAACAGTATAGCCAGTTTGATCTTCAGACCTTTGTGATGGTAGATTGAAATCTCCTGACTTTCCTTTGAGGGGCGTGTCCGTGGTGGCCTGACAAAGTTTGATGTTTCGCCATGAAACATGAAGCTACAGTAACTCAAGTACACGATATCCGACCGGCCTCACACTTCACGTGTTCTACGAGAGTCCTGTCCTGAACGCATATCCACGTCAGTGTTCACCAAAAGTAATAGCGCCACCAGCTGGCAATAGGAAATATTGCAGGAAACATGAAGCTACAGTAACTCAGGCACACAATATCCATCCAGCCTCACACTTCACATGTTTGATAATAGTCCTGGCCTGAACACATATCCATGTCAGTAGACCATTAGTAATAGCGCCACCAGCTGGCAATAGGAAATATGGCACAGAATAATCTATAATGAAACTCCCTGTATGCAAGTTGCATACCTTTCATTGTTCCTGATTCCGACGGTTGTGGTTGAACATGGTTGCGGTGCATGCCCGAGGGCCCGCACATCGCTGCTCGCAGCTTTAATTATTATTATTATTCTTCTTCTTCTTCCGATGCCGCTTTGATCGATAATTTGAAGGCCTAAACATGCTCTAAAACTCACAATACTTTGCACGCGCATCAGACGTTGCAGAACTTGGCGTTTGATATGGGTTTTAAAACTAGGCGTGGCAAAATGGCTCTCTAGCGCCACCTAGAACTGCCCAGACCGATCCGCAAAAGGTACATGCACCAAACTTGGTAGACACGTGTAACACCCCGGATCATGAAGAAAAGCCTCTTGGGGCATATCCCTAAACCGAACAGGAAATCCGTTATTTAAAATTTTCTGTGTTATTGCGCAATATTTTGCAATTTCAAGCTGTCGTACTTTGACGAACTCCTCCTAGAGTTTTTATCCGATCGACATCATATTGGTGTCATTCTCATCTTAAGGCCTTTGCGACGCTAAATTGCGGAGATCTAGAGTTTTCATGGGGAATCGTGACCCTGGCGGCCTGCCAAAGTTTGCCGTTTTTTCATGAACAGGAAGTTGATGTAACTCAGGCATTCAATGTCCCACAGGCCACAGACTTCACACATTTGAACAAAGTCCTGGCCTGAATACATCTACATGGCATCTACATCTACATCTACATTGATATACAGTTATAGCGCCACCTGCAGGAATCAGGAAATGGCATGTTTTATACAGTTTTTAAATGCTCATAGAGATTCAAACAGGAAGTTGATGTAACTCAGGCATTGAATGTCCTACAGGCCACAGACTTCATACATTTGTTCAAAGTCCTGGCCTGAATACAGCTACATGGTAATATTCCAATAGTTATAGCGCCACCAGCTGGCAATAGGAATTATGACACGTAAAAATAAATAACAAATACTACTGTAATACGCCAGCATTAATTGTATCACCATTATTTTCTTTTTTTCTCTATACCTGTATCTGGACATGGCAATATCCAGATACAGGTATAGCGCCACCTGCAGGAAACAGGAAATGGCATGTTTTTAACTGCTCGTACAGAGCTCATATTTGAACAGTATAGCCAGTGTGATCTTCAGACCTTTGTGATGGTACATTGAAATCTTCTGACATTCTTTGAGGGGCGTGTCCGTGGTGGCCTGACAAAGTTTGATGTTTCGCCATGAAACATGAAGCTACAGTAACTCAGGCACACGATATCCGACCGGCCTCACACTTCACGTGTTCTACGAGAGTCCTGTCCTGAACGCATATCCACGTCAGTGTTCACCTATAGTCATAGCGCCACCAGCTGGCAATAGGAAATATTGCAGGAAACATGAAGCTACAGTAACTCAGGCACACAATATCCATCCAGCCTCACACTTCACATGTTTGATAATAGTCCTGGCCTGAACACATATCCATGTCAATAGACCTTTAGTAATAGCGTCACCAGCTGGCAATAGGAAATATGGCACAGAAAATTCTATAATGAAACTCCCTGTATGCAAGTTGCATACCTTTCATTGTTCCTGATTCCGACGGTTGTGGTTGAACATGGTTGCGGTGCATGCCCGAGGGCCCGCACAACGCTGCTCGCAGCTTTAATTCTTCTTCTTCTTCTTCCGAATCCGCTTTGATCGATAATTTGAAGGCCTAAACATGCTCTAAAACTCACAATACTTTGCACGCGCATCAGACGTTGCAGAACTTGGCGTTTGATATGGGTTTTAAAACTAGGCGTGGCAAAATGGCTCTCTAGCGCCACCTAGAACTGCCCAGACCGATCCGCAAAAGGTACATGCACCAAACTTGGTAGACACGTGTAACACCCCGGATCATGAAGAAAAGCCTCTTGGGGCATATCCCTAAACCGAACAGGAAATCCGTTATTTAAAATTTTCTGTGTTATTGCGCAATATTTTGCAATTTCAAGCTGTCGTACTTTGACGAACTCCTCCCAGAGTTTTTATCCGATCGACATCATATTGGTGTCATTCTCATCTTAAGGCCTTTGCGACGCTAAATTGCGGAGATCTAGAGTTTTCATGGGGAATCGTGACCCTGGCGGCCTCCCAAAGTTTGCCGTTTTTTCATGAACAGGAAGTTGATGTAACTCAGGCATGCAATGTCCCACAGGCCACAGACTTCATACATTTGTTCAAAGTCCTGGCCTGAATACATCTACATGGCATCTACATCTACATCTCCATTAATATACAGTTATAGCGCCACCTGCAGGAATCAGGAAATGGCATGTTTTATACAGTTTTTAAATGCTCATAGAGATTCAAACAGGAAGTTAATGTAACTCAGGCATTGAATGTGCTACAGGCCACAGACTTCATACATTTGTTCAAAGTCCTGTCCTGAATACATCTACATGGTAATATTCCAATACAGTTATAGCGCCACCAGCTGGCAACAGGAAATATGACACGTAAAAATAAATAACAAATACTGTTGTAATTCGCCAGCATTAATTGTATCACCATTATTTTCTTTTTTTCTCTACATGATAATATTCCAATACAGTTATAGCGCCACCAGCTGGCAACAGGAAATATGACACGTAAAAATAAATAACAAATACTGTTGTAATTCGCCAGCATTAATTGTATCACCATTATTTTCTTTTTTTCTCTACATGGCAATATCCAGATACAGTTATAGCGCCACCTGCAGGAAACAGGAAATGGCATGTTTTTAACTGCTCGTACAGATTCAAACAGGTCAGCCTCATATTTGAACAGTATAGCCAGTGTGATCTTCACACCTTTGCGATGGTACATTGAAATCTGCTGACATTCTTTGAGGGGCGTGTCCGTGGTGGCCTGACAAAGTTTGATGTTTCGCCATGAAACATGAAGCTACAGTAACTCAAGTACACGATATCCGACCGGCCTCACACTTCACGTGTTCGACGAGAGTCCTGTCCTGAACGCATATCCACGTCAGTGTTCACCAAAAGTAATAGCGCCACCAGCTGGCAATAGGAAATATTGCAGGAAACATTAAGCTACAGTAACTCAGGGACACAATATCCATCCAGCCTCACACTTCACATGTTTGATAATAGTCCTGGCCTGAACACATATCCATGTCAGTAGACCTTTAGTAATAGCGCCACCAGCTGGCAATTGGAAATATGGCACAGAAAAATCTATAATGAAACTCCCCGTATGCAAGTTGCATACCTTTCATTGTTCCTGATTCAGACGGTTGTGGTTGAACATGGTTGCGGTGCATGCCCGAGGGCCCGCACATCGCTGCTCGCAGCTTTAATTTCTTTTATATTTGTATTTCTTTAAAAAATATTTTTTTTTGCATTGTTGAGTTGACTAGATCTCAAAAAGTGGTTTGATGTCCTCACTTCCTCTACCCGGGAGAGTAATAGTTTGAGTGATAAAACAGTTAAACAACTTCACAAATGCAATCTGAATTATTGGTTTTAAACACAATATAAAAAACTTGACATCCTTCCATTTTGGCCCATATTTACCTGGTTAGAAGATTTGAGAGATAAAAGACATTCTCCATGATGCGAAACACTCAACTGGATTCCTTAAAAAAGAAGACAAAATAAGCAAAAAATAAAAGAGAAAGTGAACAAGAGGACATTTTATTTAGATAAACAAGAAAAACAGCGTAGCCAATGACCCTGTGGCCTAACATCTACACAACAACCGTTTCCATGTTCAGTCATCTCTCGCCTGGGAAACAAGTACTTGACGACAGTTAGTAATAGTGTCTCCTATCTCTGAACTAAAGGGATGGAGTGAAGGTTTGTAAGTGGGTGATGAAAGAAAGAGAGAAAGAGTCAGAGCATTAGCGATAAGAGGAGGGTTTTGGAGATGTGTGGGGTGATGGATCACTCCGAATGGTGTAGCTGGCAGGTGGGGTCGCTACGTTTTAACAGAGGACACTTGATCCATCAAACTCTCTTTCTCTCTTTCTCTCTCTCTCTCTCTCTCTCTCTCTCTCTCTCTCTCTCCGTCTCATTTATTACCCGGCCAACTCTCGCTCTCCTTCTTTGTATTGGTGAGGTGATTTAAACACGCTGTCTGGTCCCAAAGAACAGTTTTTGAAATTACTGTCTGATCACAAAATTGAGATGAAAAGCAAGCTCAGACATAAAAACAAACACACACACAGGTCACTCTAAAGGACAAATATGAAGTTTTTCTCCATATCGACACTGTTGACGGGCTCTTTCATGACACTATTTGAAATCAATACAGCCTGAAGCATGCAGCAAGTGTCTCGCTGTTACCTTGAACACACAAGGGGCGATTCTTCATGATGGGAAGACTGAAAGGAACTCTAACTGACAGCCAGAAGGTAAAGCCAATTACATTTTCACTAATTACTGCCATTAAACCCCTTGCATCGTTAACCTATTATAAAAACATTTCCCCACCAGAAAAACTCCCCCTGATGTGCTTTAAAATGCCATAAACCTGCCATATCTGTCAGCGTGGGGTGGCAAAGGATTGATTTCTTATTGATTGGCTGTTGATGGCAAAATCGATCACTGTTAAATACAAATGTCGGTGTTTGAAGATGTCTGGGTTTTTTATCTACAGTATGTACATCTCTGCTTTTAATGCAATTGTTGTGTAAGGTCATATCAACCTACATACTATCCAAACACACTTATTTGCTTAACATGCACAAAAATCTGATCCACCAATGTCTTCGTGGTCTAACTAACACAATCTCACCGGGATTCGTATCCGTTGTATGATGTGGCTAATTAGTAAATTTGTACAATATTATTTGTTACATTTTTGTATGATCTGCTTTCGCGCTAATGATGTTAGGTTAAGGGTTGGGATTAGGGAAGGGATTTCAGTATTGCTTTTTTCTAATATTCGAACATTGTTGTATGATTCACATTGTACGAATGTGGCTTATTTTATAGAAAACATTTTTATAAATTTGAAAAACTGAAGCCCCTCCTCTAACACCACCCCTACGCCCAGCGCCACTTGTAAAATGTTTGTGAATTTCCAAATATTTATGAGGGGTAAGACCGAATATGTCACACTGGACCACAAAACCAGTCAAAAGGGTACATTTTTGGAAATTGAGATTTAAACGTCATCTGAAAGCTGAATAAATAAGTCTGTTAGGATAGGACAATATTTGTTTGAGATACAACAATTTGAAAATCTGAAATAATGAGAAATTGCTTTTAAAGTTGTCCATTCGAGGCGCTGTAGCAGGCCGTTGCTAAGAAGAAATGGGTTTCTTTTAACACTCTCTATTAGCTTACAGCTGTAATGACGTTGTGGAGAGTAGATGAACCCTAAAGTAGAAATTCTAAGCTTTACTCAGATCAAACTTGAGTAGGTAATTCCCAAAGAGGCATAATTCATTTGATACTACAGTAACAATTTCAGGATTTGTTTGCTAGTCCTCATGAATAGTGTGTTTGTACATGAGTTAGCCACACCCACTTATTTATGTACAGTATATGTGGAAAGTAAAATTATTATTATGTCAATGGCATATATTGTAAAACTGCCCAGACCTCGCATTACTTAAAATGATCATTTATTTAGAATATTCAAGATTATTCTAAAGATATTAATGCCCGGTATCACAGACAAGGCTTAAAACTACTTCCAGACTAAAATTAAAGATTGAGTTTTCTTAACTGAGGGTAAATTGCCCTGCCATATCTTGAAACATGTCATTGCCATTGTTTTGTCTTCAAGATGCAGACCATGTAACGTTTTGTATATAAGGCATTTCATCAAAAGTGATTTAAATATCCTAATTTAACAAAAGCATAGTCCTGGTTTAAACTAAGCTTTGTCTGTGCAACCGGGCCTAAAAGTTTACTCAATAAAAATGTTATGATTATTTATTCTTATTTTATTACTACAATACCCAAATTGCAAATTTTCCCTTGAAAGCTGTGTGGGCATGAAATGAGACACAACCTGAGGAAATTTACTTTTTTGATGAACTTTCACTTTAAGTACAAAGTTTCTAAAAGGAAAAACAGTAAAGGTAAGCAAAGAATCCTATCACTTGGAAAATATCTCAAACATTTGCATCCGTAGCTAGCTGTCCAGATAACTCACTGATTCTTTTTATTACTCTCCTGCAATCCTTTCTTCTGCCCTGATAACATGATTACAAGGAAAAATGGAGGGGCCGCGAGAAAGGGAGCTTGAAATCTGCATGCATTTGTGTTCAAACACACACACACACAGTCTTTCACATAGACATCATTCCTCATAGTAATCAAACGGCGTGCTGCATACAGCGCCGGCCCATGTTTTATTCATTTGGTTTCTAAAGCTTCGCAAAAATCTCTCGCTTTCCTTTCAAACACCAGACTGTACATTGACAGAAGGACATCTCCAATACACACAAAAGACACTTGTGAAAAATCAAAGTGCTTTTTATACCACGAGACTGGCCCGAAGACAAATGCGTGTCTGCAAAGCCGGATCACAGGGCGCACGCTGTGTTTGTGACTCTGACTTTGCTTCTCATTTACTGTGCAGGAAATAAAATGTCAAATGAAATGAACGGAAATCACATTACTGTCATATCTGCTGAGCTCCAGCTTGAGCAACAGCAGCAGATAATTGCAAATCAAAGCAAATTATCAATAAGGTTAAACGTCACACAGTCCTTTTCTGCGACACATTCAATCGTCCTCTCTCTATTTGTATTTCTGTTAGCAATTCATTATGACTTGCATTAAGGATTATTACCATATTACAACATGTTTTCCTACAGCTATTTTTTAAATAGATGTGTTTACTCACCCCATAAGACAATTTAATTATTCTAAAACATTTACAATAAGCTTTAAAAAGTTGTATTATTTAGTAAATAGCATTTAAAGATGTTTAGCTTATTGAACTGAAAAACCAACCCAAATACAAATAAAAAAAGATTATAAAGGTCATACTTAATCTGAAAAAAAATTTGACTGTGATGGATAAATATACTGTACAATTACAGACGTCTATTTAATTGGCTGTTTTTGGTATAGTGTAGATCATCAGCCAAGAAAAACCTTTAAAGCCTTTAAAAAATAAAGATTGTTTATGAACATAATAGTCCAACCTATTGAACAAACAGTACAGTATGTCTATCACTGCAGTCTCAAGTCAACTCAAATATTCAGCTGTCCATATGTCTGGCATTCTCAGCCTGATGCTCTTAAAAGCAGATCTTTAAAAGTAAGGCCTATCTCTTTAAATGTATTGCCTAAATGAGCTTTCTCTTATTTTCCTCTTTACAAGTTCACAAAGGAATTCCACAGAAATTCCTCAGCCAACCTAAACCCAGGGGTGTGTTGTAACATCAGACTCCTTCTGGAGTGTTTCAAAAGATACTGTGTGTGGATAGAGCCAACACATGTTCCCTAGAGATGACATTACAACTATTTCAGGGACATTGTATTAGTAGCAGGTACTTCTGCATGGTTGAACACATTCTTGAGCTGTGAAACTCAATTAATAAAATCACATTCACAAGTGCAACTGGGATTTACATTGGCTTGTGTAGTTGTCTGCTAATTTTGAAGAGACAAGAAGAGTTTAAAAACAACAGCCATCTGTGAATTGGGTTTAAAAATGATACGGATGTCTTTGTTGGGTATAGTCACCCCGCTGTCATTCCGAGCCTGTATGACGTTCTTTTCTCCGTTGAACATCAAATCTTTTTTTCAAAGATGGTGGATAGGGACCAGGGGCTTTCAAGATCTAAAAGAAACAACAAAATCACCATTAAAATATCATAAAAAATTACATGTGATGTTGCAAGAGATTCATATGTTTCAAAAAGAATAGTCAAACAGCTAAATGTATAAATATATTGTGTTGTTTGCTAAATATTCAAAGAACTGTATGTCTGCTTCAACAACCAAAATAGTTTCAAGTTTTAAATGGTTTATTAGACTATGTCTGGCGGTCCGGATGGAACGTGGCAAAGGTCCGCGATCCGCCTACTGAGGATGACTGGTGTATTTCTTGAATCTAAACATCAACGGGGAAACTTTTTGGGGATTTAAAGGGATGTTTATATCATCAAATTCAATCATTATTTATTCACCCTTGTGTCGTTCCAAACATACAACAAAATACTCTTTATGATTTGGAACACAAAATAAAATATTAAAAAAATGTCTAATATAAAAATATAAAATATCGCTTTAATGGTTTAAAATAAGGAAACATTTTAAACATTTTAAAATCAAAATTGAAGGTTTTGTATAAACTCATCTATCTGCAATATTGTATTAAAAACCTATCCCTATAAAGCACAGAAGAGACCATTACTTTGCGTAATAATTCTTTTTACATTCTGTTTTAATGCCATAATTGTTATAAAAGAACATAGAATATAGGCGTGTTACTGTCAGTATCTAGAGCACAAATATTGATTTTCTCAATCCCACGAAAAACAATTCAAGAATATTGTCTCATACTCAGACCCGTTCTGCCAACCTTCAATTTTTTAGAAGATCTGAGGTGTCCTGCTGTTCAAGGCCTGAGAGTGTCAGGCTGACTCCGAGAGCTTTCACATCAGGAAGCCGCAGCACCTGCTGTCCCGGTCCAAACAATTGACACCACTGTACATTTTCTATTCCTCCGCATGTCGTTCCATCCATCCCTCCCTTCCTGCAGGAAATGTACAAGACTATTAATGTCAAATAGCTATAAGTGTAACATTCTTTTAACACACCTGCAGGACAGACTAGCTGTTGGCGAAGACTTGATTAATGTTGCTGTGTATGTGTGTATGAGAGAATCTAAAGGGCAGAACAGAAAGGTACAGTGTTACGCTTTGATCAGAAAGGTCATGTAGGTTTCAAAGTCGCTTATTATTAAAGGAGAGGAACCCACTAGGGTTCATTTTTTTGTCTCTGACACGGTGCCTCCATAAATGTATGTTTACCAAAACTATTAAAAATAAATCTATATTTAAATATGTATAGAACGTGTATAATGCAGTATTTAAACACAGCTTTATTCATACTTGTGTAATATACTTGGGCGAAACTCAGAACGAAAAAGTCGTAATTTTTTACCACAAAATCTAAAGAAAAAAGTACTAAATTTGGGTAGCATTATAAAACAAAGCTATTGGGAATATTAAGACCTTTTGAATTGCAATACTGAAGACAATTGAGCACATTTCCGCACAACAAGCCCCCAAATTCTCATTATGGTGATGTGAAGTGTTTCATTCTCATTATTGTAATACAATAATAAAGGCCAGACTGATTCAAACCAGTGAAAATTAAATTCAGTACAAATGCTATTACAGTTCAATTGTCCTTCACAAATTTACTTTACAATTATAATGAAATATAATTATGTTAGAGTAAGCTATTGAGAATCGGGGAGAAAGATATAAATGGGCTTAATCGCAAAAAATGTCACCAAATAAAACTTAATGGTCTGAAAACAGACTTGATTTTGTTTATGCAAAATATGATTTTTTTCTCTGGAAGTGTAGGTTGGCTGTTAATCTTTTGTTATCTTTTGTTCAGGTCAATTATTTCATTTGAACATTCCCTTCATATCCGATCTGTCCCCTACACAAGGATTCGAGGTATACATATTTGAGGTATACATACAGTAATGGGTCTCTGAACCTAGCTCTAGTGCATTGTCTCTCTCCTCATTTCATCTCTCTTCCCATTACTCCTCCTCTCCAATTGTGTGTCCTTCCATATCCTCGCTCTCGTTTGCATACATGACTGGTAATGTCCATTTCTGCTCATCCTCTGCCCTTGAGCCTTTCTCTGGTCTTAATTCCTGTTAACACTGAGAATGACCCCATCGTTGCCTGCCCATTATTCCACTACTTTCAAATAACACTTGAATTAAGACCCTGTCATGCTCTGCACATGGACCCCGGGACCTGGACACTGGTCAGGCTAAGTAGAGAGGACTGATCGCTGCTCCTTTGGCAGGGTTGAGTTCAAGTCTTCGGACTGCAAAATAAGAATGAAAAATAACTTTGAAAACTAATTTGAACCATAAAATCATTGTGTAGATTACAAGGGTGCAAAATTATAACCTTGGGGAAAAATTTATTTTTTAAATTGTATGTGTATTGAAAAATTAAACATTGATGGAGAAACATAAAAGTGAAAAGAATTTTGTTATGATTAAGAAACAATCTTAAGGCAGTTTAGGGCAAAATGCAAAGGAGGGGTGCAACAGTACAGTGTAGATTTGTATGGGACAAAATATGGCAAAATTTGCCACCATGGGAACATTACTTTGGAATGTGCTGCTGTGAATTCATCCCCAGGGGAATAGTTATGGCCCTGAGAACATTTTAAAAGACGTCTCTGGATTCGAAATATTTAATTCAAAAAGAGCCTGACATTAAATAAATTTCCTTTAAAGAATGACTTTTGTAAGAGAAGAGTCCATCATCCAAGCTGAAGCATATTTTTCAAAATATTATAAAAAGTGTGTTTGGGTTCTGTGCGGTTTTCAAAATAATTTCCAATTCTGAAGCCTTTTCATAACAAGCGAAATTTAGCCCGTCTGAAAGTACAGACGGCTGTCTGTGCAACTTTCCATATTTGCCAATGGCAACAAAATGTTATTTTATTCAGAGATGAAATAACATGTCATCAAAATGCCATCTGAGTTCCGCTATGCAGTAAGTGTAAATAGAATTATGTTATATTATCATCTATATGAGAAAAGCTTTCTCTGCATTACATGAATCTGCACAACGGCAGCCGCTGAATTGCCAATCAAACCTGTGCTGTTTCATGTCACCACTCTTTTGTGAAGTCGTATTATGCATGCATGAGAGAGTGAGTGTGGAAGAGAGAGAGAGAGAGAGAGAGAGAGAGAGAGAGAGAGAGAGAGAGAGAGAGAGATTTTAGTGAAATGATACCTCTGTCAGTGTTGATTATGCTTCACTGACAGAGAGCAGAGTCCTTCCCAAGCGACCTTCCATTCCTCACGCTGTCAAAGGGACATTATTGGATTTAATGGTTAGTTAATTCAACAGTGGCCATCAGTTACAAGCTATGTAGAGTTTTATGTGTGAATATGTGTGTGTTAGAGCTTGCAGGTTATGTTTATTAGAGATGGTACCTGACCAACAGTCAGTGGATGCTAAATGATAAACGCTTTACTACACTTAAATGTGCATTTATGTGATTTAAATGAAAGCGCATCCAACGATTTGTTCACTTATTTGTTCAAGCTCATCTTACAATATAATGATAGTGATGACCACCAGCTTGAAACACGAAACATCTTAACTTTCAGTTTTAAAGGGATAGTTCACTTAAAAACTTTGACTCACCCTCGTGTAATTTCATACCTGTATAAATTACTTTGTTCTGATGAAAACGGAGTAAGATTTTTCACAGAATGTTAGCAATTTTCAGTTCTGGAACACCATTGACTACCAAAGTAGGAAAAATAAAAAAGAAATTGTTAAATTTGTTTTCCAAATTTTTTTTAAATAAAAAAAAGATAAAAGAAAATGTACTATTGTGGATGATGTCCCAGAACTGCAAATTGCTAACATTCTTTCAAATATCTTTCTTTGAGTACAACAGAACAAAGAAATTTATACAGGTTTGAAAAAGCCTATGTGGGTGAGTAAATTAAGAAAATATGTGTGGACTATCCCTTTATTTTTCACAAAAACTGTCATCAGTTTCTATAAATGTATCAACCTTATCAGTCAACTCATATATGACCCTGTGAGTAAATGATATGTTCACATCTACATTCACAGATAAAAATGGTCGCGTGTCAGCGGCTTAAGCCTCTTTCTTTTGCTTCCGCCCGACTGTTAATTGCTGTTGCTTCTGGCTAACATTGAACTGCAAATGAAGGCTAAAAGGCTAAGCAGATAATTAGCCAACTTTAATTGGAACAAAAGGCAGAACGGTGCTTGCTTATACGCAAGGTCAACGGGTGATTATTAGCGAACGGATAACAGACATTAGCAAGAGAGCCTTTTAGCATTAGCCATCCAACTCTGTGGCCTCCGTATGGTATATGAATATCAAACATTTTGATGAAGTTATTCTGCTTTAAAGGTGAACTGTTGAAAAATATATTCATGGTTGCCCTCAGAGCTCTTTGGCTTCTGCACACCTGCGAACTGAATCTCATTCACGTGACATTTGCCCCACACCACATGGCATGTGACTTCATAAATGTTACAATGTACCTAAAAGCTCTAGCTGTATCCCCTTATCTCTCCCACCTTCATTATTTTGCCCAGCGAAACCATTGAGAAGAGGACTCGTGCAAATTAATCTTTTAGACGGCACCTTCAAGCGACTAACAGTACTTGTTACAAGGAAAATCTCCCAGGAGAAACCTGAGGGTTAAGTGCCTTGCTCAAGGACATAATGATAATCATTAGGCGTCCCTTAATTCATAGTACACCCTTTGAGGGATCAGAACCTATAACCTTTTTCTAACCACTCTGGATCGATAACCTCTAGGACCATTGTCTCCATTGTCACGCATGTACCAAAACACGTTATGATGCGAATCACATCAGTAGTAACCTGATGGCGATCCATGTCAAATATCCCATTAAACACCATTCAGTTGTGTGATTCACTGGAGAGACCCTAAACAGCCTTACATTGAGTTATGACACAAAGCTAAGCTAGCATGCACAGATGTCTGATGGGAAAATATAATTAAGGTTGAAAAAAATGATACAAAAGAGGGGAAGAAGCAGTTCTAGAATCAGCATGAGGTTATGACCACGTTCATGCAGAAAATTATCAATAACGACAGCAAAAAAAGAGAAGAAAAGTTATGATGCATGTAATGTGAAATGACAGACAGCTGATGCGTATTTTTATTTCACAAATATTGTCAGAGATAATTCTCTGAAGCCCTAAATATTTTTACTGTGGCAGTACAATGATTGAGTGTTGGAAGGATTTTCAATTTGGGTCATGTTTTAAAATTCTCTATTGGAAAAGTAAGAAATCATCACACAGATTTGTTTACTATACATTACCATTTATGACGGAATGCTAGAAAGCATTTAAAAGTCCCTTAAAGGAATTGCTCACCCAAGAATTCAAATTCTTTCATTATTCCCGCAACCACTTGTATTATGGCTTTGCAGAATGCAAAAAATGGTTTAAAGTACTTTAGTAACTGAACAACAGCAGTACACATTGACTTGCATTGGTTTTGTGTCCATACAATGGAAGTCAATGTTCGGCCTTACCAACAAACCTCCAACAAAGTAAAGCTACTCAATGAATACTCATAAATAGCTACTCATACATCTCCAGTCCGTGGTAGTTGACCAAACAGATTTAAGTTACGTTCAGCATACCACTTCCTCAACAACCGAGCAAGAACAGGGATTATGCATCTCCATTTATTACTGAAATCACCCCTGACAGAGAACCTACCCGGAGATATAGATGTTAGACGTAGATTGATGGACGTTCTCCCACACTGAAGCCGTGCCCTCAGCATAGCTGCCATTTACTCAAACATTGACGAATTTCTGGGTGCCAACAATATACAAACATTTTAAGCATTCTAAGCTGTACCTTCGGAAAGGTTCTACGCACAAGTGATGATCTCCAATATTTAAGCGTGAATGTGAGAAGATGCATCCTCTTTCACTTTTTCCAAAAATAAGTAAAAAGTGATGCCCATACTTTGCAGATAATGAATAGCTGTATAATAAGCTGCATTAATTCAACTCATTATACTAACTTGATAATGTTCATTAACTGAGTCAATTAGAGCCCCTCAACTAATGCATCTCTATTGCAGAACCGAACATTATGTAGCTCTGATATATGCATAAGAAACCCGTCAGTGCACTATAAATCAAAACTACTGATAAGAGCTTGCTGATTAATCGTATTCAGGACAGTGTATTTATTGAGCAGGGGGATTGTGGGTAATGCTACGGAAAAATGCTCTGTCATTTTAAGGTTATTCCAAACACAAGCTCATTACTCCAATTCTCCGATTCATCACGGCTGCATCTATCACTGTCTAAGACAATAGTGATGATTTCCCTGCTTAAACGCTGATAGCATTGAACTGATGGATTCTCACGGATACAACGCAGCGCCACGCTGACTTACAGATGAGAATTTGTGCTGACTGGGGTTTTAAACTCAGTTCTGCACAGTCACAGAAAGTGAACAGCGAAAGCATTTCTGAATTCCACAATGAAGTTTCATTGGCAGGGTAAACTTTTTGCAATTATAAACTTTCTGCGTTTTTTATCTAAATTAGTGGTGGTTATCTAAATTACCTGCTTTGCTTTGGGGCTAAGAATCCCTTTGTAAATCCGGAGGCGATTAAACACTACCTAAATTATCTTTTGTACAAATATGCTTGAAAAAGTTATAATCATGCAGCTTGTCCCTGTCAAAGAAGGATATCAATTTAGCTTGAATGGATGTCTTTGATGTCACCAAAAAAGATCTGGGAGGTGTTTTCTCTTCTCCTTTAGAAGCTGACAAGCCTATTAGTTTGCTATCTCACCCACCGATTGCATCTTTTGATTTGCATTCATCATTGTTTTCCTGCAAATCAGAGTAGATTTATCACACATTATGGGTCATGAGTTATGACCCACCGGTTAATCTAAATCATTGTACAAGAACAAACAATTATCTGGTGCTGCATATAGCCCTGTGGCCTGGGCTACGTTCTTGTGTGTTCTCATTCAAAATATCTCAAATTGAAATCATCTCGGGTCAAGTACTTTGAGATCGTTCACTCAATGGAGAGCTTTACCAGATTCATGTAACATGGCCTCTAACCCTCAAACAATGACTAAATGAAAATCAAAATAAACAAAATAAGATTAAAAAAATTATAATTAACCAGATTAAAATTAAAACAGATAAAATAATATATATATATATATATATATATAAACTATTAAAAAGATAAATAAATAAACAGATAAAATACAATAGATACAGATAAAATAAATAAACAAATAAAATATATAAACAAATATATGAGAAGTAATAAACATAAAAATATAAAAAACAAACAAACAAGTAAATAACAATAAATAAACAGATATAAATAAACAAGAAATATCATATAACAATGTCAGTAATATTTTATAGCAGGGATGTGGTGCAAATGGAGCTGTCCTTGAATTAATTTCCAACGCTCCACAAAAATGTTTAACATACAGTACAGTAGCTCTGGATGAGCAGTACACTGCACTAGCAACTCAACTAGCAGTCACGCAGTCAATCAATCACAGCTCAGGCCTGTTTCCTCTAACTGCAGTCATCCGTCATCGCAGTATCTTGGTGTTAGACAACAGTGATGGATCATCAGCACACACTGTCAGAACCGTAAGCGACAGCTCCCTCTGGATTTACCCCCCCCCCAAAGGAACGACCTGGCCGCTATTCACAGTGAGATTTAATGGAGCCGTTATACAGTAGATACGAAGATATCTGACTAAATCAGGATAATTAATTTAGATAATACAGACTTCCATTGCCTTGGGCACTTTTAGAGAAGAGCCATTAAAGTCTTTTAGCGGAGAGACTTTAAAAATCCCCCAGGCCAGAAAGATCTTGTCGTGATTTATGAAAACTACACACATGGGTCAGCGGTATGATCCAGATCGTGCTCTCAAGCTGGGGTTCATCGAGATTGAATTAGAGAATGAGTGAATTGTAATAGGTCTACACCTACTGAGAAACGTAGCTAGGACAGCTGGTCACCAGCATGGTTGCTGGTATCTCCATCAGGGTTTCCAAACGTCTCTTTTTGTTTGTTGACTTCTGATAGTATTGTGCATATTATAAAATGTATCTGTACAGTGCCTTTTGAAACATATTTTAGTGAACACACTTAAAAATAAAAGTGCTACATGATGCCTATAGAAGAACCATTTGGCCTTATAAGCAACCTGAAACATGATCGTGAACTTTGTTTCACAAAAGGTCTCTTGTTAACAACAAGGTTTACAGTTCTACAGACAATAAAAAAGGAAGAAAGAAATTGACGAATGGTTCTTGGAGGAACCAAAAATGGTTCTCCTATGGCATCACTGTCGAGAACATTTTATATCACCTTTATTTTTAAGATTGTATCTTAACATAAGAGCAAAAGATAAAAAACTATTTGATCAACCATCATAAACCAGGTGGACCGGCTTGGAAATTCACATTGGTGTCTTTAATAGGGTGGCGATGTGTTTCATCTTTTTTTTCTCTTTTTCTTTAGATGTCAGCACCTGTCAGGTGGAAAGAAGGTAGTGTATATGAACACTGAATAGGGGGAAATGTTCATTGACATGCTGTTATCTAGACAGGCAGCTCTTCTCTTCTGTTTAGTGTGAAGAGTCATGGCACAAGCCTTGTAAGAATAGGCATCTAGATCCTATTATATCACTCTATCCTTTAATCCCTCAATCATCCTCAACATCCAGATGAAAGAGCGATACAAGCCACCGTGTTGTTCCTCTCTTTCTCTTCGGCATTCTTGCGTAATCTGACAATGAAAATGAACACAGGGAAAGTTGTACTTACCGCCAGTTGGCTTGCATGAGAATAATCCAATTGCCTTGAATACTATAATTAACGCTATTTATTTTGGACCGAAATACACTATACAGCAACTTTTGTGCATGTGTTTTGTGTAAAACCCTGTCTTATTTTCACTAAGCACCCATAATCCAGTTAAACCAGACCCTATCTGAGCTTTTGCAAACAGCTGTGCCATGTGCATTTAAATAATTCATTGTTTTCACGCAAGTATTCATTCGATATCCGTTAGGCTTAATATAGCTGGTGTTCACAAAGTTGACTCTATATATCTGACAAAGTTAACACTGCTAAAGTGCTCCTCTGAGGTTTTGTTAACGGACATGTTTATGTGCATAAAACATGAAGATAAATGCAAATGTAACTCATCTACTAATGGAGAAGAGCATTAAACAAAGCATATAGCGCTGCACTGTCTGTGTTCATGTGACTCAATTGCATTGCATTGCATTACCACCAAAAATATCATGGGTTTAATTCCTTAAAAAACACCCTAATGATGTCTGCAGTATGCATAAACATTAATTAAATACAGTAATGTGGAAAAGTCATAGGGAAGGTTAGTAGTATTTTTACCCCGCAAAATAGTTTTATTATTTATTATTGTGAGTGGACAATGGATGCGCAAGGGACACGTGGCGCGTAGGAAGCATGTTGCTTTCAAGGGTGCGTAATCAGCCGTTTACAGCAATTACAAATAATTATTTTAGTTAAGTTACATATGAGTTATTCCACAGTTTAGATAAGTTTTATTGTGTAAAATGTCGACCCTTTGAGACGATACAACAGTAACTAAGTATTTCAGGAGCAGAATGTTTTAGATAAAGAAAATGGCGTGCGGTTGCCTGTGTTTTCCCCATGTAAAAATATTGGTGTGTCTGTGTCATGAATCTGTCCTCCTTGTCATGAGTTTTAGAGTTCTGTGGACAGTGTTGTGACAGTACCATGTCTTTTGTGCTTGTTGTGTTATGTGTGGAGACACGTGGCTTTTGTTGTGTCCTCCTGTCCCGTCTCTCAGCCCGCCCCATTTTTTCCCATAATCTCGCCCTTAGTGTTTGATTCCTGTTACCTGCCCGACACCTTCCTTATGTTATCCTCCATTCCTGCCTTGTTTTTGTGCGTTTGGCAACCCCCTGCTAATTAATGACAAACATGACTTATCAAAGGGAAACAGATGGAAAAATTATTATTTCACTTATTACTTTGGCCAATTCCAGATAGGCTACAAATATATAATGAACTTTCAAAATTGTTTTGAACTCATACATTTCATTAAACTACAAAACTGTGACTTTTTGAAGTTTTCTTTCAATACAATGTAATTAATTTTGCAATAGACTTAGTAAAAGTAAAAATTACTCTTCTCAAAAACTCCTCAGGTTCTAGTGACTCGTTACTTTTTAGGAAGTGTTATTTAATGAATTATAAATCATTATTAATAATCAAATTTGGAGATTCATATAGAAAATGTTATTAACAGGTTATATTAACAAAACACATCTTTACCTAACTGATAAAGCATATAAGTGGATAAAACTAACCATTCAATGTGTTGTTCTGTCTGTCTGTCTGTCTGTCTGTCATGAGCTCAGTTTTTTCAGTTAAAACCATTTATGTAATTCAAGCACTGTTCAATCATGTGTACTAGGCCCTACAATGCAGAAGTTAATCAATAAGAGCCCAAAATACTGCATGCAAAAAATGCTAAACATTTGTAACCTAAATTGCATCGGATTCTCGTTCACAGTCATATCTGTAGAGAAGCTGGTTGATCATTTACTCAACCTTAAACCATCCAAGATGTATGTGACTTGGGTCGAACAATAAAGATTTTTACCTGGAGTTATTTTCATGTTCCACAGGTTCATGTCTTTATAAATTCAAAATACAGATAGAGTCAACATAAAAGTTATCCCTGCAGCTTCTTTTCGATGTATTAATATCGTCTTATTTAAGCGAATCGATCTGCGCAAGAAGTTTAACGTTATTTACAACATTAAAACTGGTAATGCACAGTTTGCGAAACTGTTACGCATATGTTCCCTACTCACTTATAAGCTTGATGTGGAGACTTTGGAGAGAGATGGACAATTTTACCACATGATACAGCCATTTGGACGACATTTGGCGAACGGCGTGATACAGGAACTCAAAATTTCTCTATATCTCGGACGAGCCTTCGTATTGTATTTGCAGGCAAAACCGCCGTTTGGTGTCTATCTGTTTTCTATGTGCGATTTGAAATATTGATGAAAATATTGATACTATAACAAACACGAAGACTGAAATCCATAAAAGTGAACAAGCAAAAGCAATGGAATGACTGTACTTCATAATCAGCTGCTGGTGCTAGACGGCACTGATCCTTAATACGTAACCATTGGTCGTAATAAGGTGCTTTGCGTGCGTGTGTGTGTTGACACATTGCTCACATATAAAAAATTGTCTACTTATACTTAAAGTAAATCTAAAAATAGGAGAATTAGGGAATGGAAAACATAATCAGCTCATTATAAAGGCAATAGATGAAAATGGAAAGTCACCATTATACATACAATGTGTGTGCCTAACTATAGGCTTATATAGAAAACTTGTGCACTACAGGGAGTTCTTACAAGGTGTTTTAACAAACAGTTTTATTTGCCGGTGGGATTTGATAAAGGGTAAGCCAAAAAAGATTATTTGTTTTTGTTCTTTATTGTTTTCCCCCTTTGTTTATGCGCACCTGATGTACTGTAGGTGTAGTGCAGGAGTGTGAAATAAAGGCAGGAAAAACAATATTGTTGTAAATAATTACATTTCCTCTCTCGCTCCGTTGCGAAAGCTGTGAAATATGATGAAGAGCTCAAATAAAAGTTTACAGTCTTAGTGGAACTACTGTAGTAGTTCACCTTGCCATGAACATCAAAATAGAGCTCTTTCTCTAAAACTTCCCCCTTCCACCCCAATTCAGCCCCAGACCTGACAGCACTCCAGATATGTCCTTTAAGGCCACTTTAAGCAAAAACACAATGACCTGTGGCATTTCGAGAAGATCAAACGCAGCCCGCTTCAGAGCACCCCGCACCAAAAAGCGACCTTACAACAATCCCTTCTGCATCTCAGCGCTGGTCTGCCTGACCATCATTGCACTTCATCCAAGCCTTTCTGTAGTGTGAGGTTAGAGGTGAGAGTCAGGTGTATGATGAAGACCGGCGGTGAGAGAGAGAAGCCGAAAAAGATGCATTGTATTTTGAGAACATGCAGAATTGGAATACAGATGGCAAAAACACAATATATCGCATAGTAAGAAATTGAAATATGTGCAGCGGAAACGTTTGCGAGTTAATATGTTATGAGAGACGCATAAAAGCATCGCAACTGATTCTTTGAGCACACGCCACTCATTCATGACAGAGCGAGCACGCTGTGTAGATGGCGAGAATACTTGTTAATTGGCCCGTGAATCAGATTGGTTTATCCTTGGAGCGAGATAGGGGATCCATAATTTATCTGAGACAAAAAAATGAAAGAAATGTAATTATTTTACTGTTCAGTAGAGCATGTAGAGACGAGGTCTGATGATTATTGAATTTTCACAATCTTCTATCACACAGTGCCGCCCAGGCTGGATCCGCAGTCGGAGCCGTGGGGAGCTGGTGAGGGTTCTGTAGCCCCCCTGTCATGTTCATCCGCTCGGTAACGCGGAGAGAAGCATCGCGCTGCGGTTTTATTGGCGTCGGGCGTGTTTGTCTTCATTCAGGAACAGCTGAGGCGGATGCAAGACCGGTTGTGTGAAAAGAGCAGCTGGGGAGAACTATGATGTGTGCTTGAATCCCTACTGGGACGTAGTGAAAGCACAGACGACACGTTCGTGCCACACACACAAGCGGATGTAAGAGTGCAATCTAGAGACAGATGCGGGGGGAGAAACGGTTCCATTCAAATTAGTGATTGTTTAAGGATAGTTATTTCTGGTGCGGGGTGCAAAAACAGGGGTGAAGGTGGTCTGACACGCCCAGTTAATACTTGTAGCCCACCGCTGTAAAAAGGCTGCACAGCATTAAGATGTCGACCGCTTTTCGCTTCTTTGCCGAAGGATTTTACATATTTATGCAACTTTTAAATTATTTTATCATTTCACATTTCTCAGCTTTGTGACTTTCCTTCTTCTGCAGGACACATCTTTTTTTAAAGAAGGTTGGTAACCAAACAAAATTTGGACCCTATTGACTTCCATTTTATGGAACCACCGCGACATTTAAAAAAATATCTTATTTTGTGTTTCACAGAAGAAACAGGTTTTGAATGACAAGAGGGTGAATAAATAATGACAGGATTTATATTTTGGGGTGAACAATCCCTTTAAACCCCGTCATAGACACGAATGCCCGCCTTCCTTTCCCATTCTGGAAAAGCAGGGTTAAAAAAGGAATCGTTTTTGTCCAATATTTGAAAAAGCGTTTTTTGCTTCCATATACTTGCCATCCACCCAATTGGGAACCCACAAAAAATATCTGCATCTTGTGACAGGGGCCCAAAGCCTGCCACCCCACTGTACAATAGCACACCATGTATACTATTCCAGTAGAGTGGACTTCAGACCAAATCAAAAGGGACAAATAAATATAAATTTGCCTATTCATGAATAGGTCTGCATAGTAATGTACAAGACAGAGGACAAGCGACAGAAAACGAAGCATTAAAAAGAAATCTGCAGCTCTCACCTTCATCTCTGCCTAATCTTTGAGTCAATTGCAGCTCTAATAACAAGTTGCAGGGGATTACACTCTTTCACTCTTAAAAAACTCCATCTCACCCCTCGCTCAAGCCATGATTACGTTTCCAAGGCAACAGCTCCACCATGTCTGTCTCCAGGAGTTTGTCTACACTGTGGTCAAAGGGAAAGAACATTCTCTTCCTTTGAAAAAGCAAGTCACCCTAAACAATGAACCCAGTGGTACCAGAGGTGGTTGAGCAGCACAGCAAAGAAAGAGAGAAAGAGAGAGGGATAATCCGGAAGGCAGGTAGGGAAAAGGACACCTTGCACTACTATAATTGAATCACTACTCATCAGTGACGCTGTTGTGGTTTTCTTGGCCGGGATTGTTCCCAGGGTCACGCTGAAAGATACTCCTGCATACACACAATCACTTGCCCTAAATTTCTCCTTAAACACACAAACATGTATTCTTTCAATACCATACATAGATTTAGGTGTCCAAAATAGTATGCCATTTGAACAGTTAGCTGGGTGTATATATAGAAGTTCAACTCTGAGTTGTAATGGCATAAATGCAACCACTTCAGGGGACTCTAGTTCATCATTCTTTATGGTGTTCCCTAAACACACTAGTGGATATCCAAAAATATTTTGCAAAAATGTTTTCAGCTTGTATTTTAAAGAGCAATAAAAATGCATAAGAAAATGATTGTATGAAAGGGCTAAACAATATTTTTTTATTTTGGGTTACAGTATACTGTAGAAGAACCATTACTTGGCTTAACTTAAATGCAACAAAGTTACACAACCCATTCAACTAATTGTTTATTTAACAAAAATAATATACAATACAATTCAACAAATTATTTATTTAATACAATCATTATACAATAAAATATGATTATATATTAAATATAAATAGTTATGTTATTAGTGACTCGCCAGACCGATCAACAAACACAGATCGGAAGTTAATTTTGGGCCACATGCCTGCGTATGATGAAACACTCCTTTCCTCGTAAAGGTCAAAGGACTTGCACCAACTGAATATAACATTTTTGACAAGCCAAATACGCAGCTTGTTTATAGTAACCCATGACATTTGTAAAATACGTTCAATGAAAAATACGTTCAATGAACCCGAAAAATGTCCAGCTTATTTTAGATTTACATTAAAATAGTTTATAATAAAATTATAATTAATTATAATAATAAAATTAAACATTACCCTTTATGCACATTGTCACCACTGTGATAGACAAGCTTGTGTCTGGCACCTTTACACTGCTGAACGCTTTATTGTTCAGCTAAAACACTTCGATGAATACACAGATTACACTGACGGAATTTATTACATCTTTCTTACAATTTATGAATTTTAAATGCTAGTTTCCAAATAATTAATGCCTGAGATAAAATGCTAAAATAAACTTTGCCAGGTGCACTGGAACAAATCTGGTTTATATCAATTTAGCCAATAAAACAGAATGCCAAGAATATATTAGATATACACATACATACACAAATTATATATATATCATGAATTCATAATTCGCCCTGCTCCAGCTAAACTGGAACACATTTGCCCGCCAGTAGCAGAAACAGCCCGAGTCTGGTTCAAGTTTACCCACACTAGTGATCCAAACAGAGACTAATAGGGACTGTTACCCCCTCAAACAGTGACCCAAACTCCAACATACACAATATGCAAAATATAACTCTCTTGAATACACGTTGAGTCAGCATATTTTACTCTTTCAGCATCAAGACTTGCAGTTTTCTCTTGTTTTACTGTAAAACGAGAGATCGATATTTCCAATGCAGCAGCGAGAGGAAGAAATTGAATAAGAAGGATGTAAGGTTTGCAAAGTCTGGCGTCTGTAAAAGTGACCTGGAAATAACAGAGTCTTGGAGATACAATAACCCAGCCGTCTCTTTTTGATGACACAACAGAAGCTTCACCACAGACGTATGCAAGATATTGTGCGGCTCCAGACACCGGTCTCCACAAACGGGCAGACTGATATTCTCCTGCATACAGAGCAGTCTGGCTATAGATTTATCCAGTCCGTTTCCAAGAAGAAAAGGTTTAAAGGGAACCAAGGGATATAGACATAAAGAGGCACAGTGAGAGTGCAAGTTGTCATCGGTCAGAGGACACCAAAAGCACATGCAATTTAAAAAAAGAACTAGTAACACAAGAATGTATACATGAAGGAGCCGTGCCAGGTCCTCACTGTTTTGTTGGATGTGAGCATCACCCAACTGTAAATCACACACAGGCACTTAAAGCCATTATGCTGCATAATTGCTTTGCGCTCTCTCTAATCTTCGGTCGCTAATCAATGGCGTCATTCTTCCACATGGCCCATGCTGTTCTCATGGCAACACTACAGCGGCTTCTTTACCCACACACGACACTGACATAAAACCAGCACAAATTATTTAAACCGACTGTCAATACAGCACATGGCCATCGACTACAGAGTTACACAAACACACACAAAAACGCACATACGTGTTACCAAACATCTCTGATACTCCACTCCTTCAACTTGCTAACAGAGGATTTTTAACAAATTTTCTTTATGAAGCTGCTTTGGAACAACTTGAGTTACAAAAAGCAAACATTTAAATAGAATGCTATGTTGCATGGACACATTTTACTAGACTGTGATGACACGCTTACAGATCATCACCATCGTTAAAAAAAACTTTATTTATATATTCATTAAAACAAATTACGTTTATAACATTATACTTTGTATTATAATACCTTTGCAACAAATTATTATAAAATAGTTCACGCTAATGCAAGGTTGTTTTTCATACAACGTCTATGGAAGGGACGTTTTGTTTAAAGTAGTGACCACTATCTTATTGCTATTTTAGCATATTAGAATGCAAAAAATATATTTGTGGTATAGTTTCCTATTCACCGGTATAGAAGTTTGCCCAAATATGATGACTTCCGCTGTTAAGGAGTCCGGAAACGACATTCAAAAAGATTTCCATTATCCATTGGTTAAGTTTTACTTTTATTTGTCAAATGCACAAAATCCCAGGGACAGTTTGTACATTGAAAGCCTAGAATTGAGTCTGGGCAGTACAAAAACTACTGTAAAAGTACGGTTAAAACAGCAAATAAGTTAAAAACAGCACTTTAGTATTTACAATATACCTATTGTACAAGTATATTGTTTGTGTGCAAAGTATTCAAGTACAAAAGTTGTGAACGAATAGTGCAAAATGTTGATGTTGTGGGAGGGAAGGAGACAGAGAAGTAAAACGATGAGCTCAAACTCAAATTCTAAACCAGAAGTAGGAGCCAAATTCAAAATCACAACCAAATTAATTAAACTTTGAACTAGATATAAAATGTCTTAAAATCTGAACCAAAACACAAATGCCCTGACTGAGCTTTGAAAGAATAACATTCAGAATTATTTTGGCCAGATGCACATGCAGCACACCTGCACCACTGTGATAGACAAGCTTGTGTCTTGCACCTTTCCACTGCTGAATGCTGTATTGTTCAGCTAAAACGCTTAGATGAATACACAGATTACACTGAAGGAACTTATTATGTCTTTCTTACAATTTATGAATTTTAATGCTAGTTGCCAAATAATGAATGCCTGAGATAAAATGCTAAAAATAAACTTTGCCAGGTGCACAAATCTGGTATATTTCATTTAAGCCAATAAAACAGAATGCCACTAATCCAGAAAGCCTCCCGCTGTTACACTAATTGAGTTCAATGTGCAGTAAAAGTCTCTCTCTCTCTCTCTGTATGGAACTGCACAGTTGCCCTGTATGGAACTGCACAGTTTTTCAGTCTTGCTATATCATGTTCACATGTGTTAGCTGTGAGGCCATCTATAAGCTACCTCACAGTCGACTAAATCAAAAGTTCTCCATTTGGGGTACAAACAGTTTGCAATAAACTCTGCTAACTCCCTTAATTCCCCAAAGTCAACCTTAAACCATATAAATCGAGAAAACCCAATGTTGTTTTATTGATAACCGAGAAATATGCTTGGTTGTCTTGATAACGTGGTACAAACACGATTCAAGGTTAAATTTATTATGAAACCGATCTGACGCGTATATGAATTGAAAATTTGAATTGAAATTGTCTGGACTGTAAAGGGGGTGATTCATATCATAATGGAACCATGCAGGTTCACAAAAGCAGTTCCTATATTATCATGCCCTCGAAGTCCTACAAGCCCTACTAACATAAAAAAAGTATTTTTACCAATAAATCATTCATAACAAGACCAGGGACATCATTAAAAAAGTACATATAGGAAGTCCATGTTAATTTCACATCGAGCTTTAAACATCCATACACATTCTGCACAACCTTTACTAATAGATCACCCAGAGGTCCAGGTTGCCACGCAACCCTGCGTTCTTCAGTCCAAGTTCTACCAATCTTTGCTAATCAAGACCTGAGGAGATACAGAGTGAGAGAGAGAGAGAGAGAGAGAGAGAGAGAGAGAGAGAGAGAGAGAGAGAGAGAAAGAGCAGGTGTGAATTAGCGCCCAACCTGACGCCTGCCCACAACTCCTAATTAAATGCTTGATGGTCATTATGTATTCAGGTGATGAGAACCTTCACACTTGAATCCAGCTTTCATATTCCCTAATATCCTCTGCTTTGCCCGTATGCATATTAATCGCCAGATTTAAATCATGAAACCTGATTTGTCACTAATGAACTGTACAATGTATCTGTCATTATTTATGATATTTCCTTCCTCCCCCATCCCCTTAGCCTCCTGCGTTCCTTTTGGCAGGTAGTGCGCTGACACAGGAGTGTGTAATTAACTCAGGGAGGCTGTAGAAAGCAGCGTGATCTGTCACCAGCCGGGCCCCGTCAGCGTAACACAGCTTTACACCACCTGACTGCCTCTCATTAGAACATGTGTGTGAGAGAGTGTTAATGATTTGGCAACCTAATACATGCACACTCTTAAAGGAACAGTTCGCCAAGGAATGAAAGTCGTGTCGTCATTTATATTCCTCAAGTCATTTTTTTAAACCCAAATGGATGTATCTTTTAACGTGGAACAAAATCAGAGAATAGAAGGAACGCTGAAGACTTTATTTGCCACTCGTTTCCATGCCATTACAATAAATGGGGACTGAAATGTTGTAGTCATTCGATAGCTTTTTGTTGTATTTTACTGGTAACCTTCTCCTCGGGTAAATTATAGTTTTGTGAATGAATCATTTAGACTTATTTTGTGATCTGGATCTACCAATTCATACAATGACTTAAAAATTATGTTATCATTTATTTATACTCATGTCGTTCAAAAACTGCATATGACAAAAAAACTATATATTTTGAGAATATTTGTGTCCAAACAGTGGAAGTCAATGGGGCTCAATGTTGTTTGGTTCCCAACGTTCCTCAAAATATCTTTCATACAGGTTTAGATTGACATGAGTTTGAGTACATTTCATTTCCAAAAATTTAAGAATTTTCATTTTTGGGTGAGCTGTGCCTTTAAAGCTGAGTCTGTTTTTCATAAAGCTATATTTTGTATGTTTTAAAATGACACACATGCTCCCATGATACTTTCATGCTTTTATGTCCTTTTTGAAGCTTCAAAGCTTCAGTCGCCACTCTTTGTAATTGCATGGACAAGAGCAACCGACACAGAAATCTGCTTTTGTTTTCCACTGCGGATCGAAAGTTTGAAACAACATGAAGGCGAGTAAATTATGCATTTTTATTTTTGGATGAACATTTCCTTTATATTACCAGCAGCAACTCATTATCATCCACAGTCTGAGGTACGAGTGGTCTGATGTCACCCATTAGCTAACACGAGAGACATCAGAGCACATAATTCATGCATTACGTGTGACCGGCTTAAGGCTACTTAAGCCGGACTATTACGCAAAAGAAAAGATATTTGGGTTTCTCATTTCATCCCCTGGATTGGAGTATATTGCCTCCCGATATTCTAGCACAGCGGAGAAGCACAGGAAATGAAGGAGAGAGAGAAAGACTACTGCTGAGACCACATTTAGTGATGCTGAAAGTCTAATTATATTGGGCAGCTGCTCTTAATAGGGTTTACACAGTAGCAGGCAGAGAACAGGTAGAAAGCTTGGACTATTCAAGACTCCAGAGGTTGCTGCAGGGGAGCCGGACGCAGGGTGGGACGTAGATCATTGGGTAGAACAACAGTTTCTCTCATACTTACAAACAGATGTATGGGTGGGGTGAGAGGGGGGAGAAGAGGTTTGATATCCTGATGGGGTATCATTGTGCCCTTGATTTAGTACTCTAATGGTTCTGCAATAAGTAACATCATCTTATCCATCATTTATATATCCTTTTTTCAAACAGACACATACAATCACATGGTGACTCTTTCACAAGAGCTAAATTATATGTCAGTAACAGTACATCAAAAAACTATACTATAATATATACTGTCGTGGAATTTTCTTATTCCTTAAACTAGATGAGACAGCCCAGACAAACGCAACGTACAGAGAGGCATGAGGTTTCTTTGCAAATAATTTAATTATCGTTCAATCTGCATCATAAGCAATGAGATGGTGCAGACAGAAGGCCCTCTTCTCTTCTGCCCACACAGTTTATATAGGATTCAAACGTGACCAACCCAGCCCAAATGCTTTTTGACTGTATGATTTCATAAAGAACCTTTAATTCCTTTCTGTTGTACAAAAGGTTGGACAAAGTGGACAAAGGTCCTTTTAACCTGATCCAGAACTCTACAAGACCTCAAAGCTAACATGTTCAGACAACAACAGCTGTTACAATTCCACACTTGTAAGAGTCTCTCATTGCTGGCAGATCACATTACAGCTCAAAGGAAAAACGCGAGCTATGTGTGGGGAGAGCGTCCCCATCCAGCGTGTGCTCGGATTAATACGTGTAAAAATTTAAACACACACACTCAATAAACATAAGTACCAGACTAAGCCTGAATCAGCCCAATCCACTAGAAATCATGCATGTCACGGAGGGAGAAAGTACCTCTGCAGGAGTGGTATGTAAAGACTGGCAAAAAATGAAGAGTTGGCAATATTTTAACCATTGCCACTCCAGTGGTCTTTTCAAATACTTCCTTAAAGGTGTGCAAATGTATTACAGCATGAATCAAGGAAAATTGGGGGGATCTGGGAACAAATTAGGTTGGTTTGAAGTGGAAATGCTGGCGTGGCTTTGAACATCATATAGCTATGTTTTAAGATAAATTCCCCATATTCCTCTCGGGCTATCAGGATATTCAGGTATTCCTTTTAAGTTAGACACTAAAGGCAGATTTGACCTCTGACAGAAAGATGGAAATATTATCTCTCTATTCCACATTTCTGTAAAGATAGACCATCCATCAACGTTCCATCTAGAGCTCATGTAGTTCAGGTAAAGTATTGTGATAACAAAGGTGAATTTTGGATTTGATTCCATGGGAACACACAAACAGATAAAATAATACCTTTACTGCATTGTAAGTTGCTTTGGATAAAATGCAGAAAAATAAAAAAATCTACTCCTATCATCTAGAATGATACCCTTGGCAGTTGTTTTCATTCAAAACAACATTCAAACTATATATTTTATCAATGAATGCATTTATTTTGTATCAAACCCATAACTATAGGCACTATAAATGGAGCTTCGGAAATACTTTTTAATTCGTGTTTTTGTAACATATCTGCTTCCTTTATTCTCCTTGTCTTCCCTGACCACATGCAATATGCTAATCCATACATGCAATTCTCAACTCTACACACTGAACAATTTGGGTTTATTTCAGCCCATCGTTAAGGAAGAAATGGACAAACCCAACTGTTGGGTTAAATTAACCCAGAGCATTTTTATATATGACCCAACAATTGGTTAAAAGAACCCAGCTTTCGGGTTGAAACAACCCAGCGTAGGGTAATTTATAACCCAACAGTTCGGTTTGTCCTTTTTAGACCCAATGCTGGGTGGAAACAACCCAATTTGTGACATGCATTGTGGTAGCAATATTTGCATATCCAGTCAATCCTGTCCTCTCTTCTCCTTTCCTCCTGTGTATGAGTGTGCGTGGTGTGTGTCAGTGCTGTATACAAATACTGATTGTGTCCTCAGGTTTTTAAGGTCAGCTATGTGATGCTCCCGTTCTGAAAACCAAACCCCTGTGTGTGTGTGTGTGTGTGTGTGTTTGTTTGTTTTACAGCAGGTATTTAAGTCAAGCATCTGCCCCTGAGTTCAACCATACCAAACACCATGTGATGGACATGCTGTACCCAGGACTTGAGCAAATCTCATTTCAATTAAGAGCCACGCAAACCTAAAAGTCCCTTTAGCCTTCAAAATTCTCATTACACTGAAGTGTTTTAAATGCATGTCAGTCATATTAGCATTATTAGTAATACTAGCAGTAATAGTAGTATTAGCATGAATCACTTGAAAGTTGCAGAAAAAAACATATTCTAATAGTAACAAATACCATCAAAACCATTACAAAACTTTTTAGTAGTGAGTTTTTGGCTTTGTTTCAGTAGGATGTGTTGCTTTCAACAAGTAATCTAGCAGTTCCTAAAGGTGTTGTATTGGTTCATTGCCAATAGAACCCAATAGAACCCAACGCATTACCAACTGAGACCATTAGTTTCCCTTATTACCAAAACAATTCTCATTATGATCATTATAGCTATTCGGATTTATGTGATCGTTTCTGCGTTTTTATCAAGAAGAGAAACATCTGTGAAATGAAAGAAACATGTGTGAAAGGAAAGAACTGTCTGGCACTGTACATGACTTCAACAAAATAAGTTCGTATCACCATGAAAATGACATGCTGATTACTCTCCTGAGCTGTAATGTTAACTTCAAATTGGAAGACTAATGCAGTCATGGCATTAGCAAGCAGATATTCACTCTCCAGTAACAAGCCAAGAGATAAATCCTACACAAACACACTCAAAAAACAAACAAGTCTTTTCCAGCCCATCATCCCTTCTCTGCATTTCAAAACACACATCATCTCAATCCATTCCAATGCAGTTTCTCTTCATTAGCTTTTTCCACAGCGGTGGATTAGGCACCGTGGTGACCGTGAAGCGCTGCTTGAGGCTCTGTCTGCTAAATGGGATCTTTTTATTTACGGATACTATCTGAACAGAGCCCTGTGGAGGACACAACCTCTTCCACCACCATGTTTCCAGCTGCTTGGTCACGACGCTCTCTCCACCGAGATCAAGCACCTCCCCTGCATCTGGACTAACAAGGGTTTTAGATTTTTTTGGTGGTCTGACGCAAGCGAGAGGAGACATGCTAACTGACATTGAGGCAAACATTACATGACACCGTAGATACATCAGCTGACAGTGTTGTAACCGAAAGATGGGCTGGGGTGAATTGTAATATATTTATAAGATATAGAAAGATTTACTTCATTTTTTACTTTAGCAATTTTTGCCTGTTGTATTTGGTTCTTTTTTTAGATTTAAGGATAAAATAAATGTAATTTACCAGCCTTGCTACTTAAAGGAATGGTTTACCCGAAAATATAAATGCTTTCACAAATTGACTTTCCCTCGTGCCTCACTCAGATGTACATGACGTCCTTTCTTCAGATGAACACAACATTTTTTAATATACATTACTTTCTATCCACACTGTAAAAAAATATTTTACAGAATTCTTCTGTTATGTTCTAAATTATCCTCGTAAAATTTCAATAAATAAAATTTTTTAAATAGTGAAAAAACTAAATCATCTTATCTTCTTATTTCTGTTGCCCCGTTGCCAGAAAATGTGCATTTTTTCAACCCATGTGCATGACTTAAAACTAGGCTGAAAATGGATGAAAAATGTCCATGTCCAAACACAGTCAAAAAAATATTATATATCCATGTTTTTTCACACTTTCAATGATTTATTTTTCATTAGAATAAGTACTTCTCATACTGACCAAATATCCATTCAATTTTAAAATTTTGACCCTTCAAATACCAGTTTGTTTACATGTTGACGCTTTTGTTTGTCATAAATGAATAATTCGAAATATTTTCCATGTACTAAATGTGAATCAGATTTTTTTATTACTGTCTTAGATATGTTAATATTTAATAACAACATGATTTTTATTGCATTATTATTTTTGAGCAGTAAATAAAATAAAATAAAAAACACAATTCAATATGGATAAAAATGTCCACTTTAAAGCATGTGCCCTTGCCAACAAAAATATGACTCATTTTCACCTACCATGTGCAGTTCATGTCCAGCATCTTTTAGTGCTGGGACTGCTCCATATATCAGTTTCAAACGATCTACAAATCCAGTGTTATATCCAGTTTAAATAACATCCATCACTGAAATGCAGTGAACAAACAAACACACCTCAACTTCTCTCACTATCGCAAGAGTTACAAGCTGGAGCTGGAGGCCCACAGTGCAGCCAATCTTGATAGTAAGCGGGTCTTTCACTCGTCAATTGTAGCGTGGGCAGCCATTTATTTCGCCTTGCCGTGGGCGTGCTTTTCCGGGAGAGTTGCCCAATAAGGGTCTAAGAAAAGTTTCAGAACATTCTGAAACTTTCTGAAACACAGAAATACAAGTTAACCATGTCAAGCTTGAGAAGACAGCACCTTTAACATTGTAAAGTCAGAATGCATGAAACACCGTTGCACATACCCCAAGTTAAATCCAAGTTTTACACCCGACCTTGAATTATTCAACTGACTAAAATGTATAAATAATTTAAATGTTTAAGATCAAGAGTTAGATTTTATTACAGGATAAGGAACTCATATACAATATATCTATAAGATATGCATGAGAACATAGAATAGTTGTCATTTACATAAATCGACACATTGAATCTTACATTTTGTCTTTCAATCAAGTACAATTGTCATGTTTTCAACATGACACTTGTACCAAGCACAGACTACGTTCTGCTGTATTTGCCACAAAGCCTTTTAAGTGTTGATCTAAATTGTGAGAAAACACGAATATTCTAGCGACTTCGCTAATAAAGAAAACAAATGCGCCCCCACACGCCACCAAGGACAAGCAAGCTCTGGAACTCGCCTTTCAAGCACGTTTTGTTCAAAAGTTAATCACGGCGAAAGCAACTCCGGGGGTTTCGTTTAACAGATCGTTCCTTCATCTCCGCTTGAGTCGGAATCATTAAACACATCCAGTGGACAGTGAGAACACACATGGCTTGTTTGTCAATTTCAGAGGGAACAGAGACGAATCGGAGCTTAATCAAGAGAGGCTCGCAGTGAGCCTTTGAAGTCGCTAAACCAGCGAGGCACTCGGCAAATACTCTATTGTATAAGCAGGGCGAAACAGACTTAAGCGGAGCATCTTCTCAATGATGAGAATTCTCATGAGAAAGTGATGGTAATACTCTAGGAGAATTCGCTTGAGGATCGAGAGAGAGTAGGGGGTGAATAAGGATGGGAAGAAAAATTCTCTTGAAGCCTAAAGAGAAGATAGGAAAACTGAAACACAAAATAGTTGTGCGAGAGATCAAAATTAGAATTTTATTTTTATAATACATTTTTGCGGACTTGGCTACATGCTATGGAGAAACAACTGTGATGGGCACAAAAAATTAAACCCTTTTTCTCATCCAATCAGATTTGAGGACTTGCTGTTGTGTAATATACATTAAAACAGATCAGTAAAACAATGTTTTTTAATGAAAGGAGAAAGTCTATAAAAGGTGAATATTCTTTTTTTCATTAAATACAGCAGATTGATAGAAAATTATTGATTCCAGTTAGCTATTTGATTCTTTGTTCACTGTGGAATCTTTTGACCCGTCTTAACTTCTCTGTGATCTTCTCCGCTTTCGTTCTGCATTAACACACTTGTCAGACAGCCCAAAGGTGCTGTCACCTCCTCAGCCAGACAAGAGAGAACCACTTACAGTCAACAAATGAAAAGAGATGTAGCAGGCAAAGAGAAATCTATATGTGGCTTTAGGCTATGCTTTTAAACATTTATGTATTCTGCCTCTTTCTGTCTTCCTCTCCTTCTCTCTGTATTCTTCACAGACGCTTATTAAAATTATGATGGAGGAAGAATGCCAAGTCACATTGGATGAAGGGTTGTTTGGGACTCTTGGTGCCAGGGGACGGCCGTGTGTGAAGGTTAAAAATGCAGAGAGTTTTTAGACAAGGTCAGGTTTGTATGGGGAGCGCTTTGGGGCAACGGTGTATAAGAGAGAGAGAGAGAAAGAGAGAGAGAGAGAGAAGTGGAGTGATGTGATGTTTATGTGTTTCACAGGAATGAAACAGGATGAGGGATTTCATGGCTGTATGAGAGGATAGATTTGGTTATTTTCTAGGGCTTTGTTGAGCAGCTCATTTCTGGAAACAGGGTTATTTGTGAAGCGTGTTGGCGGTCATTTACATCATAATACAAGTTCACAATGAATCTGTAATGGGGAGAGTAAAGAGCAAAGGATTATGGGAAAGATCCAGTCAGCTAGGTGGGACGCAACAGGGTGGGAATAACAGGCAGCCACCGAGAGAAGGTTTCAAAGATGCAGATACATTTTTCCTCTTGTGACTTGTCATCCCCTCGCTTTATTTAAAACTGGATATAGCTCAACAAAAATACTAATGGTTAAGAAGATGTATATTGTGAAGGTCAGTAAATTTGCATTTGAGAGCTGTCTGATCTAATAAAATGGCACACCGGAATGTCCCATATAAGCCAGACTGGACTAAGTATTCAGAAGTAACTTTAACCCTTTGGCTTTAAGCGTTATGGTACTGACGGAAGGACCCAGATGCAGACATCAGGTTTAACAAACAAAACTTTATTAAACCAAAAAACGGTCACTAACAGGACTAAAACAAACCACTTTACACTAGGGGGCAAAACAAAAGAAGTCCAAACGACAAAAAAAAACAAAGTCCACTTAAAAACAGCATGACAGGAAGTGGGGAACAAGACGAAGGCATAAATCCACATGAACTGTAACAACACAGCATGGGACAGAGGGTACTAGGGCCTATAGGAAGGGAACACTAACGAGGGATAATAACTAAGGGCAGGTGAGGGGAATGAAACACTAATGGGAATCTAACAGGAAGAATACACAGGGAAGGTGAGGGAAACATTTTAGGGATGAATGAGGAAACAAGGGAGTGTTGGAAAGCTCTCGTTAACTTTCTTAAATCTACAGGGTTATACCACAATATATAGGATTGTTTTTTGTTTGTTTCTCTCACTGAAGTACTAAAGACTTCATATTACACACTCCGGTACAGAAGGTGGCGGCATGCACCTGAATAAGTTGGTTGCGATCCGCCATAAAACTTGAAGAAGAATAGGGTGAGGGGAATGAAACACTAACGGGACGATAGCATGGAAACAAGGGGGTGGGGCCAAGGCAAGCAACAGGAGGACATGTGGCGCAAAGTCAAAATAAAGGCCACGTGTCTCCACACATAACACAACAAGCACAAAAGACATGGTACTGTCACAACTCTGTCCACAGAACTAGAAAACTCATTACAACACGGACATAATCATGACATTAAGCACTGCGAAACGCCCCAACACTGTTTTTAAAACTAGACTAAACTAAATGTTCAGAAATAACTGAACAAAACCCTGAAGCACGTTTTGTACGTAACATCACTGTGCATCCATCCATTCTGCCCCCACCTATCCAGGGCTAATATACTAGTATGCAGTTTAGATACTAGACAAGTGCCTTAAACGGGGTTGAATCCATCACAAGAATGTCATCTCCAGGGGGTCATGCTGACGTATCACATTTGTTTCATTTTCTTCCTTAAGCAGAATTCTGTTATTTAAGCAGCCAGCTGTGCAACGCTGTGTCTTTCACTGCAGTAAAATGCAGTTCTCATGCAACTATGAAACGCTAGAGGCTCTGATGCTATTAATTAGCTTCCGTTTATTGATATATGGTTTCCTCTTGGGGGAAAACAATGCATTCATCTCTCCACCCTCCTATCTCTTTCAATTTCTCTCTTTGTCTCACATTCTCATGTAACATGCGTGGTGTATAAAAATTAGAAACAGGTCTGTGAAAATGCTTTTCTTCCCAAAGCAAGTGAAATGAGCATTCCTTCTAAACCACCATGCATTTGTGCTGTTTTTTAAATGAATCTAGGACATTAAGTGCGTTTATTTCTTTCAAAAATCAGCTTATGAAAGAAACCTGTTTTCACATGTTTACATGCATATTAATAAACCTGCTACGCAGAAAACGACCTCAGCCGAGCAGGTTTTGCTTAGGCCGTTTATGAGCTTGTCCCGATAGAAAACCACGTTACGCGTTTACATGACCTTACTTGTTATCAGCTTATTAAGCATAATCGGAATAGGACTGTGCATGTAAATGTACTCATTTTGATGATGGGTCTTATAGTACCTACAGTACACATGAGTGTTAAAGTTAAGCTGATATCAAAATGATTGTTTACAGCTATTAGAGCTATTGACAGCTATTAAAAACAGCAGGTAAGCTTTTCACATTCCAATGTACGTTGGATAAAATTAAGTGTGATTAATCCTGCTATAAAGGAATTTGTTCCCATTGTTTATCCAACAAATTACCAAAGTAAAACAGGTTTGGAATATTATTCAACTGGTATTATGGTTGTAAATACAAAATCATTCTGGATGCAACTATAGATCTAAACACAATATTAAGCCTTCATCTGAATCTATCAGGTCAGCATAATCCATATCAATATCAAATAGCATTATCGAACTAAATCTAAGCTCACATGCAGATGTGAGATTTGTGTACAGGACAGAATGTGTATGCATAAACGACTGAAAGCTAAGAAAAAAGCAAAAGGACAAACAAAAGGAGCATGTGTCAATCCACACCGATTACTGTTAGGCAACACTTAGAAACAAAACATTACTTTGGCCAGGCGTCATTTAAAAATCAATGCGGAGAGTGCATCAGACTCTCATGAGAAGTCTTTTATTACATCGCTCTCCCCCTCTCACAGGAGACACTGCTCTCCATCACAATCCCTACAAACATTCATCTTCTGTCCCATCGGCATCATGATGTCATTACATCCTGCAGAGGTCAAGCAAAGGCCGGTCCGAATGACTGCACTCATTGACCGGGCCGCTCTTCACGAAAACATCACAGAGATGTTGACCTCTGACACATCCTCCTCCGAACATAAGCCAATCTGCCTCTATCTGTTTACACACACTCCCACTTGGAAAAAGAGTATTTTACTGTTGTGTGGACAAGTGCCAGTTCTTTTATCATTCTTTGTAATGAACTATTGTGTGAGGAGTGGTTTATAATTCATTTACTTCATCATATCCAGAGTTGCGAAAAACGTATTGTTCATACAAGCACACTCCAGGCCACACGGCATTCAAAAACATGAAGGTTTGCTAAGAAAAATGTCAGGAATGTTTTTATAGGTGACAAGTGAGAGAGATGCAGATAGAAAGAGAGCGAGAGATGAGATGAGATGAAGAGGATGGAGTGGGAGGGGAAGTCCATGCAAATTGTCTGTAATGCGCTTGCTTATCACTGGTCCATGTCCAATTTTCCGACTCAAAGCTGATTTCCTGTTTGTTTTACAGCTTTATACTGTTAAAATATTCATAGCCCATCCACAAAAAATAAAAAGCGAATTCATAAGCATGGTGCATTTGTGTCATTTAAACAGCAGTGTTACCGTTGCTATGTTCAGATGAACTATTCCTTTAAAGAGAAAATTCTGTCATCATTTGCCCTCTTATCATTTCAAACTTATATGAGTTACTTTCTTCAGCAGAACACAAAAGAAAATATTTTAAAGAACGTTGGTAACTGAACAACAGCATTGACTTGGATTGGTTTTGTGTCCATACAATAGAAGTGAATGGGTACCACCATTGTTCAGTTACCAATACTCTTCAAAATATTGTCTGTTCTGCAGAAGAAAGAAAGTCATACAGGAATGAAATTAAAAGCGGTTGAGTAAATGATGACAGCATTTTTGGGTGAACTATACCTTTAAGGCATGATCCAAAAGATCTCTATGATGGCGAAAACGCCACAATGACAATACAGGCATTAAAGCACCCACTGCATGGCATCTAAGGCTCCTTATATCCATTCAGACCTCATCTTTAGCAATGCATCCACCATGATAGAATGGTTTGTTTGAAACAGCAAACAAACAAGCACAATCTCCCGTCTCTGCCAACAAGAAAAATAAATAGAATTTGGCAGTTTAATCCATGACCAGTATTCTCTGTATTGAAAGAGAGGATAAATATTAGTTTGGCAAGGGGAAATTGGCTGTGTGACACTTTTAATAACATAGCTCTGGTTTTAAAGCCTGGTGAATTTGTTCCATAAATAACGTGCGCAAATACACACAGAAAAAAAACACACAGACCGCCAGGTTTTTACACATTCAAGGAAACACCAACACTTTCACACACACACACACACACACACAAAGAAGTTAATTTATGTAAGTATATGTGCACAGTTTATTATTTTTTACATATCCACAAAGATTTTGTTATAGTATTTTCGCTTTTTTAATACACTTTCGTAGAAATGAAATGTTTCTTTGGACATGAAACACGCTTTGAGGTACTTTGTGATGCTATGTACTCTCTTGGAGTGCTTTTTGGTCTGTTTGTGCAGAGAACATCTCTTTTCTAGGTTTTTGACATTGTTCTGTAATTTCGTTTCATTTTATTTTGGTTCTCACAAACAACTTCCACAACAAAACAACTTTCCACATCAAAACAATACATATGAACCAAAAGAGGCATACGCAGAAGCCTTTGCTTATTTAGGCTACCCTGATATCACAGCCTCTCACAACTCATCTTTCAAACAGAAGGTATTTACTTTTACATCCTTCAGTCTGAAGACCATTTGTGTGAACACATCTGCGTCGAGACCTGACAAACTCATCTCCACAAAGACATATCAATTCATTACTGTTCTCAACCTCACAGACTCCTCTGTGCTTTGATGGGCCTGATAATTACGTCAAAGCTTCTATACTTTTCTCTCTGATTCTCTCGAACCACTTCAGCAGTGACTGATGAGACTAATAGTCATTCTAAGAACCTACAAAGTCTTGCAAAGTCTACTCCATGTCTGCCTCCTTCAGCACAGAGCTAGTCGGGCCTCCCACTGCTTCCCCGCTGCCGGCCAGATGTCCTGTGTGCGGATCTAGGAGGAAGAGACCGAGGAGGGGGGGTCGCAGCCTCCAGTCCAGCCAGCGTCCATTCCGGTTCCGCATCACCCAGCCGCCAGTTCGGCACCCTGTCCGGTCCTGGGGGCTCTCCAGCCAGCAGCCAAGCCCGCAGCGGTCAAGACCCCAAGGACTCCGCGCTCCCGAGCGCCTCCCCGGACAATGATTCCCCACCTAACCTGAACCCCTTTGAACTTCCCCCTATGAATTCTGTCGTTCCCCACCACCCCTCCCTTGTTTATTAGGTTTATTGTCCCAACCCACTTATTGTGATTTCCTGTTTGCCCTTGTTATTATTTACTATGTGTTGTTTGATGTTTTCATTAAGGGGGGTCTGTCATGGTTCTGCCTCCTTTCCTTTTTCTCCTTTCTTGATTTTCTAGTTAAGTGGCAGGATCATGACAGAGCCACGTGTTTTGTGTGGAGATAAACATATTGTTGTCTGTCGCGACATAAAATGTGTTCTCTCGGTCTAGTCTTTGGCCCCGCCCCTCTCGTTTCCTCATTATAGATTGTTAATGATTTTATGCCCCGCACCGGTTCCCATCTTTATTTGGTTCCCTATTTAATGCCCTTGCGTTTGCTGTCCTGTGCTCGTTCTTTTGACCTGTTTTACTAGTTGTTCATGACCGTGTTTTTGGATTACCTTGTCGTGGTTCATGCTGTGTTATTTGTTCTCTTGTTCCTGTCATTTTAGTGTTCGTGTTCCACATCTCTGCCTGCGCTTGGGTTCCTTCACCCCATCCCTGACAACACATGCCTTGGCTTATGTATAAATCATGTTGCAAGTGACCCCAGGTAATCTGAGTTGGAGACCTCTTGGTATACATTATACTCTATAGACCTGTCAACGTAATGGAAATCTGTCCAAAACTAGTAAATTCACCCACATCAAGACTGCTTTCAACGGCAAATTCCATCTCATAAGCAAGAGATTTATACAAAACAATCTCTTTCTCTCGCTCTTTTTTATTCTTTCTACAGTGGCATTTTCATCAGACTGCAAAGTAATTGCGCAGATTCAGTGAAGTCATCCTTCAGTAAAGCCATTTATGAAGTTGTTTACGCATTTCTGAGAAAAATAAAAAGCTTCCAGTTGTTCCTGAGAGGTGCACTTTTCTTTTTAAAAGCTGATGCCTCTGTCTCAACGCTATGAGAAAGGAATTTGTCCTTCACTTACAACAAGAGCTGCAGTGATTCTGCAGAAATAAACAACACATTCCAGCCAAAATCCATAAATACCGCTTTTTAAACTCTTACCCTGTTGTAATTTATGTGCTTTTACACATCCGTACACCTCCCGCACGATCAGGCTGTGTGTGTGCGGATTTTTGTTGTGAACGCGTTTCTTTCTCTGTGGCTAATGGTACAATGTGAAATGGGAGCCATTACGTGAAGCCGTGGACTATGGCAACACCTATTCAACGGCTCCCCGATGAGACGGCCTCGTCTATCACTGCTCAGCCAGGGCCACTCGTACAAGGTCAGCTTCTGCTAATGACGCGTGACTGCTGCCTGCCAGGGAGGTCTGAAATAGAGAGAAACAGAAAGAAAGACAGAAACAGAAAAGGACAGACAGATAGGAGGATACCGACAGACAGAAAGAGTGGGATGGAAAGAAAGAAAGTAATGTACTCCATCGGGTGTACATTAATGTCACGCACACAGTCTTGTAATACAATTGCAAAGCATTTGTAAATACTGTAAATGAGAAAATACTGTACATATGCATACTGAAAACCTCAGTACTCTCTTTTATGATATTGCGTTCCTTCTGACTTTATTCCTAATCAGAGTCTTTACTCCCTAAACACTCCCTCCCGCCTCGTCCTCACGTATGTCCCGCTCTCTACACCTCCGAAAGAGTGGAAAAGAGCCACACTTCCGTCGCATGATTATTTTCCCGAGGAGCGGAACAGTGCCGCGTGATCGACAGACGTGACACCTCGCCCCTCTCAGAATTGATTGGCAATTATAATAAACTGCCTTAATTACGCGGCTTAGCCCTCCGGAGGATATTTGTAGGGAGGTTTGGGTCGACAAAGCGACAGCTTTTCACTCGTTATTCAGGAGAAAGCTGCGTCACCTTGGGTCCCTTACTGCTGGAAGCACAGCTGGCGAGGGGCGACAGGGGAGATGTTTGAAGAAAAATTTGAGTCAGCCATACGTATGAGCAGGCTAATTGTGTGATTATAGGGTCTCTAAAAGGTTTCTACCAACCGCCTTACAGGAGATTCTATACAATATATGGTAATCAATAAACATACCTCTAGCATAAAAAATGGTCTTTACTCCAGCTTGTGTCGGAACATAAGCATGCTTTTTACACGTAGTCATTTAGTGTAATTAGCTAAACGCAGCATGCATAGGTTGCTGTTGGGGATGATTGCACCCATACTGTCGAAATGAATAAGGTTCTCAAAGAAAACCCAGGAGGGTGATATAGCAGGTGTGTGTCGTTACGTAAATAATGTCAATCTAATAAGAATGAAATAAGTAATTTGTTCTTAAAGGACTACATGTGATTTTCCTGTAGCTCAGTGGTAAGAGCATTGCGTTAACAACGCAAGGTTGTGGGTTCGATCCAAGGGGATTGCAGATACCTATGTAACATGTATAGAATAATGCTATGTAAGTCGCTTTGTATAAAAGCGTCTGCTAAATGTAAATGTATAATGTAAATGTAATGGATAGTACTGTATAGTCACGTGACAGTAGTTTAATTTATTCAATTTTTAATGCATTGTACTGTAAATGAATATAGTGTACTGTAAATCACTTCATTACTTCTCACATTCATAGCTGTAAAGTAGGAATATTGTAGAAGCATGGGTCCGTAGAATCCAAGCGTTTGTGAATTCAGGACCACGGACAGCACGCTGTACCAGCATCAACTACACCAATGTATGTTTGACATATGGACATTTTGTCATAGATAAATGAATACAGACCAGATTATAGGTCTTCTATAGGTGAAGGTTATACATGTTTTGGTAAAATGCCAAGTAGGATTTTGAGACACGTTTATCCATTTGGCTTGGAGAGTTTATCCATTTATGGTGGCTTGGAGAATTTTGCAAAAACCTGGATGAGATAGTCTTTACTAACAGGATTAGTACTGTCTTATCTGAATTTTAGTTTCCTTCAGTTAAAACACGGTTTGATAAAGAAATGCATAAACACATTTCTGATGCTGAACCATAATGCCATGTTAAAATAATGTATGATTATAGAAAGGAACAGTTCCCCCAAAAATGAAAATGATGTCCTCATTTACTCTCTCTCAATTTGTTCCAAATCTGTATAAATGTATTTCTTCTGATGAAAACAGAGAAAGATATTTAGAAGAATTCTTTGAACCAAACAGTTATTGCCCGCCATTGACTACCATAGGAGGGAAAATTTCTTTATGAATATCTTTGTTTTTTCGAACACAAAATAATATATTTTGAATATAGAATATAGGAAAGCAAAAAGTCCTGTGGTTCTTTTGACTACCATTGTAATTTATCCTATTAGGGTAGTCAATGGTTGCAAAAACTGTTTGGTTACAAGCATTCTTCCTAATATATTTCTGTGTTCATCAGAATTTAGAAATGTAAACAGATTTGGAACAAATCGAGGGTGAGTAAATTATAGAAGAAATTGTAGTTTTGGGTGAACTGTCTCTTAAAATGTATTTGATGTTTACAGTACCTAATACAATTTTGCATTGTTATGCATGACTCTACTATTGTAAAGAATATAGATACCATAACAATGCATTATTTTTACATATATTTACTTGCTCATGAATGCCGTTTTTCTGTGAATTATATACTGTAACATTCAAAGTGCCACATATAGAGAAATAAGACTTTACATTCAAGTAACTGCAGACAAACACAACCAGAGATAGCGACATACAGGCCCGCACATGCAGATGTCACAGATCACCGGCAACCAAGCACCGACGGAATAATTGTGTGCATGTAAACACATGCAAAGTGGGGGAAAGGATAAACGGCTCGTGGTTTGATAAAGGTGGGGAGATAACCTTTCGCTTCCCTGCTTCACATGGATGAACACGGAAAATACGAAAATCTCAATTAAAGCCAACAGAAAGGACGACAAACAGAAAAGCAAGAGAAGAACAGAGAGATAAAAGAAAAGAGCGATAAACAAAAAACAGAGGCATCCTACAGGCAGTTTAAAAAGTATGCAAATTGAAATTCAGGTTCAAATTATTTTGTGAAGTCAAGAAAATTCTTTCGCAAGCAACTCATCTGCAATGCAAAAAAAGGGCACGAAGTGGAGACTCATCTGAATACATCACGCTCGCCCTCACAAGTGCGATGTCAACATTACAGACCAAGGCCATATTAGAAATCATTTAAATATTTCATATGAAGTCGGAAACAACATAACTATATGCCGTCGCTGTCAATGCATGCAGACAGGGGGTAATGGATTTGCATAAAATGAAATTACAATTGTTTCCGTGCCATTTTACAAAACAAAATTTCAACATGATAAGAAGCGAAGTGCGTAACTTTTTCTATTTTCCAACCAGTGCTAGAATGTATATTCCACAGCCTTTAACAATTACATTTATCCATTTGCCAGACCTTGCAACATATTTTTCAGCAGTATATGTGTTCCCTGGTGATCGGACCCACAACCTTTTAATATACATATAATAATAATCTACCAATTGACCTACAGAAACTCTTTAAAGGTAAAGATTATATTCCATTAGTGCTGGTTGTGGGAAAAATGAACAGACTTTACATAAAGGTATATGGACAACCACAAAGTCTGTGTTGCCCTGAAACTTTTAAAAATGTCTGTGACATCTCTGGTTTAGTATTAGTCAGCAGTAACAAAAACCTTCATAATACCCACAATGCCTTTTGCCAGGAAATCACGAAGCAGCAACTGAGGAGCACAGTACGGATGGCGTCATTTCTCAAAGAGATGGGGTGCATCTCATTACTGCCCTAGAACGTTCATACCCATTCACTCACCCATCTGCTGCTCTTCCCTTGTCCTGGAGGGGACAACAGGAGGAAGAAATGGAGAACATGATAATATAGGGGATATGCCAATAAACAGGGAAAGTTGAGTTCAGCATCATGAACAGCAGCATCGAGTGGGGGCCAAAATGTCCGCAAGGCAAGAAAAACACGATTTATGCATTTGGCAGAAGCTTAGATCCAAAGCGACTAAAAATGCATACTGTAGCTTGGACACACAGTATACATTCATGCATTCCCTGGGAATCTAACCCATGGTGTCTGATGTCACTAGCACAATGTTTTACTCATCTTTTACTCACCCTGATGTCATTCAAAACTTCAAATCATGAACCAAACATGAACATTTCTTCATTTTGAGAAATGTCTCAGTGGATTTGTGTCCATACAATAGAAGTCAATGGAGGCCAGTGTTGTTTGGTTGCCAACATTCTTCAAAATATTGTCTTTTGTGTTCTGCAGAAGAAAGTCATTCACATTTCTGAATTATATGATGGTGAGTAAATGATAAACACGTATTCATTTTTAGGTGAACTATCCCTTTAATGGACAACAGAGAGAGACTCCTTGGTCCTCTATGATTAAGACTAAATAAACTGATATATTTGTAGCAGTTTTGTGACTGAAAGTAAAATAGCAACGGGTAGCACACACATTATTTTCCAGGTTAAAAAGCGATGGGGTGATAATGCAGCAACTTCTGTTTAAGGTGTGAAAGGAAAAAGCACTTTGTTTTAACTGTCAATAAAAGTGTTCCCCAGAGCCAGAGTTGTTGTTATGTCACTTTAGAGTATATAAATCTTTTTCAGAGTTGTTGCTTGTTTAATTAGCATTTTAGGAGGCGGCCGACAAGCTTAATCCCATATATTTCTTCAATTGCCAAGAGTACAGCACATTACAACACATTGAATTTGCATTTCCTGACAGCCGCATTGTATCACACAAACCTCAATCAAGACTTGGGCTTTCACAAACAAATGAACTCATTCACAAACTCACATTTCACATTTTCCTACTCTCTTCCGACACCTGCTCATTTTTTACAGAGCGATCGAGTATCAATCTCTCTCTGCTCGATCTGTTGTCCTGACCGCGAACGCTCTAGCACAAAGCAATCATTTGTCATTTCGTGTTCCTTTTCTTTTTTTTGCTTCCCGGTTCCTTCGTTCTTTCTTTTCCACGCTGCTCGGGGGCAACCTTATGCACCCAATACTACACTTCTAGGAACTAATACAAAAACTATTTTTGTCCAGCGTGACAAGGAGAAGTTGAAAGGTGGAAAGGTGTTTGGAGCCAAGGAAATATAACCCAGAGCTGCGAGGGGTGAGATTGGAAAGTGTGACCCTGGAGGGATACAACAGGGTGACTCTGGAATCTCGCCCATATAGGCATATATGAGCATAAAACAAAGATTGACAGGAGTGTTAGACAAAAAGAACCGCAAACCATTGAGGAATATGAACTTGGTCACACTGCACGAGACACGACGACACACACTCCATAGAGTCAGCAGATATCAAGACACGTAAACCGAATATTTCAGATTATAAACTGCAAGTTGAAGGCTGTTCTGTTACTCCAACAAATACAGTAAAATATCTAGGCGTTATATTAGACAGCAGCCTGTCATTTCGAAAAACAGCCTTTTTCCACCTGAGAAATGTTCCCAAATTACTAAATATTCTATGTGCTTATTCATGCATTTGTGACCTCAAGACTTGAATACTGTAATGCGCTATTTAGTGGTTGTCCTGCATCATCAATAAACAAACTACAGTTAGTTCAAAATGCAGCTGCCAGAGTTCCCAATTTTATCAACCCTTAACTGGCTACACATTAAGCATCGTATTGTCTTTAAAGTTCCTTTAATCACTTATAAAGCCTTAAAGGGTTTAGCCCCTACCTACCTAACAGAGCTTCTATCACACTTCAACCCATCACGCTCTCTAAGATCTCAAAACTCAGGACTTTTGATAACACCTAGAATAACTAAATCCACCAAAGGGGGACGAGCTTTCTCATATGTTGCACCTGAACCTGGAATAGCCTTCCCAATATTATTCGAGGATCAGACACACTCGCCCAATTTAAATCTAGATTAAAAACGCATCTTTTCAGCCAAGCATTCACTTGTTAAGCATGCTCAATATGCAAAATAAACCACCGGGACACTGCATTTATTAGATATTGTTTACTAGAATAATTTAACTTGTTGTATAAACACCATGTACTATGCTGTGTTTTACCTTTTTTGTGTTTTTCATATCATCTTATTTTCTCCTGTAAAGTTGCTTTAGAACAATGCACATTGTGAATAAATGTAATTGAATTGCATTAAATAGAGAGGTCTGAGTTGTTTTCATTATGATGCACATTCAAATTATTGTTTAAATGCAGCAAAAAATTACATTTTATGTAAATATTGCATTTCAATATTACTTATCCTGAATATGTCCATCTAACATTAGATGCTTTTTTTCAGTTTATATGCTGATTTATGCAAAACATCTAAGTTTTAGGATAGGAATTATAACTTGGCTGCACCACTAATGTTGCCCCTTTCCGTAGATAGATTTGTTAAATTATACTAATGTGATCATCTGAAATCACCAAATAAGGCTTTTCTCTTTTCAAGTTGACTGTGCTAAACGTAGGCTTTGATTCTCATTCACATGAATGTGTTTAATATGTGCTTTAAAGAAAAGTAGCACATAAAACAGTTTGCAATGTCACAATTCATTGCAAAATAAACACTTTTTAATCACTTTAAGGGCACATTTTACTAATATTCATGCTGTTCAAGCATAATTGCCAGTATATGGAACATCCTGCAAAGGCTATCTGACAGAGCAAGAGTTACCAAGTAGGGTTTCGCAAAAGGTCAACTGCAGCTCTATATGACTCTGTTAATAGGAAAAAATGTTATGAAATCTTGTACTTTGTAAAGAAAAAAATATTTATCCTCATGGAAAACACAATCAATGTTTACTTTGTTTCATGAACTTGTTTTTGAACAACATATTGGGTAAAATTAACCATAGATGCTATCAGAAAATGCATTAACAGTTTAATCTTTCATAACACTTGTTTCAAATTACTTTGTTGTAAAGTTTGTTTCTCGCTGTCTTTCACACTTCGGATGTTGCCTTGTGGTCTTGGTGGAGCTCTTGATAATTAGTTAATCTGCCTAGTTGTTTTTGGTTGTCCAGGCATGGCACAAGCCACCATATACGCATTTGCGCGGGTGGCAGCGATGGCAGATTATATAAATATTGTGCATTGAAAAAGTAGCTTTTTCCGTCCATGCTGGGATCACAACGGCGCAAGATTAATTAAACACGCCTGCCATCCCATCAGGTTAATTAGGGTTAAGGCATAATTAGGACACAATTAAAAAACTGGCACACAGCAAGATCCTCCTTAATCTGGCAATATCTACGTGCGCGTGTGCGTGCGCACGAGTGCGTGCGCACATTTGCATGTGTTTGAGCAAGTTTGTATGGGGTTAGGCACTGTGATGTGCAAAGATCTGATTGAATGCAAATGACCTAACCTTTCCATTAGTTGAGAACTGTCGATGGTACCACTTTTGAGAGACTGCCACCATTCCAGGAAACAAACTTGGGTGAGGCCAGCACTTCCCTTGAGTTATCAAGGCAGGAACTTCATACAAACTATACAAAATAAAATCTTAAATGCAAATGAATTACTAAAAACCCCAAAAAGGATTTCCACCTACTCTTGTCAGCATGCCAAAATGACCACGGAATGATCCCTCTTGGCCAAAATATCCATGCTTCAGTTACTTTTTTAGCCTTTGTGAGAGACTAAAGTTAGGTTGGTCTAACTTCTGCCTCAGCAGAGTAATTTTTCAACAGATTTTTCCAAGAAACCTCTAAAAAGCTTGTGGAGGCAAGACAGAGAAAATCTTACTCCGGGCCATTAGAGTTCTCTAAAGATTATGAGACTTACACAGGTAGTGCTGACCTGACACAGGCCTCCCTCCAAACAAATTGCCCCCAATTTTGTGCCACCAAATACGACCCTCGGATGTTCCAGTGACAAATTGGAATTGATTTGTGCCTTGGCTGGGACTCCAGGGTTCACGACCCGCGGCTGCTAAAAAGCATTCTTGTCATTAACATTCTGGACGCACCTTGCACTCAAGCACCACAGCGACGAGAATTTCAAGGCATGAATAAAATCAATCACTATTTTTCTTTCTTCAACACCCTCCAGATAACACACACAGACATGCACACACTTTTTATTTTGTCTCTCCATTTCAATACACTACGCAGGCATTTTAATGGAAAAACATTATTCCATATGTGAAATTGACAGAGAAATGTAAAATGCACACGCTGATAAACAGATGGCCAGCTCCGAGCTAACATCTAAGGAATAGGGTGCTGCATTTTCATAGATGTTTATTTCGAACGTCTTCAGAACAGCCTCTATGTTGGCTTATTTAACTCTTATATGAACTTACTCCGTAATTGAATGTTGTTATATGTTGTAAACTGAGGAAAGACAAAACTTTCTTCAATGTGATCTGTGTGGGTACTTTAAGGAACAGTTCACCCAAAAATGAAAATTCTGTGCTTATTTACTCACCCAAGTTGTTACAAAGTTGGTTTACATGTATTTGATTTGAATAGATAAAAACAAAGACATTTGGAAGAATGCTTATAACCAAACAGTTCTTGGGCACCATTGACTATAGTAGGAAAAGTTGCTTTATACATTTCTTTGTTCTGTGGGACACAATGGAAGATATTTTAAAGAATGTAGGAAAGCAAACAGTTCTGCGGTACTATTGACTACCATTGTAATTTTCCCTGCTATGGTGATCAATGGTGGCCAAGAAGTGTTTGGTTATAAGCATTATTCCAACTCTTGCATTTAGTCATTTAGCAGACGCTTGTATCCAAAGCAACTTACAAATAAGGCTAACAATAGATGCAACACAAAGACAACAATTCATAAGTGAAATTCTCTTTGTTCATCAGACAAATGTTTTTTGGGGGTGTGAATTGTACATTTAATTCTAGTTGTCGTTTACAGTGTGTAATAAAATTTTGCAATGCAATGCATGATGGTCTTTTAAAGAATATAGATACTATAACTCCATATATTATATATTACATAGGTTATTATAATTTTATTATTTAGATAAATTAATTCAAGAAAATTAACAGTTCAGTATGGAAAAGACTGTCAGGGTTGTACACAGGGATGGACCCAGACACAGACAGCAGGTAAAGGGTTAACACAGACTAAATGTGTCAGACAAAAACCCACAAGGGGCTAAAACAACAGAACAGAGGTGAAAACATAACAGGGAACGAGCAACACAAGCTAACTACAAGGACTAGACTACAGATAGCACTTGACAAACAAAGACACGACAGACCAGACCAGACCAGATTAGACTAGACATCACAAAACCACACGAATGACAATGAATCAGCACAAGACAGAAGGGCATTATAAAGGGGAGGCAGGGTACATTAACACAAGGCAGGTGCAGGGATTCAGGGAATGAACACTAATGGGGAGCTGACGGAGAAACAAGGGGGCGGGGCTAAAGGACGGGACTCAGGAGAGAGAGCATGGCATGACCAAACCAAAACAAGGCCATGCCCTTTCTCCACATAAAACACATAGGTCTGTGAAGGAAGACATGAAAGACATGACATGATGAGGCAGAATCATGACAGAGTGAGCTAGCTTACTTTAAGGCTTCAACATACAGTCAATTTGACATATTTTGTATCCATTTCACGTTAAAGTTGTTGCACCATTATTTGTAATTCCATTACACTGGATGTTTTAGAGTGGAACAAACCAACTAACACCAAAACATCCCAAAGTTCATCAAAGCACAGCAAAAAATTACAAAGGATTGTTCTGTTCTGTTACCATATAATGATGTCACTACTGTGAGGATGATATTATAAAAAAACTAGCCTTTGAAAAATCTATATTTCCAAATAAAAATGTAGTTTTAAACATTTGGATTAACGAAATGGGAGGAAATGTAACACATGTAATTTTTATGAACAAATTGACAGTTTTACTTTTAAAAGCTCTACAACCCTCTGGGATGTGACTAAAATGGCAACATTTCAAACCCTGGGATTATTAAAAATCAACCCCATGTTCATTTAAATGTGATAGAGTGATAACAGAAAACTAATTTCAAAAAGTTCTCTCAAACTGTGAGTGGAATATTTTACTAAGACGTATGACGGGAACATGAAAATGTATCGCATAACAGAAATGGCTGCGAGTGCTTCATTAGAACAGGTCTAAATATGAAATGAGCTGTCCTGACAGGGATTTTCTGCAGAATGAATCACACCATCAGGTTAGGCTTCAGTGGACATCAATACCGGTCGGAGACTGAAAGCGACCGTGTGTTCTGTGATATTTACAGTGAGCGAGATCATATCTTTGACACGAGGCATTGATAGCAGAAATAGAACGAAGGAGATGCAGTGATCTCTGGGTAATCAGTGATTTTACGGCCTATTAACTCCGTCCTGCTGAGACCGTGACTGGACATCTGTGAAATGACATGAGCGTTTCTGGACTCCACTTTTGGACTGACACTGCTATGCGAGCATCTGTGTAATTTTAGATAAGTCTACTTTGAATATATGAATACGGTTTATTTGAACATTAGGATGGAATCATAAATGAGTGTAGGAAATGTTAAATATAAAGACTTTCAAAAGCAAGATGACACACTTAAGGGCTTATAAACGTCAACCAACCAATTTGACTCCTACTTGTATGTACTGTATGTAATTCTCTAAAACTGTAAGTTTACATTTCAGTAATGCTGCATTACAACATTCACACGGACTGTTGATGTAACGTCTCACATTTTGTACAATAAGATTTTCACTATTTCAGAATGCATTATGAACGCATATGTGTTATGACCTATACAGCTGCACTAAATATTATTATTTAAATAAGGTTGTAAGAGATATGCCAGCAATTCTTTGGTTAGTTTCATTTCGACATCAAGACAGCTGGAACATGACTAAATGTTTTGAAGAAAAAACACATCTCTGAAAATAGAGCAGCCATAACCCTACAAGAGAAGACAAGAATGGCACAATAGTCATTGTGATGGGGCATTCAAGGAGACACCTGGTTGTTATGGTGACAGGCTCAGAAAGTTTCAGCACCCCTCAACTTCTCCGATGTTCTATGTGGGAGCATATGTCTGCTAACACATTTGTGAAAGTGTCAGCTGCCATGGGTAGAATAAATGTTATCTTTCCCACCATCAATCTTCTTTCTTTTTTTTCGTTTTGCGCAATGATGTTGGGTCTAACTCTTTATTTAATGTAGCAAATCTAAAGGGTCATAACAATGACATATAACAAAAGTTTTACAGTGGCACAGATGTTGGACGTGGTGCTGAGAGTCTAGTCTAGCACTCTCATTTATAATTGTCATTTTAGTTTTCTATTCTGTGTTTTTTTATCTTCTAGGATTTATGTCATTTCTTCACAAATGTTGATATCTGAGAGCTTAAAATCAAACACTATTATTAAAGTTTAGATTATTGTTTAGAAAAGTTGTAATGTTTTTATAAACCTTTTGATGTAAAGGCATGTGGAAAATATTTAAAATATTTAAAAAGAACAAATAGACCAGTTGCATTTATATAATTCTATTAAAAAACTCAAATATGACCTTAAACTTTTGTATGGTAGTCTAAATAACATTTGTATAAATAATATTAATAATCATTTACATTTAGTCATTTAGCAGACGCTTTTATCCATATCGACATACAGATGAGGTAAACTACGGAAGCAATTGGAACAGCACAAGGACAACAAAATTCAAAAAGTGCAGTCATAAACCTAGTCTCATTATATGGCTACAGAATCTGCTGATCTTGTAGCAGCGGGCAGATCATTCCACATAAGTGGAACGATCCAGGGAAGGTACGCGAGAGTGATTTTTTACCTATTATCAAATAGATTAAATCACTCCATTTCAGCCCTAACAAAACCATAAAATATGCACCCTGACCTTATGCAGAAACACATTTACGTCTATACGATATACGATACTTCGTAATCAAACCCGGGAAATGAATCCCTCTCTATCCACATTGTGGACAGCTCAATGGTGTTCTCAAATCTCCTGGATTCAACCACCCATCCACCGAGAATTACAATAATGGTGCGTTGAGAACATTTACCTTACCCTGTACCCTGTTCCTGAGGGACATTCCTGAACGAACAAGACCAGAGACAAAAATGAGGAGCCAAATGTGGGCCGCTGCTGGCTCTGATAACTCTGCTCTAATGCACCGTGCTAAGCGTAACTTCGCATTATGTTCTGTGATTCTGCATGCATGTCGGGCGGCCCGCAGGGCTCCCTAGCGTGTGTAACTGTGGGAGGGGGTGGGACGGGCGCAGGGCTGCGGGAAGCCTGATAAGGGGCCTCGATAAACGTAATGAGGTTGTGGGTGTGTGAATTTTTTCTTACTCTAAACAGGGAAAGGCGACTCTGAGCGTAGCCCAACAGCACCTTGGTTATTTGCTACAGCAGTTGAGGACAAGAATAACAATCAGGAGGTTTGTCTTGAAGTCATATAGCATACAGAGGGTGTGTGTGTGCTTGTGTGTCATTTTAAAATGTCGGATGGAAAGTCATGAGGTCTAGATTACTTTGCCTTATCTTTGGTTCAAGCCAAACCTTTATGAGCATTATGGATTGTTGGAGATATGTGTTGGTGTGCGTGTGTGTTTATGCGTTAATGCAGCAATAAGTCATACAGTCACCACAGCCAAAAACAGTAACAGGGGGCATGAAATCAGACATTTCCCCATAAGACCAATGTAGGAAACATGGAAGCACACACATGAACAACAACCGTGCACCCAAACACACTTTATATGCAATTTAGCAGACACTCTTATCCACAGCTGTTAAAATGCTTTAAGTTTTATCTGTGAAAGAATCCTAACAAGTTTGAACAGTTGTTATACTAAACCAGTGATTCTCAAAAAGATGTAACAAGTACCCGTGGAGGTATTTAAGATAGTTCCTGGGATACTGAGAAAAATTTAGCTTTAAAGGACTTCTGTCAAACATAAATAATCTTGTAACAGCTTAAAGGTCCTGCTGTGTAATTTTTGTGGAGGGTTTATTGGCAGAATTGCGATATAATATACATGACTATGTCTTCAGAAGTGTATAAAGACCTTGCATGATGAAGAGTTGTGTTTTTATTTCCTTAGAATGAGCTATTTCTATATGCATAACATTTTTGGAATTTGCTATGTTATTTCGAGAGTAGCCCTAAACGGAGAAACTGCTATATATACACAAGGAAGGAAGCGAAGAAGGTGATGACATCTTATTCCTGTTTCAGGTACGTAGGCCATTGAAATGGAGGGGTGGAGTGAGCCGTTGTTTGCAATTCACAACCTTACCACTAGATGCCCCTAAATTTCAAACACAGCACATTTAACACACTTAGTTACTTAAAGAAATAAATAAATATTTTAGTGCGTATGAGTACAAAATATATATAATCTGTAACTTGTAGTACATTCTTTTTTACTTTTGAATTCTTCATGACAACTATTCAAACTTGGAGTTTATAGGCTTGCTGTGGTCCACAGATGGCATGAATGAAGTTATCAACCAGGAATATATGCACTACTATTACTCAAACTACATGTTAATGCAAATAGTCAACACTCTCAAACACATTTACTTACTCTGCTCTTCATCCAGCTACATCTCCAGATGTTCCAGAGACAACGGCCACAATCAAAAGTCACAACTATTTATTCAGATCTGACGGGATCTAACAGAACAAGAAAAGGGACAGCTAACTTCACAAGTTTAATGAAGGCATGGTTCACATCAGACAATGCAAACAGAGACTGAGTGGTTTTGTGCCAATACACTGAATAAGGGGGCCAGTGTTGTTTGGTTGAGTAAAAACAACTCAACTCGACTTATTTTTGCGTTTGTAAAATTATTAATGGTTTAATAAATGTTTATGGATTCAAATATATTTTATGAGCACCTAACCCCAGTCCCACCCCTTACCCAAATCCTAACCACTTGTCAACCATTAAACACAACATTCCATTATTCCATAAAATGAACAAAACTGTATAAACGTATTACAAACAAGTCGCGTTGCTAACCTTCTGAACTGAAGCCATAAAATAACTTTATACAAGGAACTCTAGGAACGGATATCAACACATCTTATCATTTTAACAAACCGGATCATTAGAATGAAGCAATCGGTAACGGGAGCAAATAGCATTTCACACTCAACGCTGATGCAATGACGCTGTCTGTCACGAGACAGACGAAAGCCAATGATATTTAACTTCTAAAGCTAATGTAACTTGTGCCAGATTTTAAAATCTGGAAATACAGCAGAAACCGGAAAACAGCAAATGGGTATCGCTTTTGCGTCTGTTCCTCGTGTAAATCGATCATTTGACCTCGGTACACTTGGAATATTACTTCTTTATTTACATTTTAACATTTTGGATCTGTATCATGTGTTTTTTGTTATTTAAAAAACAAATGTGTCATTTTACCTGCCAAAATGCCTGAACTGTGTTTGTGTGTGTGTGTGTGTGTGCGTGCGTGCGTGCGTGCGTGAGTGCAAGCATGCGTGCAAGCATGCGTGCATGTGTGTGTGTGTAATCTAAATACAGTTATCCCAACCACGAATCAAACCACAACACATGCTATTTTTGCTAAATAATAACTACCCCAAAAAGTGCATTTTATAACGGCTAAGGGGTATTGTATATCGGCTAAGAACTCGGCTCAGCCAGAGTACTTCTTGGGTCTTATTGCTTTATTTTATAATATAGTACTAAAGTGGTGCGTTCAGCTGGGAAAGGCGCTAATTTAGTAAACGCTCATGTTTGTCGTATTAGATGAAGGGATAAACGAGATGCGTATCGTATGGGTAGGAGGGTAAGTTGAAAAAATATATAATTTTTCTGCAGAAGAAAGAAAGTCATAAAGGTTTGAAATTAAGTAAATGTTGAAAGAATTTTAAGGCTATAGGGTTTGCTTACCACATGCTTTGCTGAAAGCAAATTCAACCATGTTGTACAAACATGCAGCTCATACATCTCTTAGCTAAAACTCTCTGACTGAAAGGTTTAAGGAGAGATGCAGACTTGTGGATTAGGTTGCCCAGGAAACCTTCTGGAGGGCAAACTCACTCTAACGACCTTAAATCCAAAGAAAGCTTAATTTACCACAGAGTGAGTGCAGTATCCTTGTTGTAGGAAGTAAAGCGAACACTAAATGCTGCACTCGCAATAGAACAATGTAGTGCGACTTTTTGAAGAAGCCCTAGAAAGTAAAGAAGCAAGTTCAATGTCCTACAAAAATATAGACTGCATAACAATTATAAAAAGTCATGTTCGCTTTTAAATAAGACATTTTTCTATATTGTGCCAATTAAATTGCACATTTCAATAGCATTTGTTTTTATTATGGTTGAATTTGCTTGAATTATACATAAATGGTGTGTACAGCTTTAAGGACCAACAACTTCCTTTCTATTAGAAATAAAATCCAATGCGTTCATTTATTACACAGCAAAAAAGGTCTGTATTACAGCCTTTAACATTTCGATTTTTCATTGAGAAGTGTTTAGCATGTAATGGTAGTAAACTGCGGTACATTTACCTTCTGTTTAAAGTGTCTGATACCTCATTGTAATTCCTGATATGAGTACAGCAGCACGATTATGCTTGTATCGAGGATAAGATGTGAAGATTAAGCAGAAACAATGGACGGCTATTCACGACTGTTCCTGTGAGCATTATGTAAATGTTTATAGAGGGCAAGTTAAGTCTCAGACAGGCAGCATTGCTCTTGTGCAAGAAATAACAAATCCTTATATAAAAAATACATGATGACTCACTAACAGTTTTCCAAAACTGAACTGGATGTTATACAGTGATGAAAGAGTTCGTTCCTGAACAGAAAAACACCATGAATTGATTTGTTTTCACAGGAGATGTGTTGGTAAACAATTCACAGCATTGTGATGTCACACTCAATGCACCTGTGTGAAAACACAATGGCTTAATTCAATGTCTACCAACAATGTTATCATTTAGTACTAACATCTTTATATTTAAAGAGACATTACACCCAAATCAAGTTATTTGAAGTAAGTCATGACCTGCTCCTCTTTCTCTGTTTCAGAAATGTGTATTTATTCTATTTATACCTCTTAAAGTCCTCTTAAAAATGGAGGTCTGGGGTGCGGTTCATGTTGTTGCTAATATGAACGCAATCGTACCAAATCGCAGAAGTGAAAATGCTATTAATGATGAATTTTTTAATAAAAATGTGTCCTTGTGGATGTGTTTCACTAACTTTTCTGATGAGTATGACTGACGCGCTCCAAGCAGAGAGCTGTATATCTTATTTATGTTCGCCCACAGCTTTCTTAAGAGCGTTTTCTGTACATTCATAAGACAGACAGAAGTGCCTTTATGTACCGAAGCTTTGGAAAAAAAACTAACGGTTCAAAAACAATGTATAAAAGTGAAGCCAGCAATGTATGCGAACAACTCATGATTCGGTCCCAAATAAAATAATATGAACACAGTCCAGCTCGGGCAGGGGGAGCAATCGAACTAGGTTTTGGACCAGGCAATCGAACTACATGAGAAACCACACTTAAAAACTAAGAAAGCCATTATGGGTTTAAATAACACAAGGATATGTGCCAATGTAAATTGTATTTTTGGCTGAACTATACCTTTATTGTCATTTGAAACAACAACAAAACAAAAACAACATTGTCATTTTCATCTCTTAGAAAGAAGCTCGATAAAATCAAAGCAGAATAAAATAAAAAAATAAGTACCCAGGAGCTTTTCAGTACTCACCAAATAAGAATGACGGGTTTTGTTCATCTACTGTAGACTTTAAAACTAAATATAGTACAAGAGCAGGAATGAATTAGAAAGGATCAGGTCGTCAAGAAAATGTTGCAAGTCAGATATAAACTTGCATGTTTTAACACTGCTATTCAATGGTTCAGACCACATACGCTATCTGCAAGGACATCGCTCTAACAGCCACAGTTCTATGGCAAAGAAAGTTTGTCCAAGTGTGTGTGTTAAATCAGACCCCTGTGGACACAACAACCATTGCGAGAGCGTTAATCCGTCACGAAATACCTGGAGCACAAAGAAAGGATGAGCGAGAGAGAATGTGAGAACGAGAAGAGAGTGCATGAGGCAGAACTAGAGAGAGGAACAGATCGAGCCGTAAGAAAATATAATTACGTGAGGAATGCTGTAGCCTTTGTCGAGAAAAACACAAAGAGTGATCAGATGCACAAGCAGAAGAAGAAACGAAATTAATCAATAAATAATAAAATAATGCTAAACCACAGTCTTGAAACTAAAACCATAACCTGCTCCATCATTACATCGGTTTTCTCTCTTCTGTTTTCCTTTACCTTCTTTCTAACTCACTCTTACTCAATACATACACATTTGATGCTGTTTCATGGAGGAACTTTTATAGACCTAATGGTTGCTATAAGAAAATATTTACTATAACCACTAATAAATCTAACAATCATATGTTAACACAAAAATTCAATTAAATCAGAAGAAACATTTTCTATGTTTTTAAATAGTGAATGACACGTTAGATATCCTTCAAATTAACTAGTTTTTTACTATTTTTGCATAAACATTTAAGTTCCAGTGTGTAATTCTTTGGAAGATCTAGTGAGAGAAATGCGATATAATATACAGTACATAACAATGTCTTCAGATGTGTATAAAGACCTTACATAATGAACCGTTATGTTTTTATTACCAGAATGAGCTATTCTATCTACATACACCGCAGGTTCCCTTGAATGGAATTCACCATGTTGTTTCTAGAGTAGCCCTAAACGGACAAACTGCTCAACAGGGTGTGTTTTGCAAATACGTTTTCTTTTTCGGCAAAGATTTAGCTTTGCATGTATGAGAGAGAGAGTTGGATAATGACCCTTCGATACATGCTGAACTTTGGACCCTTATCAGCAAAATAAACCACCCTGGTCTTCAGATTATCCAATAACAACACAGCCCAATCGATCTCCAATGACATTTTGTTCTGTGAAAACTAGACCTGTGTAAGCGTATATGGTGTGTGTGGGTGAGACTGTAGATGTAAATAAATCATACATTTAGAGGACAGGTGTGAGCACACCCTAAGTGATCCTTGTGTGTTCTGAACCATAAGGGGTGCATACCCCTAGTACACTGTCAACCCAACTGCTGCAACCACATACGCACAAACACAGCAAATCCGGATGCAGATGCAAAAATCACGTAGAAAAGATAATGCACACACTGAAAACACTGTTTTAAAAGAGCGTATTTCATGCAAGCTGCTATAAATTTACACTAGTAGTTATGAAGTTCAGGGATTTTTTAATTAATTAATAATTAAAGATATAGTTCACACAAAAAATAATTTCATCATTTATTCGTCCATCCTTATTTATGTTGTTCATACTTGTGTACATGATGTTGGTCATAATTGTGTACATTACTTTTGTATCGGTGAAACACAGAATAAGATATTTTGAGAAATGTCTCAGTGGTTTTGCGTCCTTCGTTTGGAAGTCAATGGGGACCGATGTTTTTTGATTGCCAACATTCTTCAAATTATCTTAATTTGTGTTTTGGAGAATAAAAAAAGTTTGGAATGACCTGAGGATGAATAAAGGATAAAATCATTTACATTTTTTTATGTGAAATACCCTGCAGAGAATGGCCCCGCAGTGTTATAATGTCAAACAAATATGGGCATTTTGAAGCATTAAATCTTCCTGTAAACGTAAATGGCTGCAAACAGCAGGTCCCTGCTAATATTTTAGAAAAAGTTTTAGCTTCAAGCTAAATCCTATGCCACCTTTTGACAAAACTGTAGTATGCTACTTTAAAGTAAAAATGTCCGTAAATAGCACGCTATGTTAAATTACAGAAAGGATCAAAATGGAAAACAACTTTGCATTTTAAAGGTCTGGGAATGTATGAAATTTCAGTTTGTGTTTGATCAGCTGACATGTATTGATGGTTTGATTAGTGGTTTGATAAACGGGGGTGGTAATAGGAGCCTTGGCTTTTCGGCGAAACGTGTTTGAAAGGTCATAAATGAGGTCCAGCAAGGTAAGTGGCATTTCCCGGCCTGCCCAGGTGGGCAAAGCCTGACACAGAGGAGGGAGCTGGTGGTGGAAGAGGCAGAGAAGTTAAAATGAGGATGTTAGAGCTGTTATTGAGGGGGAAAATGTCAGAATGTTTCATCATCCGCCCCAAAATCCGGCAGTACACACTAGGACAGAAGCGTGTAGGAGCCACTAGCTGTCAAATAAGCACTCATAAAAAATTGGTTGGGCATGCAGGGTTGTGCTGATCGGCCAAAGAACAACATTGAGAAAAAGGAATTATCAGTCAGAAAGGGAAGGTTAAAAAATATTCCACTAATACAAGTGAAGGTACAAAAGGAAGAGCCCTGCTGTGAGTTTCATGCTGGGTATCAGCCTACAGCACACAATTCTGGATTAAAATAGACCTGAGCTAATAATATAAATTACTGTATGGATTTGTTGCACTTGGGACTTCTGAAATCTGAAATTAATGTTCTCTGGGTTTCCTGAAGTGTAGTAAGAATTGTATTGTAAAACGGACTAAAATGGAATTTTAGGACAGGATTTTTTTTCGTTGATGCAAGGCAATATTTTGTATATTATATCAAACAGCTATATTTTGTTCAATATCCTAGCCGGTCTATCCACATGAAAGTCAATGGTGACCTCAACTCTGATGAGATCAGATAGTTTAGAGAGCTGAGTGAAAAATCTTATTTAAAAATGGCTTACATTTTGGTACATTTCTCCATTGCCATTGCATGATACTTTTATGGTGCTTTTCTTGTCATTTTGAAGCTTGAAAAGCCCAGTCCCTATTCACTTTCACTGTAGAGCGACCATGATAATTCACCTTTTGTGTTTCACCTAGAAAAGAAAATGCATGAATACACAGTATGTAGCAGCTACACTGGCAGCTTTCCATTCACAATGCAAATACAACTTTCCCTCCCTCAATGCACCTATTACTTTAAACCAAAGCACTCGACTGGCATAGCTCAGGCTAACAACAATGGCACAAAAAGGCAAAAATCTCCCATTATTAAAGCTCCCGCTCAGTCGAGAGGGTCAAGCGCTTGCGAAGCCATCCAGAGCTGATTGTTTATGATTTGACTCATTCTCTGCACCATTCAGACTATTGTGCACTCTGACACATAGATAGAATTAGACAAAGAACATTCATGAGAGCGAAAAAAATAATCATTTTGTGACAAATTGCAATCGTATTCACATTAGCGTCAGGCAGAATAGAAATGGCACAAAAAAGAAAAACACAACCAGCTCTTGCTTCTGGGTTTCCTTTTTCCACCCTAATTATCTTTAATTTTCGGCAATTCATTCTTGCGTTTCTTTTGCTTCTAAACCCTTCATATCTCCTGCTCTCCATCGGGTCAGGACCGCTTCATTGAAAAATGGTTCCTCATCTCTGGTTGGAATTTGTGCCACGTGTGAGGGAGAAAGGGCTGGGTGTGGAGCGGTGGACGTTTTATGGTATTCATCTCTGCATGGTATTGTAAAGTAGAAAACAAGTCAAGTGCTCGATGATTGCACACTTTGTATCACCATAACGCGTGTCTAAAGTACATAACAGGCTCAAGAATAGACTTGTGCGAAATAGCTAATGCATGTATGTTGCATATTCAAGTATGTTTTAGATCTGAAGGATGCCAATAGAAAGTTACAGATTAGCCCAATTTAACTATTTTCTAACAAAAAAATTACATAGAATGTGACTCTAGGCTGATGTACCTCTGTAGTCTGTACCACCACAAATGTAATTGTGATGAGGAAGGCGGGAGGAGAGCCGTGAGGTGGGACCGGTGCTTGCACAGCTGATTCCAACTATCACTCATGCCACTGGCCCAGCCTCACAGCTCTCGTCCCGCCTTCCTCGCCACAGTAATAATAATAATAATTCAATACATGTATATAGCACCTGGCTGATGCGACGGTAGCCATATTGCGCCAGAACGCCCACCCCACACCAGTTTATGGGTGGAGAAGAGACAGAGTTACCAAGCCAATTGGTACATATGGGGATGATTAGGAGGCCGTGATGTATAGAGACGAATGGTGAATTTGGCCAGGATGCCGGGGTTACACCCATACTCTTATTCGAAGGACATCCTGGGATATTTGATGACCAAAGAGAGTCAGGACCTCGGTTATGTCTCATCCGAAGTTATTTTTGTATCACAAATTTTGCATTCAGATGCAAATCCCATAAATAATGTATGGCAACTCAAACAGTATCCGCTAAGATTGACAATCAACATTAAATTTTAGGGACCTCTTCTCACTGACATTTGCTGATAATTTAGCTGAAAATTACAAAGTTTCATAATCTGTTTTGGGCATTATTTGTGAAAAGTGGCACATGCTTTGGCTTTACTACAAGAGTTTTCATTCTTCCTTGGTACTTGTGCTTGTGTGTTTGATGGCATATGGGACCAGCAAGCCTGGCTATCCCCAGCGGTCATCAACAATATGATTCACCAAACAAGCCAATACACATCATCATATGAGGTATCCATGCGGTGTGCATCTACGAGATGTTGAGAGGCTTAGCAGAAAGCGCTTTTGATTTTCTTCTCATTTCAAGTGTAGATAAAACACCTGGTAATGTTTGTGCCAAACTTTAAATTGAAACACTTTACACCTGATGCTTTACACGGATGTGTGTGTGTGGGAGCACGCTAGACTGAAAGGTCAAGCCATGTCTGAACGGATGCCAGCTGTCCCTCTCCAACTTTGATTTACTCATAACCTACAAAATTCTAAATCAAACCATGGAAACAGAAACACACATGCTGATAAATACAAATGACGTCAATAAAAGCCATAAAAGCTTTGTGCAATCTGACTCTGGTTTTCAGATCTATTCTTTCATATTTTATTTTGTAAGCACTGAAATCCGATATTTTGGTGTAATGGTGCAGTATTTGGTGTAGGGATAGTTCACCCAAAAATGAAAACTCTGTAATTTTCTCACCCTTAAGGTGTTGCAAATCAGTGTAAATTTATTTTTTCTGATTAACACAGAAAAATATATTAAGAAGAAACTTGTAACCTAACAGTGCTTGGCACCATTGACTACCATAGGAAAAATAACAATTGCCCCAGAATTGTTTGCTTTCACACAATCTTCAGAATATCTTCTTTTGTCTTCAACCGAACAAAGAAATGTATGAAGTTATTTTTTCTACTGTTCAAGTCAATGGTGGCCAAGAACTGTTTGTTTACAAGCATTTTTCCAAATATATTTTTCTGTGTTCATCAGAACAAAGAAATGTATACAGATTTGACACAACTTGAGGGTGAGTAAATGATGACAGAATTTTCATTTTTGGGTAAACTATTCCTTTAACTAAAGTTGCAAGATATTAACATTATTAATATAATCTCTAATCTGCATATCGCAATATGCATATCACAATGGTTTGCCATAACTGGATGATTGTAATACTTCAAAAATCAAATTTTCAGGTTGATGCAGAGAAACAGAGAGAGTTATGCATCTTGATTTTGAGTTTTTAAATATATTTGAATACAATTTAAATACATTTTATCACCTTAAAGCATATCACACATTGCATTTTCAGCAAGTCAAGACTAATAACATTCTTCAATATCATGCATATCAACAACTGACAAATAAAAGCTGTTATTGTAGAAAGTGAGAACAAAAACGGTTCATTCTCATCTAGCTGAATTAAATGTGTTAAAGATTCAATTTATACTCTTTAAAAAGTTATTTTGGCTTCTCAAGTACATTAATCATGTTTAGATACCCTTACTAAAAAACAAGACATACATTATTTTTGCAATGCACAGAGACTGACAAAACACATATGGTTGAGTTGGCAATGTTTCTAGCTCTCCCATCATCACCACCACCACCTGTCAAATACGCTGCCTTTCTGATGGTAGGCTCTAAAGGTTTAGCTTGAATTTGGTGGATTATTTTGAGACATGTTTATGGACGGGTTTTGAAGTTAACCTGCTGCTTGGTTTCCTGAGTGTGTATCATTGGGAGGACATATGATGAAAGACAGGTGTCTTACCTACTCATCGCACAATTATGCATTTGCCAGACGCTTTTATCCAAAGCGACTCACATTGTTTTATACTATAAACCTTTTTAATGTGCAATCCCTGGGATCAAACCCATGACCTTGGTGTTGCTAGCGCCATGCTTCTAACCACTGAGCTACAGGAATGCGCACACACACATACACATACACATAAACACGCACACAATCCTTCAAAGCGTCACGCTGCAGACAGGAGAGGCGAACTGATGGCTGATGACAGATGATTGCACGCGCTCTGTGTAACAGTGATGTATAAGTGTGTTGTGATTGACCTCTTCCTCTGCTTTTGGAGGATGTTCTGAATACTTATATCTGAATGAGAATACAGGGGAGTATTTTCCTCCTTGATGTGGTGCACTGATTTATAACCTATACAATAGTTTCTTTGCACAACTTTTATTTGAAGGGATGATATAGAATGGCGATGTGTGGATGAGAGAAATAGGACCAAAGGAAGCAGTGCAAACAAAAAATGTGTACAATGAACTACTGTACAAGTACAAGTACTGAACAACACACCATCATGCATCTTTGTAGCTGTTAAAAAACTCAAGGTTGAACAATGAAATATGTCAAATATGTATAAAATAAGTTCAGCATTTTTATGACGAAAACAGATAAGACATCAAATGCTTACAATACACACATACTGATGCATTTAAAAAATCAACTGGTCGTATAGACTGTCCAAATAATGAGATGAGAATGAGCTGACGTCATGCCCTGTGTTGCATGTTGCAGTGGCACCGCCATCTTGGGAGGATCATACGCCACTGCTATAATTGTTTTGGTATGTACCATTACTCGTTTTGTTTGATATATGGAGAAATTGAAACTGAAAGAACCAAATACCGCATTGAACGCACTAGCAGCGGTCCTCCCAAGCGAAACATTCAACAGGTAGCGTTACATTCTCTATTGGCGTGCAATCCAGAACAATCCAAGTCGTTTCACAGCTTTTGTAGAAAAATATTCAGTAGGCTACATTGATGGTGCAAATAGGTTTAAAATTATAGTATGCAGTAATGCAACACTATACTTTTACTTTGATGATTTTTCTCAGTGCCTTGGCAAAGAAGGATCATGACAACAAAGTAAAAGTTGCCTACATACAGTGCATCAAATTTAAATTTAATGAGTTATACGCTTAAATACAAAAGCATGCTCCATTAGTGTGCCCTCTGTTTGTTAAAAAAAGATAAAAGGTACGAAATTGTCATGTGGGTGACGTATCTCGACCAAAATTTCCAAAATTTTTTGGGTGACGTATCTCGACTTATGCCACTGTCAGACTTGACTTTGAGCATGTGAAATTCGTTCGGTAGTTGGTACAAGAATGGGCAGTAGCCCTTTTACTACAAAAAAACATAGCTAATCCGTATTTACTGCAGCAAAACAATAGTGTAAAACTGTTTTGTTTAGGCCAGATGTAATTTTTATTTTTTAAATGCGTTACATAGATTCAATATTAATTAACATTTAATTGTGGCTCCACACAAATTGTCCACCTCAAATGTCCTGCAACAGTTGCACACCAATTTGAAAAGTCGGGGATATTTAAAGGGTGTGAATTTGCAGTTTGATGCTGAGAGCAATGAAGACAATAATAATAATAATACATACCTGATTCCATTAAAACCGTATTTATTATTGTGTCGTTGCATTCATTCCAATCAGCTGGAAAACAATGAAGCAGATGCTGTTTGTGTTGGAGACACAAACCCAATGATTAAGCTCCCAGAACATACACCCAAAGCATTTCTCATCGTAATCGTCTGACTCATTAAACCATTTTCATTACATTTAAATGCTTTTGAACGGGATGGTCGACGTGCAGAAAAAATATTCCAGTCGTAATGGCCTTGTGCACCATGTTTATGGAGTAGCTAAAAAAGACCCAGTGAAAAGACAAATTATGTATAATTGGACACAGACTAAGTGATGTTTCATAAATGTGATCACATTTCTCACAAAACACTGACAGTTTGTAATCACAACTCAGTTTAATTGATAATGCCATCATTGTGATTTGCTTAGTTCGAATGTATTCGCAGAATGATTCTAAAGCAGAAAATTCAGAAGATTACAGTACAGATCAAAAGGTGGCTTTTACCTGATTTGTTCTGTCTGGTTTTGAAGATATTTACTTCTGTTGCTTTGATGTTCTGTGTGTCTGTGTGTTGTGCATCTATATTAGAGAGAACTGCTCATCCACAGCGATTTTAAATTCACAAGGTCTCAATAAAAAGCTGATTATAATTCATGAAACTCGACAGGCAATGATGCAATTAATTAAACATATGTGAGATTCTGCATAACTTCATGACATAAGCATATTTGTGACATTGACCATAACCCCTTCATACAAAGATCAAATTTTCTTGAATCCATTGAAGCACACACAACTATCCTAGAGCCATTTTCAAATCAAGCTGGGATAATATGAATTTACTGTTATGTATACCTTTATGCCTTTATGTCACCACACTTGAATTTTTAAAGACAAAATGTCATTTTAAAAATGGCAAATAGAAACATTTTCACAAGTGGTCTGACTTTTATTTCTATCTTTATTTCAGCCCAATGTCATTTACTAATGTGCTCCAAATCAGTGGATTTCATCATCAGTTATATAATTAATCTGATAAAGACGTAATTCCAAATTAAGGATTCCAAATATTTAAAAATGTGTCTATCTAAACTAATGATTTCTGTGTGCTGCATTCTTGCTTGGCATGTCAATTCACCACCTGCTCTTTATTGGAAAAGGACAATCACCACTGAAATGTCGAAAACTGACTTTTTATGGCAGCATTATACAAGCATCAGTGGAAAGATATAGCAAGTGATTGAGATGAGAACAAATCATGTGCTTTGAGAGAAAAAATAATTTTGACTCCAGAGAAAAGTGCAAACATGCTTTCATGAGACAAGCAGACATTTATTAAAAAGGATTTATGGATAGAAAAAGCAATGGACATTTGACCTTTACATGACCCACACGTCTCAGTCTGGACGAGCAATTCGTTTAGCGAACCTAAAAGAGATTTGGCTTGTTGTGAAGACAAGAGAGAATAAATAACAGAAAGATTGAAAGAAGAAAAATAAAAAATTGCATTGCAGCATCACTTTATCAACAAAGCATTTGAAATATAAAAATAAGGTCATAATATAGCAAGTTTTTTTTTATTTACACTCTAACCACTGCATTTCATTTACATAACATTTAGGCATTTAGCACACGCTTTTATCCAAAGTGACTTATAAGAGGCGCGGACGCAATGAAGTGCTAAAACGATCCTGTTACACGAGGCAAGACAATTTCTTTTGGGAGAGAAAAGGGTATTAGTTTGCTTATTTTATTTTTATAAGCAGCAGTTAGCATGTTCAAGTCAGGTTTTAGTTGTTTCTTGAAGGATGTGAGGGATGTAGCTGATCGGATCGAATTGTGAAGATTATTCCACAAGACTGGGAGAGCAAAGAAGAATGAACGGGAGATTGATTTTGTGCTCCTCTGGGAAGGTACGACCAGGCACCGCTCATTTGCTGATCACAGGGTTCTGTGTGTGAATAAGGGAGAGAAAGTATGCAGGTGAGGAGGGAGTGATGGTTTTTAAAGCCAGCATTAGAGACTTAAATTTAATGCAGGCTGCTGCTGGTAACCAGCGGAAGGAGGGTTGTGACATTGGCTCTTTTAGGCTCTTTGAAGACAAGCCGTGCAGCAGCGTTATGGACCATTTGGAGTGGTTTGATGGCCCGTACTGGAAGACTGGCAAGAAGAGTGTTGCAATAGTCCAGTCTAGAAAGTACAAGGGCTTGGACAAGCAGTTGTGCTGCGTGCTCTGTTAGGTAAAGCCTGATCTTCCTTATATTGCAAATCGGCATGACCATGATGTCTTGGTAATGTGTTCCGTGAAGGACAGCTGATGGTCACAGACAACACCAAGGTTTCTTGCGGATGTGGAGGGTGTATTGTATCTTCCAGACAGGCTTCAGAGGTATCCTCTGAATGAAAAGAGAAGAAAAAATGGGTGTCGTCAGCATAGCAGTGATATGAAAAGCCATGTGACTCAATGATAGGGCCTAGGGAGGTCTTGTATATAGAGAATAGAAGAGGTCCTAGCAACGATCCCTGAGGGACCCCAGTGATCAAATGATGAGCTTTGGACAGCTCGCCCTTCCAGGACACCCTGAAGGTTCTGTCTGAAAGGTGGGCTTTGAACCAACAGAGCGGAGTGCCCGTGATCTCTATCTATCTCTGGTAAAGCTATACAAGAAGCCTATATGCACCAGCATCCAAATCATTCTGTATTTCCAGAAATGCTGGAAAGCTAAAAATACCTACAGTAAGCGTAAACATCTCATTGTGAAGAATGCATTTTTATGCGCACACAGTGTGATAATGAGTTCAGTCACTCACTGCGATCGCTCCTAATTAAAGCAATCAAGACTCAACGGTGAATTATGAGAATGTGTTGGAGATTCAGAGAGATAAACGCATCATCAACTCAGCAGAGATCAATTTCCATCATTATAAATGATACACACTCCAAACTCATTCTAAACCATCAATAATATGGCAACTTGACACTCTTCATGTCCCTGACACATGTCCTGGCATGCCGATCTAATACAGATGACTCTGCGGAAAAGTTTCTTGCATGTGTTTCTCCTCCAGTCTGATTCATGGCTCCTTCTCCCTCCACGTCTCAGCAAATTCCAGCATCTTCTTTTTTATGGGAACCTCATGGTAATGAAAATATAATGATGCCTGTCATCTGAGAGTACTGTATTTCACTTATCACAGGGCCTTGGCACGTGGCGTCTCAGTAATGGCTCTAAATAGCAGAGATTGACAGAGCTTGACGCGTTTGGTTGATAGTCCCATCTCAGCCCGGGCGAGCGATACAGGATTCATTTGACGGACCAGTTACTTGCAGTGCCTCGTGCTTGATAATGTCCAGCATGCATCATTCAATGTACTCTGATGCACATTATTAAAATGCTGTACACTAGCATGAAATTAACTCAAAGATGCATTGAAGATGTTAATAATCCCAGATTTTAATGCATTTTGAACAAGGACAAAATGTCACGTTTCAACCATAAACTCACTTTTTAAAATGAATGCAATAATATAAGATGCTTTAAAAATAGAATTTAAATTATATAATATAATAATATTATATTTTTGCTGTCCTTTCAAACCTTCAGATGTGCAAATTCACTGTTTTTCAGGAAATGGAAAATACACTGTACTTTTTAAATGATTAAATATCACAAGATTATTTGTATTGGTTAAATATTTGCAAAGCCCAGTAACAAACTTAAAGGGTGACTTACAATAATCAATTTTTGTGGTGAGCAGGGCGGGAAGAGAGCCATGAAGGAAAGGCGCGAGGCCTGTCACGTGAGTGATAAGGAGCGACAGCTGTGCGTGCATTGGTCTCGCATCTCTCACGGAGGAGCTCAGGAAGCACTAGAGAGGAGCGACAACAGGGAAGTGCGAGAGAAGACCAGGGACCCGTTTCAGAAAGCAGGGTAAGTGCAAACTCAGTGTAAGTTAACCCCAGAAAACGGGATACTCTGGGTTTTCAGTTTCAGAACGCGAGGTATATCAAACCCGCGACCGCGGGGTAAGTCAAGACCGTTTCAGAAATCAAGGTATCTTATACTTAGAGTGAGTAACCATAGTAACCTACTCTGTGAACCAAACCTGTTCGGGAGCAGGTTTTATTCCACTAACCCGAGGTTTGTTACAATCTCCGCCCCTTTTAGAAGCGCGAGCGGTGTTGAAATTGCCTTCGCCATTTGTTTTCACGCACAAATTCGTAACACAGACATTAAAACGGCATGTCCGTTTATTCAGAGAGAGTTAAATTTACGTCGGGAGAGAATATATGGTGAAGCCCCGTTTGGATGTTATATCATATCTGGAGGATTCTTTATTTGAGCGATACAGTTTTTCTTTACAGTCCATTAAATATATCCACAATGTGCTTCATCCTTACATCACAAAACTCACTCGTGGTGGCCGCGCTCTTACATCTGAGCAGATTAACTGTATGGCTTTACGTTTCTTTGCTAATGGAAGCTTTCTATATAACACCGATGCAGAACACGTTAGCAAGGCAACTGTATGCAGAGCAGTAAGAAAAGTGTGAATCGCTCAAGCACTTTTTATACATTTGTGTTAAGTTTCCTGTGAGATCCATCAAAGAGGAGTTTCATGGGATTGCAGGTGAATGGTGAACGTCTTTCTGAATTAGGCTGATCAAATAAATGTGGTCTTGCTGCCACCTCTGGAAGTAAGATAATAATTCAAATACCCTTTAGGATTTCCCATTGTGATTGGGTGCACATTTAAAAAGTCCCGCTCGCCCCGTTCTGCGCGAGCTTCGAACCGACATCGGTCCGAATGAGAGACAGGCACTCTAACGAGGAGCCTAAAGACCGCAGTCCCTATTGCATCTGTCGCTAGAGCGTCTCTGTTGGTCGGGGAGTGAGGCTTACACACTGCACAGCTCTTCACTAGCTGGCCTCCGTTACACATAGCTGGAGCAGGGGCGAGCGTGGCCAGTTTTCTGTCTTCTACAGCCACAGTGCTCGGTTCTCATGTCCTCATAACTTTCAAGGCCAGTTTATTAAATATATCAAACATTTCCCAGTCAGGCATCCTACAAGCAAGAGCATTTAAACTCACCGGACTGAAGGATGTTTTTATATTTCATTTTCAGCTGCTGCCATGTTCTTTTTATTGCAGAAGGATTGCACCTACATGACAAAAATCGTAGGTATATATGTTTATATATACATATATATATATATATATACGTATATAGTTCCTCCAATTCGACTGGCGAGAAATAAACGGAGCGCTTTTTGTCATGTGGCGTTGCCATGGTGAATCGTGTTATCTTCGCTCAATTGATGATAGCTTTTTAAAGCCGCTGTGAACGCCCGTAACCTAGAGTAAACTTACTCAGAGTGGATTTAACTCATTGAAACCAGCTGTTCTGAAACAGAAAACTCAGAGTAGCGATTATCTGAGTAAATCAACTCAGAGTTCATATTTTAACTCAGTGTTGCTTGAACCTCCTTTTTGAAACGGGTCCCAGGCCTGGACTTTATGTTGTGTTTGTGTGGCCGGCAGTCGACTGTGAGGGAGCTGCCGGCATTTTACTTTCGTTTTATTGCTTGTTTATGTAATTAAAAGTTGTTGTACGTTCGCCGGTTCCCGCCTCCTTCCTTCCTTTTATTGAACCTTGTTACAATTATATTTATTTTCATCAGGGATGTTTCTCTGATGTGCATGGAGCTACGCCACAAAGGATTTCATAGCATCGATTTGTGTCTTGATGACATGGCTGTTTGTCCCTATACTATTGATTTATACCATACTTTAAAATACATATGTACTTTACTACCACAAGATCAGTACTTTTGTATTTAGTATACTGTGAGTTCTGATGACAGCTCTGTAAGACAGTCCAATGCAGAGCAAGAGAAAGGTGAATATTTAATCGAAAGAGGATAAACATCAGTCTTAACCCAGTCCCTCAGCATCCTTACATGTTTGGAATGAAATGGCTTGACTGTTTGATTTGGTGCTGCTGGTAATTACTCTCATGATAGGTGGCAGCTGAAATTTTAATTGCATTCAGACTTTACAACCACAACACTCAGTGGCCTGATGAAAAGCAGACATCTGCTTCCTTGATCAACAGACCCAATGGATGTCAGGAATGTACTTCTGATGTAAAGTCTACGTGCAGCTAAGTCTCATACCATTTTGACTTATCTGAACTTATATACTGCCTTTATATAATACATTTAATCATTTTCGCCCTAAAAACGCTTTAGCGTCAGAGTTTCAAGTCCATTCTGAGTGCAGATCTGTCTCATTGGCATGCATGAGCAACATTGTGAGAATTCATTCTAATTTACAGTCTTTTGTTTTCTGTGAACATTAAAACTGTTCCTGTGGTCCAATACTCCATCAGGAAGTGAGGAATTTCCAGCTGAGATGAAAGGAGATGCAGAGAGCCCGATCAGGTTTCTGTATGGTTTTCTAAGTATAGGTGTTTGAAAGACCTAATTAATGTCTAGCACAGAGACATCTCACTTGCTTGTCTCACACACACACATTCTCACAAAATTCTCTCACATAGTTTGAGTGTTTACTTTTGTCAGCTTGAATACAGGCCTCGTTCTCTCCCGCAGGGTTGCTGACCCGGGGCAGTTGAAGGGTCAGTGAATATTCAGGGTTTAGCTTAGACCTCTTTAAATTCAAACAAGGTTTTCAATCGATAAAACATTCACACATGATGTACTTTATAATAAATGTTAAAATATGACACCTGCATTTATTTTGATCAAATACTGTACATGTTACCAGGGGCTAAAACTCCAAAGGGTGACTTAACAGGCGCTGAGTTCTATTAAAAATAAACCTATATGCTATTGTAGATTTGCCTATTTTTATGATTTGAATCACTGCATTGTGACAAAAAAGTGTTTTTGCAAGAACCACAAAAGTCATTGATTGCCTCTATAGGTTTGCCAAGAAATTCTATGAGCACAGTTGCTTATTGTGTGTATGCTGCATTTTTTTATGTAAACACCCAGCTGTCACTATATGTTTACATTACACTGTATATCAAGGCCTCTCACGTATTGCTTAAGCATCTGTTTTTTTACAAGTGACGATTTATATAAAACTGGAATTCACATTCTGATTAGTTTTTTATTCTTTCTCTGAAAAAAGGGGAAACATTCTCAACATAAACCGTCTCTGGCATGTATACTGTGAGAAAGTTAGCACTGTGAATTGATATGAAAACAGCTTTAGACATGTTTTACTTTGCACATTTTGCAGAATAAATTTGTGATGTTACAGACCCTGTAGAAATTTTAAATAAGGCAAAATCACTTTTTAATGCTTGTATCATTTTGATGAAACATTCTTGTCAACATTCTTTAGACTATTTGATGTATTGATAATAGGTAAAACTTACATTTGTGAATGTTTATTTTATTTGGGGGCTAGTCCACTTTAAAATAAAAAAGCCTAGTCACCATTCACTTTTATAACATGGAAAAAGCAATGCATGTAACAGCGACAAGTTCATTTTATACTAGTTTATTCTCTTTGTTTATATGAGAAAATGTTTTGTGATCAATTTAACATTTTAGTTTTTTAACGCCACCCCTACAGGGTCTTTGAAAAATAGTTCTTCCCATGAGCCATGCAGTTACTTACATTGTTTTCATTTGTTTTATTCACCTAAACACAAAAGATAATAATTCAGTTTATGATCATTTTACCCATCTATTTGACCCTTGCTTACGATTTGCCGCTGTTACTTTAGGAGAGCCATAAACACTGTCTTAAGTGAAATGAATAAGCTTGCAATGACAGCCTGTTTGCAAATAATAAATTACCATTGACAGTTTAACAAAACAATCCATGCTCAAATGTGTCACAAAATCATAAAGGTCAGACTGGAATGATCCTAGTGAAGAATATCATTGGTATGCCGAGGAAAGAGGGTCCTACACTAAACATGCATATAATATATAAATGCGTGTGGTATTAAACGTTAAAATGGCGACCTAATGAAAGGATATTACAATTGTCAACACGTAATCTTTCCTTCATGTAGTGCTGGTAGCTGGTTGCTTTGTACACTCATAATCCCTGGAGCTACTGTCTGATCATCTTCGTACTGAATGATTTGATAAAATATGACCTAAACTACCGTATGTTGCCAGATGGACACAAAGCTACACTGCTATTTTGAGGACCCAGTCTAATCCAAACTTGACAATATGCAGTGCGATAGCAAAACAAAAATCTGTTCTGCCTACTTTCGCATCTCAAACAATCAAAATAGAATCACTAACTTTAATTTAGAATCAGATCACAAGCAAAGTTAGGCAAACACATTTTCCTTCGAGTACGTTCTGCATAACGGTTCAAAGCTGCAGAATTCAGGTTAAATCCCTCCAGCTTTGACTAAAATCACCGTCACGAAGCTCGGCGAGGAGGAAAAAGAAAAGGGAAGGGATTTCTGCTGTAAATGTGGCAGCTCTGTGTCATTTTGAATATGATGGTAGATATAGCTCAGTTGAATAATCCCTCAGAACTGAGCTTTATTAAAAGTCTTTGTGAGAAGTCAAGACCGAACTCATACTTTCATGTGAGTGCCGAGGTTCAGGTACAGCACATACTTGTGAAAGCCCTTCCATTCTGACCCGAGTTGCTCTCTCTCTCTTTCATTCTCTCTGTTCAAGCTTACCCTCCAGCTATCGCTTTGTCTGGACCACTCGCTTAGATTTTCTTTCTCTTCGTCTTTGACTGCACATTCTGTAACACCTAAACTTGTTCACACTATAAATTAAGGAGGAATTTGTTGTACACCTTCCAGAGAAGCCTTTAATATTGCACCTCACTTCACACTTTAAAGTCTAAAAAAGTTTTAGTGCAAACTAAAGCTAGCTGATTTTCTGAGGCATATAATTCTGAGGCAATATAATAACACATGATCTTTCCTACAAACATATACGTTTATAATATACACACATGTACTATAAAAGATGCATCCAAAAAACAACGTATCAGCACTATATCGTTGCAATCCTTCAACCTACTGTTGTCAAATTAAAAGGCACTTTTAAATGTTTATTAGATTGATATTTGCAAGTGTCCAGTGACAAACATTTAAGGGGGACTAATAATAATGATTTAAGGCAAAAATATTACAAAAAAGAAGGACAGCAGCGATAACTTTGGATAAAGTATAGGCCAAATGCATTAAATGTAAATAAATGTAGCCGTGAGGCTTCAGACATTAACAGATGACATTTGGTTCCGGTTTATTTTTCAGTTCATAAACTTTAATTTAATGAACTCAGTTATTGTTAAAATAATAAACTACTTGAACTACTAAAATCTCCTTTGAACATTTAAAAATGTTAAAAGCCTCCGCAATGTACAACATGATGAATTAAAGCTCATCAAAACTGGCCTTTCAACAAACAATGACTAATAAATGTATTCAGACACACAAATACAAAACACCATCAGGGTAAAGACACCAACAAAATCCAATTAAGATTAACAAACAATATTAATTCTAACCTAAAAGCCTCTATTAAGAACTGGGAAAAATAAGATAATCCTGTCTGATGTGTTTGTAAGCATTACAACTATTTTAATAGTATTTCACTGTACTGCATTGGCTAAATGAGTAGATTTTTGCCATTAACAATATGGTAAATCATACTTTTTACCTAAAAAATGTGTGATTACTAGAATAGTTCCAATACATCCACCTTTATTTACAACGTTAATGTCATGTCTGTATGACTTTCTTCTGTTGTTTTAACCAAACAACTTTGGCCCCCATTGACTTCCACAGTTGGACATAAAACCATTTCTCAACATTTTGAGACATTTCCATACTAGTCATTTGGGTTAGTCTTGTCATTTAAACTCTGTTTATTAAAGAAGGCCTGACCCAAAGTTTCTGAGTTTATATCCAAACAATTAACTAGTAATGGTCGTATAGGAACATCAAATATGGAGTGTCAAAGCCAGCATTTATCCTTAATAATTATACCCATTTATCAGAAGCTAACACCAGACCTATCAGCTCCGGCTCACCCTCCCTCACCACCTATAAGACAGGAATTAACTGAGTGTACATCAAAGCCACATTTGGCATTCACTGTCATATTGCATTTAAAAGAACGAAGAAGGGAATTTGACATTTACTGCCTCCCCTTTGCGAAGCCGAGCCCTCATGCTGAATAGATTTATGTCCGAAACGCCGGCGGTATCCATGAGGAGAAAAGTGCAATTTCACAACGGCATTCACTTTCAAATAACCTCCATTCACACCTTGCCCTTCATCACAACGGCAGATAGAAATGACCGGAAACACACTTCAACCCCAGCCCATCTTTAATTACATCAGATCGGTGAATGTCCCTTTATACCCCCGCACAATTTTCTCAGACTGCAGTCACAGACTGATGCATGCGATCATGTGACAAAGAATAGGTCATTCATTTTTTCTTTCAAACAGTTCTTTGTTTTGCTTGAAGAGTATAGATATGCACAAAAGAGAGAATACATAATCGCTGAGAAAAATAGCCAGAATAAATTCCATTAAAAAGAAAAAAAGTTCCTTGAACGATGCCTTGATGCACAAAAAGTCATTTTGGATAAAGCATCTGACAATTGATGTCTTCACTAAAATAGGTCCTATCAGATATCATGGCCCGTGATATCATGGTTACATCTTTGTCCCTTTCCTCCATGGTCTTCTACATCTTCTAAATGTAATTTCACATTTAAAGAGACAGTTCACCCCAAAAATGACAACTTGTTGTTCTACAGCTGTATGACTTTATTTGGAAGACAAAATGCAGTTTTATGGATGGAGAGCATGAGTCACCTTTCATTTTCAATAAAAATGTGTATCTTGAAATGAAACTAATTGAAGTAAATGGGGACTGAGGTTGCCAGTCTCTTCCATCCCTCCAAACATATTTTCTATTGAAGTAAGTAAATCAAATGGGTTTGGCACTGTATAGAGGTGAGCAAAGGATAACCGAATTGTCATTTTTGGGGGAGTACTGTCCTTATAGGACTCAAACAGAACACTCAAACAGTTTACCGTACCATTCCCCACATCTGCTATGAAATAATTTATTACATTCTCAGTGTTTATCTCAACCGCCAGACAGCGTTATTTCCCAATAATAAGATTTATCATACATTTCTAAAAACAAATAAGCCACTGAGGAAATATATGTATAATATAAACTTCCTAATCACCTATCTCTGCTACTTTGTCATGTAAAACCCTGCTGTCTCACCCTGTGCATCCTGCCAAACTGGGATAGAAAATTACTGGGCACCCTGTGGAGCGAAGCGGTCCACCCAAGGCCAGGGCGGTCCCGGTGAGGTTAGCAATGCCCTCTTCATCACTGTCATCGCAGCCCCGGAGTGGAAAGGATATATTGCCCCAAACACACAGTCCGAACCACCAGAGAGTGACCATGATAAAACACGTTGTGTGTGGATATTGGAATAAGCCAATGATAAGACTTTTTAGGAAGAAATAGAGATGTGGAGGAGTGTTATCATGCAAAGAAAAGCAGGGCTGCAATCAATTGAGTTATCAAATAAACTATCATCCTATCATATAGCTATTGAAAGCAATAAAAGCTCAAGTTGATAGGTCACTTTTTACTGTTGACATTCTCTTTTACCCTTTAGTGCATCCAGATAACTTGGACATTATATATCTCTAGGAATGTGCTAACAGTATTTACTTTATCTAAAATAAGTCAGTGTCAAATCTTATGAGGCCACAGAGCATGCAATAGGGCAGAAAGCAAACGAACGATTAAAACTAAAGCTACATTTTTACCTAAAACTAGTCACTGCTTGTTCAAATGAAGTGCCAAAATTCATGCAGTAATTTTAATTTAGGCTTAGTGATTTAATAACTTAATTGCATCAGTTATAAATGATGTCATGCTGAAGTGTCACACATCATACCACGCATATTAGTTTTAAAATATAACACTCAAGAATTCCCACAAATAATTGAAGATGAACAGACCCACAGTATTTTGAATAAAATAACAGTATAAAACCTGTGCACCGTGTGCACCAATTAAATGAAAGTGTACGAATTTTCTTTATTTTTCCCATTTGAAAAAATAGAAAGATTCTAATGAACACCACAGCAAAAGTGCAAAAAGCCAACAAACAAAAGTAAAGAGATAGCAGTAGTTACTTTTCCAAGTAACATTGCAACAGAAATTGTAAGCCACTCACACAAATGAAATTTTTTAAAGAGATAAAAAACTGTATTTTTTAAAGAGATAGTTCACCCAAAAATAAAAACTCTGATATCATTTATTCACCCTCATTCACCTTTGTTCTGTGGAACACAAAATATATTTTGGTAAATGCCTCAGTGGTTTTTTGATCCATACAGTGGAAATCAATGGGCGGCAATGTTGTTTGGTTACCAATGTTCTTCAAAATATATTATTTTCAATAATGTAATGTTCTTGATAGTGAGGATGGCTTTGGGGTAAAATTAGTAAATGTATAAAGCCTATTACATGTAATCTGTCATGTCATGAAGAGGCCTCATGTGGCCTCATGCATTAGCAAACTTTTCACAGCGTAAAGGTCCAGTGTTAATTTTTTTTTGACGATCTATTGACAGAAATTCAGTTTAATATACATAACTATGTCTTCAGAGGTGTATAAAGAGCTTACATTATGAAGCGTTGTGTTTTTATTACCAGAATGAGCTATTATTATCTACATACACGGCGGGACTCCTTGCATGGAATTCACCATGTTGTTTCTACAGTAGCCATAAACGGACGAACTGCTTTACATAGTTGAAAGTGAAAACGTGACAACAAGTTTGTCCTGTGTCAGTTGCGTCGTGCTTTAAAAGGGAGGGTGGAGTGAACTGTTGGTTGCAATTCGCCATCGCCACTAAAACCTCCACATTGCTCTTTTAACACAAAAACATTGATCTGTCTCTCTAGACAAAATTGCAAAACTAAAAACATTTCCTGCCAAACACTACATTAGCTTAAAAATAAACCATTTAAATTATATAAATAAAAAAGATCACTATCAAGGGACAACAGTGCCACATTTATGTTGTGAAATAACAGGAAAAAGTACACCTTAACTTCATTTAACAGCTGTTTTGACTCAAAGTATTAAATATACTGTATATTTGTTCTCTCTAGAAACCCAGCTGTCTGAGTTTACAAGAAATGTGTGAATGGCCAGTTGAAATGTGCTGAACTCACAGCTGGTAGTCACACAGTTAAGATGCTGGAGTGCACTGCTATTCCAGCCCAATTAAATTGTGATGATGAAGCCAGCAGACCGGGTTTAAGCCTGACATGTAGTGTTCATGTAGACTGATTATGTTGCTATAGATTGACTATGGGCCTCACAGCAGAGGTGATTAAGATAGAGGAGAGAGATTTATAGCCAGCCGCTCCTAAAAGAAGGTAATTGAAATCATTCCCATCACTGAAGCTCTCTTCTCTCCTCTCCTCCGGTCAATGATGAGTAAAGAGTCGTCAGCTCTTGTGCTGTTTACCGCACCAAGATCCGCTTCACCTTGCTTTCACATTGCCGCCCGGCACTTGTGCGCGCACAAGCTCTTTATTTCTGAGGGCGATGGAGGCCTTTTATCGCCATCCGGCGCCTCTGTAATTAAGACATTAGAGGTTGCTGCACCGCTCAGCGCATTAGCGAGAAAACAGACGAGCGAGAGAAGCTGCAAAGATCCTGATGGTTTATCTCAAGGGCTAATTAAAAATGGACAGAATCTTTCAGTTTTTCTCCTCTGCGTCACGGCGACCCTGCGGCTTTGGCGGGGTCTGCTGATTCTGAGCTCTCAAACAACTTTTTTCAAATGACCTGGAGGGGGAGAGAAGCAGAAAACAGCAGATTCCAACACTACAAGCCAAACTTGGAAGAACTTCAAACGGCCGTTTAGGTTTTGAATGGCATGGGTGACTTCCCCTGGTAGCACCATCACCCACCAACGGTTTCTTTCGCTTTCTGCGTTTAGACTCTAGTTTCAGAACGTTTGCCCTGTGTGTAATCGAGCTGTGGAACTATATAATGGTGTATTTGCATTACAAAGCCGATGAAAAGGGTTTGCGCAGTATGAGAGAGCAGACAGTCGTATGGGGCTTCGGAACAGTGCAGCGGTGCATTCGTTATCAAAGATCTGATCACTGCCTTTCTCTAAAGCAAACTGCGAGTCAAGTATTCAAGAAGAAAGTGGAACCGTTACAAACAGAAACACAGAAACACAAGCAAAACTCCCACACTCACAACCTCAACCTCACAGATTAATAGGACACTTCAGAAACGAGGCGTATAGAGGCTGAAAGTGAAGACGATGAGGTTAGCAGCAAAGCAAAAAAATATTATTTTTGTGTATATGTGTGTGTGCTATTAAGAGGATTAGGGCCATTCAAAGTGCAAAGTATTAAATGCGGCCATACGTATAAGGATGAAAGCAATACCGGCTTTGTAGTTTATACTATTTGGTTCCACTTTACCATTTTGACATTACACTGGAGCTTATTTCAAGCCGATGCCTAAAATGGCTGACACAATATAAACAAAACTGAAAGTATAAACATTTAGACACAATGAATTAGCCTATAAATACAGCGAGACCCCTGCGTTCAAAATACCTTCCTGTAACTTCACAGTAAACCTAGTGTGCGACACAAAGAACATCTCATTCAATCAAACACACTAAAGCACAGCTGTGTGGTTCTGGCTCAGAGCCTGGACTGAAAAACAACATACTTTTACACCAAACTCTGACTGTATTTGCAGCTGCTGTCATTAATCTGTTACAGCTGCTATTCGTTGTTTATTATTGGATTGCATTGCATTGTGGTGTCATCAGCAACGGCAAAGTTTTTATGACCGCCTGGCAGATTAATTAATGCGTGAATTAGATATTGGCAAACAATCTATAAATCAATGAGATTAGAAGTCATTAGCTAGACGACATTTTGCATCATTTGAAGAATGACGGAAATGCTTGCTTACAATGCTGTGAGTGTTCAATATTGGACTACCTGTAAATATTTGGCACAAAAACACCCAAAATTCATAAGGAGGACTGATTTGAGAAAGAAAAAAATGTGAACACAATAAAATCTTTACTACACTAGAGGTATAATTTTCATATGATTTTGCCCTATTGCAATTTATGTCTATCCAACTGCCATTACAGAGTGATGCACAAAAAGAGTGAATCAGCCGAAAACACAAAGAAGCTGAGAGACCTTCAACCCACTAAGTGAATTAAAAATTCAACCTTGATGACTCCATACACACGGTATTGAAATCAAGGTTGTACAAACTGAATAACAATGATTTTCCAAAGAAGCAAAAAGTAGGACAACTGTGCTTTTAGAATACCAGAGATGTCCTTTTGTGTCAGACTGTACAGAATATTTTCATTCCTGGAATGTACCCAAATGTTATTCAATTATAAAAAGTTTTTATGAATGCCCCTTTGTTTTACAGTAGCACATTTAGACGGCTTCACTGGACACACGCGCCTGGCCAAGTTAACTTCCAGTCTGTGTTTTGTTATAATATAACAATTAATTTAATATTTTATTAATATTATAATTTTATTGTATATGAATTTTATTAAATTAAATGAAAACGACTCAGTTTTTGGTTCTTTGCGAAGGTCTTCTGGAAGTTATGTTTGAGCCACATAACATTTGTTTATGTTTTTGCCACTGAAACTGTCTTTAAAACAAAACTTAAATCATGCATTCCTGATGACTTTCAACATTAGCACTTTTGCACTTTTAATGAGCTGTAGTCATCTTTTTTCTCAATCGATGTTTCAATTGATTTTCCAAACTACATCTAAGCACCATGGGCGCCGTATAGGGGGGAAAAGCTAGGACAATTCCAAGGGCCCCTCACTGACAGGGGCCCCAACAAATAGGTAAAAACTAATTAATTTTTAATTATATTATACACTATATAAATAATCATCATTTAGTATATTTAAAATAATAATAAAATGAATGATGTCTTTTATTTTACTTATTTTGGCAATAAAAGTTAAATATCCCCAATGGACCAAAAAGTAAACATCCATATTGACCGAGCACCCCCTGTGTCTGCATGAAATGGTGCGGTCCTGCCTTAGAGCACTCATCAGTGACGGTGTTTAGTTGCAGAAAGTCGCGTCAGAAACAGAGACCGCTATGTTGCGCAGTAAAAAATCTGGTTTTCAAAAAAGAAAAAGAAACAAAATTGAGATTGCAAAGACAAAAGAAAGGGTGTCAATCTGTAACCCAGTTTTTCACCAAGAAAGGTGGGTAGCATTCAGTCTGAGTGGTAACCTGTTGTCCATAGTTAAATAAGCTAGCTAGCTGCAGGCTAGTGTCAGCCTACACTTCATCAACATTTAATCAGTCCAGGTAAACGTTTAGCAAGATATTCATATTAAATAACTGTCCATGGCCATTTTAGCAGATTTAACAACAGATGAGTCAGCAGCACTCCAGTCTCCCCATAACTGCACCCAGTGAAGAAGGTGAGCAACACTGTGTTAATGACTTTACCATAACAAAAAAGAAAGTGGAATATTTATTAATGACAGAAATCAAACACAAATTATTTTCTCCCATAATGACCATTATGACATAAAATAAGAAAAAAAAGAACCTCGTGTCTGTATTAGATGCATTTAGAAACAACGAGTAGCTCACCTCAACCTGCATGTAAATTACAGACAATATTAAAATAATCTAGTTTGGTGTGTTCATTTAGACAGAATTTTGGCTTTTAAATGACATCTATAGATACAGACCTTATTATTCCCATCATGAAGGGCAATTTATTTGAGAAGCTTGCACACACACACACAGACAAATCTATCATATCTAATGTATGTAATCAAGTGATGATAATATAGAGCTATAGGTAATTTGGGCCAATGTTCTGTAGTGTTAGTGTCATTTATTGGTATATATTTCCATTGTTCTTATTTGTACCATGTTAACTTACCTTTTAATTTGATGTCACACTGGTACTAGTTTTGTTATGACCATATTCCAAACCTTAAAAACCTATTGATTTAGTGATCACTTGATTTTTTTTGTAGCTCTATAATAACCATGATGTGAACCATGAAATAAACCAACTTTATTTTGTTGTTGGCATATATGTGCAGTTAAGTTAAAAACATTATCTGTTTTCATTGTTTTGAGATGATGATGTTAATTTATTTTGATTAAAAAGTTAATATATATTTAGGTTTTTTCTTTTTTTAAATCTCTCAATATTTTTACAATAAAAATACATTAAGAATGGACATTTTTATGGTGGCTTTTAATCTTGCATCAAATAGTGAACTGCATACTGTATGTAGACTTGCATTTACAGATCACCAGCAGTAAATATTTTGCTACTACTAGTATTGAACTACAAGAAGCAAGACAGTTGCAAGCCTTTGATTAGAGTTATTTACAGCTGCACCGAGGGGGACCAATTCGATTTTTTAGTCATGGGACCCAAAATTCCTGGCGGCGCCCCTGCTAAGCACGCACACAAACTTAAACCAGTTTTCCTGCCTGAGGGACTGTCAAAATTTTGCCCTTGTCTAATTAACCAATGGTGTCACAAGTTTTTTATTTATTTTGGCATAATCATGTTTAATTATAAATCCTGTGAGCTATCATTTCATTTCAGTTAATAAGCTTGATTGCCTCCGCTGTTTCGTATTATTGAACTGTTGACGGCATGCAAGTTTCATCAGACCGAATATTTGGTGCAACGTTTGCAGAACATAATCTCCACTGTATTAAACGCACAGACCTTGACATCGTAATAGCGTGAATGGCAGAAGCTTATTTGCATACTCATTACACAAAATCCAAGGAGTGGGAGTGCAAGATTAATTGTCTAAATGAAATTCTTGGGGCTGTATTGAGGGCGTGTTGGTCTCCTTTGATAATCCGTTTTGTGCTGACACATTTCATTAAAGACCCTATGAAATCACTAGACGAACATTGTTTTCCTTCATGTGTGGAATTATTTTCAATAGAAACAGGACGTTTGGGCGGGATATCCCTTGTCGCTTTTTCAATCCGCTTGTTAAGACGTAATGTAGGCAACCACTTGTTTCAAATAAGCCTACTATTTAAACAGCTATTTAGGAGCACTGTGTATTCATATCCTATGTTAAGGTAAACTTTCATAAACTCACGATACACAACATTCTCCAGGCTCACAGAATCTCGTATGTGTTTATCTAATCACATGGATAAATTCATGAATGAACAACTAAAACTTTTATTCTCTAAAGGAGTACCCCAAGGATCTGTTCTGGGACCAATTTTATTTTCTTTGTCCATTAAAAATATTTGTGATAATGTCCAAAATGATGAGAACCATCTTTATGTGGACCACAAAATTATTTATTGTCGTGCATTATCGGCTTCTCAAGCTTTTCAAAACCCACAGTCAGCATTTGATATTGTACAACTTCGTCCAAGATGGTTTTAAATATTGATAAAACTAAGTTAATAATTTTTCTCTAAAGCCATGCAAACAAATCTCCCTGATATTTTGTCCTACCAGGGAATCAAAATAGAGCGTGTTGAGAGTTATAAGCAAATTAACTTTTGAGCTACATATTGATAAATTACTTTCTAAATTTAGGATTAAACATTTTTATTTAGAAACAGGTCTTTATTTTCTTTAAGCAATAGGACATATTTGGTATCTGCTACCTTCTTATCATAGTTGGATTATGGAGATTTGCTGTATATGCCCCTGCTCTTTATCTTAAAAGACTTGATTCTGTATTTCACACTGCCTTATGCATTATTACTGGTTGTAGTAATCAAACACATCACTGTTTTTATATGACAAGTTAACATCTTTGTATTTTCATTGGTACTGCTTTATTTATAAATCAATCAGTGGTTTAACTCCATTTTACCTCTTGAAGCGTCGCTTCAAGTAGTAAGGCTACTAGTCTGACTACATTATTCAGTAGCGTGGTGGTAGCGTCGCTGTTTTCTGAATCAAATAGCTTTTCAGTAGCGAAGCTCTTTTGTTGATCAAGTAGTGCGGTAGCGTCCACACACAAGTTAATGTTATATATTTCCAAACATTTCTGAAGAACAAGCTCAAATCAGAAACACAACTGCAATGGATCACCGATCCTGGATCATTAAGTGACGCCACCACCACGGACTGGCCGGTGACTTCTTCTTCGTGTTTTACTGCTTTTTGGTGCATTACCTGCAACCTTCTGCTCCGGACAGTGACATCATTTATATACATTCATAAATTAAATTACTTAATTTTCGTTGTGTAGTAAAACAAAATTACTCTTTTGTAAATTTCAGAGAAAATGTCCATTTAAAATTAAACAATGCAAGTAGTTAAAAATATACATTAATAATCAATATTAAAAACATAATTAACATAAAACAGATCCTATGTGGGGAGCACAAAGCCGCAGCGTCTGTGCTCACTGACATCTTTTGTAGTTGGTAAACTATACAAAAAATATACAATATTTATCACAAATCATTTAAGTAGTTACGTAAAAACTGTTTTCCTATCCTCTCAATAAACAATGGTTAATATGCTAAAGCAGTATCTTTAAGAAGAATAATGTATTATTTGTTTTGCAAGCAGATAATCTTTTGTAAATGACTTGCAGTCAGGGGCTTCCAGTGGGTTAAATTAAATTATTTCACTCACCAGCACAGACTTGTGTTAATGTGAACCGGTTTTACCTTTTTTCTTAATTGATTTGAGCTGAGTTGAGTTCTAGATTTAAATTATAAAGTGTGTCCTTCAAATGTACCTAAATTGTGTCTAAATTGAGCATACCCATGCACACACAGGTGCGTACTCATATGATCACACAATAACGTTTTTTGTCTCTTTGTTTTTGTGGCCAAATTGGTTTGGAACTGTTATAATAAACAATTATTATTGTTTATTGAATAAACAATTGAACTGAACAATAATTCTTCTGTTTGAATGAAAGTTTTATTGATTACTGAGATAGCATTGATTTGGAATGAAGTTGGTCAATATAAAAAATCTATTTTAAAAAATAGCTTTGATGTAGTAAACTACTTTTGTCATGTTGCTGTAGCTAAGCTTGCTACATTTCCCAGGGGGGTAGCTTCAGTGTAGTGAAGCTTTATTTAATGTAGAGTAACTGATAGCTTAGCTCACTACATTTTTCAAGTAGCTTGCACAACACTGAGTCTATGTTCAAACGAGTTGTTACATCTTAAAATACCTCGAGTTCGCACTGAGTTAGAGAAAAAATGATCTATACACAATGCTTCTTCTGCTTGTAAATAATTATAATTTACAAAACATCTAAAAGCTGACTGTACTTCCGTCATTAAATGAGTTCAAGTCACTTTTAACAAATTATATATTTTCTCCCTAAATAATTTGTTGTTGTGAATTATGATTGTGTAATTCTTTTTTGCTGCAAATTGTACATTTGTTATATGTAGCTTGTCTTGTTAAAGAGATTTTAATCTCAATAAGTTTTTTAATAGGTTGAATAATGAATGGATGAATGAATGAGACATCAATATTTTAATAATTCATAAAAATGTATCTCTGTCTGGCCATCTGGGATTTGTTTTGGAGATAAAAGTTGGGATTGCGGTTTTCAGTAGTTTTACAGAACACCGTGAGTGTATATTAGCAGTGGCAGTTTCCGTGTTCCTGTGTAGTTATGTCACAGCCATAAACTTTGATTTGCTACCTGGTCAAAATTGTACTAGAAGATATTTTTTACACAGCATTTGATCTAAAGCTTGCACACTGGACAAGAAGCACAATACTGCATTGTGCTATATTTTTGAAAACCAAACACATTGTCTTCTATGAGAATGCCGCAGAGCCCCACAGTTTAACTTTAAATTACATTATATTGGTGCAAAGTCTTCTTTAATGTACATACTGACTTCACGAAAGGCACATTGATCTGTGTGATGAAGATAAATCTCTCTTATGCTATCATTATTAATATAAAATAAGATATTAGTAACAGTTTGTTTTCTACATTTTTGTACACCATAGGACACCGACAGATTTTAAACATTCAAGATTTGTCACATACTGTAATCAGTTATGTACGAAAGAACATCTGGTCAGTTCTATGGACTTTGCGAGATATATCAAATATAAGATAACGTTAAAGTTGTATCGATAAAACATATAACTAAATAATATATAACTATATATGACTAACTTTATAAATTAAATTGAAAGTGAAAATTATTACAGAAAAAAAGCTTTCACGTGTGGCTAAATTCTGCCAAATAAACAAAACTGCTACATAAATATGGGCTGCCAAGAAACAATATGTATAAATATTTATGTTGAAAATATTAGTTGTTAATGTTTCCAGTCAAACTAATAAACATAATTACTATTGCTACTATGTAATTTCGATATTTACCTTATCAAAAGGCAAAAGAAAACATGTTAAACAATGTTAAAGTCGGCATGAAACGGAGGTAGCAATTGTTTTTTTTTTCGTATCGTGACATTTACCCGAGTGAAACAAAAATTTGAAAAAATTTAGGACGGGACTTGATTTCATCCATCGAGAACTGATTGGATCGTTGAAGGTTCAAAGATTTGATTGCACATTTGCAATCAGTCAGTCATCGGTGCCATTCCTCGTGACCAGTAGGTCATATCAAGGGGCGGAGGAGGTTAATGTTTTTGATTACAGATTACAAAAAAATTGTGATATGCACGGATAAATAATTTATAATAAATACTGCAACACTGTATAAAACAGATAGAATGATCGTTTTCAATTTCATGCCGAAATGATCTGCAGTAGGCTACTATGTACTGGCCCCATCTGATCCCAAATATGCTAATATGTCCAAAATCCAATTTACTTGTTGTTTCTCCTGTTGGTTAGTAACTGTGTCAAACATAAGTGGACTGGATTTCAAACATGACCGAATTTTGCCCAAAGGCCAGCACTCGTATACACTTGGTTTGGATGGTTAATTCTACCTGGCAATTCCATATTTTCTGTGACTGTTTGTCAAAATGCATTAAAGCTTTTGAAAACGCATTATGTGTTGATGCTAATGACAGGAAATGTTTCCTGCTGAGAACAAAATCAGCATGGAGTTTGTCTGACCTGTGGTTCACTAAATAGGCGTCACCACAGAGGTGGTGAACAGCTGGGTAGCTTCTTGCATGAGAAGAGCTGCCTTTCTGACAGCCACACATTCCTCTGTGACCCCAGTGCCAGTCTATGCAAATCCAAACGGATGGCTACCACAGAGCAGAGTTAATGAGAGAGAGAGAGACAGAGAGGAGAAGAGCAAATTAAAACAATCTCTTCCGAGGGTAACAGTACATACAGTAGCACCATATGTTCCGGTAGCTAGCAAACAATTCACAACAGTTTAAATCGATATGACCTACCACCCAACCGCAAACCGCTGTCGTCTCAGCACTTGCATAACAGCCAAATGTTCATCATTTAAAAAATCGCACCTCAACAAAATTGGATACAGCACATTTTAAAACGGAACGCTATCCGACAGGGGCATTGTTTGCCATCGTGTCTGTTGAGTTCAAAGTAACAAAAACGCTTTAGCATTACAATCTCTTTTGATGATCAAGATAATGCAAAATCATTTAGCTTCACTGATCTACTCGAAACATCCTATTGCCGAGGTCTCGAAATGTTGACAGAGGCACGAAGCTTAATGCATTTTTAGGTTTCCTCAATAGGCCTCGTACAAATAATAACAAATACAAATAAATTCTAATTGTTTGTCTGCCTGATTTGCGACCCTCTTGATGCCACAACGGTAGACAGCAAAAAGTCAGAAATTGTTATTGAATTGGAGATAAGGTGAATGGAAAAAACAATTTAACATCAATTTTCGTTGAATGATAAACATGCAAATAACACGGCATAATGGAAAAGGCAGCATCGCAGGGTATGATGGGCTGATGATGGGAAGTCTCTCAGACAGATAATTGCATTGGCCGCTTTCTTCGTCCTTGACGATTTTGTTGCCACGCGTTCGCGTGTAAACACGCCATCCCATTTGGGAACTTTAAGGCAGAGTTTGAACAGTGGTTTTGAAGACAGGCGGTGGAAGGTATTTCGCACTGTTGCCTATGAGGAACATTTTTAGACGTGTAAACTGAAGTTCATCTGTTATGCAGAAACACCAATTAGTCATTACACCTTTTCTTTCCTGCTGCTGTTTGGTGAGGCTTTCAGGCTGATGTTTTATCAGAGGAAAAAGACGTCTTGCTATACTGTTAGCCACACCTTTATTTAACACTAATATATTAATAAACAAGTCCTTCATTAACCAATTAGCCAGCACGTCTATATCAGATTTGCTGGTGGTAGATTGAACTTGAGAAAATGTTTAGCTATTTTTCTCAACAGGGCCGTACCACAGAATCTCAGGCCCTGTGCAAAGCCAATGTGTGGGGCCCCTCCACGCTGTATATCAAGCAAATGGTCATATTTATTTATAATACAGCACTGAATCTCATTTCTGTATGAATTGTGATATACATCAATATCCCCTTAAACATGAATTAACAGTGTGGAGTGTAGTCCAAAATATAATTTAACTATTGAACAGTAAAACATCTAGTACTAGTACTGCATAATTGGTAGTAATTATGCCACTTCATGTAATAATGTGTACATTGTTTTCAAAGATTGTATTAAAGTATCCGTGAACCAGAAGACTCGATCGTTTTAACTTCCGTGTTTTCGAGTGAAATGGAATTTTGGATGAGAATTTTTTTTTAATAGCCTTTAACATACGTCAAGATGAATAGTCATTACAGGACTTAAGTGCATTTCAGGTTTAAACTAAATATTATGAGGGCACACAATTTTTAAAAAGAGAATGACCCACACTGATAATCTACTTACAATAAACAGTGCAATGTTTCATGAAAAAATATGTAGTGTATTTTTTATTTCACTGGGACTTTAAAGTTAGCAGCCTGCCCTGTATAGGCTGTATTCAATTCCAAAAAATGTTTGGTTTGACTGCTGAATTTAACTAAGTTTCCTGCCTAGTTTAAGAACAGCAAATTTGGTGTTAATTTAGACCACAGAGATCGATTTCAATCACTTAAGCAGGCATCCAAAAATACTGCCAGAACCCAAAACAACACATTTCAGACACAAAAACTAAAAACAAACTACCCAAATACTACTTTTATCGACTAAAGTGCTAGCTGTATAAAGTGTTTTGTACTTCATCTACCTGTCGATGAGACTCTACGTCATCTGCTGTGAGGGGAGTCAGTAAACAAAGACTGTTTTTTACTGTTCAATAGTTAAATAATGTTTTGGACTACACTGCACAGTGTCTCTATTAATGAAACACAATTCAAATTAAACACAGTTAAACTATCAATTCATATTTAAGGGGATACTGAGGTGATCTTTTGAGTTTAAAGTATATCACAATTCATACAGAAATGAGATTTAGTGCAACTTGCTTGATATATAGTGTGGAGGGAACCCCACACATTGGCTTTGCACAGGGCCCTAGATTCTGTGTACGCCCCTACCCCTGCTCATAGCAGCCGGTCTTCGCAATAAAAATCTTGATGACATTTTATTAAAACCTTCCTTATGAATAAAAGTGACAATCAAAATGACAGGTAGTCACACAATAAACTTGAATTTCTTTAAAAAAATAAGAAACAAAATGATCAAAATATATTGCAAAAATAAAGACACATCAAATATATTCATATATTTATTCACCCTTATGTCTTTGAAAGCTGTCTTTTTTCTGTGGAAGAAAAAAAGATATTTAGAAAATGTCTTGATGGTTTTGTGTCCATACAAAGTCAATGAGGCCCGATGTTGATTGGTTACCAACATTCTTCAAAATATCTTCTTTTGCGTTCTGAGGTAAAAACAACGTTTTTTTAAATTACATTAGAGATAAGATGATCTTTATTTACAATTACATTTATTACATTTAGGGGTGAAATATCCTTTTAAATACTAAGATAAAGCTTTAATATTTTAAATCAAGAAAGGGAAATTATCTCTAAATTACAACTGAAAACACCATATAATCCCATTGTTGTTTTAATGAAGGACACTCAACTAAAGTGCAGGTGTTTTGTTAGTCATTTGTTTTTTGTAATGTGTTTTGCCTGAGGGTGAAAACACATTTGGCAACCGATGGATCACAGACCGTGTCTACAACATCTCCCACGGGACCTGCTGTGTATAATTCAGAAGGTTTAGATCTTGTTATATGTCTTGGGAATTACAGTGACAGTCTGTCACAAAAGATTTACACAGAGGATGGTAGGTCAGAACTTCTCCGACAACTCTGTGAGCTTCTGTAACAGACAGTGACACCGGTGGTAGGAGTGTTCTCAAAAGTACATTGCAGTGTATGTCTCTGAAGACTTAGTACAGAGATGCTGAAAACAGGAAAATCATGACTGGCCTTCCAAGTGTAGCTAGTGAAAGCTGTTTTGGATTAAAAATGAATCAAATTTGTTCAAAAATAAAATACTGCACAAATAAAAATTGAGCAGTTTTTCATTATCTTTACTGTTCCACTGGCCCAGTCAGTCTCAAGAGTTTAGTTATTAATTGATTTAAAAAACATAAATAACATGATCTGGTACAATTAAATTAATTCTTGCTAGCTAAGGCCATTATTATGTTTTCACTAATCTTCAACCGAGTAACATTTTGAATGTAACAGGGGAGACACAAACACATACTGTATGCATCATCTCGACCTGCGCTTTACACCTGATCAAAAGCCAACAGCAGATGGCAGACCTTTTTGTGTGTCAGATCTCAGCACTCATGCTTGTGCGTGATCAAACTAGAGCCGAGTTGGTCTCAGAGCCAGGAGACTGTGGGAGAGGGGTTAGACCTTTCTCTGTTGTCTGCTTCAGAGATCTCAATGACACATCCTCAAGTAAGAAATTACCTTTTCATTGTGCAGAAACCGTCCGTGGCCTTTGATCAGCACATCAACTTAAAACCCTTTTTCTCCAGTGTGTGAGAGCACACAGTATGCATACATGTTTACTACAATGTCAGTCAACCCCACTCACTTATACAATATGGCGCATTTCCATCCGTAGGAAAAGGCTGTTATTGACTGAACTGTCCTTGACTATGCTGGTCTCAAACCAGGAATCAACCTACTGTAGGTGCACAGACACAAAACGACACTAAATCGCTCCCACTATAATCAACAAAATGTCAACATTACTATTTGTGTCATGCTGTACCTCCCTTTCTGTGCATCCACTCTTCTTCCCAGTCTGAAATATGATTAAATACAGATATAAAAATATATTTTAACGGCATAGTTCACCCAAAAAGAACTCCTGTATGTACTCTTTCTTCTGTAGGACACAAAAGAAGATATTTGGAGAAATGTCTCAGGGGTTTTGTGGAAGTCAATGGGGTCCAATGTTGTTCGGTGACCAACATTCTCCAAAATATATTTTGTGTTCGGCAAAAGAAAAAAAGTCACACAAGGCATGACATGCATGAGTAAATGATGAAAGAATTATCATTTTTGGGTGGCCTGTCAATTATTTCTTTATTTATTTATTCATTTAGAGACTGTCAAAGTTAACACGATGGAATACGTGCTGAATTAAATAAAGTCAAAATTAGGAATAAAACTCAAGGATGCTACAGTTGCCTTGTGGAACGGTACACAATAAAGGCCACCTAAGAACTCAACAGTTTCAGGCTTTTCTGTAACCCATTTCCTATGGTGATTTCTTTTGGAAATATACCGAGGCCTGTGGAGTTCTTTTGTTTAATATGTAAGTCACTCGTAGATCCACACAGATCTTACTAAACTTAGCTTCAACAATTGAGCAAACAGTGCATTAATCTATAAAAAAAGACCAGTACCAACCTACTAAACAGATTCGGGGCTTTCGGAAAGATACCATTGTGTTGACATTCATTCCCTCTTTCTCTGCTCGCTGTGAGAGAGCTTTACGGTGACAGTAGGTCAGGGTTGCGTTATGTGCTCCAACAATAAGAGAGGTGGGTGCGTCACAAAATAATGCACTCTGGGGGTGGTGGGATGCAATTACCCAGTGTGCATCTCTCATCTAAATGGGTATCTACCTTTATAATTATGGGCTTAGATTAGGCTTCAGTGCATCTTCAATTCCTGCTCTCTAACCTCGCTGCAGAACGGTGTTGACATACCATAACACATGCAACACAATACAGCGATTCCGAAAAATTATTTTGAGAAAAGCTCTGCTAATTCTTGTCCCCACAAAACATAAGCTCAAACTGCTTTCCAACCTTCTGGTACCTGCGCATACAGGTCACTAATAAAATAATGCATTTTTGTCCAGAAATTAGCATTTTGCCCTGATGTTTCCCAGAACTAGTGGCACTTCATTCTATTTTCCCCCTTGGGCCAATCATTTGAAATCATGTCATGATTAAACATAATTATTTTAATGGCCAAATGATTCAGCTTGTTCATAGCAGCAGATTACTAATGCATTTGGACAGTAAAACACAAAACATTAAGGGGCAAGCATAAAAACAGGAAGAAGGAGAGAGATAGAGAAAGCAAAAAAGAAAGGCGCCGTGTCCTCAACACCTTGCTGTAAAAAATGAAAGCAGAAAAAAAGCCTCTGCCATCATCCCTCAGGCTGAAAATGATGCACTCCCTTCCAAGAAACGGCTCGATCAGAGGTGAACGTGGCCTAAATTCTGCAACCAGTCTCAATTTCAACACACTCCTACTGCAGCGGGCAAAAAACCATGAGGGTAAAAGCCACAGCAGGATGATTTGGAGCTTTGTCGTGGCAGCCCAGGGCACGACCACAACCAGCTGGGTCTGAATCATCTTCAACAGGGACTCAGATGTGTTCGGTCTGCATTCCATCTAAATGGTTATCATTTGGGATACAAGTATAAATGCGAGAGACTGCTTGAGATGAAAGTAACCACTCACCTATTTGTATAAGAAAGCAAATGTCAAAATCAATGTATAAAATGTTGATATTATTGGTGACAAAGATAAGATAAACATGTTAAAAGCCATATTTAATCTCCAGCTTAAAAGCCCCTACTGATGTTGGCATCCATCCACCTTGACACCCCTCCATGCTCATTATCAGATTGCCTGTCAGCTCCAGAACAACTTTAATGATTTATGATTGCTCCTCGTATATGTATCACAGAAACACTTCCCGACCATCTTATACAGTATGGAAAGTTGCCATTAATGCGTCTGAACCCGGAGCTGAGAAAACACCAGATGAGATCATTAGCGTGTCTCCAGCAGCGCTCATCAGCTGTTATCAAGAAGCCTTCTATGAGGAAAAACACATTCATATTCAGTGGCATAGACGTTCCCCATCAGGCTAGCTTAAAGAAGTAGCTCACACACAATGACTATTTACACACCTTCATGGCTAATGACTCATCCTGCACTACACAGATTCTTGTCCAATCACAGCTACTTGCTTTATTTACATTCTCCATAATTTTCTTATTGCAGTCTGTAAAAATAATGAATGGTTTTTAATAGAGATGCACCGATGTACAGTTTCTGCCAGTAATCAGCTATCAGCGGACAGCTGATGATCAGGGTCGATACATCCTGTCAATCAAAAAAACTTTATGATGTTGTGCTCTGTATATAGAAAACCTCACCAATTTGATGATTAATATTAATAGTCATTATTTGAATTAATAACATTCTAAGTTAGGAAATATTATTTATTGATGGAGGAATTTACTATCGGTAGATCTCTAGTTTTTAATGACATGAGGGTGAATATTTAAAAAAAATATATTTTTGCATGTATTTAAAAAATACATGGCCCTGAGGAAGGGTTAATAAATGACTGGATTGCTTATGACGTCATTACACTGAAGCTACCGCACCGCCATTTTGGTATGCCCAAACATTCTATTGAATCAATAGGGAGTAATCCCATATTGTATTAACTATGAATCAGTACCTTAGTTACCAGTCCCCTTTTTTCTAACTGATGTCTCCCAGTACATTCTTGCAACGCAAATGTCTTAGGCATGTAAATGTTTATTTATTTAAGGTCAGGAATTTTCCCATCTCTCTCCCATATTTTGACTGTAAATCAATGACGTCCTATGTCAGTTGAGCATACCAACATGGCAGCGCGAAAACTTCCGGTGTCTTCACCTCCTTGCCGTCGGTTTAGCGGTCTATGTATCCAGCCATTTATATACAGTAGATCAACGGTTAATACCCAAAATCGTTTTGCTGTACTGGTCGCACTTTGGTGGAAGTAGAAAAGCTGTACAGTTTTAGACTGAGGCTAATATAGAACTGTTAATACATCTTTTCCTCAAGATACCATGTAGTCTCTTGTTGAACTTGCCTTCCTGTAGCTCACTGGTAAGAGCATGGCACTAGCATTGCCAATTTCGTGGGTTTGATCACAGGGGATTGCATATTAGAAACAAATGTGTAGTATAATGCAATGTAAGTCGCTTAGGATAAAAGCGTCTGCCAAATGCGTAAATGTAAACTTCCAGGACCCGTATTTGATTAAGGGAACATGATGGTAACCTACAGTGATCTGGCTTTATGGGAATTATAGCCCACAGTAAGACCTAAGCCTACCGCTAGGTAACATTCAACACATTTTTTATAGCTACAGAAATGATGTACGCTCAAAATCCGGCAGTCCAATTACTGTCACAGGGGCTGTTCTTAGGATGGATGTCCCAATTGCCATCTCTCTCTCTCTCGCTCTCTCACCATGTTAGAAAGAGTTGTATTGTGACTGACATACAGCTGTGCAAGACTTTAAGGGCACAACCAAAGAGCACAGCACCCAAGAGCCTAATATCATAGCCTAAAGACCAATGGTTAACTAGTTGACCCATTAACACCACCCATTATCCCCACCCTTGACATCTTGCCATACAACAGAGCGCATAACATGTGATTAGGCCACTTCTCAACTGACTGCATTAGCCTTGGCCCGGTGGGACAGGTTGGACAAAAACCGTGTTGAAGGCAAACTGCTTTCTATTATTAGCCATCAATTATAACAAGGACATAAGACAATCCACACGTTGATCTCAGTACCACCCCGTATCCACAGGCTGAGCGGAGAGGCTGTGTGTCAGAGCTTCATTTTAGCCAGTGCCCCATGAGAGCAGCCACTGTCACCTCTTCAAATTTTGTGCCAGTTGCTTGGCAGCCATCTCATTCAGAGACGCAGGCCGGTGAGACGTGACCTCAGTCTTTAACTGTGGTTAACTGTTATCTCATGATGGAAACACCGGTGACCCTACTGGCTCAAAGGAAGACCACCAAGGCAATTGAACTCTGATCTATATTGTAAAAACCAATTTGCTTTGGATTTTTTGCAAGCAAACATATCTGCCTATGCTATAATAACAAATTAACACTGGGAGACATACCACAGGTTGAAAAGTATGTGTTTTATTTTCTATTTATCTAAATAAACATAATTTGGCCACTCAAAAATGTTACTCTCCAAAGTTTTCTTAATATTTTTCGGTAGTAAATTAACTATAACTATATATTTTTTATTTACCAATATCACAACACTTACAGAAAAACATCTATTTTGCTAAAAACTTCAAACCAGTCTAATGGGGTTTGTTGGTTATAGCTCTCAGAAAGATACATGTAGACCTAATGATAATGGGAGTGTCATTAATTAAGTGAGGATAAAACACCTGTTGTGTGTGTGTGTTCATATGAAAGAATGGGGATGAGTGCTGGAGCACATATTTTGTTGACCGTACAAACCTGAGCAAAATAAACCAACATACAAGCCTCAAGACGTGTCACAGAAGTTATTCCTGCACTCAGCTCCTTAGCGGTTTCTGGATTGTTTTCTTTTGTGCCGCTACAATGCACTTGGAAAAAAGAAGTATAGTATGCTTCTTTCAAAATAAAAATACTTTCAGTCTATGCCTATTCACTTGCAGAATAAAAACTTCTAAACTGGTAGTTTGCTGAGGGTATAGTTCATTTACATTTTACATTTAGTCAATTGGCAGACGCTTTTATCCAAAGCGACTTACAGATGAGGAAACATTCGAAGCAATTATAAATACATGAGTGCATCAAACTAGTCAGCTTAGCACAGTATACAAAGCTAAGAATAGTGAGGTTAGTATTTTTATTTCTTTTATTTTTTTAAGAAGGAAAGGGAAAAGAATTAGGATAAATCAGTCAGAGACGTGTTGATGGAAGAGATGCGTTTTTAGGCGTTTTTTAAAGATGGCAACAGAGTCTGCTGATCTTGTAGCAGCAGGTAGATCATTCCACCAATGTGGAACAGATCCAGAGAATTCAAAGTATACTTTCATTTATTTAAAAACGTGCTCCAAGTACACTCTAAAAATATTGTGTGGCCTCAACAAAAGAAATACACGCAACCGTTTGTGATAACTTCTAACATAATTAAGTTCATCCATTAAGTAAGACCGATTACTTTATTTTTAGGCAACACCATTTTACAAACATTTTATTTTAGTCAGTGGTTGCAAAAACATAATTTCATTTTTAATCTCATTTTACACAAAGCCAGAGATGATTTTGCCTCTTGCATCTCCAATTAGATGCATTTTGAGTAAAACATAATTTATGCTTATTTTCTTTAACCCTAAGCAAATGCTCTATCCTTCAGGAAAACGGTAACCTCTTAAAAATATTAACATAACCAAACCCTTTTTTTTAATGCCAAGTGAATAGCCTAACTTTGAGCATGCTATAGTTATACACCAGTTGTGTGCTCAAACTTTTACTACCTTTTATAAACTACAATGTAAAAATATGGATAAAGTACCGGTACATTTTCATTTATTTTACAGACATTTAATGCAAAAATGCAATTTAATGCAGTGCAAAATGTAAAATATAGGTAAAACAACTGTAAAAATGAGTACGGAAAATTCCTTCATATTAATACAGTATATTGTGCCCTATTTTTACGAATTTATTTAACAGTTTAAGTGGGCTAATTTAGTACCAGGTAGAATTAAAATATTACACTTTTAAGTATATTACATTGATTACACTGATAGGTGTACACTTACTGTATTAAGTATACTTAGAATATATTTGAACTTTACGCAATTCTACTGTACTTTATAAAATGTATATTTACCCAGGTAAAGTGCACTATAGGTATACACTTTCTTTAAGTACACTTCCGTAATGTTCAAAAGTGCTCTATTGTCACACACACTATTGTTTTTGTGTCTCAAAATAGCACAGTACACAAATTGTACATGTCAAAGGCATAAATATTACATGTTTATGTTACTTAAAACTAAAGCATCCTTGACTTTTAATGGTCTCCCTAAGCACAAGAATGATACAGAGAAGAAACCAAGCCAGATATTATCCTAAGACAATAAGATAAGCAATGGAGGAAGTTTAGAAGAGAGATAGAGATAAAGAGAAGCGAGGACAGAGATCAGATGTTGGATCTTCCAGTGGTAGCATGCTGAGACAAAGGGACGGAGAGAAATTGTGGATCTATACAACCCAGATCAAATGATGCAGATTTGAGACAGAGGGAACTGAAGTGCAGATAAAATGACAACACAGGCTTTTTCTATCGACCTTGGCAATGGAAGCCAGGCCTGAGTGAGCCAGAGGAACTAACGTGTCACATAGTATGTGATAAGACAGTTTGAGCGTAACCTGAACCTACTCTCACGGCATTCTGTAGGTCAAAAGTATGACAAACTATTAGTGACAGACTAATATTGACTAAAACCAGCAGCAGGAAGTTTAGAACTGTTTTACACAATCATTTGCTCTAGTCATCCTTACCTTATAATCAAAGGTGGACGGTACTTGAGTATTTTTCTTCTAAATAACACTTTCTGTACCGTATCAGTACTTAGTACTCAGTACTCGTGTTTCCGACACACCCCACGGTGCAACACGATCTCACCATCCAACTTGGCAATACCACAATCACTCAGCCAGGAACCTCGGAGTCATATTTGATGAACAGCTGTCCTTCAATGATCACATTGCAAAGACAATCATGACGGAATGTCTTATTTAACATTCGAAAGGTTAGACCCTATCTCACTGAGCATGCGCCACAACTCCTTGTCCAGGCCCTGGTAATCTCAAGGTTGGACCACTGCAATGCTCTTCTTGCTTGTCTTTCTGCAAAGGTTATCAAACCACTCCAGCTGGTTCAAAACGCAGCAGCACGCCTCGTCTTCCAAGAGCCCAAAAGGGCTCATGTGACACCCCTTTTCATCTCTCTCCACTGGCTACCGGTTGAAGCCCGGATCAGATTCAAGTCCCTGATGCTTGCCTACAGGACTATCACTGGATCTGCACCGGCATACTTTCACACCCTCCTACAATCCATCAAGAACCCTGCGTTCAGCAAACGAGCGGCGCCTTGTAATGCCTTCTCATAAGGGCACTAAATCCCTTTCTCGCTCATTTTCTTTTACAACTCCTTCCTGGTAGAACATTCTTCCTAACTCGGTCTGGTTAACCACATCTCTCACAACCTTCAAAAAACTACTTAAATCCATCTCTTCTGTGAATACTTGACAGACAAATGAAAACTAAAATTTATGTACACTAACCCTCTCTCTTTCTCTCAACAGGAAGTGGTCTGGCTTTTGTTGAAACTAGTAACTTTGTATTAGCACTCTATTGTATTATTGCTCATCGCTTATTGCTCCTTGAAGTCGCTTTGGATAAAAGTGTTTACTAAATGACTAAATGTAAATGTATCAAAACGTTTTAACTTAGAAAAATATTTAATTATAAAGCAAATATTATACTACATTTCATAAACATCAAAATACATTTTGACCAGTATTTTCATCTTAAATATTTAAGTAACAAGTACATTACTCAAGTGTTTAAAAGAATTAAGTGATAAAGTACTCACTTTTTTAATGCACTTAGGTTAAACAACACTTAAAAAATTGCGTATCTATGAAATGTAATGGAGTAAAGAGTATGATATATGGTTTATAATGCTTTATAAAACTATAATATGCTTTACAGTGAATTAAAATGTAAAAACACGCTGATAAAGTTTTTACATGGTTTTTATCTTTAACACTTAAGAACATAAAAAATGTGTATGTTTTACTTTTTATTAAAGTTAAAACCTGTAAAAATGTACTTATTAAGTGCTGCGAAGAAATAATATACTATACGCTTTACAATGCTTTCTAAAGCTACATGCTTTATGTAAAAAACACTAGATAAAGTATAAATACTTGATAAATGTTCTCGAGTATAGTAAAAATATAAGTTCCCTCCACCTTGCTCGTGATCTAATTCATACTCATGAGCCTCCTGAACAAGGTTTATAATGTGTCCCACCCACTTTTCTAACTGTTCTGTTAAATTATCAGCCGTCCAACATCCCAACCACACAAACTGTTGGGAATTCCTCACTGTAGAGGAAATCTGAGAGTAAACTGCAACTGAAGCAGCAACAATTCCACAAATCCCACTGTTGTCATTTCTATTAAAATGACAGTTTTATCTCAAAGAACCAATCTGCTCAACACTTAAAAAGCAGATTTTTGAGCAGATCGAAAAATTGAAGCTGGCTGGCATTGCTTGCAAGCCTCATGCAGTGCTTAATTAAGAGATTGTAAGACAGACATTTAATAGAAAAAGATCTCATTTGTAATGCAATTTAAGGCAAAATACATCCTAGACAGCAGGCTACATATATTATTATAATATACAATACTATCCATAAAAATTGAACAGAAGCCAACACAGTCATATTTGCCATTTTCGTAAACACAATGTCTATAAAACAACAGACTCCACTTGAATACCAAAGAGTAGGCTGGACGATAAAGGTCAGTCAACCGTACAAGCCGTTTCTGTGAATGAATACGCACTCATTTAACCGTTACCGTTTCAGCAAAGTTTCTGACCTTTTTAAAACAGCCCATCTGCAGCTTTTCCCCGCTCTCGCTCGGAAATACGCAGAAATCTCGGAATGAATTCAACATTTGCTTTCATTACCATATCCTTTGTTCCTCGCAAAAAGTCTTTCTGTGGAAAAAAGGCATTGACGGGGCAATTAAATAACACTTTTATACAGCACACCTTCAAGAAATCCTTTGCTTTAAATGGCATTTGCTGTTTGAAAGACGGAGCTGATTGTCGAAAACCATTTTTCTAAAACAAAAGAACAGAAAAGCACAGTCATATGTGACTACATTTCGTGAGACTGTTCCACGAGCAGCACGAAAGAGCTAATGTGTGTTATTTAGCATAACGTGACGCAGAACAATTGTGGCGAAACTGGATCATTAATGACAACAGCACATGAGGATGAAATAATCACCAGTATATTTAAAACCACATGCCTTCAACACCATGCACTACCAGTTTACACAGCGTTCTGCTGTGATTAAAAGTTCTCGCCAGGGCTAATTCTTCTCTCCTGATGTGAGTGTGATATTGGCCAGCTGTGATCTAACTGCTTTAAAGCCTGATGTTTTTACAAGCTGCTCTACAAATCTTCCCATTACAGCTCCTGATACATAAACTATGAGGAGAAACAAACAATGAAGCATCGCTATTATTTATTTATGCTGCTAAGCAGATGTTTTTTCTGTTTTTGTGGAAAAAAAGTGTAGGGTAAAACACATACAACGTGTATAGAAACATAAGACAGCTATGATTTTGGTATGTTGCTGGGTGGACGCTGGGAGCTGCCATCTAGATCATCTTCAACAATTTACACATTTTACCAATGAGCCTTAAGTAAACACAGTCACTGTGAAAAAAGACCAAACAAGAGTTTTTCTAAAGATGGCTAATATTACTCACATCTGTTGTTATTTGTTTTCTTATTCCCACAGGTCCTTCTCATAGCGGCTATTCAAACAAACATTAGTTGCTTAGAGAGTCTGACTGCAATTCATACAGGCAGCGCTCCTCAATCATAAAATGGCACTTTAGGAAGTGCTTTCACCAGTACATTGCCCCAAATTGTTATATATATATAGCCACAGAAATAATTAAGATACCATGTCAAAATATTTGTTGTAGTTTTTCTAAATTTACTATGTGTGTTCAGGTGAAAAAAAGTTTTTGTTAATTCTGGGAACTACTAACAATTTTTCTCCCAAAATTCTAATAAAAGTATTGTTTTTATTTGCATTTATTTGCAGAAAATGAAAACTGGAGAAACATGTCAACATAACAGAAAATATGCTGAATTTTCAGACCAGAGAAAAAAAGTTCATATTCACTTTTAAAACCAGTAATAATTGAACTTTACAGAACAGTTTACATGTTTCATGTCATGCAGTCACGCGTTCACATTGCTCATGATGAATATTTGCAATGTTCTCTTAACATTTGGACGCTTAATATTGTTGTATAACACAATGCACAATTTACACCTTTCTAATTATAAGTTGTCCAAAAACCTCATTGTGTCACAATATGATTGGGCATTAATATGTAATTAGTGTAAAAAATGTAACTGAATACATTTAAAATCACGATATCTGGAAAAATCATTTTGATGAGCAATTAAACTGCTTGGAGCAAGTAAAATTCAAAAGTGGGATAGGTTTCCATGGGAACACTCTTTTTAAACTCTTCACGGTTCCATGTTGTCTTCCTGCGCTTGTCTTCACCTCTCCCAAGGCTTTTATGAAAGAAGAGACAAAGAGAATCACTAAGTAGGCATAAAAATGTATATGCCCAACTTTTCATCGCACTTTTAAATAGCAGTCTGAATTAAAGTCTTTCCATCACAAACCCAAACCATGTCATGCCAGCTAAAACCTTCCCAGCCATGTCACGCTCTTTAGTACCAGATTTTTTATATAAATGAGCTACCCACACAATAAAACAAATACAAATAGATCTGAATACAGTCTTCAGAGTGCCGCTGGCAATTCTTCTTTAAATTGCAATGAATTGCGGTTGGCCTGTGAGTTTGTTTTGGGTGAAGGGGTTTGTGCTCAGAGCTCAGGGAACCTTAGCCTGGTAAAAACAAGAGATAGATTACATTTGCAAGAGTTAAAATAGTAAGGGAGAGAAAGAGGAGAAAGAAAGAGCGGTGACCAAAGATGCAGAACATCCACTTTGAAAGCAAAGGTTCCTACGTTCCTGCTTTACCACAAAAAACACAGATCAACAATTTTGACAGATTTTGGGCTTTCGTATCGCAAAATAATCATGTACTTGGATGTGTGTTTGCCTGCGATAAGAGGCACTGATACTTTCAAAATGTTGCATTTTTTATAGGTGCTGCAATGCATCAGACCTAACTTGCACAAAAACACTGCAGAAGAAAACTGAGGAAGCATAAAGACGCAGGAGAGAACAATTTTCAATGACATGTTGTGTTCAAAGTGACGTTTGTATGAACGTGAAATATATTTATGGAACCGTTGTCATTCACACTTCAAGGCCTCATAACAGCACACGTAAACATTTAAGGGTGTGCATGCTCATATGCGAACACTCCGGTTTATTTGATCATAGCATTACTCTAGTTTAGGTGGGAGGTCACCCTGCTGTTTCCGAGAAAAGGCGACTAGAACCTTTCTATATTTTGGAAACATCTGTGTGAAAAAAGCTTTGTAGATTTCCAACTGAGCGTCTACTGGTGGCAAACCAGCAAGATGCCTCACACAAGCCATCAATGGGTTTTGATGCTCATTACAATAATTTCCATTTAGCAAACCTCCTTCGAGGCATCCTGAGGGGCCGAATCGATTTACTCACTGGCACTGCAAAAACTGATCCAGAGTGCAAATAAAAACTATTTTCTTCAAGACATTCACCAATTCGTTACAAAAGGTAAGAAATCAAATGTATGTGAAAAATCGAAATGACGAAATGAAGAATTTGCAAAGAAGTTTGTGCTTCTGTGTGTTCAAGGGAATAAAATTATCATCTTTGAGGAATACTGAATGTCTCCTTAAAGGTCCCATGTGTAATTGTTTTGAGGCTCTATTGACAGAATCGCAATATAATATATGTACATAGCTATGTCTTTACAGATGTTTAAAGACCTTAAATAAAGCGTTTTGTTATTAATTCGCTTAGAAGCTCTACTTATACCGTGGGTCCCCTTGCAATTCTCCATGTTGTTTCCATAGTAGCCCTAAACGGTCAGACTGCTCTACAGAGGGTGTTCAGTAAATATGTTATTTCCTTCAGCAAAGAAGCATCCAGCCACCGTAGTGCTTTGAAAGGGATGGGGTGAGCCGTAGGTGGCAATACACAACCTCTCCACTAGATGCTGCTACATTTCATAAACAGGACTTTTAATTCCACTCTGAAAGGGAACACTATTCAGATGTAGAGGCCAACACACCATCCCTTTTGTCCATTTAAAACAATGAAAGTACTGCAGGTTTTATTAGGATGAACAGAAAGAGAACTTCATATAATTAAACGTTGCGATGGCTAATGCAGCAGTATTAGCCAACCAAACAGTCTGTACTTGTTAAAAAAACAATTTATATTGTTATTAACCATATAGGCCACAGCACAAAACATGCAAACAAATAGTGCTGTGTAAAGATCTAAGTGTTTGTCAGCATAGAACAAAATGATTGCCAAAGTGCTTAGTAATTATAGGTATTTGGCATATTCATCAGCAATTACTCAGAAATAAGTGCTTTAAATACACATATAGATATTATATATAAGAATAGCTGGAAGAATTTGATTCATAACTTTAACAACATATTGTAATTCACAATCTAACGTTGACTTATAGTATTCTTTTACAGTCAGAATTAGTTAATTAAACTCCAAGTACAAAAGGTGAACTCATTATTTCTTATAAAATCAACATTAACGTATTAAAGCACAAACAAGCTTGTAAAACACACCCTAGAGTTAATGTAACATTAAATGAAGCACTTAAGGTCTTTGCACATACTGTCTGAAATTTCATTTGTACGGTTGTCTCTGAATTGTCATAACGCCTCTCAAAATGCTTGCTTCGGATGCAAAAATCGAACCCAATCCGAATGTTTCATGATGGATGAAAATATTGGAGGCAATGTGTAAATATGATTGACACAGCGTGAGTTCGTGTGGAAATTTCAGACTCGATGTGCAATCGCCTTAAGTCGAAGCAAAGTATGGAAGTAAAATTTTCTTTACGCGAAGGTTGTAACCCGGACTGGGATTAGTTTATACCAGGACTAGGCCTAGTTAAATCAGGACATTTAAGTAGTTTTAACAATCATGCCTTACAAAATAACATTACGTGTGTGCATTTTGAGAGAGCACAAAGGCACTGATGTATTTTAAGATGTGTCAATGCAAGCTGTTTTCAGTTTGGACATCTCTTAGACTTATTTTACTCTTGGACTAGTCTAGTCCCTGTCAGGGAAACCACCCCTAGATGTTTTTCTTTCGAACTAAAACCTTTTACTATGTTCTCTCTGCTTCAAAACAGAACCCCTTCTGAAACAATCCAAACAAATGCTCACAGAAATTCTCTATAGCCTCAATTGCTTTTTCATAGTCCAAAATGCGTTTAACGTGCACATTTGACCCAAAAGTCAAAGTCAACATTAAGACATTTAAGAAAAAACATTTTTAGTTTGATGATTTATATTTGAGGTCAAACCCATTACAGTTCACACCAGAGGTCAGTCTTGGCTTGCACGCACTCCACAGATGATCGATGACTATCGAATTTGAAAATTAGTCTCAAAACAAGATGCCACCATATCAATATGTACTGATGAAACAGACAAAACATGTTCAATACATGAAATTCAGCTTTCAGCTACTCAACATGTAATGGATATAAAATACAGATGCAATTTTCAACATGTCTGCACATTGTATTAGGAAATTGTAAATGAGTTCATGCTTCCCTAAACATCTGCTTTTCTTACAAACATACTGCAGAAGATGAAAAATCAGGGTTAGTTCATATGAAGGAATACATAGAAAGACATAAATGCACCGGCAGTTTCCTAGACATTTCAAAATTGAACTGAATTCAATGTATAGCTGCACTTGGTTGTTGGGAGCAGATGATGATGCACTTGGCCTTTGTCATTACACAGATTATTAGTCTGTGTGTACAGTCACACAAATTGTAAAAGTACTCCAATCTAGTTTTCAGCTTTGCATGTATGGTGGGAAACAAATGTACATTTACATTTATGCATTTGGTAGACGCTTTTATCCAAAGCGACTTACATTGCATTATCCTATACATTTGTTTCTAAGTATGTGCAATCCCCTGTGATTGAACCCACGGCCTTGGCATTTTTAGCGCCACGCTCTTACCACTGAGCTACAGAAAAGCTGTACCCATTAAGGATAGAAAACATAAAGTCACATACAAAACGTAGGGCCACCCAATGGCGTAAACATTTAATATATCTTGAATGAAAACACAAGATTTTGAGTGTGGGAACATCACTCATGGAAAACCAATATGTAAAAAATAAGAATGACAACAATTTACATTTCAATAAATCAAAATACCCTTATGAAAATGATTTATTACAGAAACCATAACAATAGTGAAACCATAGCGACTGCACATTTACTACAATAACCAAAGCGTTGACACATTTGTAGTAAAACTATAGTAAAAATGTTAATCATTCCTTAAAAAAAACAAGTACACTTAACATAATAAAACCATAGCTTTCATAAGGCACCTACATTTGGGGGATCAGGCAGAGGTGCCTATGATGGAAATTGGTTAATAAACATACTAAGTTGTTACGAATGTAAACATGTGAAGAGGTTAAGGGTTCCTCACATGTTTACTTTAAGGGTTAGGTTTAGAGGTGTATATAGAATTAATGGATAGAAAACAATGGAACCCTATGGAAAGTAACCCTATATACCAACATAATTCCATGTGTGCGTGTATCAGTTACGGCTGAGATCCTTTGATTCCATCAGTTAAACTCCAGCATAGCTTACTGCTCGAGACCTCCTGATTTTGCTTTCCAGCACAGACAGTAGCAGGATATATCAAACATCTGATGCAGCAATGACAGCGCAAAGCCTGCTCATTCATGCCTGGCTGACTTCATCTGTGACTCGGGTAAGAGTAGCCATGGACTCGAGGCTACTTGCTGCCCGAGGACAAACCCTTGGCCAGATGGTCATCGTGTGTGTGTGTGTGTGTGTGTGTGTGTGTGTGTCTGCCTTGCTGTGCCCCTTCCGGTGAGACGCGCCTCAACGGTGTGCTGCTGCCGCCTATCGGTAGAAACATGTATTGTTTGTACACTTCAAGAACACGGTTATATTCAGTACAGAAGCTCTGTGACTGTCTGAAACCTTTTCACACAGTATTTCAAGATGAGTCATGTTATTGAGCCCTTTTCTAACAATGTCCGTAAGGCAACCGTTTTTGTGTTAAAAAATACATTTCAAAGTTGAAGTTTTTGGTTTTTGTTAAAATCCTCAGAAGTGAGCAAAAGAGTTGGGTGCATTCACAATAATGATTGATTGCAATATGCAATCTGTTACGACTTTAAAAGATAAAACCTCCATAACCTTCCACGCAGGAAGAGGCACTTATTTATTTTGATAAAACACTGTTTTTAATCAACATTGCTATTCATTTGAGACGTACGTTACAACTTATTTATAGCTTAACATTTTAAAGTCCCCGTGAACCGGAAGTTGCGGAATTCTTTTTTCCCTATTCTGACGCATTTCCGAGTGAAAAGGAATTTCAAATGAGAAAATGAGTGTGCGTGGCTTGCACTTTTTTACAGCGAATTGATTGGATGTAAAAAAAAAATTTTTTTTAATTTTTAAATGAAACTAGCAGCAGACTAACAGTTGAAGGGGAGGAGTTAATGGTTGCTCCGCCCAAGCCGTCTAATATATGTCATTTATATGGATCGTCGTTTCAGGGCGGAAGTGCATTTTCAGATTTTAATTGAAGATTATGAGCATTATGATTAAGAGCATTATGGGTACAATGGCTGCACGTATTAAACCTCTGTGGAAATACTTATTAGATGTAGTTGAATGAACTATGCACATGATTTGACATTCTATTGATTTGTGCTTATTGGTAAAAGAGATACTTATAATGACATATAAAACACATTTCTCAAACAACAACAATCATTGTGATTATAATTTTAGGGCATTAAATAGGGAGACTAACAAATGAGATAACGATGGGCAGGTGTGGGTAATGAGACACAGGAGGAAAGTTATACTAGGAACGAGAGGGGCGGGGCCAAATGACGAGACTGGAGAGAACGCATATTATGTCCTGATTGACAATAATATGTTTCTCTCCACATAAAACACGTGGGTCTGTCATGATTCTGCCCCTAGACCAGAAAAGCAAGACAAGAGAAGGCAGAATCATGACAAGTACATGTCACATGTGCTGCAATACCACGTATAATAGCTCATAGCTTTCCTGTAGCTCAGTGGTAAGAGCATTGCGTTACAACGCAAGATTGTGGGTTTGATCCCAGGGGATTGCAGATACCTATGTAAAGATGTATAGGATAATGCAATGTAAGTTGCTTTGGATAAAGGCGTCTGCTAAATGTAAATGTAAATACTGTGAGAATCTCTTGCTCACCTGTCATTTAAATGTTACTTTAAATGTCACTTAATATTGTCTGTAATCCTACAAAGTTAAAAAGGTCTATCTTGGTTTCATTGACAGTCTGAATGTTCTTTCAGAGCCCGTTGAAGTATCTGAGATCGTGCACTGAATTAATTCCAGAGCATGTCCTGGGAGGAGACATGTCCTGCAAATCTCACTCCGACGTTCATAATGGCAACTTCTGTTTTGTTCCAGACTGTGTTTCAGCATTTACATTAGGCTAAGTATAAGATATAGTATGCTTTATTTTGATATTTTTCACATACTTTTTCGATCCATACTTGCATGGATCTGAGTTAAAAAGAGGTCACAACAGCCAAGGAGAGAGCGAACTACAGTACAATGTTGACTAAGGACTACATCACTAACAACTTATGGTATTTTTCAGTGGAACATTGACCTGTTCTGTTTTGTAGGTGATGTTCACTGATATTTGAAGCGCATCTTTTTACCTGATCTTGCTTAGGACTTTATTTATTTGTTTGTGTAAGCAAAGCTATGGCTATAACAAATACTGTAGTCAGCCTTTGCTCAAACAAACAGGGCAATATTTCCTACATCCTAAATCACCTATTTCCATACTGTCTTCAGGAGTTAGCCTAGCATATAATAACTATAGATAGGGGACTGATATTGTGTGTATTAGGCGTGCTGTATCCATTGTGGACAAAATTGTAAATTATAATGTGTTTTGTCCATATTTTGACCAAATATCTGTACAAACTGATCAAGAAGGCCTTTCGGTTGTTTCACCCAGGTCTCATTCAGGGCTGAGACAGTCGATGACTTAAACCTGGTGTTTTACATATTTCCAGCAACAGTTCTGCACATCCTCACCATGAACCTTTTGCAGAGTCCCATCAAACCCGACAAAAACTTCTAAAAACCCTCCTTTGCCCTGAATGTTTCCCTCTGTGTGTCAGCCATATATACAGTCCTGTGTTTTTGTGCGTTTCGTGCAGTGCATTGTTTCTCTCCTTGAAGATCATTAAAGAACATACATTTTTTAGCATTTATCTATCCTGAGACATATTGGTAGTTCACACCAAGAAAGCTGTATAAGAAATGCAGAGGATTTGTAATACAAGTAGAACACAGATAAGACTTGAGCATTGGCTTTGTTACTGCTTCATATGTTTTCTGTATATATATCGGAAAATGTTTTCCAAGGACATTGGTAAACATTCAGAAAGTCTAACTATAAAACATCCTGACTAAAAGCATCTGCAGTGTGTTTTTAAGGCTTGCCAAACCAGCTGCATAAATGCTCTCTTGAAACCTAAAATGTTTGTTCAAAAATGTAAGACAACCACTGTTCTGGTCTCAATTCTAATCCACACAGTCAGCGAAAAAAAGGGACTAGCAAAAACAATAAAAAGTGGGAAAAGTTTTTGAAGTGGAAGAAACTTCCCTATCACGGTCGTCACAGACACATTCATAACAAAGCTGGTAAAGAGAGCTTGAAATGAAGACAGAGCAGGAAGGATGGTGTGTTAGACATGAGATTGGAGGAGGTAGACATGGAAGGAGGGAAAAGTTGTGGAAATTCCGATTTTTCAGTGACTGAGGGTGGGACCTTCAGAGGTACATATATGACCTCGCACTCTATGCTCAGGCACACTTACCAAGTGCTGGCACTTAACCCATCATCACCATCATAAAACTATCCTGAGGCATTATGGGAAGACAGAAGGTGTTCCTGGAAAAAGTGGCTCAGATCTTTCAGGTTCGGAACAAGCTGATACGACAGGCACTGGCAGAATGTCTAGGCACCCTCATTCTAGTGGTGAGACATCTGTTTTGTTTTTGTCATGAGTTAGTTATGAAAACACTGGTTTCAGATTAAATTGATGATGAATGATGTATTATTATGCTGCTTATATTATTCTCAACTGTAGGTGCATAATAGATTGAGGTATTCATCTGAAGGGAAGAATCAAAGTCAACATTTGCCATTCAGAGTAGTGATCATAAAACAACTTTTAAGTTTTTATCTAGGTTTAATAGGCATTTTGAAGGTGTATAGAAGTAAAATAAATAGAAATCTTAAAATATAATTCATTTAATTTCATTTCAAACTTTTCTTAGCTGAGAAAATGAATTTGTAAAAACAAAGCATTCAACATGAAAGACTAATAAATAAATAATGAGAGATAATTATTGATGCAAAAATGGGATTATAGTTTATCTTTGATGAGAACTATGCAGGACATCAAACATAATCTAGATCCTTTTATATACCGAAATGGTTGAAATTTCATTTCATTTCAGCTACACCTGAGGGGAAATGTATTTCTCTACCAAATATCAACTGATCTCCATTTGCATATGACTGCTATTAGAGCAAACTGTATTTTGCTGAGAAGCATTTTATGTTCTTGTTCATCCTGCTTTAAATAGTAATGTTTTCTGGTTATTTTTAATAACCTGAAAAAGCTGTTAAAGAGAATTGTGATAAATGAATGTTTAAAATGTAGCTTATGAAGCACAAAAGTATCAAAATAATAATGTTCTGGGTCAACCTGGTTAGTAACAACACATTCGGGGTCATGCAGTACAAAAGTATTTCTGAGATCTGAACAATACGAGCATCATTATTAGTAATTTTCTCTCATTTTTATTGTGCAGTTAGCAGGTCAGCCAACCCAGTGTTCATAACCAGCAGTAGCTGGCCATAACAGAGTCCATAATCCGAAATTCAAGACAGTCCATATCCGGAATGAATTTGACAAGGTTAAACCACATCTTGTTTCATCTGTTTTCAATGGACACTAATACTTCCAAACGGCAATATCTGGAGAAAAGTAGAGCTCCCGTATGTCCGTCTGTTGTTTTCTGATGGTACTGTGGGGTCTGTAAAACCCCCATTCAGAAGTTGTTCATGCAGCTCAATAACGGTTGGCAAACACAGACAGGCTAGAGGGCATCACACAATGGGAAAGTGAAAATACACATATGGTTGTACACGTGCATTATCTATCGAATCCACATTGTGAATCCAATTGTGCCTATAACGTTTCACATTCTTTACATGTAGTCTATAGTCAAAACAGGAATGAGGGTCTCTAAAGGAATGTTGTTTCTTCTGTTATCTTTTTTTTATAAAAAAAAGTTAGTTAAAGACTTTCATGGACTGAATTTGAATATTTATAGGAAAACTTTTTATTTATATTAATGTCATTCGAAATATATACTGTATATATATAACAAAAAGTTGTGTTTGTGTCTCGATTGTTTTGTGTCCATATAATGGAAGTCAGTGGGTGCAATGTTGTTTGGTTACCAACATTCTTTAAAATATCATCTTTTGTGTTCTGCAGAAGAAAGAAAGTCATTTGTGGCTGAACCAATGATGGCGTGCAAAGACTGGAACATTTATTTGGATATCCTGATTTCTCTTTTTACAGATGTTTGGTTGTGGTGCTGTTGCCCAGTTGGTTCTTAGCGGAGGCTCTCACGGAATGTTCCTGACGGTAAATTTCGCTTTCGGATTTGCTGCCACACTGGGGATCCTCATTTGTGGGCAAGTCTCTGGTAAGATTGGACGTAAAAATGCCAATTATTTTTCTTTCCTGTGAGAACACAGGAAATTCTTGCAGTGAGTCATACCAAAACAAGCAAAACCACAAAACAATAAGCAGATATTTAAAAATACAGTATTTTACCTGAACGTTGAACAGGTGGATTGCAACTGCTACAGTTCTACTGCATTCTTTTACATTTTAAGGCCACTTTCTGTTTAGATGTTGAATAATGAAGAAAGGGTTGAACAACACCAAGATGAAGGTTTCCGATTCTGTAGATAATGACATAGCCACAAGAAGAAAAAAAAACAAATGACAGTTTGGAAATGAAAATTGACAGGAATTGAAAAGCCGGGTTCCTAGACATAGATTAAACCAAATCCTTGTCTGAAATTGTTATGAAAAAGTTTCGGTTGGAAGTTGTTTAAGTTTTGTCTGACAGACACCTCTATCCAGACTTTTACCCTTTAAACTTGTATTCCTCAGGAGGTCACATAAACCCTACCGTGACCTTTTCCCTTTGCTTGTTGGGAAGGGAACCCTGGAGGAAGTTCCCCGTGTATTTCCTGGCCCAGACTCTGGGGGCTTTTCTAGGCTCAGGAATAATATTCAGCATGTATTTTGGTGAGTTTAAGGGCTGTGGAAGTTTATTGTGATCGTGAATACTGGGATTTCTTTCATATCCTGTTAAAGCCAACACAAACTAGAATTTCTCAGTTTACGAGGGTTGTGGTTAAGAACTCTTGAGAGTCTTTGATGACTTAATGCTTTGCAGATGCACTGTGGGATTATGGGCAGGGGTCTCTGGTTGTTGTCGGGGATAACGCAACAGCTGGGATTTTTGCTACATTCCCCTCCAAACACCTCACTTTGCTCAACGGCTTTTTTGATCAGGTAGGACGCAGAAACCAACATTGTTCACAGTTGTTGTATTGTATGATGTTTTGTGCCTTTTACTCCATTTTTGTTTGTTTTGAGGCCATAAGAAGGCCATAGTAAATATGTCAACATATAAAATTGTCATCATGTGAATAAAAACCAGCTACTTCTCATTTCAACTCTCCTACAGATGATAGGCACTGCAGCTCTGATCGTGTGTATCCTTGCAATAATCGACCCCTACAATAACCCCGTCCCAAGAGGATTGGAGGCCTTCACTGTGGGGTTTGTGGTTCTGGTGATCGGTCTGTCCATGGGTTTTAACTCAGGTTATGCTGTAAACCCAGCCAGAGATTTGGGACCTCGACTCTTTACTGCACTTGCTGGATGGGGCTCAGAAGTCTTCACGTGAGTGTTCACTAAAGTCACATTTTGTATCATTTCATAATATCAGTATCTTACAATATTAGCCAGTTTGTAAAATAATTACAAATTAACATGAGATTGTGTTGGTTCATCCTGTGTAAGTAATGTTAAGTTAATGTCTTGCTTTATGTGTTAAATGTTTCACCGTTTCTTTTTAACACTGTTATTGTGTCCAATACAGAGCAAACTCTTTCTGGTCTCTTGTACCCATCTTTGCCCCGTTCATTGGTGCTGTGATTGGTGTAATGGTTTATCAGCTGATGGTGGGATACCATGTGGAAGGAGAAGAAAGAGATAAAACTAATGCCGTGGCAAGAGAAGAGACAGAAAGAATCAAACTCTCTGCTGTTTCTGAGAAAGAAAATGCATAAGCCTGAGCACATACTGTATTTTGGAGTTCCGTTCATGTTATTCGTGTTTACCAACTTTTGCTAGTGGTTGAACTTCTGTGACTTTAATATCATGATTTAACAAATGATGCTATTATTATCATGCACATCAGTTGATATCGCCCAAATTATTGAAGAACAAATTACCTTTAAATTGTTGTTTTTATACATAACATTTTTTTTTTAGTATATTCAAATATTTGTCCAATCATAACCTTATTAATTTAACCTGTAAATCCCTATTCATTCAATGCTTGTATCTTATATTATGAATAAGGGATTTGTGAAAATGTGTACCCTCTGTCCTTATGAATACTATAATGATATCAAATATTAATGTCCTGATTAATATCACATTAATGGAAAACTTTAGTATCACTCCATCTTTTTAAAAGTGCAATGATACTTTTTTCATTCTATATCCTTTATCATGTTCTTTTTTTTAGGTTGTATTTGGTCTTGGTTTTGGCACTATGTACATCATTCTTTGACCTGCTTTAAAATTAAAAATTCATAAAGCTTTCAGCATTAGGATTTATGTTTGATGGCCATTTCATGTTTCTTAGTACGTGTAAGCATCATTTAGTCCAACAACGCATAGAAAATCAAGGTTCTAAGTCCGCAGTGAAAATTGAATGGGTTGGATGAAATGAATTGTGGACTTAGGGTGGGTGTAAATCGAATGCCTCATTCACAGGAACCATCTGATAATTCAATAAAAGATAATGAAGTGTTGTATCTGACATGTCAACTTGATGTAGTGGATACTGCAATCTAATTTCTAACACAAAATTTAGTCTCATCACGTAAAGGTATATCATGCACAAGTATGCAAATTTTCAAGTTTTGTATGCACTGATCGCAATTGATTCTCATGTAAATCTTTCACATGGAAAGGAAAGATTGCAGTAAATGTTTAGCTCAGTGAAGGGGAAAATAAGAGGAATGAAATGGGAATGAAAATAAGAGGCGTGTTTATTGGGATGAGATGGACGGAGATAACCCAGACCATGAATCTTAAATCAATGAGCGCTCATACAGTCGGTTCATTGGTTTATGGAAAATGAATGCAGATGTTAAGAGGAGTATTTGTGAAATAGAGTTTGGGAATATGCAACGAAAATTGATGCAAACTAGTCTAGGCTTTTAAAACCATTAAACCAATTTTCTACTTGTGTAGAATTTGATAAAAAATGAGAAAACTGTGAATGTGAAATTTTTTAGGTTTATTCACAACTCATGATTTTTAAAGGAAAATAGTTTGCAAATAACACATTTCACTATAGTTCTTAAAGGGTTTTCGGGAAATAAATCCACAGTGTGGTTGTACCATAAACATGATTTTGTTTACAGACTAATATTTATTAGTCCCTGGTGATATTATGTGTGCACAATAGGCTGTATATCAAAACACATGAAAATTCTGTTATGACTGTATGTGAGTTTTATTATTTTTGAATTTGAATTAGGTTTCCATGACAACTGTTGTTCCCGTTGATTGCATCACTCTTCCGTGTCAAGTATGACAGAATCAGGAAGAGGAACAGCAAAACAGATACAGAATTGCTTGTTATGCTCTCAGGCCTAAAATGGGAAATTATTTACAGTACAGCTGAAATATCTAAGGTTATTTTAAAATATAACCGTACAGAGATAAACATACATTTGATTACTGCTGTCAGAGTAGTAATAGTCTGTGTGTGTACACATTAAAGCATGAAGTAATGAATCTGAATTTTCATTGTATTGTACTGTGGAGAAAATCTGAGAACATTCTGATCTGTATTCTCCTGGGTTTGCCAAACAGCCATTTATCATATACTTCTGTCTGTATGAAAAAAATGTAACCACAAACTGTAGTTAAAAAATATGTTTGCCATTTAATCTATGCTGTAAATCTTTTGCAACCACCATTTGTCAGAATCATTTAATTTATTTCATCTACGGTTGTGCAAAATAAAAAATAAATCTCTCAGAGATTTGAGGTAAATGTCGATGGTGACATAAATTGTCAATGAGAAACTGCTTGTCTGGTCCCCACCCACTGCTCAAACTACAGAGAGGCGCTTGACATTTGGAATTCCTGAACGACGTGGCCTTTCAGCTTCGTGGATTCCCAAACAGCTCTAATGTCAATCAAACACCCAGCATCCCAGACCCCCAACAATCGTATTCTGAAAGAATCTATGACAACTAAGGAATCACGACTATAGACATTCAGTCAAGCAGACATTAAAAGTCACTTATCAACCTTCATGCTGCCCTGTACTGCCAGTGGGTCATGAACTAAAAACAGGTCACAGGTCTAAAATCATCGGTTTGTGGTTGTCAGGAAAACATTTTTATGTATGAACCAGTAAAGCACTGTGTAAAGCAAAAAACTTCATGGCTGTTTGGATATGAAACATGTCACACTTTTTATTCATTAAAACGTCTTTAAGAATTTAAACGGTGGTAAAAATAATAGTTGAACATATTCCACATCAGTGCTTGTGCTTCAACTGAACTGTCAAACTTCTGGAACGCCTCCCACTGAATCACCCTTCTGTGTGTGTGTGAACCAAATAACTGAACTTTAGAGGAATACATTTAAAAGGCAACATTGTTTTAAATTCATGATAACATTTATGAAACTGCTTAAGGTTTTGGTGTAAAAAGGCATCAGGAGGCAGACAGTTGATCTCTAAGAGACAACTGAGTAAATATTCATGAATATGTATGATGAGGCAAACAGAGGGTCACATGTCAATCATCATGCCAACGAGACGGTGAGCTCCAGCTAAAATCACAGAACTCTTAAACAGTTTTAAGAAGCACAAAGGTATAAGGCTAGACACACCATAAGTGTTGTGCCATGTCTGAACGTTCATTTTAAGGAATTTGCATGTCTTGCAGACAAATTCAGAGAACGTTTTTGGATCTGGAAACTGAGAGCTAAAATGAAAAGCATGAGATTGTCTAGTTTACTATGTCTAGTAAATGCATGACATGCCTCATATCTTTGTCGAGACATTCATGGCGTAAAGAAACGAACAAGAAGCTGAAATAAACACATCTTCATGTTCATGTTCCTATTTCCCTGAATCAACAGTGACTCGTTGTGGTCGAAAGTGTGAATTGCTAGTGTAAATTTGTAAAAAAAAATATTAAACCATAAAGTAAATAAAAAAATGCTTGCATATAATATTACAATATACACTTATAATGAAAAAAATGGATGATGTCAGCTTGTTCTTAAGGTTATGTGAATAAATTGGCAGCATCATTCCATTGGTATGGAGCTAGATGGTTGAAGCTTGTGTAGTTCTGTCGAGACAAGTAGGCAACAAAGTATAAAGAGTGTATAACCAACTAAAGGTTAGTTAAGGTTTGTCAACACTCCTATCTCTCCAGCAAGACAATGGCATTTCAAGTCAGAATTCTTACCTTAAACAGCAGAAATGTGGGTGTCATATCAAACTTCCATTTTACCGCCCACCATACCCGTCATAAAGCTGTCTGCTATTCTGAGCAGCATGCACCACAGGCACGCATCCCTCAGCCCACGAGTCGATAGCACAAGGCTGAGGTTCTTGGTCTTCTTTCCAAAAATGTTCTCGTTCTGGATCATCCACCTCATCTCTCATAAGGAAAAGACATTCAAGCGTTCGTACCAGGTGGTTGCGCGCCCACCACACTGAGAAAGGTATCAACTGGATAAGGGCAGAAAGATGTGAGCTAAATGAAGGCAGTGTATGGCATGTGCTTCATGTTTTAAATAAATGGTAAATCGTTATAATTGATCTAAATAATTCATTCAGCGAACTTTCACGACACAAGCTGCTCACCTGCCTCTGCCGATCCAGCTGACAGCATCTGCCCATCACAGCTTCCATCAGTTCTTCTATGACATCCACCACCAGCTCCTCACCCTCTTCCTCTGCGACAAGGTTGGTCCAGTTTGGCTCGGTGATGCGTCCCGGGACAGTGTCTACAGTCTCAACAGGTTGGACTGACGGCAGAGGCGGAGCAGCACTAACGGGACCAGAATCGGAGCGGCTTTTTTCTGCCCGTGATTTCACTGCTGTACGACGCATTGTCTTTACTGCTTCGTGGACCTCATTTTCATGGAGTAAAATTAAGATATTCACACAGGAAAAGAAGAAAAGTGATACGTTATAAATCAAAAGTATAGCAGAATTTGAAGCTGACTTGAATAAACTTCCGGTACAAGCCCGTAGGCAGGGGGGGTTCGGGTGGTTCGAACGAACCCCCCCCCCCCTCACTGCCAAAGGTCCAGAATTTAAGTAGGTTTTTTTTCATGTGATTATTGTCATCATTGTTTTAATCAATGCTTGTGACAAATTTCTGGGTTGCTGTTTCAAATTAATATGATTATTGTTGCAGGACGCGTGTGTGTGCAGACAGAGAGAGTTTTTCGCAATACACTTTTCAAAGCAACAGTGAAGAAGCATCGCCTCTGAATGATGGGGGAGGGGTTATATATATATATTTTTTTTTATTAAAAGGATTTATCCACTCAATAGTCTACAATATAATAGCCATATAAACGTAGCGTAGCCTACTTATAATAATAAAACATAAAACATAGCAAAGAGGCATTGACAGAGAGAAATGACGATGAGAAGAATTATTATTAATATTTCAGTAAAGTTCATTAAATCTATTCTGTTGTCAGTGTGGTCTTTAAACTTATGAACTGTGTATGTGTAACGGAGGCCAGCTAGTGAAGAGCTGTGCAGTGTGTAAACCTCACTCCCTGACCAACAGAGATGTTCGAAGCCTTCGATGAGCGGGGCGAGTGGTACCGGTCGGTTACATATGGATTGACAAAAGTGTTACATGAGGAAGCAAGTTGACAACAATGCAATAAATATTTTAGGTGCATCAAAAAGCGCTGGTTAATATACCAGCAGACAAGCACAAATTAGTGCATAAAAGGTCACCAAAATGTAGTCATTGAACAAAAGAAGGAAAAAAATCTGCAAAAAGGTCCCCTTTCAATAGGCTGGCTACGGACCTGCGGTAAATATGTCGAATTTATTGATCGCTCAGATTAATTAATGATGCTTCTGTCATGATTTATCACGGAATTGTTTGCCATAATTTCTATATTAATCATTTCCAACATTAAGCATTAGGCCTAGCATCTAACAAAAGGTCCAATAAATGCACACGCTCACCAGTATTTGCGTTCAGCGCGGTCCCATAGACACTACCTAGGCTACTTCTGTTGTTTGCTTCGGGCCCTAGTTGCCAAGCAACCTGATCACGCGTCTGAGTAAGAGGTCGAACAGACTTTTAAGACAACAGTGAAAACAGGAAGTCTAAAACTTAAAAACACAAAGCTTAAAACCCCACACTGACAGGACATAAAGGGAGTGAAAATCAAAATGGCACCGACTTGGTGTAACATTAATTTTGATTTAATCGCTCAATTAAAACTAAAATCAAAACTTTACCAAAACTAACTTTAGAACGGTCCTTTAAATTGTGCATTGTGCAGGTGGTATGCAAAACATCAATCTAAACATCATCGTATTGAAGACGCTATTAGGTAACAGATGTAATAAGTAGATTAGACATCCAAAATGTGAAATGATGCTCTGAAAGTCTAAAATCAGGATGAAGAAGCTTGTAGCCTACTCAAAATGATTGAATTGTCAAAAGAACCCCTCCTTTTTGTTTTAGGTTGGGGTCGAGGGCGCAATTGTCCTGTTCAATAGATTTTCAAGAGGATTTTTGTAAGATGTGTAGTGTTTAACGAATGCTATGCCTCCTGATTGCGTTAGAGGGCGATGTGGTGTTGCTGCTTTGCTGAATTGAAGGAAGAGTTGTGGCCTTACTAGTCAACATCACCTTCCTGAGGTCCGTCTCAAACTCACAGCTGGACAAAATGGTAAATCTACATTTTATTAGACGGAAGGGTTTAGCGGGAGTCTCACCCTCTCTCGGTGTATTCATATGAATACGTCTGGACGTGTAGATGTGCAATGTGCTTTTCGTAAAGCTGCGGTTTTTTTAGGCTAAGGAGTCACATGACAGCGGAAGGCTAGCGCAGCTGAGAAATGTATGTTGACTGCTATCGAGAATGTAGACAGTTAAATATAAAATCTATTCTATAAATAAATAAAATCTATTATGTTGTAAACGCATTCAGTGTCATATAGGATATACATATGCGTTGTACTTTAACGATACTCTCCGTGGTTTCTTAGTTCTGTGTGATGAATCTAATAACATCCCGCTAGCATACAGTGGCTAACATGAAATCGCCTCTAGTTTCCTAAACAGTAATATCAGGTATTGAAAAGTATTGTTATAATCGTTAACCCCGAAATTATATTATGTCAATTTGCAAAATATACAGAGCTATTTGATATTTAATCTCATAGGAATCTGTGCACTGTTTGCACTTGTTACATTTTTATAATTTGTGACGGTCAATGTATTAAGTTTGGACGCTACGTTTATGTAGTTTATGTAGTTTATGATGAAATACACAGTGTTACTGTAAATTTCCTTCCGGGCGGGCATATTTGGTCACGCATGTTTATCTATGTACATGTGAAACTAGTACCAAAATGAATATATGTTGGTTCTATAGTGCTTGGTTTGATCATATTTGACACATACCGTGTAAATATATAAGGTTTAAAGTCTAATATGCAATGCATATTTTTTGAATAACGTTGTTCCAGCTGAAACAAACCAAGACTTCATTTCAGATCTCCTAAGTTCAGTTAGCAGAGGAACAGTCTGAAAATGAATGAACTGTCAAATTATTTACTATATTTACACCATATACATTTCTAGGTCGTTGTGGGTAGAGTTTAAAATAAATGTTTTTGGTTTGTCAGTGGTGTTTAAAGGCAGACCTTGTACTTATAGGAATCCTCTGCAGCATAAGGCTACTACTACCACCTCACGCTTTACACTAACTGTGCCATCCATTTATCAACCACAATCACCTAACATTTAAACTAACTTATGTTTTCCATTTGATATTTTTTGTCCACTTTTCAGTTTTCCTACTGTCCCACATCATCTTTCTGTTTTTGTTGTTTTTCTTTGCTGTGATCACTCTTCCACACCTCCTCCCTCACCCTCTTCCTCACCCGCTGTTCCCCAGGCTGGTCACAGAGTAAGTGCATCCCCCAGACCTCACATGGTTATGGCTTTCTGAATGTTATGGTAAGGCCGTGTTCAGACTTGACTTCCTTTTTTAAGCTTCCATTATAATCATATGAGGTAAACCGTGTTTTCAAACACTTTTTCCAATAGGCAGCTCATGGATGGAGTACACCACAAGACGTTTAAAATCTGAACATCAATCATACACTTGCAGACTTTTTGAAGGTTTCAGATAGAAACACACTAACGGATCAAATCTGCAGATTGGCACAGACTTTCTGCAACAAGTCCAGACTGAAAATCTGAGCAAAAGTCTTAAAGTTTTCAATTTTTCGGAAGAAAAATAAACGCCCTACGCTAAGCTCTATTTTCACAGCTAACCAATGACAGAGACCTCTCGTTTCCATAACAACATGTAAGGAATGAGATTAGTTGAGAAGGGGCGAGCTCGAACATATAAAATGGCGGCCGAAACTATGTAGCATAGTTTTTTTATAAATGTAAATTTAATTTTAACTTCTAGAGAGAAAGTAGTATTGCAGATTTAAATGTGTGTTTAGTTATTGCAAAGATGCTCTCTGTTTATAATTCATATAGACTTATGTTAATCTGTCTTCCGTTACGCTGGGCTGCCGTCGTGCATAGACGCTGCCACCGAACTTCGAAGTCATGGCGTTCGGCTGCTATGTGTGACCAAACGTTGCCAGCGTTTGTTTTTTTTTACTAAAAAAGCGCCTTTGTCAATTTTTTCTTGTCAAAAAAGAAGTCAAGTCTGAACACGGCCTAACGCTCCTTTCTTAGGACCCACTGGATCTAGTATGATTCCTTATACTCATGTTACCCTCTGTTCTGCTGCTGTTAAGACTGCTCTCCATTCATTATATTTTTCTTTGCAAAATAATCTTCAAAGTAAATTTTCATCTTGACCATGGTATGGAATTTTATTAGCCTTAGAATCGAAAAATCAGCGACGGCACTGTCATGCTAAAAATCATTTTGTTTCTAAGGAATAGAGCAACATATTTAGTGGATTATGCATATTTTATAAAGAATGTTATGCATATTTAAGACATTGTCAACTATAGCATCAGCGTGAGTGATACAAATATAAGTGGTGTCATGGGACTGAAATACTGGGTTTAGTAAAGTACCTAAGAAAACTGTATGCTACATACTGATTTACAAAAATAGCATGTGTAATAGTATGAAATGAGGGATTGTAAACTTGTTAGCAGTTTGTCTAATTCAAAACAGCTAATGATCATAGAAGAAGCCCTCTGTCTCTGCTAAAATGTAGGCTTTAACCTAATTGCTGTCTGATGAAAACTGACATTTTATCATAAGTTAACATTTTAGTTACATTTGTGTCCCTCGTGGATTTAAGGCAACAACAGTGCCTCCCACCCCCCAAAAAATGTAATTGTTAGATGCTTTTTTCAAACAGCAATGCATTGCTTGTGTCACTTATTTTCCTTACTGTTATCCTTCAGCAGTTAAACATACAAACATACGTTTGTGCGCTAACACATTATGTTTTGGCAATAGCTGGTCCTTGTGTTAGGTGACCTGCACATTCCCCACCGATGCAACACTTTACCTGCCAAGTTCAAGAAGTTACTGGTGCCTGGCAAGATTCAGCACATCCTGTGCACTGGAAACCTCTGTACAAAGGAGACCTATGACTACCTGAAGACACTTGCTGGAGACGTTCACATAGTCAGAGGAGACTTTGATGAGGTACAATTTTGATATTCACTGCATCTTTTCCTGTGTGTGAGAAACAGTCGGTGTTTATGTTTGGTTTTAACCAACCACATTGCTGCTTTATCTTATTTTAAAATGACAGAACTTGAATTATCCAGAGCAGAAGGTGGTGACAGTCGGGCAGTTTAAGATCGGTCTGATCCACGGGCATCAGGTGATACCTTGGGGTGACATGGCCAGTCTTGCACTGCTTCAGAGACAGCTGGATGTGGATATTCTCATCTCTGGCCACACACACAAATTTGAAGCCTTTGAGAATGAGAACAAATTTTATATTAACCCCGGATCAGCCACAGGGGCCTATAGTGCACTGGAAAGGTATAATATTTTCTGTTTACCGCTTTCATGTTTACGCAGAGGGTAATATGCAAGATTATGTTGTACTTTTAATATGCTAAAAATGTGTAATTTCTACTTTCTTTACAGTAACATCACACCATCGTTTGTATTGATGGACATTCAGGCATCTACTGTGGTAACATACGTCTACCAGCTCATTGGTGATGACGTCAAAGTCGAGAGAATCGAATACAAAAAGTCTTAAAGACGTCTGATGGTGTCTGCGGCCTTCTTTCAAGATGCCAATCCTGTCATTCCTAAAACACCTGAACCCGTCGTGCAAATGCTGTATCATAACGTTGAGCTATTTTAATGTAATATATAATACTGTTTATATGTCATCAGAATATCATAGATTTGTTTTGGTTCGTGGTTTCAGCAGAATGCAATAATGTAATGTTAGCGAGACATAGTCTATTCATATGTTATGTGCCCTATTAATTTTTTTCAAGGCATAAGATGTGTTTTTCAAGGTCTATGTGAAATCATATTTCGTACAATAAAGCCTCACATCACATGAGTAGCTATGGTTTATATTTTTTATTTTTTTCTTAGGATTATTTAGGAAATAATACTATAACAGAGACTTTTTGGGACAGACAGTTCACCCAGAAATAAAAATGTTGTCATCGTTTACTCACCCTCAAATTGTTCCAAATCTTTGTCAATTATTTTTTTCTTATAAAGATATTTGGAAGAGTGCTTGTAACCAAACAGGTCTTCACCATAGTAGGAAAAATTGCAGTGGTAGTCAAAAGTACCCCAGAACTGTTTGCTTTTCATGAAAATATATTATTTTGTGTTCAACAGAACAAAGAAATGTATAAAGCAAGTTGTCCTACTCTAGTAGTCAATGTTGGCCAATAACTGTTTGGTTACAAGCATTCTTCCAAATATCTTTATCAGTGTTCATCATAACAAATACATTCATACAGATTTGGAACAACTTGAGGGTGAGTAAATGATGACAGATATTTGGGTGAACCGTTCCTATAAATGATTTAAAATGGGATGTTTTCGGCAGCAAAGTCCTCATCCTCATTAGATTTATTGAAAGACAGTCCACTCATGCGTCTAGAGAGATAAGAATCCATCTCAGGCATCTCCCACTCGAGGTCCACATCCCATTGATGTGATCCTGAAAATTTCAGCACATGTCATATAATGTTGAATACTGTATGTGCTATAGTACATTTGTATAATACGATGCAAACATACTTCGCAAAGATGTGGGTTTTGCTACAGCAGTCTTTCTTCTTGCCTGTGATTTGTTTGATTTTGGAAATCTTGAAGACACTCTAATAGTTAAATAATACTGTGTTAAGAAAACATATATTTTATGTACATATTATAGAAGATTTATGCCTATTGTTTGGGAGCGTTTTCTTACCTTTGATGGCTGATGATTTTAGGCAAGGTTGTTTTCTTGGCCTTCTCGGCAATCACAAGTTTCCTTCCATGTTCTTTTGTCCCTAAATGTTTTGTGGTTTGGGAGTTTGCGATGTGTTCCGCTTCTGCTATTACACTCTCTGTTTTGTATGTTGTCGTCACCACCGGTTTTACATTTGGATTTAGGTCTGTCATACAAATACAGCTTCATGTTAATAAATAATAGAGTTTAATAAGAATAATAATAGAGGCATTCCCGCGTAAAATGCATTGAGGAATATTCACCTGTTCTGATGCAGCGGTGTAAAACATTCATGTAATGTTGACACATCAACTGCCGCATATGATCTTTACTGTATGCTTCTGCTTTACTGTATAGAAAGCGCTTCTGTCCAGGTGTCAGGGCTGGATACTGAAACCAAAGGACATTAAAAAACATTAATAATACATTTGACATTAAATCATTAAGCATATATGTTCCTGAAATACCTGCAAAAATGGAGCATCAGTCAATGCCTTGGGGATATATATAGTTTTTATGTCCAGATTCTGGTTTCCCACTTTCACTGGTCTCTGCCTTTTATGTCCAAATCTCGAAGTTGTTTTGTCTATATAACGAGGTAACGAAATACTTAAATATTCAGTTACACTTTACAAAATCAAGTGTAAATAATAAGTCTCTACCACATATTAGTTTACTAAACACATGACTAATTATATGTCGAGTGAAAACTGCATAATGGATCGGCATAATGTTACTTTGTAGTGACAACCATGAGGTAAATAATTTATAGCAAAATTAGTTCATGTGTATTAGAGTTGTTGGTCTGAGGTTTTTATTGGAATGCCTGTTTGGTTTTGGATTTAACTCAGTTGGGTCAGAGACTCTGGTTACTCTGGTAATACAGGTGTAACGTTTCTGTAATTTACACAGATAAAGCTTACTACTGTAGCCGTATGGAAAAAAACCTGTCAGGTTGCTGGGGAGATAACATGCTGGCGTCTTGAGTTCAGATAAATGGCACAATTTACAAAAAGAGTGTGACTTATAAATATGGATGTAATATTTAAAGGTAGTAATAGGCTTAAGGAACATAATATTTCAAGAGAGGGAACAATGAATTACTTAAAAGGTGTAAATTATGCAAAAATGTCACAACTTTAAAGCACATGGGATTCTAATGGGTATAGAAAATGTAACTCAAGCGTAATAAAATTACAGAAAGTAGATGAATGAATTTGTTACAACACAAAAATTTGAATTTTATTAGGCGTATAATGTAATTAAAGAAACTGTACAAATCTTTAAATCTCGACACAAATGTTTCTGTAACACTTTATAATAACGTTATATATTTGTTAACATTAGTAAGTGCATTTACTAACTTTCAGCATGAATTAATCTAAAATACATATAATGTTAACAGATACAACTTTTAATAAATATCGATTTAATGTATAAATTAATCGTATCATTTTATTGACAGTGTACATTTTGCCAAATAATAATTTTACTAAGTATTCTAAATATATATAAATATGTACAAAAAATACAGAATAAATAAGTATTAACTTACCAGCTTCCGCATGGTTTAGCCTAGATCTGTAAAACCGCATTATAGATCAGATATGGATTACTACATTTTCATTGCGATTTAAAAATATATATTTATAACGTTTCTCATGCGATTCTCGATATCTTTTTAATCTTACCGTGACGGCAAGCATGAAGTATTGCGGTACAGATCACTTTTATCGCCGTTCTCAATAAATTGTTTCTTCATGTTGAAGCGTTTGCCGAAGTGACAGTCGACCTGTCCTGTAACGTTAATCGCATTGCGTGACTTTTAATCTTTTTGACCTCAGCGGGCTTCCGTAGCCGACCGTAAAAGAAGCATGGCTGCTGTAGGCTGTAGATACTGCTTTAAGAACATAATACATGTAACGTTTTCGTTGTAATATAAAACGATTTTACATCTTGTGTTGTTTGAACCCCAAAAGTGACAATGCCTCGATATGCACAGTTGGTGATGGGTCCTGCCGGAAGTGGAAAGGTAAAATTAGTACTGTACGAAGTTAGACTAATATGTTAGTAAGACCCTGCTCTGATCAATCGTAAACCTAAATAAAAATGACATTTCAGTTGATATTAATTTACCCTTCTTTGGTATTGGTAGTTATCTGTCATTTCTTGTTTTCACAGAGTACGTACTGTGCCACCATGATAGATCATTGCCAGGCCATCAACAGATCTGTACAGGTGGTGAATCTGGATCCAGCTGCAGAGCATTTTAACTACCCTGTCATGGCAGGTGAGGATACATGTATACAGTGGATGTATTGTACAGTACATTCATAAAATACACTCAATGATCTACTAGTAGATAAATGTATTGTTCTTTAATGTTACAAGCATTGATGCTTGGTGTTTAAAGAAAGTGTGGCACAGAACCCCCTAGTCTCCTGTAATTTTCGGTGATTCATTTTTAAACGCAGATATTCGAGAACTTATTCAGGTCGATGACGTTATGGAGGATGATTCCCTGAGATTCGGCCCTAACGGAGGACTGGTATTTTGCATGGAGTACTTCGCCAACAACTTTGACTGGCTGGAAGAGAGTCTTGGTCATGTGGAGGATGACTACATACTATTTGACTGCCCTGGTAAGAAGCTATACAGCCTTATAATGATTCAGCTGTCCTACTGTTGAATGTAATGAGGGAGAACTGACACGTTTTTTATGTTAATTGTGATCTTTTGATTGTAGGTCAGATTGAGCTGTATACTCATCTGCCTGTTATGAGACAGATTGTGGAACAGCTACAGCAATGGGAATTTCGTGTGTGTGGTGTCTTCTTGGTTGACTCACAGTTCATGGTGGAGACATTCAAGGTAAATTGACCACATGCTGTGTCTGTTTCACATGCGTAAATCATAAATAATTGAAGTGCTCAATTGGTTATTTGTTTCAATTCATAATCTAGTTTATTTCTGGAGTTATGGCTGCCTTGAGTGCTATGGTGACGCTAGAAATACCACAAGTCAACATTATGACCAAGATGGATCTGCTCAGTCCAAAGGCAAAGAAGGAAATAGAGAAGTATGTTTCTGAGTCTAGCACAAGACAACCTATACCTCTTAGATGTTATATTGTATGCTTTATTCACAGATATCTGGACCCAGATATGTACTCCATGATGGAGGACAACTCCGTAGGTTTACGAAGCAAGAAATTTAGGAAATTAACCAAGGCCATATGTGGTTTGGTAAGTTTACAAGTTCCAAAGCCTACGAACAGTAAATAATACAGTAAATAATCTAACAAAAGAGTTAAAATGCTGTTTTTCATTTTCAGATTGATGACTACAGTATGGTCCGTTTTCTGCCCTTTGATCGGACTGATGAGGAGGGAATCAACATCGTCTTACAGCACATAGACTTCTCTATACAATATGGCGAAGATCTAGAGTTTAAAGAGCCCAAGGTATGTAAAGAAGCTTACTGCCTAACCGTAAACTGGTGTTTATTTGTTGAAAAGCAAAAGTGATCAGTGATATCCGGTTGCAAATAAACATGTCCCAGATGAAGGTCCAATTACAACACTTGTAACATTTTACATTCTTTTATTTTATTTGTCTCCAGGAAGTCGATGAGGAACCCAGTAACACAAACTTTGATGAGTTCTTTCAAGGCACATCAGATTCTTAAGCAAGTGGACATTGTATATTCTGAAGCCAAACCGTGTGAGCATGTGTTTCGCTGGTCTGATTCAGGAACTGATGATCATTCAAAGATTTATGTATCTCAAAAATGTTTTGTCCCTTCTGTAATGTGATTATATGAAGAATGCAACCCTAACCTGTCCTGTCTCCGTCATGTTTTATAAACAATATTCTTTTTTTAGAATTGTATATTTATTTTTGCAGTAAAATATTAATGTAACAAATCTGTGTGGTTTTGTTTCTAATTTTTATTTATTTGATCAGTGATCATGTTATGGTTATATGCAACTAGGAGCAAGTTACCGAGACAGCATTTTACTTGGAAAAATATTTAAAATCGAATGATATTACAAACATCGATAGAAATGTCAAAGATATGTGCCTTTAGCGACCCCTATTGGTTATATCCGTATGTAGCGCTGGAATCTTCAACGTAGAAACTTCCTGCTTCGGTGAAGGGTGGGTCAGCGGAAGCGACGGCTAGTAGTGGTGACATACGTTTTGCCTGCCAAATTTGGGACATACTTTACAAAGATGCCGGTAGGAAAACTTAAGAATCAACTGTCTAAATGATGAACGTGTTTATATGGTTTTAATGCAGTTCGTTGTGTCACATTTCAGAACGGAAACGAACCAGGAAAGCGATTTCCCGTTATTAGCAATGTAGCTAACCTATACATAATCTTACTCGTTTTCCGACACGTAACATGTTTTATTCTCAAATATTTACGTTATTATGTTTAAATTCATCATGCATTAGTGCTAAAAATATACGGGTGTGTATCAAAAATATGTTACAGCAACGATGTATCTCTTCATGATGCAAACAACTGCATTCACTGTCACACATCTGCATTCAGTACAGTAATGCGATTAAAAGCAAATGTCATGTATAACACACATCATACTACATTGTTCTCTCTCTTTTTTCTTTGCATCAAATTTTCCGATCTTTTCAGGCCTACCACTCAAGCCTGATGGATGCAGACACCAAATTGGTGGGAAATATGGCTTTACTGCCCCTCAAAACGCAGTTTAAGGGTCCTGCTCCTAAAGAAAGTAAGAGACATGCGTTTTATTTTTGCTTTAATTAGTTTTTGGTTTGATTGTAATCTGCATGTACTGTAAGATTTAGGATGTGAGTGAATTCTTCCTTAAATGGTCAACAAAGTACATTTTGAATCAACAGCTCTTTCTTCCTGTTTCCACGTTTAGCTAAAGACACAGATATTGTTGAAGAGGCCATCTACTACTTCAAAGCCAATGTTTTCTTCAAGAACTATGAAATTAAGGTAAGGGATGGCAGGCTGTGCAGGGAGCGTGAAGGAGGCAAACGAAATGTACTTGCGTGCCCTAACACGCATTCCATTTGAATCTATTGCTGCCTGGTTATCTAGTTAAATTGAAGTTGTTTTCAGCACTGGAGACATTTACGCATATACAATGCTGTTTAGCCGGGTTAATTTGAATATAAAATGTGGACTTTTATTGCTTTTTGATTGAAATATACATTTCAGAATGAGGCTGACCGTACTTTGATCTACACAACTCTTTACATCTCTGAATGCCTCAAGAAGCTGCAAAAGGTAAATGTTGCAGAATATAAGTGTGTTCCTTGAGTCATAGTTTTCAGGCACAGGTGTTTTGCTTAGATTAATCCTTTAAAAGTGATCTTTTAAAATAATGCCCTTATAAATGTATATTTATAGTGTAGTTCAAAAGGACAGGGAGAGAAAGAGATGTACACGCTGGGAATCACCAACTTTCCCATCCCAGGAGAGCCTGGCTTCCCTCTGAATGCAATGTATCTTAAACCCTCCAACAAACAGGAGGAAGGTACGTAACAATCATTTCAAAACGTTATAAGTTCAGGTTGATTCACACAAGGGCTGTGCGATATTGAGGGAAAATGCGATAGCATGCTAAATAATGCAATATTTCCATACAATATTTCTTTTTTCTGAAATAAACTTTAATTGTTTTAAAATATATGAAAGAAATGATATAACCAACATATATTGCACATTATTTTAGGGAAAAGAAAGCATCAATACAACTTCTGAATGTGAACAGCCATGTTTTACAGTTGCATTAAACAAATCTGACATTTTATAAACAAACAAAAATAAAACTAATTTCGCTTCGCAACGCGGATTGTTGATGACTTTTTTCCTGGGCAGAAACAATGAGGGCTTACCTGCAACAGATCAGACAGGAGACGGGACTAAGATTGTGTGACCGTGTGTTTGACCCTCAGACAGACAAACCAAGCAAGGTAAAGCAGCATGAAATATTGTCATATTTCTCTTCAACATCAAAAGAAATGAGAAATCTTATAATTTTGTTGTATTTCTTTTTCAGTGGTGGGTGTGCTTTGTAAAGAAACAGTTCATGAACAAAAGTCTTTCTGCACCTGGCCAGTAATAATCAACTCAGGATCTCTCTTGGTACTTGTGTGTGAATGGAGTCTTTAATGTCTGTTTTTTTCTTTTTCAAAATGCGTATATTCCGATTCTGTAAAGATACATTTTTTACTGGTGATATCAAGTATGTTTGATTTCTGGCCTGTCATGTTAAACAGGAGCTGATCAAATAAAATCCATTAAAGAGAGAAAGTGTCTCTGGTCAGTGAATGAAAACTACTAAAACACTTAGAGAGTAAGGACCATAGTAATGTTTTTATTTATCTGAACCTGTTGAGCATGTGATTGCTGCACAAAGAAATGTGACATTCCTCTACATACAATGCTCAAAAATCCATTTGCTGCCACGGACCATACAAAAAAAGGGAGTTCAAATCAAAATGTGACTAATGTGAGATTGAAAGGGTAGAACTTCAACTTATTGCTCAGTATTGTTTCTTTTAAACAGTAAATGTACAATTGCATTAGTACAACACCAAACAAATATATTAGAAAGTCATGTCACTAAGAATTGTATGCACCGCTGAAAGTTATTGAGGTAACTGCTTTGTTGCATGACTTAAGACAGATGAGACAAAGGGAGGACAAACATTAGATTCTTAAGACAACTGCTACATTTTAATGAGCAATTACATGATGTGGCTTTTGAGAACAGAAGAGTGAAAAGAAACATGAAGCTAAGTGTGATGGGAACAAACAAATCGACTCCTATAGCTATGGTACAATACATCATATTTACATACACAAAAAATACAGCCTTTGAGCTCTATACAAAAAATATTCTCTGTCTCTCAAGCAAAATCGAACTTTTTGGTTTGTCCAAAAGCGGATTCAAGCTCAAAAACGTGATAGACATTGAGACTTGACATCACTTAATACAATTTTCCTTTCTGAGGACAACAACTTAAGGCAGCAGAGATAGAGATGACCCCTGTGGTATTGTTTTGAAGGGAGAGGGGCTGTCTTGACATGTCAGTGAGGAGGGAAATCAGTATAGGCTCTGACCATCAACCTCTACTGGTACCATAGATGCACACAAAACACTCCAGAATTGCATAAAAGACTTTGTTCAAAATTGATGGCTCAGTGGCAGATAAAAAAGCGAGTCAAAACACAAATGTCATGCAATACATTTCATCATAATTAATATAATAAATAATTCTGAAACACTAGAGGATGAGGGGGTTGATAATGACAAAACGTGCTATGCCTTGCACATTCAGAGGAAAAATATAATCTGTGGTGGCGTTGCTTTAAACTTCCTTAACGGTGAGAAATCTGTCAAAAAGTGAAAACTGTCCGTCCGAAAGTTTACAACGGACTCATCTGGGGGGAGATGATTGATAGAATTTGACTTGCATTGCCACACAAAATGTTTTTCAGACACACCGGTTAAACCTAATAGGTTGATATGAGCTTTTAATGAGTTTTAAAATCAACACAGAAATCGGGAAATTGTTTGACTTTATGATATGCAGACGGGAACTGGTACCACAGCATATGAATAAACTAACAAACGTAACAGCGCTGGGGCCTTTAGTCGAATGCCATCTCTTGGCTTTTTCTCACGCAGCGAGCGACCTTCCTCTTGAACTCACCGTTGGGATCTTCTCTCCACTCTTTCTGCAAGGCAAACACAGAATAGCCCTTAAATTCAAGCAAATTAATATTGCGAATCAGCAGCGCAAAACCGTGGACTTACAGCAGCATCCACATTTGCCGGCGAGTCACTGTTGGGGTCGGCTAACATGGAGATGACACTAATCATAATGGTCTCTACGGTGTGGATGGGCAGCCACCTTTCCTCTGGTTTTTCGTAGCCAAATTTGTCCTCTCCGGGCTCATGAAGGATGGAAATACACACGTCGCCATTCTTTGCAACTACAGAGATCAAGAATAACATCAGTACAAGCACGCAGCATATAACCGTGTCCCCTTAATAAAATGACACATGCACTCACCATTAGGATGCCAAATCTCTGTAATAAACTTCATCTTGGGAGGCCGGAGTGGGTAATCATGAGGGAAATTGAGATGTGCCTTAAAAAATCCACCCTCACTGCAAAGGAAGGAGTGTTAGTTTGGCAGTGTTAGTACCTACTTGTTGGATCTGTTTAGCTGTGTTGTTAACAAGATTGGTGCTTACAATAGTGTGTCTTGGGGGCCGATCACAACAACTTCCCACTGATAAATATCTTCATCATCAATCAGACCAGCAGAAAACCCTTCAACTGGGTTTTTATTGAGCTCTGTAGGGTCACAAAGAAAAAGCACAGGAATAAACATGACGTCATGTACTGATGTCCTTTAAATTTGTTAAATGAGACGCCAACACCAAAGCATGTGTCGGTATCTGCCAGATCAATGAATTGTCCATTTCTAACAAACACGTGTCGACTGTTTCTTTAACCATCTATAAATGCAATTAATTTATTACTCGTATTATAAAATAAAATAAATCGAAACTGAATTATTGGCATATATGTTTAAACAGTGAACACATGATTTCTTCAACTGAAGGCCAAAGCTGGTTGTAATGAACATATACATCACAAACTTATTCAGCTAGTATGCTTGCTAGCAAAGCATACTGACCTAACTACTTTACTACTGGAAATACGAAGCCCATAAGTTTATATATAAATATAACACTGACACGATCAGAAGCATTACACATCATGTCGTTTTTTTAAAGAGCCGACAGTGTGAATAAACACTGTCGGCGTACTATACTGATATTGCTTCATGCTAACTGTTAGCCACCTACCTGCTAGCTGTTTTCGCAGAAGCAGCGCTGATTGTTCAGTCATTTTATTTTTTTAACTATTTTAAACGAAATATACTAAGTTCCCACTAACGTTATACTTAAAAAAAGTAGTCACGGATCTCAAGGTTGAAGACGAAGTAGTTCGAAGCGGATCTGTAACGTTATGCTTTCTCAACTGTGTGCTTGAGATCCACTTCACATGCGCTGAGAACAGAACGGATACATGTGATATTGACACTGACCAAAGGCTGCGTTTCAAACCTCAACTCAGCTGTCTACCTAGACTGCCGTTTACGGCATCCCAGTCGTGTTCTGAGTCAGTTGAGCAGACGATACCATGTTTTAATCGATTGTGCCTTTTCTGTACTAGAGTCCGTGTTGTAATAAACCAACATCTGTCTTACGACGCAAAGATTACCTATCTAGATAGGTATCTCAGTCGGGTTCGAGACACAACCAGGCACCCACCACATGGATGACATATTTTCTGTGTCTCATAAGGAACAAACAAACGTCAAAAATAATTAAAGGTTCAAGAAATAATTACTAATGGATTTAATGGTTATCATAGAAAATGGTTTTATTGAAAACCATAATAGTCTCTGTGGTCTCTGCTGGTAATGTGTTGAGTTCTTCTGTTGTTGTTGGGATGCCAGTGAATTGAAACTAACAGAACACCATAAAATCCACATTGAAATACACCCTAAACAATCAAATGTGTACTCTTTCTACTTCTAAACAGTTCATGTTATTTCTAATAAAACTATTGATTCGTATTGAGGGTGTATGGAGAAAAATGACTAAATCAACTTTATTTAATATCATTATGAATGCATAAGGTTTACTTAATAATTTCTAGTTGTTTCCTAGTGAGTCTACATAAAGGACAATTGACAAAACACTAGCACGCAATGAGATAGAAAAAACACAAGGTGGCAGACACTGCTCGCATTCATTTTTTCCCTCAAGTTTGTAGTTTCAGGTATGGACAAACTAAAAAGTTTTTTTAGAGTTTATTGTTGTTTAACTTCAAATGGGGTATATTAAGTTATAGTATATGTTTATTATTTTGCTCAAATAGTTGAACTTATAAAAACATAGCTTAAATGCCTGAACGTGTGAATCTGACTGTATTAATAAGGGCCGGCTCGTCTTTTCATCTGCTTGACAAGCCAAAGTTGTACATTTGCTTTTTTACAGAACCATAAAAGGCAAACATTTGGCTCACAGCCTGAGGGCTGATGCCAAACATAGACTGGATACGGAAAGAGTTGTTAGCAACTACATTCCACATTCTGTGAAACTCAAACAAGGGGATGGTTTTCTGAATAAACAGCCATGCTCAGGTGACAAAGGGAGCGTTTTGTGTACAGATCCTAGCTGACTGTTTCCTCTGATGGCACACACAGTATGTTTTGGAATGGTGTCCCTCCCAGATCTGTCTGGATACTGGAGATTTGTTATATGCCTTATCTTGTGTTAATATGTTTACCATGAAACTGTCACCCCACTGCTTCACGCAGAGTACACGATGGTACATTTAAACAAACCATGCTTATGTGTAATCTTATGGAAAGATCTGACTCTTCTCATGAACTGCAGTAACTGGTAAACAATTCAGCTCTTTGCTTATAAATCAGAACTGGCCATCTCTATAAAACAACAATTATAGGCGCAACGTTTATATTACATATCGCATAATGTCAATTTTCAAATGCTAAGACAAGGCAACATTCTTGTTTTATGTATTTTAATAAAAGTTATTTAAGTAGCTTTTCAGACAATATATTTACAGAAAATATAAAGTCTGTCTATATCTTCCAATGAGATGCTGAACGAGCTACTTTTTCTCTCTGCATAGAAGATATAGATAGATAGAAGAAATTAGGACCTAGCGTGCTACTGCTCTTTTATGACACGTCGCTTATTGCTCCCTGAACTCTTTGTAAGTCGCTTTGGATAAAAGCATCTGCTAAATGACTAAATGTAAATATAGATATTTTGAGAAAAGTCTCAATGGTCATGTGTTCTTACATTGGAATGAAATGGTGGAATGATGGTTTCCAACATTCTTTGTAATATCTTATTTGTGTTCTGTAGGAAAAAATGTCATACAGGGTTAAAATGAAACAAGGTTTTTTTCATTATTGTGTGAACGATCCCATGTTTTAAATATCAGTGTTTATTTGCATTACAGCTTGTATGAGTCCAACTTAGAACCGGGAAGAATCACATTTGACTCTAATTTGACTTATAAACATGCATCATAGAAGCCATCATGTCACATCACCCTGACAACGCTCTTTCTGCAAAACAAATTTAGCTCTTTCATATCTTTTTATCTATGCCTGTGGTACAATATCGTTGCAGACTCAGGGTCCAGGTTAGTCTTATTTGTAAGTCCATGCCTCTTTTTCATCAGTGAAACAGTGAAGTGAGTAGCTTTATCTTTTTGTACAAATACAATCTTTTTATCTTAATGATGCCTGGAAAACAGACTGTATGTCAAGAAGAAAAGGGATCGAATCCAGCCTGCTGGGAACAATACAGCTTCCAAGAAATCTACCAAGAAAAATAAATGCATGATTTTCAGTCAGAGTATTAATAATTACATTATTTATTAGAAATTAGTTACCAGGGTACTTATTCTGCCAAATGTTTAAACATTTGAAGCAGAACACTTGAAGTAGTTAAACCATTCATTTAGTAATCTTTAGTTTAGGGACAGTTCACCCAAAAATGTTTAATCTGCTATCATTTACTCACCGTCAAATTGTTCCAAATCTGTATAAATTACATTTACTCACCATCAAGTTGTTCCAAATCTGTATAAACTACTTTGTTCTGTTGAACATAAAGAAATATATTTGGAAGGATGGTCAGGGAAATCATTGACTACAATAGTGGGACAAATTAAAATGGTTGTCAAAGGTGTCCCAGAACAGTTTGCTTTCCTAAATTCTTCAAAATGTCTAATTTTGTGATTAAAATAAAACGTATACAATAGTTCGACATTGGTAGTGAATGATGTACCAGAACATTCTTCCAAATATTTGTATTTGTGTTCAACAGAATAAACAACTGTATACAGGTTTGGAACAACTTGAGGGCAAGTAAATGAAGTCCGAATTTTCATTTTTGGGTGTGCCTTTATTTGTAGAGTTCTCTAAATAACCGCCAACATTATTCCCATTAATAGGATTAATTGCCAATGGGAGATGGTAATCCTATGCTCTCTTACTTATAATACAATATATTGTTGAAAAGGGTTTCAAATATTAGCCGATATTTTTATTAATTTTAAGGTACACCCTTTGATACCACTTGTCAACTTTAATTCTAGAAAATAACAAACCATTATTTTGGCCTATTGAAACATTTTAAGGACATGTGACAAACTGCTCTGACACTCCTACACTTGGAACAAAGTGATGTACTTAGTTAGTTTTAATGGGAATAACAAGAGCCGCTGAAATACTGAGCTACGACACTCGATCTCGCCGCCATGTGGTCACGTGGTTCAAGGAGCGCTCAATAGTTCCAAAAAGAAACCGCGCTGTCATCCTATTTGAATGGATTTTAGTGGGACAGACAACAGCAACTATATTTGCATACATTTAGCTAAATAAATTAGCAGATTGTGTATACTGATTACTTCGTTGACTACATTTATTGCAGCATTTTGTCTGGGGAGTAATATGAATACAAGATCGATGAATATAAAATGTGTCATCTGTATAAGTGTGTATGCATGTATATACTGTCTATATGTAATGTGTTTCTGCACTTTCTCTCTCAAGATTTTACAAGGCACTTGTGCTGTGTTGATGCGACAATAAAAGTGATCTGATTTTGATTTAATGGATCCGCTAACTAAACCATGCAGTTATTTCAGCAACTGTACCGCAAATGCGTTTGGGAGACATTGATCGAATGGGCTTCAGTGTTTGGAACTATTGGTCGCTCGATGACGCGAGTTACTTCCGCGTTCCATTCTTACTATGGGGGTCTAACAACAGAAAAATATATCACATTTATTTTCTATTTGGACTTGGAGTCCTCTTGGGGAAGGATCACTCTAATAACATTTAACGTTACAGCTTCGTTGAACCGTCCGTACATTTTGTGCATAACGCACTTTTTTTAGCTTTTATTTTTTATTGACAGTAATATAGTATCAAAACATAGACATAAACAAACACTAGGGGGAGTTTACTAAAAGATAGGTGCGAAAGTTTTCAGGGCCTTTTGTTTAAAAGAAAATCGAATTGAATCAACATAAAGTTCAATTTGTTTTTTAAAGGGAAATAAAACAGGGGTTTCTTCCAGAAAATGTACATCTGTATAGATGAACATTTGCTATCAAAAGGATCAAATCAATCACATAAATACAATTGCTTGTATGGTAAATTAGTTTATGATTCTCCAAAAAAAGTTTCCAAAATACAACTAAATCTCTATCAACATTCTTAATAATAAAATCCCAAACATTTTGTCAACAAGGATTTACAAGTGGGCAGTAGCTCCGGTTTGAGATTTACTTTTTTTTAATTATCAACAAAAATAATTATTTACAAACATTCGTGTATATAATGAAATACAACATATATATAACGAAAAACATTAGGGGGCTGCTGTTAATTTACATTAAGATATTAAAGCATTAACAAATTTTCAATGTTTTAATTGATTTATGCATAACAGGCACTCGTTTCTTTTCTTGCTCGCTTGTTCCTCTGGAATGACGTCGACCAAAGCTTCTCGAAAAGGAAGGTCAGCTGATCAACACTGAAGTGACGAAGAAAATTCAGCGAAAGAAACGGAACTTCCGGAGTCCGGGCAGCCAATGAGCGTATTCCACATGCGGCCAGCGAGAGCGGTGCACGCGGATCAGGAGAGCGGCGGAGTGGAGACACGCGATTGGTGCTGATGGTGCAAGAGCTGCGAACACCGGCAGTATACCGGGAACCAACAGAAGATTGTTAGGACTAGAGACTGTTTGTGACTAGAATAAGAGCGTAATAAGGACCAAAAAAAAAACTTAGAAAGCGAGTTAATAATGTGGGTTGGATATGTTTTGTTGAATTAGTCAGTTTTTCCTTTTAATCGCGATCAACGATTACCGTTATATTTAAAGTAATTTACATACATTTTGATCAAGTTTTTCGAGGGACTTAGGAAAAAAGGCTCGAAGAAGCCCGATTGGGGAGGTTGAGAGTCCGATCGTCACCACGGTGTTCGTCCGTCCACGATGGAGAACGCGCACACGAAAACGGTTGAGGAAGTTTACAGTCATTTCACCGTAAACGAGAGCACCGGACTCGGTCTGGAGCAAGTGAAGCGACAGAAGGAGAAATGGGGAACGAACGGTAAGCTAACTGTCGGCTAATGCTAACCAAGCAGACATGGGCTTGGCAGTGCACGTTTCTAGAAGGCAAAGAGCGATTTCACAATGCTGATCGAGTGGCGGAGCATTGTTAGGCCCGTAAAAGACCGAACGCGCACGAGCACATGCGGCGGAATCGTTTCATCAGCCGGCTTGTGTCCGAAACGAACTCGCGTGACGTCAATGGTTCTATAACGCCAGTCATTGAACACATGAAGACGTTCGTGTGCTGTTAAAGCGGACAACCGGCTTCCAGTTGCTTCTGCATATAAGTGTTTTATTTTTCTGCGAGGGTCTTGGTGACCAGTTGTTTTGGTTATTTTCACTCTTGTGAAATAGAACTATGGTTGAATTATTGTAAAAGGGCAGTAACCGTTTTTTGTCTGTTTAAGTGGTGAGAGTCGTGCATATTTGGTTTTATTACGGTTACAGTAGTTAAAACCATGGTTAATATTTGCAAGGTCAAAGAGTTTTCAGATAATAAGGTCAAAACGTATTCAGATAATTTACAGTACTGGAACTTTTAGTATCTAATGTCCTTTCTCTTTTTCTCTCCATGTTGCGAATCTTCGGGTGTCTCACAGAATTACCTGCGGAAGAAGGTAAACCTTTTGGTTTTCTTTTAACAAGCCTCTTTTTGTGCACATCACACTCTGGTCACTTATTTTTATGTATACATTTATCTTTGTTTTTAGGAAAGTCTTTGTGGGAGTTGGTGGTGGAGCAATTTGAAGATCTTCTAGTGAGGATTCTTCTCCTGGCTGCTTGCATTTCTTTTGTAAGTATCAGTTCTCATTCACATACAGTGTCCAATGGGTGTCCATCCGTATGCTGTTGTTCCTTTTTATTCTCATAAAGCATGTCAATCGCCAACTGGTTTTCTAAACATTAAAAACGGTTTTATCTGATTTTCAAAGTCATGTCATGTCCATTAACCACCAAGCAGTTATAGTATTTTCCATTATGGCCTTTTTCAATCTGCAGTAAGGTGCACAGAACGGACGCTGACGAAAGCGAAAGATGGGGTAGGGGTATGTTTGTTTTTGTGATTTGAACATCAACAACGGCGTAATCTAAGATTAACTAAGAGAAATTGGCAGTATGGAATAGCCTTCAATTTTCTGAAAGATATCTGACCATTCCATAAAAGCTCTTTTGTTAATTTTGATCATTTTGAACAAAATGCTGATGATGTGATGTACAGTGGTTAATGCTGTCTGATGTCTTCAGCACATATCTGTTCTGGGACCCGTTTCAAAAAGGAGGTTCAAGCAACACTGAGTTAAAATATGAACTCTGAGTTGATTTACTCAGATAATCGCTACTCTGAGTTTTCTGTTTCAGAACAGCTGGTTTCAATCAGTTCAATCCACTCTGAGTAAGTTTACTCTAGGTTACGGGCGTTCACCTCGGCTTTAAAAAGCCATCATCAATTGAGCGAAGATAACACGATTCACCATGGCAACGCCACGTGATAAAAAGCGCTCCGTTTATTTCTCGCCAGTCGAATTGGAGGAACTATATACGTATATATATATATGTATATATAAACATATATACCTACGATTTTTGTCATGTAGGTGCAATTCTTCTGCAATAAAAAGAACATGGCAGCAGCTGAAAATGAAATATATAAACATCATTCAGTCCGGTGAGTTTAAATGCTCTTGCTAGTAGGATGCCTGACTGGGAAATGTTTGATATATTTAATAAACAGGCCTTGAAAGTTTTGAATATATGAGAACCGAGCACTGTGGCTATAGAAGACAAAAAACTGGCCACGCTTGCACCTGCTCCAGCTATGTGTAACGGAGGCCAGCTAGTGAAGAGCTGTGCAGTGTGTAAGCCTCACTCCCTGACCAACAGAGAAGCTCTAGCGACAGACGCAATAGGGACTGTGGCCTTTAGGCTCGTCGTTAGAGCGCTCGTCTCTCATTCGGGCCGATGTCGGTTCGAAGCTCCTGCAGAACGGGTCGAGCGGGACTTTTTAAATGTGCACCCAATCACAATGGGAAATCCTAAAGGGTATTTGAATTATTATCTTACTTCCAGAGGTGGCAGCAAGACCACATTTATTTGATCAGCCTAATTCAGAAAGACGTTCACCATTCACATGTAATCCTATGAAACTCCTCTTTGATGGATCTCACAGGAAACTTAACACAAATGTATAAAAAGTGCTTGAGAGCGATTCACACTTTTCTTACTGCTCTGCATACAGTTGCCTTGCTAAAGTGTTGTGCATCCCCGGTGTTATAAAGAAAGCTTCCGTTAGCAAAGAAACGTAAAGCCATACAGAGAATCTGCTCAGATGTAAGAGCGTGGCCACCACGAGTGAGTTTTGTGATGTAAGGATGAAGCACATTGTGGATATATTTAATGGACTGTAAAGACAAATTGTATCGCTCAAATAAAGAATCCTCCGGATATGATATAACATCCAAACGGGGCTTCACCATATATTCTCTCCCGACGTAAATTTAACTCTCTCTGAATAAACGGACATGCCATTTTAATGTCTGTGTTACGAATTTGTGCGTGATTAAGGAAAACGAATGAAAAAAACAAACGGCGAAGGCAATTTCAACACCGCTCGCGCTTCTAAAAGGGGCGGAGATTGTAACAAACCTCGGGTTAGTGGAATAAAACCTGCTCCTGACCAGGTTAGGTTCACAGAGTAGGTTACTATGGTTACTCACTCTAAGTATAAGATACCTTGATTTCTGAAACGGCCTTGAGTTACCCCGCGGTCGCGGGTTTGATATACCTTGTGTTCTGAAACTGAAAACCCAGAGTATCCCGTTTTCTGGGGTTAACTTACTGAGTTTGCACTTACCCTGCTTTCTGAAACGGGTCCCTGGATCATGTTTCGCTGCTGGAATCAAAGGTGTGAGATGGGGAGGGATTAGACAGATCTCAACTGGAAAACAGTGTAAAGTACCTGGACCTGGAGGTTAAATTACTGTTAAACTGACTTGGTTGTCAACTTCCTGTATTTATACGCATGGGTTTACTGAAATCACTATTTGTTGTATCAACATTGAGGAATATTACTACAGAGTGCTTGTTTACATGACAAACATATGACAGGAAATGTAGTGGCCTACTCCACAAGTTGTGTATTTCGCATCATCACCAGCTGGTTAGTCAGCATTGTGACGTTGCACAAACAGTCTGTTATTTGGCCTTTTCCAAAATATGTTTTCAATTTAGTAACTTGTAGGGGTTCCATGATGTAGAATGGCGCTTATGTATATTGGAATAAATTATTTGTTGATCACCTTCACTATCCCTTCATAGAGACGTTAAATCGCTCTTCCACTTAACTGTTCCCATGGGGTGAAGGTGCTATTTAGTCAGCACAGTGCATCCCATCCGGACCGGCAGCCAAAGCAAGTCTAATTTACAATCACATCTCTTTTCACAAGATCCATCAGTTGAATGATTTTGAGTGGCGTCTTGCATAATGGATTAAAGCTCAAGAAATTGTGCTTGCGCACTTTAGCACTCTTATTGGTCAATTTCATTGCATTTACATTTTTTAAATGAAGCTTTGAAAATAAATAGATAAATGAAATAACATTAATATGTAAAAAGGTCAAAATGCTGGTAGTTATATTTTTATAAAGTTGCAAAGTATGTTTATTTTTTATTTTTAAATATTTTCTTATTGTAGAAAAGTTCAGTACATCTGTTAATAAATTTCAGAAGTGTTCTTTTGTTAAAGTGGACAGATGACTATTTCAATCCTCCTTTTAGACGCATGTTATCAGTCTAATTGACAGAACACCTTTTTTTATTGAGAGAAATAATCGCAAAATCAACACAGGTTATGGTTTAAACCATTGAGATGTCCCAGAATAACCTTAAAAAAAGAATGTTATTGAACCAAAAATACTGCACCGAGACATTTGCTTGCATTAAAGTATGCAGGTAGATGTTCAGGTACACAAACTCTTTTAATGCAGTGTTTCCGTCTTTTGTTGCGATTAATTCGTTGTCAATAAGACGTCTTGTGTGGCCCCGGTACACACAAGCCCAAAATTGAGATGGATGAAAGCTGGTCTATTTTAATTAGATGATATTACATAAATCACTCGGCGCAGCAGCGTTCCATCCACTCTTTCTGGACAGTGTCAGCATGCCTGTAAACTCGCATAGCCGGCTCATTGAATGCTATTTCTTGGCATGCATTAAATAAAGTCATGCTTGTGCAGCTGCTGACAACAGACAGTCTGTTTTGACACCCGGAGCTCAGCCACAGCTCCTGCCAAGCCTCACATTTCAGAAGTACATTCTCAGGGTGCAGAAAAATATGACGCACTAAATTGTACAAGTGGTGTCTTCCCTGGAAGATTATTTGGGGTCAATCATTTACGATATCTCCTTATATGGCAACTTCCTGAACCGCAGGAATACATTGAAAACATGATTGAAAGTTGTTTTAAAGAGAAAGTCAACTGTTTGTAACCAACTATGTATTTCTGTTGTGTTTTGTAGGTACTGGCTTGGTTTGAAGAGGGAGAGGAAACCATCACAGCATTCGTGGAGCCTTTTGTAATATTGCTAATTCTCATAGCCAACGCTATTGTAGGTGTTTGGCAGGTAGGTTTTGGAACTTTGTTTTATTTCTATGTGTGCTGTATACAAATGCAACTGCTTTCTAAAAGTTAGCAAAATGACCTTGATGTTGACGAAAAAATGTGTGGAGATAGTCTCGCTGACTGGTAAATGTGTTTGCTGTATCGCTCGGCACCCAATGTACAATGTACTTGAGCAAATAGCCATATGTTGACCATATTACTTGTTTTACATCTGTGCCGGTGCAGTTAAACCTGAAGAACACGATTATTTAAGTTTATGATTAAACAATTCAAATGCAGGATGATAAGTGACAGGAGTGAGATGTTTTTTCAGAACAGAGCAGCATGTCTTATTGTCTCAATGCTGTTTTTATGTATAAAAAAATACAAATGACTATTGCACCTGAATATATTATTCAGGATAGTGTTATCAAGAAAAAGTTATAAAATATGCTAGTTTACAATCTTTACATATAAACATGTTGTATCCAACATCACACATCATCACATATGTTTCCTATTTATCTTAAATGTACAAGGGTTACTTAATAGAAAGACACGGCTTAAGACATGACTATGTTAAGAATTATATAGAACCACATTGTATTGGTTCTCCTAGATGTGTCTTGACCTTCGGACTACTGAAGTTTAGGTGTCCTTGTTGAGCTTTCCTTTTAGATGCTTGGATATTGTGAGAATATAAGTTTTCTTTAAGTGTAGTTAGCCTTATGAAAATGAAAGTGGCTGTTTTTTTTCCGTGTCCTTTTCTAAAGATAGTCCTGCTCTCCCAGTGGAATTAAGTTAAGAGCCAAGACCCTATTTTCTCCAGCACCTCGCAGCGGCCTTGTAGCCCATGTCCCAGATTTTTCACTATCATTTTATTTTGGTCACCATTCATTACCCGGTCTGTCTGGCTTAAAGTTCTCCTTAAAGTGATAGTTCACCCGAAATGAAAATTCTGTCATTTACTTGGCATCATCTCACTGGTAATCAAACAACATTGGACTGAACTATCCCCTTAAAGGAGACTGCAATAGCTGTTTTTGATGCTGTGGATGTCAGAATGAAAATTAAAGCTGTCAACCCGTAGACATTTCAGGGCAGCTTCTTCTTCACTTGTGGTATATAGGTGCCCGCAAAGAATTCCAGTTGAAATTCTGGTTTACATCGCTCTCGGTTGGTGCTATCTGTGAAGCAAGGCTATTTATCTTTTGGTCGACTAGACCAGTTTCCATTTAAAAGGAGATTTAATAGCAGTTGGTCCAGGGCAAATCTTCATCAGAGAGCGCTGGCTCATTTACCTGCTCTGGTGCTGTGAATGAAGATTTACAGAGACATTTAATGTCCACACCAAACTGTTTTTCTCAGTATCCAGGACATTGCAGAACAGCAATGTAACGGAGTGTTGCCTTTTGCCTGTATTCTATTATATTATTTGTATTGTCCAAGATAAGTGATTGTTTTGTACGGTGACGGATATAATTTAGTCTGTAAATTTTGGTTTGCTTGCTTACCTAATAGTTAATGTTGTTGGTATTTGTAATCTGAAGCTACATTTTGACTGACCACAGTCCACATGGGAAGAGTTCCACACAACATTTTTTGCAATGATTGAGTTTCTAAAATGAAATGCCTATTTCGCCACAGTTGAGACTGTGATGGTTTTGAGCTGAGCCATTGAGAGAGCAAGTCGGGTCAACTCCATTGAATCCAATGAAACCGTTTTTTCATAGCAATAGCGGTTCATGGAGGCTCTCAATAATTCCCGGAAGTTACTAGTAATGCATGGAGCTGCGGCTAAAAAGCTCAAGATGTAAGTTAAGGCATAAGGAATGAAATAAAGCATTTAATGAAAAAACGTAACTTCCTGTAACTATCTGAAGGCTCCATTAATCACGTGACACGCAAAAATTCTCTCTCGTGCTCAATGGCTCTGGTTTTGAGGAAGCACACGTTGGTTTGTAAATAATGTCTTGAGTGAAAAGTGTTCTTATGCAGTTAAGACTGTACTTTTTCAGTTCTGCTCGGAAGAACTGAAATGAGAATCGGAAGACACGAGAAGCTATATTATCACTTTTTTATAACACCGTTGTAACCGTCTTTGGAGCGTGAATTGTGTTTGTGATCTATAGAGTGCCTAACTAGAACATTGTAGGTCTCTTTTTGTAACTTTTTTTTGTTGAGAAGCACAGTTCATTAATTTGGCAGGCTGTATTTATAGCATGAGTATTTATAGTTTATTTCCTTAAATGTCTAAATAACGTCAACCCACTCCCTATTTGATTTTTCTGGGGTTTCACCCTCGGGTGAGCCAGTGTTGTTCATTTGACAAGGAGACTTGGCGGTCCCATCATGCAAAACAAACCACAGGAAGTCTGCTGCCAAATGCATTGCCAAGCAAGCTGCTGCTGTTAGTTAGCAGGTCCCTAAAGATTAATCTTGTGGAAAGCAAAAGGTCATGATAAACACAGTTTAACTTTAGAATAAGAACTCAGAGGTCATGTCAAAAGGAGTTTCTCCTTCAGTCATATCCGATGGTACATGGTTAGCACGAATTACGGTGCAGTGGGTATGGAAGGTGTGAACGCAGAAGGCGTTTTATGAATTATTCACATCTGCCACCCATTGGATTAGTTTAATGGGAAGACTATTGTCCATTTTTTTAAAGAACCTTTTCAGGTCTATAAAAGTCTTGAAAATGTATCTTTGTGAGCACTTGTGTATGGATGAGTGAGTTATATTTAAAATTATATTTGAAATTGTTTGCGGTCATTCTCATTTGCTTTGTTTTGTCCTCGCAGGAGAGAAATGCAGAAAATGCCATCGAGGCCCTCAAGGAGTACGAGCCAGAGATGGGCAAGGTGTATCGCCAAGACAGGAAAACGGTGCAGAGGATCAAAGCCAGGGATATCGTACCCGGGGACATTGTGGAAGTTGCCGGTAAGATGTACTTCTGGTGTAGAATTCTGTATATTTAAGGAAATGCGATACAGCATTGTCCCAATAGCAGCTTGAACTAATTGGCAGCAGGTGCAAAGCGGTCAGTCTCATCACCCAGATGCTACCATGCGAGCAGGTCGGTTTCCCAGTGGTTTAGGCTTACTGTCACACTCTCTCTGAACCTGTCTGTGGTTGCCTCGGGTGAGATTTTGTTTCATTGGTACCGCAGTAAACAAAGTAGAGCTCTGCTGGTACTTTACAAGAATACACGCTAGTTAATAAAAGTCTGTGCAATTCATCTTACAATTTTTACTTAATGGTGCAAGTAGGGATGTTCATTTTAACCGTTAACTGAATATAAAAATATTAACAGATTCATACTTTCAGTTAAATGCTATGTCTAAATTTCTTTTAATGAAATGCTGATAAATTTTTTAAAAATACGTTGTTAAATAGCTAGTAAATCATAGGCCTACATTGTTTTAAGTTTGCTGTAAGGTGAAATGACACGTGCAACCAGGCCTCCGAAAGGTTATTTAGACAGATTGAAATCTGATCAAGAAAACAACTCGTCGAAACTGGACAAGTGTAATGCATCTGGATGTTGAGACCACATTTATACTCCGTTTTCTCCTACAAACGGAGTGCGTCACTCGCAAGTTAGTATTGATCAAGCTCACGTTCATTTTCTTAAATGTAGGCACGTGACAATCGCGCTTACAGCACGCTAAGGCTGCGCAATTAATCAAAATCGCGTTAGAAAATCGCAAAAGGCTACGATGTGAAATAAGCAGTGCCAGCGACTCTTCCCAATCGCTTCTGCTTTCATTACTGGAGAAATTAAATGATACATTCTACATACATACAAACAAATATTACAAATGATACATATATATATATATTTCCACACATTAACAAATACTGTCATATTCTTTGGTATTCACTATAGTGAAGTGTATAGTATCTAGGGATTTTACTAATGTTTTAATTGTAGTCACTTTTATTTTATTGTATTGTTGTGAAGACCGTTGAGTTTCATTGTTTCACAAGCTTTTCTGATATCTAACATTCAAGTGTTCGTGAAGTGAACTCTGAATCTGTGGAGATTAATCTCATGCGTTCAGTCTTCCTAATGAGACAAAGAAAAAACTGCAAGATCGTGACTACGAGTGCTACATTCCTAATAATTCAGCCTTTGCCAATTACGTTTCATGCATGGATTCTAAGATTTTGTCTGTTTTCCCTTACCTTTTCATTTGGTTTACATTTACAATACACTAGCATGTAGACAACAGCCATTGACTTCGGTTCATTGTCCTTTGCACGTGAACTCATCTCCACAAAGATTAACAGGGTCGCCCCTTGCTCTATATTTTGCCACGTTTCTCTTCACTCACTGCAACATATCACTGTGACACTTCCTTATTGCTTTACACGGTCAGTTACACATTGCGGGGTGGTTAAGTCAGCGGTCCAGGTCTACCTGAACACTATGTCAAAGTCCCATTTAGCCTGTTGAACTGCAGCGTTTCAACAAGTTTTGAAGTGTTACCTCAGCCATGAATAAACCAAAACAATACGTCCTAAGTACCCCTTCCACAGGTTCCCAGTGCTGTGCGGTCTTGTTTATGCCTTTGTGTGCAGTTTGCGTGTGTACTGTGTATTTCTTCTAAACCCGACTAGGCGTGTACTTTATAACCTTAGTGTGAGTTATGGGAGGAGTTAGACAGCTGCTTAGTCATGGTGAGGTGGAAATTTGAAGAAACTTCTAGAGTCGATGTGCTTGCCGCTTTGACTAACACCCTGCAGTAATGCAACCAGGTGTATCTGTTCCATAAGTAAAGGGTATGGATGTTTAAAATGAAATGCCCCACATGCAGTGTCTCCAAACAGAGGAAGTAGCATCCGATGACACATTGAGTGGTTTAGATTATGGGATGTGAAGGAAGAAAAAGGAGGGTGGGGAAGAAAAACAAACACTTTTGTCCCCACAGGGCTTGAATCAATTTTCTCCCCTTTGTTAGGAGGCTTAGTGACTCGCTCCCAGTTCGGATTGGCCGCCGTCGTCCTGCGTCACTCAGTGTTGTTCTGCCGGCTGCAGTCTGAGATAGTGAGAAAAAGAACCGCATACCCTTTATCCTTGAGAAGTAGAGGGAGGTCATAGAAGGTTTGAATTCTATTTATGAGAGGGAGAGCTAAAGCTGGGTGAATTCAAGTTAACTCTATGTGTCCCAGATGGATGTTAGAGGAGAAGAGAGTGAAGCAGAAAGACTGTGTTGATGAGAGGGAAGAAAAACAGAGGAGGAGGGGACTGCGGGGAGAAAGGAGTCTCGTGAGGGGAATGTCAAGCGTCAACCCGAGCAGCAGTACAGTGACACCAGAGCCCACAGCTTCTGAGCTCTCATGGTTGTCAACATTCACATGTGTCCTCTAGCTTGTGCTTAGAGGTCGAAGACCTGCTCTTGCAGATGTGGCAGGTCTTTCCTCCCCGATGATGTCTGCATGATGTATTTTTCATCAAAACTCATAGGAGTTTAGAATTTGACGCACCACATTACGCAAATAAGCAGCGTTGTTGCAACTGAACAAATCTTTTAAATGGATAGTTCGTTCAAAAATGATATTCTGTCATCTTCTTGCATATTTTTTATTCTGTGTTGAAACCATAGGATGAGTAAAAAATGAAATTGTCATTTTCAGGTCAACTAGCCACACCATTTGCATAGCAATGTCCTGGCAACCATTTACAACATGGTAGCATCATAGCAGCAAGTATTAATGGATACATTACATGAACTAAAACAAAATGGTCAAGCTAATACCTTCTCTGTATCTTGTCATACTCACTGTTACTTAAAGGAGAACCACATTTTTACTAGAAGTATTTTTTCATAGAAGCCTGTTAATAAAACTACCCGGCGTAAAATGTTGCATCTTTTAGCTTCCAACTCTGCATTTTATGTTTAGATTAGGGTAATTGACTTTGTATATTAAGCCACATTAGGCGTTTCTATAACCCCACTGTCCTTCATACATGCAAACATCTTCTATGTGGTTGGGCTCTGGGAGCGTCTCTGTTCAACTGCAGGGCAGCAGCAGCAATTGACTGTTAATCAGTGCATGTCTCTTCTTTCACATTGTCTTGAAAGCTTTTTACAATGTGGAGTTCTGACGTTAATGTCAAACTAAGTGGAAGTGAAAGTTTGTCTGCTTTCTTTGAAGAACATTTTCGTCATCAGGACGTATGTGATGCGTACAACAGCGCACGCGTGAGAAAAGTGCACTAGTCCACGAGGGGTCAATGCACACACAGAAAGTGTGCCGTTGTTAAAATAGAACGATACAAAACAAACACGCTGAAACCAATAAAAGTGAGCTAAGAAGCATATTGTTCTCCATATGGTTTGATTGTTGTTCTTGTTGTCTTGCTGTTTGCTCTGATTGTTTGCAATGGCGAGTTACCTCCTCTATCACTAATTTGCAGTGGGTCTGTGAATGACGCGACTCAGCGCTGGTCTGGTAGAGCACACATACTAATTTGTACTGCGCATGTGTCGGAATTGGACGTCCGCACTTAATCTGTGATGAGTATACCCAAGAAGCTGTGCGGATGCGTTTGTGTGTGAGACGGACACGGGAAATCAAGTATACCTGGGACTTGAGTAAATGATAACAGCATTTTCCTTTATCGTACGAACTGTTCTTTTAAATGTGAGCCATTGTAGAGCTGATGTTGGCAGGTTCAAGTCCAGGCTAGTCATTTTAATGCACCATTGAATTAAAAGACCCATTAATAAATTGACTTTAATTGGTGGTTTTGTTAGTACTGAAAGGCCTTTAAAAATATCCATGTTTTTACAAATTTACATATTTTAAATACAGGCCACCACCAAACCGTTCACACTGAGGTGGAATTGGTGCCTGGTTAATAAAAAAAAATTATAGATACTGTAACCCCTGTCTCGAGCAAAACCTGACATTAAGGGACCTCAGTGTAGAAAAATGTTAGCCAGGGAGACTAGTGTGCGAGAGGATGCTGGGGACAGGGACAAGCAGAGACAAGTCACTGATCACCCAGGGGAATACAGTAAGACTCCGTGCTGATACAACCCATTAGGGGTGTGACTTTAAAAAGTGGAAATGGAAAGTTTTAGAAACATGAGCCAACTGCCTTTGCCACATGCAAACCGCTGCAGTGAATGTCACTCACGTAGATGAGAAAGCAAGCAGTGTACACTGACTTTTGCATGTGGTGACTTTCTGTGAACATCCGGTCCACAAATAAATGCTTTTCAATTTACTAACAAATATAGAGTTTCTTTTATGCCCTGACTCACAGTAGTTACCATTTAAACAACTAAAACAAGTATGCCCTCAGACAAGTCAGGTATACAGATTATTTGAGCTTGTGGTGGTGAGGTCACTGAATTTTACTTGAGAAATATACACAGTCTAATCCATCACCCTGTTTCAGCAAAGGGAGCGAATGTAAGGCACAGACGGATGTGAAGTTAAGAGCTGGGCAGTTTCAATGAGATAAATAATCGGTCAACCAGATGGCTGCGCTCTCTTCTCTTGTGTTTAACGGGGGAGGTGTTCTGCTCTTTGTCCTTCCTTGCAGTCCTCGACAGCAGATCTGTCCCATAGGCAACAGTGGGAACAGACTCGGAGAACAAGTTGTCTTGTCTGCAGGACATGTAGCACATCCGGCCCCCCGTGTTTACGCGTTTAGGTCACCACGGCGCTCGGGGCCTTTCGCTGTTGGTTCCCTCAAGTGACGCTCTCAGGGGAGGTGCGGCGTAATGAGATGGCTAGAGGCGAGAGTGCAAATCGGCCAAGGACGATCAAGGACAGAGCAATACATAATCAGTCTAAGAATACTAATGATTCCTGTGAAAAGATCGAACAAAAGATCCCTTTTTGTGATCGTTCACCCAAAAATGAATTTACTCACCATCTTGTCATTTTAAATGGTTTTTATTTTTGGGTGTGTCATCAGGCTTGAGAGTTGTGCTTATGTAACTTTGCTCTTTTTAAACAATCAAAAGTCATCAAGGAAACAATAAAGAATCTTGATAGGCTTCGGAAGACATTTTGAGCGTTCCTATAATTAAAATGGCTTGTTATCCTAATAATGCTGGTTTAATGACAAAGAGTAATTATGTTAAAATGTGTACATGAAATGGTTCTAAAATGATTTCTTGATCTTTTCTTAAAGGTGCTTCTGTCCTTGTCTAACCAAAAGTAGGTTACCCTGTTACATGACCGTCTTCTAACTTAAGCTTTATATTGAGCTCATGTTCTACATTTAAGTTTGGTTTGGGGGGCATTATAAATGTGTATTTCAGGGATGTTGAAACCATATTTTTGGGATGTTGGCTATCCAGAGCATCTCCAACAAACGGGGTTTATATTAGGTGTTAGAATGACTGTAGCTCATATCAAAATAGCTTCTCCATTTTAGGTCATATATCGGTTGTGGGACTACCACCCATCATGCTGCCCCCCCCCATTAAAAAGGGCCTGTCAATGCACCCACATGCTGGTCGAGACTTGGTCCAGAAAAGGCAATGCATCCAGAGTTGTATCTTCAGGTTATTTGAAGTATTTTCCTAGAACATCCTGTGAGAAGAATCTTGATAAAGTTTGGACGTCATCGCAAATGACTAATAAATGCCAAGGGTCTAAGCCGTTGAATGTATCCATCTCCTTGTTCATTAAAAGATTTGTTTGGGAAAGATTAAAGTTATTTACAATAGCTTTTTTTGTAGCAATTACTAACCCCCTCTCTGTTTGTGGAAAGAATGAAGCACCAGCTATTTTTATCCATGTCCAAGCCGAACTTGCACATTTTATAGCTTATGATGCTGTTCATTAACCCCTGCAGTGTTCAGGGCAGAAAGCATATGATGTTTAAGATGTAAAAATACTGGATGTCTGATGGTAGGTGATTGGTGACTGACTGTGCACAAAATCCTCAGTTTGGTACGTATAACGGTTTTGTGGTCACGGTTTTCGGTTTGATTCGATATACATAATTAATGCTTTTTCTCTTTTAACACTCCAGAAATACCATACATCAGCACAAAAATAGCCTTATAATCCACCATTTACAGTATTTAAAAAATAAGTTATTCTTAAGGAACTAGAAGTTGATCTTTTCTTACTCCACAGATATAAATATTAGACTGTAGAAACACTCTTTGTTTATTTTCATATTTCATTGTAATCGTGGCAGATGTAATCCATTTAGTTTAAGTGGTAGCGGAAAAGGAGGGGGGATGTTTGAGGACAATATTGAACAAGACAAGTGAATTGAACGGTAGCGATTTATTTTTTATGAACCCTTCCATCTCTACCTGATGGTAGTTCCATGTGTGATCCAGTAGATTCTGAGATGTCTTAAATAACTACAGCTTTTTTTCTGGTTCGTGCGGCTTTAAGAGCAAATGTGACACGATAGATCTTTGAAAGTGCTGAAATTTAAACTAAAAAACATTTGGTGAGTCGATTTTGTTCAGTTGCCAATGCACCTGCTGTGGAGCTGTTACCGTTTAAGCTTGACTGGTGGCTAATGGTTTCATGTCGGCACTGTTCTATTAGAACATGAATTTGAAAGCGTAATGACACCTTCGCTGTCACAAGGAGGTATCTGTAGGAAACGAAGGATATAGGCTGACAAGTACCGCCGTCAAAGCATTGTGGAACTCAGTATCCTTTAGTTGTCAAAATGAAATGTTCTCGCCGCGTTTTTATTGGTGCTCGATAAATGAGCAAATCCAATGTGTTATGCATATGAAGGGATTGCTCTTTATAGAACATACAATTTTATAAAAATTTGTTATATGCCCATTTATGAGGAATACATACCGTTATGGATGTGACAATTTATTTATCCGACTGTGGAAAACATGCTGTAAAAGGTTTAAGAAATACTTCACATAGCTATTTAAAGCCATCAAATATTGACATATGAGCTATCAGTATGATGAAAACCTTTGGTAAAAACTTGTCATCTTAAGGTTAACACTTACATGGAATTGCTAAATGTGCTTATAAATTCAGACATACATGGCAACATTGTTCTGGTTGGCCTCATTCATGTTTCATATTATCGCTTGCCGAGTGCTGAATTATCTCCACCTAACAGCATGGTTTCTTTCCTTTCAGTGGGTGACAAAGTTCCTGCTGACATTCGCTTGACTTCAATCAAGTCGACGACCCTGAGGGTGGACCAGTCTATTCTAACCGGTGAGAGCAATACCGTTGTTACCCAGAGGATATCTTTCTTTAAAGGTGCAGTCACACCAGGCATTGAAATTCCTGCACAGTTCCATTTGCGTAGCCTGCATTTTGTTTTAACACTCAGATTTATTTTAAAATTCAGATTCATACAAAATATATTTTTTTGTCGTAGGGCTGTAGATTTGGCAGCACCAGCGCAGTGACGCTTTTAAATACACTGCAGCAGTGGGTCACCTTATAAAACCAGTTTAGTGGTTGATTTGTGGTGAAAAAACAGAAAAGGTTTGGAGAAGGCTCTGTGCAGCTTAATTTAAATAGAGGTCGGCTGTATTCAGTCTCTGCAGTCCTGTTAGGGGAAGAGACACAAAGGAAGCGCTCTTGTAGGGGTCAGGTCTTGCTTCACTGCCTTAATTGGTAACGGACCGCACAACTTTTTGGTCTTTTCAGTGCTGTCATCTGCTATTTTTTGTCGAGAAATGTTCCATTCCGAACAAAACTAAAGCACAACTGCCCATCAAGCACTTAAGCTTGGTGACCTGCCTTATGAACAGCAAACCTGATCATCATTTATTTCATTATAATGGGTGGCCAGGTGCAACCGTACTGTCTGGTTTGTGAGGATTTTTATTGTCAGCATCTCATTACGTGCCCTTTTTGCAGGAGAATCAGTGTCAGTGATCAAGCATACAGACCCAGTCCCTGACCCTCGTGCTGTGAACCAGGACAAAAAGAACATGCTCTTCTCTGTAAGTCAGTCTTGACCTCACATGGCCACTGTTGACATCATATTAAAGGGATACTCTATCCAAAAATGAATATTTTATCATGAATTACTCGCCTTACAGTTCTAAACCTGTATACCTTTCTTTGTTCTGTTGAACACGAAGAACGATATTTGGAAGAATGTTAGCAACTGAGAGTTCTGGGGCACCGTTGACTACCATAGGAATAATAATTGTATTTTTTTGTGTTCTGTTGAACATAAAATATAGTTTCTGTGCCATCTTTGACTACCATCTAAATTGTCTCTACAATGGTAGTCAATTATGCCCTAGAACTGTCAGCTGCTAACATTCTTCCAAATATCTTCCTTTCCATTTAACCAAACAAAAAAGTTTATACATGTTTGGAACAACGAGAGGGTGAGTAATTCATGACTAGTTCCCCGCTTGCTTGTTATCAGGTAAATGACCTAATGAGTAAAATAATAACATGATAATCTTATTTGTTGCCTTAAATCTTACCCACAATTTTGTATTTGCAGGGTACCAACATCGCTGCTGGCAAGGCTGTCGGCGTAGTGATTGCCACTGGCGTGAACACTGAGATCGGCAAAATCCGCGACGAGATGGTATCCACAGAGCAGGAACGCACGCCGCTGCAGCAGAAACTGGACGAGTTCGGCCAGCAGCTCTCCAAGGTCATCTCGCTCATCTGCATCGCCGTGTGGATCATCAACATCGGACACTTCAACGACCCCGTTCATGGCGGCTCGTGGATACGCGGGGCCGTGTACTATTTCAAGATCGCCGTCGCACTCGCTGTGGCCGCCATCCCAGAAGGCCTGCCTGCCGTCATTACCACGTGCCTGGCTCTGGGTACCCGTCGAATGGCCAAGAAGAATGCCATCGTGCGATCTCTGCCCTCTGTGGAGACCCTGGGCTGCACTTCTGTCATCTGCTCTGATAAGACCGGAACATTAACCACCAATCAGATGTCTGTCTGCAGGGTAAGAATTTTGGGAATGGTATTTAGGAAATGGATTCCTCCAAAAGGGAAAGTTGTTTTTCAGAATGTATTTGTTTTGCATGGAAAAAAGTCATAGATGAGATGATGAGTGAGTGAATCGCGACTGTAATTTCATTTTAGAGGAGCTAATCCTTTAATTCTACTAAACTGCTTCATCAAAGGGGAAATAATAACTTTCAACCCTTGGTTTTTACAAATTACGTGTAGCCCATAATTTCCATCTTGCCAACAGTGAGTCTGTTATTGTTTAGAAATCTGTGGGCTGGGCCGCAGCCAAGCACCGCGAGCGATATTGCTGCAATAAATATTGTCAGAAAATGCTCATTAAAAAAACAAGAGACCAATTCAGTAGCGTATTTTTTATGTGACTTATATTGGTTTTATACTAAGTTGTGGGAAAACTATTTAACTGTGGCTTTGATATCAGCACAATTATTCAGTTATTACACAGATGCATATTGACCAGTGTCAGACTGCCCCAGGTTGTTGTGAGATGCTTTATATCATGTTTTTATTTGATCCATTTCAAAGCAAAACATGCTTTCTCTCATCATCTTCCAGTGACTCTCGCTCTGATCAGTATGCGGTTGTCAGTTACTTGCAGTAGCGTTGCATAACCGACCTTGTGTGAGATCCAGCTCTGATCTATAGCAGTGCTCTTACTGTAGGCTGTACATTTTGTACAATCCAAATGTGAGATTGTGAACTTGAAGATTAATTAATTTATTCATTCATTCAATAATATAAGACTTGATTTATTCTGAGGATGAAGGAAAACCTAAATTTCTTTTGTTCAGTTTGCTCCGACTGCGAAAAATACAACTATCCTATATGGCAGCGTATCTAAACTTAGCCATGTTTCATAAAGGAATGCATTTCAATTAGTGGAGCTTAACAAGGTGAGCATTTATATTACTGCTCAAACTCTAGATCAGATTAGATGCATTTTGTTTGTAAAACAAGTTTATAGTTACATCCTGGGCACAGTGTCGTCCTTGCGTTGTGACAGTGAGATTTGCATGGGAAAGCACTAGTGCAATTACGAAATGTAATATTCTGGTTTCCTTTTTCCGTTACACTTATTTTCCACTCTCTGAAAACATGTTTGATGTTCGACTGAAATCTAGGAGTGCTGTAGGCGAAGGAGTGGCAGGGCTTTAGCTATTAACGTATTCTGCGCAGTGCCAGGTTCCTTAAAGTATATACCTGTCTCTCTGTCTCTGTATTTCTGCTGTGGTACACCGCGCCAGAGCGCTTCAACATGTTCTACTGTACCATCCCACTCATTCTCATTGATTTCATTCTGTTCTGTTCCTGCCACATGCGGGGGATGTCATAATGTTTAGTGGTTAAAAAATTCCCAAATGGCAGTTTGGGCTTTTTGGTGGATTCTTAAAGCCTGTCTGACCTCAAGTTCACCCATAAGTGCATGTTGTGTGGGGAGTTGTTTACTACATATGTTCTGCTATGCAGGTCAGGTGCAGTTGTGATGTTTTTATGAACAGTTGGTTTGTTATATTCTGCATTGGAGTGTTCTGCCACCTGCTGGTGGAAACCTGTGTATTAATATAATTTTGGTCATGTGTTTTGTTTTTTCAGATTTGTATTGTAGATCAAGCCGCTGGAAACAGCTGCTCTTTGAAAGAGTTCACCATTACTGGATCTACATATGCCCCTGATGGACAAGTGTAAGGTTTTTTTTGTATTGAAAAACTTAGGTTTTATGATTTTTAAGACATTTTCTTAGGGTTTAGCTCTCTTGTTTTTTTTTAGGAATTTTTATATGAGTGTAGTTTTATTTTTCAGTGTTATTCGTGACTTGTCATTTTTGATACAGAAGGTTCTTTTAAACCTTCATAACACAAAATTGATAATTCTGTCATCATTTACTCTTCCCCAAGTTGCTAAAAACCTGTATACAATTCTTTGTTCTGATTAATACGAAGAATTTTGTTAAAATGTTAGCAACGGACATTTCTGGTTATTTTTTTGTTCTGTCGGACACAATGAGATATTTTGAAGAATTCAGGAAAGCATATAGTTCTAGGGCACCTTTGACTACTGTTTTTCCTATTATGGTAGTCAATGATGTTTCAGAAATGTCAGCTGCTCACATTTTTTCCAAATATCTTTGGGTGTTCAACAGAACGAATACATTTATACAGGTTTGGAACAACTTGAGGTTTATTTTGGGTGGAGTATCCCTTTAAGTGTGGTCCGTTCTTTAACCAAAGAACCAGTACCATTGAAAATTGTTAATTTTAAATTACATTTTAAAGGAGTTTAAAATTGTATGATTCTATTGAAATCGTAACTAATGATGTACTGAAATTTGAGTTGTGACTTTTGTTAATTATTTTTATTAATTGGTTCCAGGTTTCATGAGGGTAAACCAGTGAAATGCTCACAGTATGATGCTCTGGTTGAAATTGCTTCCATCTGTGCTTTGTGCAATGACTCCTCTCTGGATTACAATGAGGTGTGTGATGTCAGATACAACTAGCTACATACAACACTTACAACTGTTGATTTAAAAAAGAATGGATTTCATTAATACACCTACTGGTTATGTAATTAATAGCATTAAAAACCAGATAGATAGCCCTAGTTTAAAGTTGTGCAGCATATTCCTGACACAGTTTCAAGGTTTTAAGCAATGACTCTTGTGTATTTCAGGTGAAAGGTGTGTACGAGAAAGTGGGAGAAGCCACAGAGACCGCCCTCACATGTCTGGTGGAGAAAATGAACGTGTTTGACACAGATCTGAAGGGTCTTTCCAAGATTGAGCGAGCGAACGGATGCAATTCGGTAGGTCGCATTTACGTCTGCTGGTAAAAAAATATTGTTAATTTAACACCTCTGTGTTAAAGTGATGTAATGGCTCTCATTTTTAAGGAATGTTTTGGTCTCGCTCTCTCAGGTCATCAAGCAGCTGATGAAGAAAGAATTCACTCTGGAGTTTTCCAGAGACAGGAAGTCCATGTCTGTATACTGCACTCCTAACAAAGCTCGTTCCTCAATGGGCAAGATGTTTATTAAGGTGACAGTATACCCTGTTAAATCATGCTCGACAAAAGTAAATGTTTTGTGATTGAACACCTCGTTTTGTGGTTTATTAAACTTTTGCTATTTTTGGGTTCAGGGTGCTCCGGAGGGAGTGATTGACAGATGCACGCACATTCGAGTGGGTGGGGACAAAGTTCCCTTGACAGCAGGTATTAAAGAGAAGATCCTGTCTGTGATCCGTGAGTATGGCACAGGACGTGACACACTACGTTGTCTGGCTCTGGCAACACGAGACAATCCCCCGAGTAAAGAAACCTTTGTGTTGGAGGACTCGAATCGATTCATTGAGTATGAGGTGCGAGCTTGATTCAAAGTGCACATCAGCGTTGATGTAAAATAATGTAGGTAAAATACATTTTTACAAGCTCTGTTTTTTGTTTTTAGACGGATCTGACTTTCGTGGGATGTGTGGGCATGCTGGACCCCCCAAGAGCCGAGGTGGCCGCTTCCATCAAACTGTGTCGCCGGGCGGGCATCAGAGTGATCATGATCACCGGTGACAACAAGGGCACGGCCGTCGCCATCTGCAGACGCATAGGCATCTTTGGTGAGGAAGACGACGTATCACGCATGGCATACACCGGCCGAGAGTTCGACGACCTGTCTCCCGCTGCCCAGCGTGAGGCGGTGCTCACCGCCCGTTGCTTCGCCCGAGTCGAACCCTCCCACAAATCCAAGATAGTGGAGTTCCTACAGTCGTATGATGAGATCACTGCCATGGTAAGCTTTTTGTCCACTGAAGTCACAATAGATCAGTTCCCCTTGTTTTAAATACACGAATACATTTTACACAATCTTAAAGTTGCTGTCTTGTTTGTCTAACAGACTGGAGATGGTGTGAATGATGCACCTGCTCTGAAGAAGGCTGAAATCGGCATCGCTATGGGATCGGGCACAGCGGTTGCCAAGACTGCCTCTGAGATGGTGCTTGCAGATGATAACTTTTCTACCATTGTGGCCGCTGTGGAGGAAGGTCGAGCCATTTACAACAACATGAAACAGTTCATCCGCTATCTCATCTCTTCAAATGTCGGCGAGGTGGTCTGGTAAGGATTCTTAAATTGTCTTTTTTCTCATTGGCACGTACATGTTGAACATTTTTAATTTGGAACATTTTTAATATAGCGATGTGGTTGGAGGGGATTGGTGACATCATCTGAAAGTCATTTTAGCCAATAATAGAATTAAGAATAAATATTTAGACTATAAACATTATAAAGCCACACAAGGAATTTTTCTAAATGAGACAAACAATGCATGTTGAAAAAGTAAATGCCATCAATTCTGAGTTCATGTTGACTTTAAAAATGAATCAATATAAAGTGAAATCATGATTCATCCCGTCTGCCAGCACAGAGCTAGTCGATTTCTTTTTAATTTTGTATTTGGCACAATTTAGTGCCCGTTCTAGAAGCGATACTGTTAAAATGACAGTACATTGAAGTTTATGTCTTACCAACAGCCAACGTATATCAGTGCCAAAGTCTTTTTGACACACTTCCAGTTGTAATCTAATCGTGTATCTGCCTTTGTGTGTGTGCTCTTTCTCTGGCAGTATTTTCTTAACAGCAGCTCTGGGGTTCCCCGAGGCTCTGATCCCAGTTCAGCTTCTGTGGGTTAATCTGGTGACTGATGGTCTGCCTGCTACCGCACTGGGCTTCAACCCAACCGACCTGGACATCATGAGCAAAACCCCCCGCAATGCCAGAGAGCCCCTCATCTCCGGGTGGCTGTTCTTCAGATACCTTGCGATTGGCTGTGAGTTCACCTTTAGCTGTGCTTGTTTTGTAATAACACCCTGCAGTGTTTGTCTGCAAGAAATGTTTCTAATTGATGCTAACACTTTCAGCCTGATCTGAGTTATGTTTGTTCGTAATGGATTGGCCAGACTTCTGAATTTAGGAATTGGCTTCATTTCAGTCAGGAATTTGAATGGGATTGACCGCACCTGACAAAATATGAAATGCAGATGACAAATTCTCAAAATAAATCACTTCTTATAAAATAAATCATCAGTAATGTTGTTTGACTTGGTTTTTAAATATGATATGAATTTTTATTATTAATTGTGTGTGTGTGTGTGTGTGTGTGCATACATACATACACACAATTCATATATTATATACATTTCTCTTTTTAATTCTTTGTTAATTTTAATTCAAAAGTGTTAGTTTTCTTTTTTAGTAGATTTTTTGCCACCTCAATTCTCATTCAAACCAAATTCATGAATGAAGCTGTAATGTATGAAGACACTCAATTTATCCTCAGTTAAGCCCCTGAAGGTGGGATTTGACATTTATTCTGCACTTGCCTACAGGTTATGTTGGGGCTGGTACTGTAGGTGCTGCTTCATGGTGGTTCATCGCTGCTGAAGACGGGCCCAGGGTCACATTCTACCAGCTGGTTAGTGACACCCCTTCCTTTACATATTTTCTAATTTTAAACACACATCCAATCTAATATCTTAATCCCCTGCTGTTGTTTTTCTCCAGAGCCACTTCCTCCAGTGTGCGCCAGACAACCCTGAGTTCGAGGGCCTGAAGTGTGAAGTCTTTGAGTCTCCCTATCCAATGACAATGGCTCTGTCTGTACTGGTCACCATTGAGATGTGCAACGCCCTCAACAGGTCAGTCTCAGAAGTGCATTAAAATAAAGCCACATTTTGTCTTTAAAGAACAGTTCACCCAAAAATAAATTCTGTCATCATTTACACCCTTGAGTTTCAAATCTGTATAAATGTCTTTGTTCTGATGAACACAGAGAAGGATATTTGGAAGAATACTTGTAACCAGACAGTTCTTGGCCACCACTGACTACCATTGTAGGGAAATGCTTTATACATTTCTTTGTTCTGTTGAACACAAAAGAAGAAATTCTGAAATATGGAGAAAAGCAAGAACTTTTGACTACCATTGGAATGGTTTCTACTATGGTAGTCAATGGTGGCCAAGAACTGTTTGGTCTAAATATATTTCTCTATATCTTTGGGAGTTTTGTTTCACTGTGGGTGTTGTGATAGACATGAGCTGAGCACAGAGACATTTCTCTTAGTTTTCCATCCTCTCTTTCCACACTGACAGCGAATCTGTTGTCATTGTGCTGATGCTGACATAATCACTATAGCAACTGCATATTGACTACACTGTCCAAATAAACAAATCAGATCACTTGCTAAATGACAGTGGAGACAATCTGTCCTCTTTGATAACCAAATCAGATTGTTTTGCAGTGTGAACTAACTCAATGTTTGCTCCTTACTGTTTTCATAGCGTTTCCGAGAACCAGTCCCTGCTTCGTATGCCCCCCTGGGAAAACGTGTGGCTGCTGGGAGCAATATGTCTGTCCATGTCCCTCCACTTCCTCATCCTTTACGTAGAGCCCCTGCCGGTAAGTCATGTAGTCATATGCATTGGATCGATTACAGTACATTGGTTTGTTTTCATCATTTTAATCCATTTTAGAATTTTTAACATGATTGAATATATAAATGTAAATGTACTTCCGTTATAGTGACCCTTACACTTTGGTTTTCTCAACAGGTGATCTTTCAGATCACCCCGCTGAACTTGACCCAGTGGCTTATGGTGCTGAAGATCTCCCTGCCAGTCATCTTGCTGGATGAGGTGCTCAAGTTCGCTGCCAGAAATTACCTGGAGCCCCTCAAAGACCTGGACAAGCCCACGAGCAAGACCTGCTCACTCAGCACCTGCACAGAGGGCATCTCCTGGCCCTTCGTGGCTCTCTCACTCCCTCTGGTGCTGTGGCTCTACAGCACCGACACTAACTTGGCCGAGATGTTCTGGTCTTGACTGAAATGAGCCCAAAGCGCACACTATGTGTGTACACGTGCGTCCGTATGCGAGGTTGTGCGTTTAAAGTGTGCCTCTGCAGCAGTGAATGTGTACAAGATGAAATTAACACAAGCGTAACAGTAACATAGAAATAGCCATTTTTAACAGTTTTTGGTGAGGAATAACCAGATCACCCAGATCTGAAGTCTTCAAGTATTAGTGACCGTTAATGTTCCTAGATCATTTGGGGCATTCCCACAGGTTTCTTTTTTTGTCACGTTTTGTTTTAAACTAATCATTTTGTCCCAATTATGATATCTCATTTCAAACCAGTATGAATAATGGTCAATCCGCTTTGTGCCCCGCCGTATCATGCGTTCATTGTGTACGAACACTATATTTTATGCAATTCTTTGTGTTTTTGTTTCTGCTTCCATTCTTTGTAACATGAAGTTGGGTAGAGTAGAAAGAGGGCGAGAGAAAGAGAGAATAGGACAGAAGAACTGTTTACTAATGTTTACCTTATGTCTTCGGCGTCAATGTCATTCAGAGCCAACGGACAAGCATGGTGTTGCAAAGCAGCATGGGAAAGAGAGTGTGGGACTTAAAAGCTGCATGTTGTGTGCTTGCATGTCTTATGTGTGGGTTTACATTCATGATTTGTTTCCTATACGTCATTTAATTTGATTTTCACTATTAGCCTACCCCACACTTCGATTAGTTTAGCCAGTTTTTCTGCACTAGGCAGAGTACAGCTACCTCAGGACTGTCAGACTAGACTCTCTATGGTTGCTTTCTCCCACTTATCTTTACACGCGGCTTGTACACATTAGACATTGACTGCATGAGGTGAGCCTCTATTTGGCTTGTCATAGCAAACAAAGCTCATTCCATTGGCCCTAACTAATGTTTTAAGTTTTTTTCATTGTATTTTATAATTGAATGACTTGCATTAACTTAATTTGGGATTTTTCTTTTTGAGATGGGTTGGGTTTGGATTAATGATGTAAATGTTACCGTTCTGGGTGGGGGGGTTGAATTAAGGACCAAGTCGGAGGAGTAGAAAATTTAACAAGCAAAGGTGTAGGTGTTGCATTCAAAAAGTGAATTTTACGATGCAAAACCAAAATGTTTCACACAACCTTTTTTTCTACTTTTAAGAAAATACACTCATATGAACTATTGAATTAAAATGTCTAAAAATGTATTTTTTTGCAAGCTCTTATTTCTGTTCTGTTCTGTTTGTGAGATGCAACACATCACATTTTAATGGCAAATATACTTGAAAAATAAAGTTTAATGTACAGAGTTTAGCGGAGCAGAAGCTTGACAGCTGGGAGCAGCTTCCTTGTGAAGCTGCCTCATTCTGCCTCCACCAGAGCCATTGAGAGAGAGAGAGAGAGAGAGAGTCACAGTAACGGAAGTTATAAAATTTCCACGTATCGTGATTCATGATGCCTTCAGATAGTTCCAGGAAGTTTTCTCTTTCAATGCTTTAATTCTCTCATTTTTTATTAATTTAATGACTTGCATCTTTAAATGGGCAAAAAATTTGTCAAATCGGTCTGTTGAGCCGCAGCTCCATGCGTTACTAGTAACTTCCCGGAACTATTGAGAGCCTCCGTGAACCGCCATTGCTGTGAAAAAACTGTTCCAATGGAGTTGACGTAACTCTCCCTCAATGGTTCTGGCCCCACCAGCCAGTCTGGTGTAGAGGCCTGTATATTTGAACACAGCACATATACCAAACAGTACAACGTTTTTTATTAAACCGAGCTTTTCATTAAGATGTACATGGCATTATATTAATCGCTTGCTTGCTGTAATGGATGCATGTCTCTGACTTTGCCCTCACTGTGGTTTTATGTAACAGCCATGCACTTTTACTTTAAATGCCTTCGTGGGCCTCTATTTAAGAATCCCTAACTTGATCGTAACACATTCCCCCACTTGGCCCTTTCCACCAATAAATATCCTGATGCCTTGCTCTTCTGATATTTGCTTTATTGGACCAACCCTGCTATAAGAGGCTACATTTATCTCAAGTGATAATATTGGCTAGAGAATACATTCCACTTGGTATATTTCACTGCAATGTTTTATTTTTAATTTGTGTTATAAACATTTGGTTGTCAGATAATGTTTTAGTCCTCCTATAGTGACTTGAAAATATCAGTTGTTTCCTTAACCCCACATCAGATCAATACTGTTACTGAAAGGCAGTGAAGTTAGTTTTCCTCATTAGTTTTTATCACATTGGTCCGTACACTGTGGTCTGATTTGCTCAGGAACTAAATTCGGATGTTGCTGTTTCAAAAGATGCTAATCAAAACTCATGCTATTAATAATATAAAACATTTTTTCATAATTAAACCATACTGACAATTCATTTAATTTGTGTCATTAAATGCTCAATATTTATTGTATAGTGCACTTTAGAGCTTTAATTTTCTCATAAATTATTTTATACATATTAAGTTATGTCGGTCTTTAGCAGTTCAGATCGGTTTCCCTGCCCTCTGCTTGTGTTGGGAAACCTCACTGTGTTGTGCATGATTGCTTTGAGTTTTAGAACCTGCATGTCGAGTGTGTAGAGAACATAGCCACCATTGCACTGACAGTTCACATTTAGGGACTTTCAAGAAAAATGTTGGGATAAGAGTAGACTCTTGATAAAGCCTTTGGAATAAATAATAGACACGTGGGAATAAGTGTGTATGATTGAACTGTACCATCAGTCGTCTACCCTGCAAGAGGATATGTCTAACATTGCCTAATGCTGATGCGAGCAGAGTTTGCTGCATTGTTTCTGTGTAAATTGTCATTGTTTTATATACATGTACTAGTATAATGCATGCCTTCAGTTGTAATCAGACAAATCATTTGATCTATATTTCTATAACAACTTGCTGTGTACATTGCTGCTAAATGGTATATGAATACACATCATTTTACAAATAAAACTCGCCAGTTTAATTTTACCAAAGACCACGATCATTCTGTGTCTGTTATGAACGTGTTTGTCAACCCATTTTCTGATTAATTTAAGTGGTCTGTGTAGTATAAATCTTTAGCGGTTTTAGTCTACGATGCCCCGTCCCATCGGCTATTGGGCAGCAAGCTACAAGTGCAAAATGACGTTTTTAAAATAAAGTGCACATTGATGAATGTTTTTGCTGTAAATGTCAGTAAATAAACGTCTTTAATGCTGTAACATCTCCGACTGAACACTTGAAGGCGACACAGACGAAGCGTGACGCGAGGACACGGTCCAAAAACAATGACATCATCGAATTTCGCATGTAAACACAGCTGCATCCTTTATGTAACCAATGAACAAAATGTGTTTATTTCAGAATAGCGTCAGTGGAGGATGTCATAAAGTAATGCAAGTGTTGACGTCATCTGTTGTAAAACGAAACACTAAATATGTCATTGTTACTAATTCGACTATTTGAAAACGTGTACATATGTGTGTGTATGTGAAGGATGACATTATTAAATTTAAAACGAAAAGCATGTAAAAAACATTATGCAATGCATAGTGTATGTATGTATGTGTGTGTGTGTGTGTGTGTGTGTGTGTGTGTGTGTGTGTGTGTGTGTGTGTTCCTGACACTTTCAAACCCTTCACGCATTAAACACAGAGTGACATTTTACCAAATGTAATACAAGTTTGCGGTCGAAACATCACCGCATAATGCAGCTCTATTGTAATCTTCCAGACCACCTCAGTGGAGCAGTGTGTAACTTTAAATGGAACCCGTGCTGTGAAAGCTGTCACTCATGTTCCGTAGCCCCGCCCCTTCCTGCAGCAGCAGCAGCGCTCAGTGCTTCTCAAACAAACAGAGGCATTACGTACAGCACACTCGCGCAATCTGCACGCACGCAAATGATCACAGACAAAATGGGATAATCGTGCGAATCGTCAGAGATTTTCATCGCTAACGAAAGCAGCAGGAGCGAGCAACCGACCGAGTGTTTTTCTGTCATTTGCGTTTATTTTTTAATATCCATTCTCCTCAGACGCAGGCACAAAGGGCTTTGGGGATAATGGTGATAAAACGATATCACGCTACGAGCGCAGGACACCATCGTCACAAACACGACGGAACCCTGTGCAAAGCTGCCAGCTTGATTTGAAAAGCTTTTTATTTTTCCTCGTCACGGAGTGTTTTATTCATCCTGTGCGCTTCGGAGAACAGATGCTGTCATTGTGCTGGGGTCCGAGATTTGTGCTCGTGATATTTCGCGAGCGGTCTCGTCGGAATGTTACGCGAGATGAGAACGTGCGTGTCTGTATTGTTTCCGCGCGAAATGCTCAATAACGGTCATTCTGACAGCGACGACAATTTTGCAAAAGAAAGATTGAGACTTTCAACGACAATTCCTGGCAAATCATGAGCAACGGGTTTTGTAATCATTTGTATTAAACGTTATTTAAATCCCCCCCTATTATGAACGGGAATTGACGGGTTTTTGTACTTCGATCAGATTTGGCTAGCTTCGCGTAATTTCCCACTTAGTTAATTGACGGCGTTCTTCTGACCAATTTCATATTTTCTCACACTAGTTAAAGTGAATACATTGAATGCCAACAATGGTGGAGCCTGTAGGATTCATTGAAGCGTGGAAAGCACAGTTTCCAGAATCGGAGCCCCCCAAGATGGAGCTGAGGTCTATTGGGGGCATCGAACAAGAACTGGAAAAGTGCAAAGCCTCTATAAGACGACTGGAAATGGAGGTAAATAAAGAGCGATTCAGAATGATCTACCTTCAGACGCTGTTAGCAAAAGAGAGAAAGAGCTACGACAGACAGAGATGGGGCTTTAGAAAGCCACCTTACATGAATGAAGGGGACCAACAAGCTGTGGGGCCCGATTCTCAGCATCTCCATCCACAGGAGCACGCACAGGCAGAGCGCAGGTTTCAGCCTGTGGGGGAGATCAGAGCAAAACCACGACCTCCCCCTGCCAGGAAGTCAGCCTCCCACGGTGATGGACTGGAGCTGCAATCGGCATATGAGGCGCACCAGGCAGGGCCGGGCAGTGAGGCGGATGGGCTCTCGCCATCCACACAGAGGGGCGGGGTATCCCCTCGTAGGCCCCATCCACCTCCTGACAAGGAGCTGCCTTCAGATCCATCCTCCAAAGATAAGGGTATGGGGCTCGGGGTGGCGGCCTTGCGTTCGAACTTTGAGAGGATCAAACGGGCTAACTCGCACTCTGCCAGTGATGGCAAGGGAAACCAAGAGAAACCTTTTTACACCAATGTGGAGTTTCATCATGACAGGGGCTTAGTGAAAGTCAATGACCGTGAGGTTTCAGACAAGATCAGCTCTCTTGGCAACCAAGCCATGCAGATGGAACGGAAAAGATCTCTACACTCACTGCCGGGCAACCTTGCGACGGTGGCGGGCGATCTACGCACAAGACCTGTCTACAGGGGCCGCTCTACAGAAAGCACCTGCGGGTATGATGCGGAGTATGAGGATGGAGAACCCAGCCCTCGGTATTGTAGAGACAGTGCCGCAAGACCCAACGGGGGTAAGCCACCACCGCCGCCATGGCAACCATCTGAATTCCAGCCATATACCAGTGTTTACGTCGGAGGGATGATGTCAGAAAGTGGTGATGGTAGGGTCACTATGCGAGACCACGGAGGAAGCGATGACCACCTCACCTGGCCGAGAAGGTCCTACTCACCTGGAAGTTTTGAGGATGTTGGGGGTGGGGGAGGGGGGTACACGCCAGACTGCAGCTCTAATGAAAACCTAACGTCCAGTGAGGAAGATTTCTCTTCAGGGCAATCCAGTCATGTGTCGCCCAGCCCTACAACAGCCTACCGTCGGCCCCTCAGAGAGAAGAGTCGCTCACCCTCTCAAAACTCCCAGAATTCACAGCACTCATTTGACAGCAGCAGCCCCCCCACACCACAGACTCAGAAGAGACACAGACAGCAACATGTTGTGGTGTCAGAGGCCACAATTGTAGGTGTAAGGAAAACAGGACAAATCTGGCCCCATGATGGAGACTCTGTTGCTTCCAGCAGGGCATCACATGACAACAGTTACCATGGAGATCTAGGTGAGTAATAGCTATGAACTCTTGTGAACTTCTACTACATATTCATCTTGTTTGAAAGCTGTTGTGCCATTTTGTCTAAATTTAACAAAGAGGATTCTGGCAAGCAATGAAGATACATTTCAAGATTTTGTTTTTAGCACAGGAAAGATTCATGCTTTGTGCATTTGGTATAGTATACAGTACTTAGTGTAGTACAGCAAATAGTGGATGATGTTATTACCAAGCTGGTACACTGGTAGCAAATTGGTGGAATTACTAGCATATTGAATAAATGCAACTCAGAGCTTTAGCCTCACACACATTTTCCTGAAACAATTTTCTTTGAGACAGATATCCTTAAAAAACACTCACTTTTGTGGATTATGTCAGACAGATGAATATTTTTCCATTTTTACAGCCATAGAAATATTAAGGGATCTGTGTCTGTTGGATTTCCAACAAAAACAAACCTAAAGCGACACATCAGCAATGTCAAATATTGAGAGAATGCAAAAAACCTGACCTACTCCATTAAATATTGGATTTTGAACTGATCCTAGAATTTGTATGCTTTGGTATTGCATTGTTTAAAAATGAATGTGAACTTATTTTCTTAGCAGTTCTTGAATCTTTTTGTTACTTTGACCAGCTGCTTCAGTTTCAATGTTTTGAAAATAATGCATTTTTTACCCAGAATTGAGGAGAAATGTCACTAATTTCACAGAATGAAACTAATATGACAATAACGTACCTGGAGATTGTTTTTTCAGTCAGACTCCATTGCAGCACCTTGTTCTGGCTAGAACATTGTGGACCAATGAGACTGTAGATGTTGAAGAGATAACTGGATGAGCTAATTAATTGTCATAAGGTCAGAATGTGTGGTCAGTGCCTAGTTTGTCTCTTTCAGTGTCACATGCTGTTAATCTCCCAAGCTGACCAAAGAATCAGTTTAGGAGGATATGTGATCATTTGCATACACGTTTTTGTAAAGATTTATAGTCCGTGGTGTGTGAATGTGACTCACGCTGCTCCTCCACCAACTTTGTAGGCCCAGCACACTCTACATTTGGATTTGTGTAGTATCTTAAATAGTTAAATAGTTTTTCAAAAATGACATCGACTATAAGGATGGCTACAGGGAGGCTGTGGCATGCTGGCGTGTCCATTCAATGCCAGTAAGGTTCTCTTTGTGCAGGAGTGAGATAACACAGAGGGCGGGTGAAGATAGATAGACACAAGCTGAACGTGGCATCCGTGCATCGTGTTCCTTTGTCCTCATCCCGACTTGAAAATGAATGTGAATAACTTTGAACTTTGTCTTATTAGTTAGCACAAGACAGTGGTGATAGAAAAGCAGGAAAATATATATTCCTGCTGTAATATAAAGTCATGCTGCCTTCAAGTCCTCCTGGGATGTTTTAACATACAAGTTGTTTTGGCACATTGTGATTTGTTTTGTAATATACGAATGCATCTAAATTATTCTTCAATTGGCATGTTGATTTAGGTAATTATTTGCATTACAACATTTTGGTTTGAGATGATGTCATCAGCTTTCAAGAACTGTAGTTTGCTTTAAAACGAATCGAGTCGGAAGAAAATCAATAACATGACCATTCAGCTACTGAATAAATACCCTGTAGGTCTCAAAGGTTACCGTCAATGTATCAGTATTGGTGTATCAGAACATTTGTATTGTTCTTGCATAGAAAATTTAAAGGAGTTCTCAGGGTCTCTATGCTTAGCTTAGTATTCAAGCAAGCGGATATTAAAGAGTTCTTTAGTTTTAGATCTGTTCTAATTCAAGACTGACATGCTATTTTATAGATCACAATTGACCTAATGCTTTAAATTGCTTTGAAACATGATTTTATAAAGATGCTAAAAATGGAAAACAATCCAGTAGCACAAAACCACTGTGTTCTAAGAGAAGAACAGAGGGAGGCAGGAGGATGTGGAATAGCGTGAGATGCTGTCTTTCACCTCAGTGGTAACGTGGTGATGTGGGGGCTGCAGACACACAGATAGGAAGAACTCTCCCTCCCATTGCATAATGGCGTGTTGATTGTCCCACTCATGCATGTGTATGCTTAAGTTCTTAAGTTAAGCACGTGTGACAGTGCGAGGTCAGAAAACCACTCGAGTAGCAATTGCTAAAGTATACTTCCATTTCTCATAGTCTGCAGCATCATTCCTAATTACCAGCCTAAGCTTGTCATCCTTTGTTTTTTGACAGAAAAACAATGCAGAAGTAGAGATAGCAGTATTTCACAAACTCCTGTTTCTTTGGACTTTGGGAACAGCCCCGCTGAAAAATACATGTCTTTCTTGTAAACAATAATGCCATTGTAAATGCAATTGAACTTGTTTCGTGATGCTTCTCTGGTAATTGAAGTGGCCATCCAGGAAGACAATTCTTTCCATGCTTTACAGATCAGTAATAGCATCCTTCAGGGTGAAGAACGAGTGAGTCACGAGGGGAAAAGGGGGCAGGGAGCGACAGAAAACAGAAAGTTCTCACAAAGAAATCCAAGAAAACATCAGTCATTCATTAAACGTCCAGGCTTAGAGCAGCTGCTTTGGTGTGTTTTTAACAGGATTGCAGAAGTCCTCATGTAAACTGAAGCGGTGCTTTTCATCCATGACATTTACGGTAAAGCTTGTATTTCAGGTAGCTGGAAACGGACTGCCGGTAACATGCCTGGAAACATTTGCAGCACACAGGGGAAAAAATGTCACATTTTCTTCTGTTGTAAGAAAAATATTTATTGTGAGTAGATGAGCTGAAGTATGTTGTTTATAGAAAATGGTAAACTGCATAAAGACAAAGAAACATTCAGGCTTTCGTAAAATTTTATGGAAAAATGTAGGCCTACCATCTTTAGCTATGGTAGGTCATGTCTCAATTGTTTGGTGTAAAATAGAAAGAAAAAAAAACGTTCCAGTGTTTAGTCGATTGATTCATTCAATAGTACAATCGGTCCATGAAGAATAGTTTTGTTTAATAGTCATTTCTATATGAACATTAAAGCTCAGTGTATGAAATTACTGACATTTAGTAAGGTTTTAAACCAACAGCAAATTATGCGATACATGCGCAACTTCAGCACTTTTGATGCCCCTATTTTTGAGCATTTTATTGATTGGAAAAACAAGTCATTATAGTTATTATCATAATAATATATAGTAATAGTAATAAATTATGATGAGAATTTACATTAGTCGATCTGAAAAAAAATGCGATCCGTTACCCAAAATCTGTAAATTGATCCGAACCGTTAGTTGTGTGATCCGTAGCACCACTAACCCTGACTAAAGCCCATAGGTTAACTTTAACGACAACAGGATGTGACATCACAGTTCTTGCAGAAAATGCAAGAGTGTGACATCGCTCCAGTTTGTTTAGCATTTTGACTAATATTTATACTACTGATAGCTGTTCTTTTTGTCATGAGGCCCCATAAAAAAGTCGTGTCACATGAGAATGAATGAATGCAAGTGGTGAGTAGTGTGGACAGAAATGTAGGTGTTCTGCAGTGCTCAATGTTTTCATTGTCCAGTAGCGCAGCGTTATAGGTGGGGCTCTTATTTTTAGACGGATCTGAATCTACAGAAGTGTGCTTTCTGGTGCCAACCAAGAATGGAACGCACACTGAGAATGTGGAAGCGATGGCGAATGGCCTTTAAAAAAAGCCTGTTCTTTTTCATTTCAGGCAGAGAGACGACCAAGAATATTTGGCTAATTCACATGCTGTGCTGTTTGTAATATTTGCCTGTTTTTTTTCCTGGTGCCGCATCCACAGTACCACAGAGACATCTACATGTATAGATGTGCTTTTAGGATTGTGTGATGTCTTTTGCGTAGCTCTTCTGGCATGTAAGTGTCTGTAAGGTTTGTTATGTAATGCACTTTGTGCGTTGTAGCTTGAAAGTGCTATATAAATAATAGTTTATTTTACAAAATACAAGTCTTTCACTATGAAGGCGGTTGAGGCTGAAATACAATGCTAGTATAAAAATGGTGCAGAGTTCAAATTACGCACATTAGAACAGAATCATAATGAAGGCAGAAAAACATCCCAGTGGTTTTTAGAAAATCGTTCCGTCTATTCCAGTCTGAAAAGAGAGTTTTTGTTGTCTGACTTTACTTTCCACCAATTTTCCTGCCAAAGTACAGAAGCTGCTACAGAAGACTAACTTTTCACACTCTTTTGGCTTTCTACTCTCATACTTTTTTGCTCTATGTCCCAGGTTTCACAGTGTACATTAAGAAAGATACATTAAAAGGCATTTGGACAATTATGACTTTTTTACATTGAGGTTTTCTGGGTAGATATTTAAGTTCAGTTTGGAACTAATATGCTTAACTAATATGCTTCACGTAGTTTATTTGACCTAATTATGGGATCAAATCTAGCGTGCCATTACTGCCCACTCTAGCTTTGGATGTATGGCTGGCGGTATAGCAGTAGATCTTGGCATAACAGGGGTGTGAGATGTATACAGCAGTTGGCCAGGCTGATGCGCTTGGCCGGGTACGGATGGCCAATCCCCTGCTGAGTGTTTCCTGGAGTGGGGTGCTGTTCAGACTGGCATGAGCTCTTTACTGGCCCAGTAGCAGACGGCCGGGATCACATAGTGGACAGTGACCCCACCCTCTGAGGAAGAGCCGCCCGACACCACCCTGGCGTGGTCCTCGCTGACTGCGGTCTCGTCATGATTTCCAGTGCACATGCACGTGAGGTTTGAGCGTGTGTCTGTGAGGCCACATGTGCCAAGTACTGGAACACAGGAGGTTTTGTCGCTTTGCACAGATGCAGTCATTCCAGTGGACAGCAATGCACGCAGGGAAACAAATCTGGAAAAATCTGGCATTGCAGAGGCCCACCCTGAACAGATTCACTGCTTATGTAAACTACAGCTGTTCTGTTTGCTTGGCTTTTTTGACAGGAGGAGTATTGTAGCAACCACGGGCTGTGTGATTTAGACTAGAGAATTGTGGCATTGCAGTGTAAATTCGTGTTGTCTCAAACTTGGAGCATTATTTGAATTCATCTGAATGCTTCAGTTTTCCATTTAATGTGTAAAAAGCTTAACACATATTTTTAGTCAATTAATAAAGAAAATACACCTCTCTTTTAGGTTCAGTACCTTTTGTTTTAGGCTATTCTTCATTTGCATTGTGGCATAGGCATGGTATAAATCAGCTGATAAAACTGAAGACATTCCAGATTGTTCTTTCTTGTGGTTTAATGAAGCATTCTTTTATTTCAGCCAGAACTGCTCCCTCATGCAAGCTGGACAGCTGCTTTGAATCTAAAACGCTCGCAGGCAATTATTACACTTGCACCTTTGCGATGTGCCTCTGGGTTTTCGACCAAACAAGGGGAAAACCGAGAGGAGATCAAAGTCTTAGCCCCTAATGACACTGGGGGTCCTCTCATAACTAAATAATTTTACAGAGCAAAGGGGAAACCAAGCCAAAGGTCTCTCCAGGCAACCTAAGTAAAGCTGGATTTCTGTATTTTTCTGTTTTCAGCTTGCTTCCTGTTTGTTTACCCATCTCATAATTTCAATTATTTCTACTAGACAACAATGAGATTTATAGAAAAGGATTTTATTAGATGTCTTTTAAGTGTCATATTTTTCTCCTGATACAAGTCTAAATTCCGAGAACCTTTGTCATGAATTTCCTCTAAACCTCTAAAATGATCTGACATCAATTTTATAGCTTTTTAGGGAAAATTCTGACATGTTTTATTTACCCTTATGTGGTTAACTTGTAAATTAAACTTCTGTGGAACACCCAAAAAATATTTTGATAACATTCAATGGTTTTTACAATGGAAGTCAATGGAGGCCAATGTTGTATGGTTATCAAATATGTTCTTCAAAATATGTGTTCAGCAGTAGAAATAAAGTTTTACTGGTTAGGAATGACATAACAGTGGGTAAATGATGAAACAAGAAGTATCCTTTTAACTTCTATTGTATGTTTTACTATACTTTGTTTGTAACAAAATGCATCTTCTCTGACCATTGTTCTAATCTTCTTCCCTCACCTGTCTTTCCTTTTCTTCTCTTATAGTAAATTATTAATATCAGATTACAGCCCCTGTCATCACATGTCGCACAGTAACTGCAGTTAAAGTGTCATATGAAACAGAATATCATTCAATGTCTGCCAGAGCTGTGCTGCGATTAGCGTTGACTCTTTGTTTAAGATACATAACACCGGCCAGTTATTGAGGACAGTGTTCTATTAGTCTGTCTGACTGTAATAGGATCTGTCACCCTCGCCAGCCACGCGGCACCCTCCTCCCAGTCCTCCCCATAATGCTCGGGATAGAGATTTTTCTATTTTCTCTGTGCTTCACAATATTCGTTCCATTCCGCAGCTGTCAAGCTGAACCGTCTGTCCAAGAGCAAGAAAAAAAATTAACAACAGTTTAGTCTGTACTGTGGGCAAGAGATGGATTGTGTATCATAACAGATCAAAACACCAGGTCCGTTGTGGCTAGTGTCAAAAACAATAAGCCTGGTTTACATCATAGCATGAGGTGTGGTGCTGCATGGTTGACTGTAGTAAAATATGTCTAACAGTTGCTTGTGATAATGTAGTGTATTTTTGTTAAGCGTGTGCATGTATTGGCGAGTGTATATATATTTTTTAATCTTCTTTTTTTGCTGAATATCTGGAATTATTTTGAATAGATTTCATGCTTAAACCTGTTAAACAGGGCTGATTGTATTCTTGTTGGTTTCCAACAAGTGTTAGATGTTTTGAAAGACGGGTGTTCCAATTCTGTGAAAACCTGTGAGATTTTGTAAACTTTTATTAGTGTGTGATTGAATGGTATAATGGCTTTAGTGAGAAGTGAAAAGAGAGGCTGAACTGGGTTTGGCAGGACACAAGGGAATGTATTTGTATCTGCTATCATTCTCTCTGACTGCAGGGACATAAGAACACCGTACAGTGGATTCAATGTCAGGTTCAATCTCTTACACAGTTTATAGACATGTTTTAGTAGCAGTGTACATACATGCACTTTCTTTTATAATTACTTAAAGAGACAGTACACCCAAGAATAAAAAATTCTGGTATTATTTACTCACCCTCGAGCTGTTCCAAATCTGCATACATTTCTTTGTTCAGATGAACACAAAAGAAGATTTTCTGAAGAATGCAGGAAAACAAACCGTTTTGGGGCACTTTTGACTACCATTTGTAATTTTTCCTACTATGGTAGTCAATGGTGGCCAAGAACTGTTTGGTTACAAGCAAATCTTTCTCTGTTTTCATCAGAACAAGGATATTTATACAGATTTAGAACAGCTTGAGGGTAATTTGTTAACGGAGTGATTTTTTAAAAACTAATTTATATTAGAATGCCATAATTTCTCTTAAAAAACAATACATTCTGGTTTTATGTTAAATGTGTGGCAAAGTTAGTTTATTTTGTGTTGAATCTTTCAGACTGCTGCATCAGAAGTTTATATCTTAGGCCTTGTCGTCCCATAAGGCCTATTCTCTCTTTTTTTATACCTCTGGCTCTTTGTAGTAGGGTATTTTTTTCTATATAAACTGCTTTCGGGTTGCAAGGGACTTTTGGTTACAATAACACACTATCTGATTAATGAGTGAGACTGATGTGTGGCGGCCAAATGCTCTCTTATCTCACAAACTGGATAGATGTGAATCCAACTGATCAGCCTCCACCCTCCTTTGGAGGCAGATCAGTTATGGTGAAGGCAGGTGGGCCGGTTCTGATTTAAGACCCAGAGGAGGGGCGGAGCGCCATGGTGCAGCTGGACGCAGCTCTGAGCCCCGATGTCTCATTTTCCTCTTTAGCCAGAATACAAATCAACCTAAAACACAGCTGAGGAACACAAGCGTTTGACAGAGGAGGACAGAAGTTTTAGGAAAAAGTAGACTTGAGTACAGGATGTCTCAAACTCTGAAGCTGTGGTCTCTCATCCATCTGTGCCTGTCTGTGTGTCTGCTCTTGTTCTCCAGGCGGTAGTAGATCAGGATTTGGCCAGCTCTGGCTCTGTTTAAGGGAATATGCGCTTTGGATTTTAATGCTTTGGCTTCAGTGTGGTATAGATAACTCAAACTGAGTTTTGGCCCAGCAAAAGTTTTTCCTTTCTTTAGTTTTTTCTTTCCCATCTTTTACATGTTTCCTTTCTTTAATTTTCGCTTTATCTTTCCTTTTTTCTTCTTATTCAGTTTTTTTACCTTTTTAATTTTTCCGTTTCTCTTCACTGGACTCGCTGAATCCAGTGACCACAACCAGACGCCGCAGCTGTTACACAGTTAAGTTCCATAGAAAATCTCCATTATGAAAAAAACCTAATGCCAGCGCTGTGGTGCCACATGTTTCCCTCTGAACAAACACGCTCCGGCCCAAATGGCAAAGTTTATCTTCTAGCTCTGTTTTCGCACTACTATCCTTCTTCATAATATATTGTCCCAGGGGATAGACATTTGCTAATGATTATTATTGATGCTGGGATCTTTTCCTGCCCCACCTTTATGCTGTGTGGAGATTTGCAGGTGCCCAAAGAGCTTTTGCATTTAGAAATTCAACCTGTGTGTGAATGACTCGTTTCAATGCTTATAAATGTTTCCTATATTTATGACCTGGTTGTGGCAGGCACACACGAAAGTGTGTATGTGTTGCATCTGCGTCATAGCTATACACAGTGGTTTTGTGTTACTCTGTGTTTTACGAGGCATTACGATATCACAGAGGAGGAAGTCCTTGTATAATTTAAACACATGAGGAAGCAATTTATAACTGCATTTGTTGTGACCAACATGTTACTGGTTATTGGCTACGTTTAAGGCTTATTTTTTCAAAGGCTATTAACAGCAATCACTATAAAATAATTATCTATCCTAATTCATACATTTAAAATGATATGCTGTTCTGAAATGTCTGTATCCTTACTTGAACTTTCATTAGTTTTATTGATTTTGGACTCCGCTTCTGTCTTGAATGCAAAACACCACACCTATGCTGAACTGTGTGTTCTCCACCTGACTGCCACATTGCCATTATGTTACCCGATAGGCAGGATCTCCCCTAGCAAGGCGTGAAATATTCTTGCTGATATAGAAAGGGAGCGAGGAGGGGAGGAGGGGAGCTGATCTCAAGGTGACTTTGTGCATGAACATAGAACAAGAGATGATGTTTAATGTCATCGGCGTATCCAAGAAGCTCACCCACCTCTGCTGAGGAAACCACTGGCTTGCAAAATAAAATTACAAGATCACAAAACAAAAACATTTAGTTTAGCTGAGCAGAAATGACGTGTTTTAATATGGCGCTTAGGACAGCAAAACTTTGTGAGTAAAGTAACATGGTTAGATATGATGAATTGAATATATGAAATTTTAAGTACAAAAATAATCCAAATACATTTGTATAAAGATTTTATTTTGGTGCATTTTTGCCTTTATTTGGACTTATTTATTTTTTTAGAGAGGACAGGAAGTGAAGTGGGCGAGAGAGGGGGTGGGATCGGAAAAGGACCTCGAGCCGGGATTCAAACTCGGGTCACCCGGAGCGCAAAAGCGCTATATGTTGGAGCACTAACCACAGGGCCATCGCCTCCGACTCAAATACGTTTACTTTGAGTTCTTTAATATTTAATGGATAATTGGAATTGTTTGGATTTTTTTCACAATTCAAAAGACTAAAACTGAGATATCTGACTTTGATAGTTCACCCAAAAATGAAATTTCTGTCATCATTTACTCACCCTCTTGTCATTAAAAACCTTTATGACTTTCTTCCTTCCTTCCGCAGAACCGAAAATAAGATATTTTGAAAAAGGTTGACCGAACAGCTGTGAACATGAAAAATGTTGTCAACTGGACCCCATTCAGTTGCATTGGTTTTGAATGGAAAAGCATCACATTCAGTCACAAATCTCCTCTTGTGTTCTGCAGACATCAGAAAGTCATACAGGCTTGGTCAGACATGAGAGTGAGTAAATTACCACTGCATTTGTGGGTAGACTAACCCTTCAATATCTGTGGTAGGTTATTTATTTCGCCTGAAGTTACACTGTTACAAGACATGCTAAAACAAGACCTTTGTGATGCAAAAACGTTCAATATACAAAATCGAAAAACGAAAATATATTAAAAACATGCAAAAGGGTTCTTTGTTTTTCTAGACGCCCCAGTTGAGACACAGCGGCTGTGTTGTGTTGTTTCAGATAGCTTTGGCCTGCCTTTGAACCTTCTCTTGCACATCTGCGTTTCTGTTTCCTCCCTGTTGACACTCATTAGCATTTCCCTTTTGGATAATTTCCTCCTGGTGGCAGTCGCTCACCTTTACTGCGACCTTTGTGTTTGCATAATTTTCGATGTGAGGATAACATTCTTATTGGAATATAGGTACAAAATGTCTGACAAATGTAGTTGAATGTTCTTGTGGTTGAAATTTTTTAGAATTCTTTGTAAAATAGGCCTATATACTTGTTTTTCTTGTCAACAACATCTTAAACTAAATTAACAGGATAACCATATATCACAGACTGTCATTGCACATTGCGTTTTGTCTGTTTTGCTAGTTTTGTTTTGCACCATTCCACGCAGGTTTAAATGCAGTTTTTTTTCAACATTACAAAACCTATATACAGGATTTAATATTACGGCATTATGAATATTTAAAGATAATTATAAGCTTGATGTGAAATTGTGATTTAATAAAAAATTTACTTAACTTTTACGAGCTGAAATATTCGAATATGAAATAAGTGAAAAATGCCAATCCCTCCTTTTGACCATTTGACACGTGGCTTGTAGATTGTGACATCTCTATTGTTCCAAAGCACAATGCCTGACTGGGAGACCCGTTTTTTAATCGACGTTTTTGTTCTGTCCCACCCACACAAATCTTTATGTGGCTTCATGTGTTCTTTGGCTCCAGATTGGAGCAGATTGGAGCAATTACCAGGATGTGGCCCCAATCACACACTCTACCATGTACCATGTGCCAATGCGGCCACCCAGAGCTATTTAAACTTCCTAATTATATGGGAGATTACTGACCCAAGAGAGCTCAAATTATTGGTGCTAATTTTGGGTCATTAGATACCATTTTGAGGCGATTGTGGTAACTGTGTTCATACATTGGGATGATGGCGCACAGTCTGTTTGTGGATGATGCGCTACAGTATGTTATACTGTTGTGAATCTCGGGACAGTGATGTCTCAACATGTGAACTCTTCTGGCTCCAGACTGGGTGTTAAAGACGGTTTATGTGCTTGGATCTGTTGGTGGACCTGGTGCGTTTTTGTGCATTTGGCAGGCGCTTTGGCAAAGTGACTTTCAGCCTTCAGATCTGCTAGCGTTATGTTGAGGACAGACTGATAATAAACGTTGTATTTGACGGCACATATTCATTTTTTTCTAGAAAAGGGGTAAACACTGTATATTCAGGAATGGATTACATTTACTGTGTGGTCTGTTGTTAAGGTCCTGTTGAATTTTCCACAATGCTGACATGAATCATTATGTCACTGTCAAACATTGTGTGCTGAGACCCAATCTACTTATGATTGTGTTTATGATGAATTGCTTTGCTTGGCACATCGTTGGACATTTGTAGATATCGATTAGTTGGAATGTTTATGGTACTAGACTTGTGTGCGCTGATGAATTACGGGGCTCCTAACCGACCAGCCTCCCCCTGAGTCTCATGTTAGCCTGAGTCTGGAGGAGAATATTATCAGTCAGGGAGATCACACGGCCAACTAAAGAAAAGTACAGGGTAGATGCTGTCATCTTTATGTGGGATAGGTTAAACTTTTCATGAGTTCAAGCTTCAAAATGAAGTATGTGTAGTTATTTAAAAAGATTTTAAATGAAAGAGTAGGAAGGAAGAAGTAAAGGTGCCTAATAATTTAATGATAGCTAATAATAATAATGAAAATAATGATTTGGGGTTTACAAAATACTTGAAGTTATCATGCTTAGTTACATCTTTTTGTTCTTAGTGCTGCAGATGTATTTCCAGTTCTGGTGTTTTAATACTGGTATTTCTACTTGAAGATCTACGAAACATTAGCATTTTGAGAATTTATATTTCCAAGTTGGGATTTGAAATTCAACGATAACACATTAACAAAATTCTGAATGCAAAAACGCTTCCTGTCACGCTAGTGGTTGTTGTATACAGTGCAATAAAAGGTGAATAGTCACAAGAAATAGTGACAAGTGAATTGTCCTCAGATTTTGTTACTTTTAGATCACGTTACACATTTCGAATGCTATTTGTTTGTCTACTGGAAAGATATTGATATGACCTATACTGTATATCAGTGGTCTTCAACTACTATTCCTTGAGGGGCCAAATTCTAAAAGTATAAATAGGATGCGGGCGTTTTTTTACCATATCCTCATTTCTTTAGTCATTTTGTATTTCTGTTATTTATTTCATTTTGTTCCTTTTATACCGTTTTTGTTGCTGTTACTTTTAGATCATATATTAAAACATGCAGTCAGATGTGCCTTTTTATGATATTTAATTAAAGGTATATTGTCTTTTTAATTGTATTTTATATTCTTGATGCATTAGTTTACCCAAAGATAGAATTGCTGTTAATTTACTCACCCCCAGTTTATCCAACATGTGTGTGGCATTGTTTTTTCAAGAAGATATTTATGAATATATTTGGGTGAAGTAATAAAACTCAAATCAATGAAAGTAAAAAACGCTAATATTTTCAGCACAAAAGTAATCCCTGCCTCTTGTGACGTTAAACTGGCGTTTTATAAAAAGGATCAGTTGATCAAAAACCTGAACGTTATCATCGCATCTTCAGGTGAATTCCAATCGCACTCATGTGCCCCGCGCACTTAAAAGGGAAAATCATTCGTAGTGCGAGTTCTGGGGGGAGATGAACAGCTTTTTTCGTAAATGTAGCTGTTTAAATCATACATAGGTATTGAATGCTGCAATTAAAACAACACAGTTTTCCTTTATCTGAGTCAACCTTTCATGCGGTGTACCCTGCCTGCAGTAACTCGCAGTTCGGGTTTGGGACGCGACCTATCGCGTGTACAAATCGACTGCCTGTGGCTGTGGATTGTCTATTATTACGTTGGAATTAAATCGCTTTATAAGACGTCAGTATTGTTATGAATATTACGTTTGTATTGAATGTAGCAGCGTTTTGGAGTTCAAAGATGTGGTGTCTCAGGGCGTGCATTTCTTAAAGCACACTGCTCATAAAAGTCTCTCCACTTATTTGAAATGTGAAGGTGGGACAGGTGAAGATGATTGGCGGGCCCCCAGTTGACTAGCCCTAAACACAAAGTTTATTTTTGATCGTAATAGAAATCATAAATTTTTACAAAAATTTGACTTGTTGTGAACAGGCTTTGTTATTTTATGAGATCCCGTCTGCAAATCACAGGCAAGACGAGGGGTTGATGACACCAGTAATGGTTTGTGTGTAGGGGGAAAAGTCTGAGTAATAAAATGTCTTTGCTATGAGCCATGAAAAGGCAGACAGACAGAGTTGACAACTAGGAGGAGTGGGAAGACACAGACACATGCTCTGCAGGGGTCAGACTGCTGGAGCCTTTCCTGTCTCTCTCTCATCTCTCTATCGCTCACTCTCTCTCTCTCTCTCTCTCTCTCTCTCTCTCTCTCTCTCTCTCTCTCTCTCTCTCTCTCTCTCTCTCGGGGATGGGAAAAGTAATAAGCTCCTGGAGTGGCACGGTGCCCTAAGGAATGCAAGAGCTACATACAGCCTTTCAGAACACTCAGAATTGATGATGGTTATTAAAGAATTCAATTATAAACTTATTGGTGATGTGTGTGTGTGTTTTGCTCTCATCATGGACATAAAAGTAGATGTTAGATGTGCTTTATCACTTATTTTTGTATGTAAGTGTGAATGCAACATTACAGGTCTCTTATTGATAAAGCATTTTATTTGGATGTTGACGTGTCATAATGCCCACACAGGATTTAATTCGACCCAATCTTCCCACTCCTGGAGATTTAAAGTAAAAGTTCATCACTTTTAATTGTTTTAATTTGATTTTAATTGTTTGATTTTGTGACGATTTTAAGGCGTTTTTGGTTATCCTCACTCATTTGTTCTTAATGTAGTATAGCTAGAATATTCCATAGAAAGTCAAATTTCAAACAAGGTTTGACATTAGGCTAAATGGTGACAACATTTTATTTTCATGTTGACGATTACTTTTATTTAAACCAAACCCACACACGCATCCATACACCCTCGCTCTGTCATCTCACTCTGGGTTAGCTGACACATGCACATTAGAAGGTGTTGAAACACAGTGGAGGAGATAATGACGAGGACACCAGGTTCAGCAGCAGCGATGTTGAGGGATTGTGTTGTTTCAAGAGGCGTGAAAGAGCGAGTGATTTGGACTGAGAGGAAAGAGAAATAAAATAGGTCAGTGAGAGATTGAGGCCTGAACTGAGAGTTTCTGTCATTTGAATCAATATAACAGATGGTAACTTGTTTGAATAAACTTTATGATCCCTGACAGTCCCTCCCTGCGTCACCTCTTCATGGCTGTAGTTAAGGGGCAGGGCAAAATAAGGTCACAGGTTATCTTGTTTTAATAGGCAGGCCTGTGTCTGGAGTCTGGATGCCCCTTTAGACTGCCGGAGCCTTGAGGGAGGAAGATGGGAGTGTGAAGACATGGAAGAATGAACATGCTTTGAGAAAAGAAGAAAAAGGGAGTGAGAGAACGTGTTGGGTTCTCATTTAGTTCTGTTTTTCTTTGGTTCAGCGATTAAGGATATGCTATACGCACACAGCTTTTTAGCATCTGATTGGAGCTAAACAGAGCATGTCATCACATGGGCTCCTAGAAGTCCTCCTGAGCTGTTGTGTGATGTTGCTCTCTTTCTTTCTTATAGTATTTGACTAAATATGTTTTGAAGCTATGCTGAGTCGCTAGTTTTGGTCCATTGCTTTTTTTCTATACAGGTTCTTCAAGAGAGCCTCACTAAAGATTGATCGATTCGTTTTGGAAGGTTATGATGCTGATTGATAGCACAGTAGCTCGCACTAAGGCCCTGTTGTCTCATTATGGGCTTCTGAGCGGGCCATTAGTCGTCTCTGTTGTGTTTTAAATAGATGGATGCATACGGTATGGCTCAAGGCTCATGTATCAGGGTGGGGTTTTGGTGTCTGATGGAGAGCCTCTTCATTAATCATTGATGGGAGTTGGTCAGGTTTGTCTGTCTGTCTTACACACACGCACACTCTGATCACAAAAGGGTGTGTTACAGTACAACACGAGCATATGCCCACCTTTCAAAGGCCCCCTTATTCAGGCATACTCAACGGCTCATGAAAAAATAATAGGGCAACTGAATTTCCGAACCAGAAAGCATTAGCGATAGTTTGAATGTTACCATAGGACCTCATGCATTAGGATTCTTGGCCATCTTTTATTTTGGCGTGTGTTCATGCACTCTCCAGGTTGGAGTGTGTTTATTTCCCTTAATAGCACCATTTGGCATCTAGTATCAAGCGTCTTGATGTTTTGTGTTGTACATTTATCATACATTCCTTTTCTTGACTAAATCTGCCTAAAATGTGATGTAAATGTAATTTAATTCAAGCTGCCACTACTGATCAGATATGATCTTGCGTTATTTATATCCGTAATGAAGTATTTTTGGTAAATATGTGTTCAGGAAGGGTTTATCATACATGGTTCTTCTCACCTACACTCTTTTTTCTTCTGCAGCAATTTTAAGTTTACAGGAGTGAAAAAGGTTCTTGGGGGAGGACTATAAATAGCCTTCTGTTGATTTATACATGAAGAGGGAAGCACCTCTAAATAAGCTACTTTAAGATCGTTGGTGGATGACCTCCATCTCTTGTACTGGAAGTCACCCGAGAAGGACCCATTTTGTCAAGGAGCCGATGTCGTGTTGCCATAACACCACTTTGACCTTGTCATCTGATTGGTTGGAGCACCTAGATGCTTACACTCTGATGTGTTTGTTTTGTGGTTTGAATACGGTACATTGGTTACTAGCTGCTTTGTGACATCACGTGACATCATCTACTTATTAAGTGGAGATGATTTACAGTTTTGATGACAGGTCAGAATTGAAAAACCTAAACAAGTTTATTTATAAACGGTTTATTTATAAAACAGTAACAAGTTTATTTAGTGTTCTAATAAGCAAAAATATATATATTTTCTACTATTTAGTACGCTGGTCTTTTGACAGCTGTGATTAAGAGGCTATTGAACCTACTATATTAAACAATTTGCTGTCTCTACAAGATGTAACACAAAACCACTTGGGTGTCTGATTCCAGATAAAAGCTCAGATTCAAGGAAGTTTAATGAACTTGTATTTAAAGATAAATAATGATATATTTAGCAGAAATGCCTTAATACGTAGCCAAAGCTTCTTGATTTCAGATATGGACATGTAGCAGGTGCCGACAAAATCTTAGTCACATGTATTGACAGCATGTTATCCGTTGACATTCATGTATGTGCCTGAAAATGACTGGCTGAAGTGACATCATGGATGAGTGCTTCATAGTGTATTTGATATCTTTGTGAATAAGCTCTCTTCTTTCCCCTTTGGGTTGTTCTGCTCTGTCTACTCTTAATGTAATGGTGCTGGAAGGTGGCCAGTGCCTGGGGGATGTTTCGCTAGAAATAGTGCTATTTCACAGTGTTTTACCATTGTCAGTTAGCTCGGTTATATATCTGAAAGTGGCCTGCAAAGGTTTTGATCCTGGTCCAGCTGAAATGGTCTGTGTCTTAATGTGTGTGGGTGTGTGCGTGTGAGGTTTAAGTGCCCCAAGGGGTGTTGTTGAGGTCTCAGGGGAATCGGCCACATTCAATTTGTGCTATTGAATGGCAGCTTTTGTGAATCCACCCAAAATTTATTGATTTTTCTCAGTGTCTCATGTCACAATGATGACCGAATGCAACGTTCTTTTGTTCTTTATGGGATGACACATGCATTTCGCCCCTCCTTCTCTCTCTCTCCCTTTCTTCTTCTTTCATACTTTTTTTTCTTGTTCTGTAGCACAGTTATAATACTAAATGCTATGATTTAAGTACAGTACTGTATACTGTAGGTTACTGCATAGTACTGTAGAGTGTGTTTCTCTTCAGTGCTGCGTCTTGCTGTCATCAGATGCTTTCTCCAGCGGTCATGTAATTGTGTGTACATCTGTGCAAACCTATATGTGTGTTCTACATTTCATCTCTCTGACCTTAATAAATGTTATTAATGATTTTGCTCATGTGTGCACACTCTCAATGCCCTTGATATACTGTAAAGCATGCGTTTGCGGCAGCTACTGTACATCTGGTCGTAGGTGGCGGCTAAGACATGGTGCAGCACTGCAGGTTTTGTACCACCTCCCTTTTTCCTTGCGTATTGCCCCTCCCCCAGCCTGCCTCCACCTCAGCACCAGACCCCCCAGCACGCACAGAGGTCTTTTCCTCGTCGTTTTAGGACACGTGCTCCACAGGGAAATCTCCTTTGTCTGACAGAGGCCTGGCTCTGCTGACGAAGGCGTTCTTCTCATTTTGATGGAAAGACATTAAATCTTAGAGAAAGGTCATTGATGGAACTGTGTTTGACATGAATGCAAACTGGAGATTGGGAGAATTGTAATCAGTCAGGATTGTCATTTATAAAGGATTATTCGATTTTGGTTTGTAAGAAAATTATTTGAAAATTTGTAAGCACTAGAATTGGTGCACCGTCCTTGTCCTTGTGTTGATAGGAAATTCTCTAGATGCTTGTGGACTGAGAGAATGTGATGCTTCAGAGTCCTAAGCTAATATGTTTTTTCCTTTGTTTGATGGAGTTACTTGTTTTAGTTACTGATTCCAACATACACATAGGTCAGGTTTATATAGTGTGAGGAGCTTGATGTCATGACAAAAGAAAGGGTTCCTGTGGATCAAATGAATGTGTAAGTTCTTGAATTTGTATATTTTTTCTGGCATTCAATTTTGAGATAAGGTTTAATATCTGAAGAAATGTAGCCATTTCGGTTTAGACATCTTCTCAACAGTTTTACATGGTCTTTTTTCTGCATATGAATTAGCCACCCCATAAATAATGTTTAATTCCCATGAAATCAGATTTATTGGGTTAAAAAAACTAATCACGGAATTAAATGTGGTCTTGCTCCTTTTATTCAATGAGAGCTTGTGTCTAGGACAAACAGAAAATTGTTTGATCCAATTCTTTATAAGACAATATTCCATGTTATATATTTTTTATGCTTGTACCATAATAGAAATGAAAAAATCTGCATTGACCTTTATAAAACACGACAGAACATTTCTGTTCGAGGCAATAGAGAAGAGCTGTCAAAATAAAAGTAGAGAGGTGGCGAGAGGTTCATTGAGCTTGCTCTCTGTTTTATTGCTATATGCAGTTTTAAGGTGACACTTTTTTTCCGGAAGTCTAAATCGAAGAGTAAGAAACTGGGAAAGCTACGTGAATCGCCTTGTCTCGCAGGCCAGCCGAGAGTTTGCTTTTTAAATTCCCTCTCTTAACCAAAATCGAATATATTAGTTCTTCCCGAAGGAGCAGGGAAGGGAAAGATCTTGTCTGTAGAGCAGCTGGAGGATGTAATGAGAAGTGTGTTACCATGGGAGGTATCTTCAGATCTCGCAGCTCGCTGTCATTTTGATACAGTGAAGAACTGTTCTGATGCAACATAAAGGATGGAGGTTGAATGAACCATTTGTTGCTGTAAAACCCTTACAAGATCATTAAGAGGGAGATATACTGTATATGACAGATACAGACTTCTCATCGGTTTTGTAAATATGAAGAATTTCCGCTTTCACCTACTTGATCTCATTAGTGTTGCTGCTTTTCACACAGTTCATTTTGTAACCAACTGAGTGACCTTGTTTAAGAGTTTAAAAGGATTCAAAGGACCAAAAATAAAGCTTCGGTCATTCTTCATAAAGCTCTCTACTCTAAGATCAAGGGCAGGCTTCATTCATCAGTAAGTGAATCAGATGTAAATGTAATAACCATTTTGATGGAGTCGCATTCATTCAATCAAGCATTTGTCAGATGTCAGGGTTTGAGGCTAATAAGAGTCATATGTTAAGGACTACAGAGGTCACGCTGTATGTTAAAGACTTCAGACATCACAATTGAAAATAGCAGTGGTAAAGAAGTGCCTACAACGCAAGTCTTTGTGTAAACTAATAGATGGAGTGAAGTAGTTGACATATCTTTTGTAGAGAAAAAGGATAACATAAAATCTTTATAAAATTACAAACCCTTTTACAGCAAAACTTTTTACAGACATCTAAAGAGGAAAACCAGGAGCCCTCAGGTTGAAGGGCTGCTCAAATGAAGTTTGTAACTAATGCACAATTGTATTTTTTGAAGTTTAAACCAATGAAACACTGCACCAATTCCATTCCATTTGAGGTCACAGGTGGCAGCCAATCAGAACGAGATGTGCCAGCAGATCACTTTGCATTGGTTTCCTAGGCTACAACTCCACGTTGGGTATCTTACAAATCGCCCCGGGTGGTAAAAGGAGAATAACACCACTGTGGCTGCTGTGTGTGATATTCTGTTTAATAAGAGATATTACACGGTATGACACTGGCAGTTTTACTCCTGCTGGCCGGTAAGGTTATGTATTGTAGGCTTTGTTAAGCTGGGATACGCTTAGAAGGATGGAGGGAGTTTAGAGACTAGTAAAAAGAGAAAGATGTTTTGCATTAAATATTTCGAACTTCCTGTTTCTGCAAAAGGATTGTGTCAGTGATATAGCAACTGGTTTCAGGTGGCACCTATAAATTATCAAAAAGATATTGGTTGAGATTAAGCTGTAGCCCGGGACAGTCACAGTCAGATTGCAAGGGTAGAGTACACAGTTTGAGCAGGGTTACCACGATAGACAGTAACTAAAGAATACATAAAGAAAGAAGAAAGGAAGGAAAAATCAGAAAGCACTGTGCTTTTCCAGTGCTAATGTTCACTGCTGAGTCAGCTTTCTTTCATCTTAGTGACCTGAACCGAGAGCCATATGCCGCTCGAAACCTGAGATACATGAGCTCAGGCCGCGGCACACTCACAGACCACCTTTAACCTTTCCTCCTTATGGTGACCCCACACACCCCAAACAATCTTTTTGAGCTTTTATATTTTAAGACACTTGTTTGGTGACACAAATGGTACATGAAAAAAACCTAAAGGCTTATAATAGATTTTTATTTTCCACAAAGGTTTGACATCTAAGTGTGATCTCACTTTTTCTTTAAATTTTAACCAGACTGTTTTATTCATCTAACACGTCCTCCTCTGTGGTTTATCTCGGTTAGGAACATCTTCTGAATGCTAGATGAGGACAGGACACCTCGTAATGCAAAGATACATTAATCCAGGGAATGGCTGTGGTATAATGGTGCATTGGGTGCATGTGTCCAGAAGCACACTAAAGATTTACATTTATGAGATTTTTTTTTTTTATTTGGGCAGAAGAATACTGTAAATGTAATTGTCTAAATGTAGTGTCTTTAAAATTATAGATACTCTCATTGGATCCTTTGTATACAGTATTAGGCTATAAAATATACCAGCCTTACATTCTTAAGTTGAGTTGACTGCATAATGGCACACTTGTCGCAAAGATTTTGACGGTTGTCAAATTCATAGTAAGCTGCAAAGTGTCAAAGTCATGTTGATGACAGGGCTTGTTAATTAACGAAGTCATTAGAAGTATCTGCTGAGAGAAGTATGTTCCTGTCTAGAGCGATCAAACGGTTGGCAGGAAGTCCCTCGCTGGGCCACCATCCGTCTGCCATGTCTTTCTCAGGGATATAAACCACATGGAGCTGGTAAGTCTGACATCGGTGCAAATTGTGTAAAGCCGAAATCAATGGTGACATAATCACAGCTGATATCATCCAGTTTCCCTGCCGAGCCAGTCAGCTCCTTGAAGTTCATGCTAGATTTCAGTTTTAGCATGTTCCTTCTCTACACTCTTTATTTCTCTCTACCTACTTGCTTAATCTCAGTGTCAACGCAGATTGCTCAACAGTGTCTATTCTGAAGGGTGCTGGGGTATAAGACCCGTGTAGTGCTTACTTTTTTAAGACACATCTGGGAATTTTCCACTGACTTAACTTAATTAGACATGATTCAATCAAAGGGGACAATTTCTGAGAAGTTCAGTTTCTCTTAGTTGTCTCGCCTGTTCTGCGACATTACCTCTCGTCTCTAAGAAACCCAACACACATCTCTCTTTGTTTACATAACAGGGCCGACAAAGTTGCTGAAATGTGGAAATAATATTCCTCCGTTGTAATATACTATACTATACAATGTCAATTCTTTTTAGAAAAATATTTGTCTAGAAATATGATTAAATATTTTCATATTTTTTGTATTATTGTATCATTGTATGCAGCTTTATTTCACACATCAAAGATAAAAATAATCAAATATGTTTTATCCAAAAGTCTAAAGCCATTTGGTGTTAAATTCCTATTTGTCTTTTGTTATTTAACTTACTAAATACATCTTTTTGATAAATTGTGTTACCAAAGCTTGCTATCCTACACATCAAAAATCCATGTTTAAATCTTTCCTATAAACCTGTAGAGAAGGAGGGACTCAGAAACTTGAGATGGCATCATTGACAAATTTTAATCCTGTTCTGCCGTTATGCTTTCGAGAGAGAGAGAGAGAGAGAGAGAGAGAGAGAGAGAGAGAGAGAGAATGAGGGGTTGGCAGCATTGCTTGTAGTGTTGATTGCGGGGTGACTCTGTGTGTTGTGATTCCCTCTTCCTCTTGGTGAGACAAAGGCTGATTTACTCACGCCGGGAGGCTTTTACTCTGTGATCGCAACATACCGGATTTGGCTGCTTTCCTGGATTCAACCCAATCATTTCTTCTGTTTATTTCTTTGCAGATAAATATACCGCTGAGATAAGAATTCACCACTAACCAAATCAAATTGCCTCTTGTTATTCACAGAATATATTTGATGTAATCTGGTTTGGGCTTTATTGGAAGTCTAGACCAAGAATGTGTAGATACTGTTTGAACAACTCAGTGTCTGAAGGAAGTTCTGTTTGATTTTATGGCCTCCTGACATTGATCAGGTCCTAAGAGAGAGAATGACAGATAATGTAAAATAAATGTACCCAATTTGTTTCCATTTGCACTGACTTTGTTAAAAAAGCAGTAATGTACTGCTATGGGGCTTGAAAGAGGCATTTACAAATCCTTTCTGTTTAGTTATAATTTTACCTATTTTGCCTCTCTAACTTAAAGATGTTTTTTAAATGTGTCCCTTCATGAAGAGGAAAACCCTGTATTCCATTGTTATTTTATGCCCTTTAAATGACACCACTCATTAAATTAGCTTCTCTGTGCAATCCCTACTTGATTCAGTCATGGCCCGGGGCAATGCGCCATTTATAATTTGCGTTTAATTTTCACCTCCCCCTTTCCGTCCTTCACATTCATTTCTTTTTGTGCATTGATGATTAACCCGGAAATTGGATATTTAGGGAAACCAACTGTGGTGAAGGAAATTATCCTTGATATGCCATTTTCCATCTACGGAATTTCCTAACTGTTAAGCCAGGTACAAATGTGTTACACACACACTTTGTTGTACAATACATTCTTATTTCTAGACCTAAATGGGACCTGTGACACATGGGAAGAGGATGGGGTGTCTCTAATTTATCTGACAGATGCAAACCTCCAAACATCTCAGTCCCCATCACCTCTCATACCTCGAAGGAAATCTCTAAGAAAAAACTGTGTTGCCCCAATTACTCCCACAAAGTCATCCATCTTTTCCCTTCAGACCCACATGATAGGATTATCTGAAGCCCTATGGCATGTACCGCTGCATTAGGCGCACACCCTGATGAGTTTTTGGCAGGTTTGCTGTCAAAACCCACAACTTCTTCACTTCCCACAAAGCCATTGGCTGCTGAGTGATGCCCTGCTGTAGGTTTCAATCTGCTCTTCATTCCCGGAAATAAGTTAACGCACAGAGAAGGCCAAGCGCAGGGTGCTGAATTAATTCCTTGCAAGTTATGTGGAATTCACGGGATGCTGGGACGGTTAATCATCATAACAGTCGTGTTTGGGAGTGACTGTACAAACTTGTGCGTCTCCGTGTGTTTAGACCTCGGCTGGAGGTTGGAAGCGCTGGCAGGATTTTAAGAATTGTTTATAATGATGATGATGTTTCCAGATGTGGATAAGATGCTTCTCCTTAAGCCAAATAACAGCAGACATCTGCGGAAAGCCGTAGAGAAGGAAAAAAGGATGGAGAGAGAGCGATGGTATAACTGGATCTGTGAGATGATGAACACCGAAGAAATAACAAGACAGCGTGACTCAGAGCTGAGCTGTGGCAACACACACACATAGCTGTGCAATTAGCATGAAACACCATAAAATCCTGTTTTCCTTATCAAGTAAACCTATTAACTAGTTGGCTTTGCTTGTCACATTTCACATACAAGATGATTCACATTAATCCATGACACACTCACTGTCTGGACCTAAAGGGCATGTGTGACCAATTTTTACCAATACCAAATCAAGGGTTTCATCAGCCACGAGGAGACCCCACCCTCTTTCTTTCTTCTGCAGAACACAAATGAAGGTATTTTGAGAAATGTTGGTAACCAGTGGGACCCAACCAGTTGGTAACAGTGGGACCCATTGGCCTGAATTGGTTATGTAACCCCAATGTTATCAACCCTTCACTGGCTACCCATTACTTTGAAGTTCTTTTAATCACCTATAAAGCCTTAAAGGGATCACGCTCTCTAAGATCTCAAAACTCAGGACTTTTGATAACACCTAGAATAACTAAATCCACCAAAGGGGGTCGAGCTTTCTCATATGTAGATATTTTTTTAGACTTTCTTTTAGGCGAACTATGCCTTTAACTGAACAGATAGATTTGGCTTGAGATTGTCCAGTGAGGCTGCCAGCAGCTTTATGACCAAACCAGTCTGAGACGAGGAAACTTTTGGGGTCGCGTTTCATAATTGTTTGTCTATTACTAAACTCAAATAATATAGTGCTGTCCTCTGTGTTTCTAAAACAATAGTTGTTTTATGTTTGTTTTTATGTATTAGCTAAGTTTTATGCCTGCAAACAATCTTAAAATGTTTTTCTTGTTGTTTCGTCTCAGATGTACCATTTACAAACACTCCACCAACGTACGGTTTCGATGCGGACCGAGCGGAAGAGCAATGTCGACACCATGACATCCTGCCCTACATCGATGACTCGCCCTCCTCCTCCCCTCATCTGAGCTCAAAGAGCCGAAGCAGCAGAGACACCCTTTCATCCGGCTCGCTCGAGTCCGCCAAATCTGTAAGTCAAGTCCACAAATCTGGTTATTCATAAATATCTCTAGATATATTGTATAACTTTAGTTGTGCGGATGAATCCTGGCATGATCTAAGACAATCCTGTCAAGAAGCCAATCATGGTGTGAATCATTTTTCACATTTTAGTGCCTCAGTAAAGGCGTCTTCATCGCATAGTAGCCATGCCATCAAATGAAACCACTGATTGTAAAACACACCTTTCCTGCTTCATTGACACAGCCTTTGGCTGTCAGTTTTATTCATGGCTTTATCAATACGATTCCCAGAAGCAAGCAGTTTATTTGTGCATGGCTGGATTTTGAGTGCCCGTTCGACCCCTGTGTTTAGCTCCCGCATGGATTCTAATCAACGCTGAGTAGATACTCACCTGAAGTACACCTTCATCCTGCTTACACACCTACCTTTATGCACTAAAAATGTTTACCCAACAAATAAACAGCTAGTGGAGGATTTGTAATACGGACGGATTCAGAGAAGTATTAGTTTTCTAAACATCTCGCCTTGAGCTGCAGGTAATCTTTGAAGGGTTTTAGGATTTTCCCAGAATTGGGTCTGTAGGTGGATGGTCACACATTAAGGTGTTTTATTGGGTGGGGTAATGTACTGTTTTATGCAGCTTTTCTAAACTTGTTCAGCCTCAAACAAAAGACCAGATTAGATTTGAATGAGTAAGATGTTTTTCAGTGAGCCTTCCCGTGTCTGTGAGTCACACCGATGCTGTCCATGGCCGTTTCTCAAGGTTTTCTCCATAGGAGACGTTTGCAGTCAATGGTCTATTTTATGGCTTCCTTTTTAAAATTGCTAATCACATAGTAAGGCAATGGCAACATACAAGCGTTGTGGTATTAGGTTTTGTATTGTGAAGCACCTTCCTTGTTTTTTTTTTGTCTTTTATAATAGTGTCCAGTGAATTTCTCCTCATGTCATTTTTATTTAGTTTCTAGGTCGATATTGTAATTTTTTATAATAAGGAATCAAAGTACAATATTTAATGAGACATACATCATTTCAAATAACTTTTTTCCTTAGTTTTTTCCATATTTTTATAGACATGGAAAAATAAAGGATAACATGTAAAAGATAAATCTTTTGATGGATAATATTTTTAACACACAACCATAAATAATTGATATTTATAATATTTACAAATTAAATTGTCTTTTTCATGAGTGAGATTTATAGTTTTCAGCAGAGATGAGCTCAGCTCATTCTCATGCACTGGAACGCAGACAAGCTTTGATTAATAAATATGGATGAAAAAAAGATGGTGGTCTTGAGATATGGGGAGCCCCTGAGGACAGACGTCTAGCACCCAAGAGTTTATGAATAAACCCTTGATTTCCACCTTCCCCCTGCTGTACAATGGCAGGCTGTATTCTGATATCAGGTGGGGTTTCACATCTAATATCGGTTTGAGATATTATGTGATCTGCTTAATCAGAAGAAAAGTAAGCAGTGATGTCAAGCGAAAATTGAAATATGTTGGTTAGAGAGACTGTGATGATGCTGCCAACATTTTTTATGAATTAGGCCATGTTTTTATGGCACCACAGTGTTTTATGCTTTAATAATCAACCTTTTAATGTCCCCTAAAGTTATAACTTCACATTAACAAGCCAATCATTACACACTTTAGCTTAAAGGAATAATACAGCATGTATTGCATCTATAACACATTCATGAGGCAGATGGGATAAACGTTTTATTCTAAATTTTGGAATCGAAAGTCTCATGAGGCCTCGCAAACATCTGTGGTTTCCATTACCTGTGCTGTGGCCATGGAAACCAACATTTCAGGTCCATTTACAGTAGCCCTCAGCTCTATAACCTACAAGGACAAAATCATGAAATGCCTCACTTCTGGATGGATTCCTGGCCTGTGGTCTTTCATCAGGGTTTGCTGGGTAGCGTGGACTCCATGAAAGTCTCTATTTAGTTTAAAGGGGATATAAATTCTCCATGAGTCGCATGGAACCAAGACAGTTATTATAAGGCCTTAGAGAGCAGCTCCATTGAACCAGTGCCAAATCGCTATTTTATAGCTCATTCCAGAAATGCCGGTATGTAATTTAACGTCATGTGATTTAGCGGTGTGTTACTTGTTCAGAAGTGCGTGAAGTCTTTCTCTTTTGGCGCAGGCGGAGTTGGACTTGGAGAAGGGGCTGGAGATGAGAAAGAGGGTGTTGTCTGGAATCCTGGCCAGTGAAGAGACCTACCTCAGCCACCTGGAGGCACTGTTACTGGTGAGCATATACAGTATCTACAGAATGTCTTTATATCTCTAGATGTTTCTGTTTTTTGATGGGTTTATCGAAAACTCTTCGTGCTCCTTTTTCAGCCCATGAAGCCCCTGAAAGCAGCGGCCACCACTTCGCAACCTGTCCTGAGTGTTCAGCAGATAGAAACCATCTTCTTTAAAGTGCCTGAGCTTTACGAGATACACAAAGAATTCTACGATGGTCTTTTACCCAGAGTGCAACAGTGGAGCCACCATCAACGCGTAGGAGACCTTTTCCAAAAACAAGTGAGAACAATCTGCGTAACCTCTAAACAAACTTAATAATTTTTATATGTTCCCTACTCTAACCCAAATTGTTTCATCTTTTATATTGTGTCTATCCAATCTTGATCCGCCGTTTCAGTACCATCGGGCTGAATAATAATTATAAACATTTATCATTGAATCAAAAAACCTTAAATGAAACATTTTAGCCCCTAAAGCGGCACCACACAATCCCAGAATGTCTGGACTGCAGGAGTCTGTATCGCTGCCTTTTTTCACCCAGCCACTTGTGTAGATACTACAGCCTGTGCTTTGTGTCTTAAGGACAGGACTATTAATAGTGCCATTCCAAGATTGTGTTCTCTATCTCACCCCTCCCTCTCTTTTCCATTAACTTCTTTCCTCACGTGATTCCAGGCTGTTTGGAGGGCGGATAAATCCCCCTCGTTTTGTCGTCGCATTCCACATTTATTTATCTCTCCATTTACTCCTTCATTGTCCCCTGTTCTCACCGTCCCTGGGCTACAGTAGCTAAGCTGCGTTTCCCCCAGAACGTGCTCTGGTTTCTTCAGGCAGCCAGTCGGACAGTCATTTTGACCGGAGGCTATTTGTCACTGATGCTGTCGCCCTCTCCTGTGTCCATTAACAAGAATCCGGGGCAGGTGGCGAGGCGTCGCCCGAGGAGGCAAACTCTCTAAAAAGACAGTTGCTCGCAGCAGGAGAGAGAGCAAGATGAATGAAAGACAGAGAGAGATGGAGAGAGTGTGTGCGCGTCAGAACGTCGCCAATAGAAATGTCTCCTGCTGTTTGTTGTTTATTCCTTCTTCGTGTAAAAACAAAACAGGGAAGAAAGTTATGGGAACCTGTGTAAGAGGTGAAGCGATGTGGCTCAGCTGCGAGAGAGATGTTAATTCCCGTTCTCAATGTTTTACGCTTGTTGGGAAAGATTCTGACATTTTTTTTCGGTGCAGATTTGTGACCTACTTAAACATGGTTAAGCGCACAGAGCAGAGGAGCGCACTTTCGTCTTCAGCTGGATCTGGCATATGGTCATGTCATCATGAGGAAGTGTGTCTAGGCTGAGAGGATATGAACACCGCGTTGCTGAAGTCTCTGTCAAGCTGTCTCAACCAACTGACGTTTCAATGTGCACAGTGTTTGTTATACGTGTTACCTGGAATTCAAACCCTTGAGCGCTGCTTGAGCTATTCTGTTTCTTTAAAGAACAAATATTACGAGATCATGTAAACTACATTTCATATCATGATGTTCCTGTGTGTGGATGTAACCAGTCTGCCAAGTTGTAAAGCCGAAGGTGAATGAATAACAAAGTTATTGGCTTGGAAAAAAGTGAGTCGACTCTAAATCATAAACAAGTCGTGCCCTAGTCCGATCCGCGAACCTCCACGGATTTACATCACAACATGTAGTCCCCGCCTACGTTTTGCTAGGACTGCTCGCGAAAACTTCTCTCTTCTCCCCCAAACACTGTAGCTTGTGAGTCTTGTTCGCTGTAGACCATCTGACCAATCAGATCAGAGTAGGCTAGCGGAGGGGATTAGACGCATGAGGTAGTCAAGAAGTGAGAAGAATGACGGCCTATAATAACAAAATGATAGTGTTTTTACACCTTGTATGTATGTAAACTTGTTGTTGGACACTACATCAACCAAACTATGACCTTAAAAATCAAGGAATATTTACTCTTTATAAATTGAAAATGAAAAAGAGGTGTTTGAGTTTAGATATGAATACTGATTTCTCCTATTTAAACATTTATTCTAAATGCATCACTCTTTCACAGTTGTGGTTATATGAAGAAAAAAAAATTACACATTAAGCTGCATTTGGTTGTGTTGTGAAAATCCAGTTTTTTTCTTGAAAACTCAACCTATCAGCTCACAGCATTCAGCTGCGGTTAGACTGATCAGCTCGCCATGTGTTGTCATTGCTTTATTACGGTCATCATCTCTCTCCACGCTGTAATGAGGTTGTCGCAGAGTAAATTCCCATGCTTCGCTGCAGATAGATTCTGGCCTGGAGCGGTCTTTTCTGCTCAGTGTGGAGAGGATTGCACACACTGCGAAAGCTACCTCGGTTTTGGGCTTTCTGGTCTGTGCAGGAGAAAAGATTTGTCTCTGGATATTGCATTTGACAGTCTTACCGTGTCGAAAAACAGATGATGCCACTTAGTTAGTTAATGCATATCGCTGATGTCCTTCTGAAACCTGGCATCTCCATATTTCGTGATATTAATTTCCGAGGTTTCGGTAGTACGGTAGCAAAATTACACCATAATAAAAGCAAAAGCAGGTTAAAATCATGGGAGAAAATGGACCTGTTAAACGAAATTACAAATAATTTTGCGTAAACAATCTTGAGTATTATTTTCAAGTGTAGAATATTGTCCTTTTTTAAGCAGATGCACATGTCTGTAAAAATGTGGTTTCATCCCCTCCGGCTTCAATCTTTATTTTGAAAGATTTATTAAGCTTTCACACAAGAGAGAGGTCTCAGCGCTGACAGGATGGCTATTGACTTTGGATGGTCTAAATCAGAATTCCAAATGGCCTTTTTTACAAGCACCGGGCGCACGCATTAATTGCTCGCCGTACAGTTGGCCTCTGCTGCTATGGTAACCGCTGTAGGCTCCATATCTGAGCGAAAGCCCAGCTGCTCCTGCTGCGATGACGCTGTCCTGTCTGTCTGCCCCATCTCACTGTGTCACGCAAATCCATCCATGCATCTCGCTCATTACAAATGACACTTTCACCCAAGGGGCCGTAGCTTGAATATTTTCATGAATGTCAACAGTTGTGAACAGATTTGAAGTCCACTTTATGCGAAAAACAAGACAACAAGATAAGTGGAAATTACTAAATGTGTCTTCTCTTGCTGTAGGCGAGCCAGCTCGGAGTGTACAGGGCCTTTGTGGATAATTACGAACTCGCCGTGGAGACCGCAGAGAAATGCTGTCAGGCGAACACACAGTTCGCGGAAATCTCTGAGGTAAGATTGATCAGGCCTGTTTTTGTAATCCAAGAGCGGATACCTCCACCGGAAATCCCTACCTTGGTTATTACGGAAACAAAGAAGTGCACGCATCTGATTAGGAGGAATATCCAACTATAACATTATTCCGATTTGTTGTATTGGCCTAATAAAACAGAGACCTCAGCCAATTCTATCAGATCAATTCTGTTCTTCATCCAACCCGCCATCAAGAATTGAGTCATTGGCCGTTTTTATATGTGGCCGTACCAGCATCTCTTCTCTTAGCAGGTCACTCAGATATAAAAGTGATGCTCGGCCCTCAGGTTTCATGCCGTACTAAATGTTATGAGGAGACCCACCTAGAATAAAATCTACACGATGATACACCTCTCGTCCCACTCCATTCTCCCACCATCGGTTGTCATGCCAACTACTATTTCCCTTTATAATATATAGATATTCCTCCCATCTAACACGAGCAAAAGTGAACATTAGGATAATTGTTTGTTTGCAGCGGTGTGTAGAAGCAATGATAATGCGTAAAAACACAATGTAGCAGGGGAGGACAGTTTCTGGAGGGTTCTCGAGTTATTGCCTCCGGTGTAAAGCTAACAATAGGAAACCTTTAATCGTACTGCTTATGTAGATTAAATTAAATGTGACAGAGTCATTTATTCATTTAGTCTGTCAGTACAAATATTGAGCGGCCGAAAGGGATTCTTTATATGCAGGCTTTAGACAGTAGGGAGGTGTTACGCAAAATGCAATTGAAAGCGGAATATACACAATAACAAACTAATTCTTTTTAATGTTACGACAAGTTTTACGTGTTTTTAATGCAATGTTTGGAGCATAGTGAACTATTTACAGATCTAATAATCCTCACATTGACATAACATATGGGTAGTGATGTTTAGCTTTGTTCGTGGCTAAAATGTGTACTGTGTTTTATTTGCATAATGCAGCTTTACACATAAACAAATGTCAATGCAGTGTGCTCAATGAACATCTATGGTGAGGAGAACATCTGCAGTTATACAGAAAAAAGAAGCAACCGAGGATACGTGTCAGATTACAGTCAGCAGACTTTTTACACTAAGCCTCTATGATTGTGTGCAAGTCATCAAGCATCTTTTTATTGATCTTGATTTCGTCTCTGATACCACCAGAGTCTCAAGGTCAGGAGCAGCAAGGAGTGCAAGGACCTAACTGCCAAATTCTCCCTGGAAAGTAAGAAACGAGTTCCAGTGTGTTGCTTTCATATACAGTATTATAACAGTACTTGTTTGGTATGTACATATAAAATACACACATAGTATTTATTAGAGTTTAACTCTTGCACATTTCGCTCACAGCATGTTGTCTTTTCTCCTTTTAAATTCAGTTGTTTAAAAGCTCTTGAGTGGGTGGATTAGATAAGGTTTCAAACGTTGCGGTATGAAAGTGGCTCTTGTGAATAATCGCCCACTGTGTGTGTGTTCTCTTATGTCCGGTTTCTGCCAGCTCTGCTCTATAAACCCGTGGACAGAGTGACCCGGAGTACACTTGTTTTACACGTGAGTAACCTGCATTGCCTCCATGTGTCTTTGTGGCTTGCTCAGAAAAGCATCACTTATACTAATGCTTGTATTGATCCTAAGAATTAAACATTAGCACTTAACTTATCTCATATCGTTTGAGCGGAGGATATGAATTATAAGTGCAGCATGTTGTAGATAGGTATGTTATTGCTTCTTAAATATTTCTTAAGTGTTCAGATGTAGGCTTTATAAAATGGGACAATTCTACAGGTTTGCTTTGAAGGAGAGACTGAAATATTTTATAGGAGAAACTGGACTATATTAGTAGATGTGGGCATATGCTCTATTGACTCTTGCCAGTTAGCAACCTTCTAGTATACACTAGCACTATAAAAAAACACCCTAGCAACCACATAGCATCTTCATAGCAACCACCTCTTAGTGCCATGTTTTAACTTTGTAATCTGACTTTCTTTTAAAAGTTTGCTTAGATAAGACATACCTGTGTTTATATGCATATACAGTATACTATATAGGAAAAGCTCAATTTTTAACTTTTATTTTGTTAGTCATCTGTATATATTTTTATTATGGCTTAAATCAAAACAAACCAAATGCAGTTTGATTGATTTTAATTGAAATGCACAATGAAAAACATGATTTTTGAAAAATGTAAAAAACTGATTTATTTCATTTTGGAACCAAACTCTTCATATATATATATATATATAATTTGTTTGTGTGATTCATACAGGATCTACTGAAACACACACCCTCCAGTCATCCTGATTACCCCCTGCTGCAGGATGCCCTCCGCATCTCGCAGAACTTCCTGTCCAGCATAAACGAAGAGAGCACACCTCGCCGCCAGTCCATGACCGTAAAAAAAGGAGAGGTGAGTCCAGAGACCCCCCACGCTCCCATATGTTTATGATGAAGTGTGTTTGTCAAATACATATTTTTAAAGGGCACAGAAATGTCAAATTTCTAGGTCACCCATCATGCGCAAACCCCAAACCTTCCAGCCATTGAGCTCCCATCAGGTTTTGTAGTCAGCCATTTTCAACATTTTCTCTCGCAAATAACCTCCATTGAAGAAATCAAGCATCCTCTATACATTAAAAAACACATCTCAACTATTTGTTTCATGTTAGTGCTCAGACTTATGGATTTAAGAGTGTGATTTATCTCTTCTGCTTTTAAATTCTCTTGATTCATGATGATGTCATGGGTTAAAGACTGTAAGAGCTAAACCCCAGATGACCCTGGCAAAGGAGGACGGACATCATGAGATCACCCTCTCTTAAAGAGATCTTGGTCTCACATGCGGGAATTAAAGATACTTTGGGTTTGAGAGAGCTCAGCGTGACACGCTCCATTCCGCCTTTTTCATTCCAGCAGTCTGGTTTCAGGAGAAAGGCAGATGGATTGTCGTATGATTGATGGCGAGCAAGGGTTGCGCGTAATGTGCCATAATGAGCCACCAAGCTCTCTCGCATCTCATTGATTATTCATTACGCCGCATTTTGGGATCCTCCCACATTGAGCATGCAGCGAGGAGTTTGTTACCGTTCGAAACACCCCTCCCTTCTTCCTCCCTATGGTGACATGTGGACGACCGAGCTGATCAAATATTGATGGTGTGTACATGAAAGAAGTCACGGAGATCAATGTGTTGTGGAGCTTATTGTCTTGTAGACCAGCATAAGAAAACACAAGACTTTGGTTTGTTTTTTGTTGACCAATCAGGCAAGATTGTATTACTTTTACGGTAGATGATTTGATAAGACATATATATGAAATAAAATCTTTATTGGATTCTTTTGAAGCTGTATAATACTGTATGATTACATGATACTGTCTTTAATCAGGCGCATAATATTCATTTCTTTCTAGATGCGAGTCTAGCAGAGAGTGGAATGCTACTCCACGTTTGCTTAAGGAATCTTGATCCCAATGAACAATGCACTCATTATTTAAGAGTAACTTCAGAACTGATATCAGTGGGCAGATCCAAGCATTAGCATTATTGTTTAGGTCATGGTTGTGTTGGTTTAGCCAGGGCTTCTAGTGTTACCCGTACTGGAGTTATGTGGGAGAGAGAGGGGAAAGATTCAGGGTGGCCCCAGAGGCCTTCAGTAGCTGGGCCAGAGCCACTTCATTAAAATGCAAATGAAACCTCAGATTTTCGAAAGTAGCTTTCTGTGTCTGCAATACACACAGACGTTCGTAGCATCACATGGGAAACACACAGAGTCTTAATAAAAGCGTGCATTTGATGTATGTTCACATGTAAGAACCACAAACACACAGAGGTAATCCAAACATGCTTAAGCCTATAGATACACATCAGACATGCATACATACACAGCTAGATGACCTCAGGCGCTTTATCTGATATTTTATCACACACTCATTTGATATGTTTCACTTCAGTACCTTTTGGGTACAATCTGTCGAGAGTTGTAGATGGCACACAGTACTGCTTTTTACCTTATAAACAAAGGAATTACGCTATTAGTGAGTCTGTTGATATTATTGATAAGAATATTCATATCTGAAATTAAAAGTAGACAAAGTCTCGCTATACTAAAACCGTGTTCTTTCTTGCATTGAGTTATTGAATCCGGAGGTGTGGGTGGGTTATATCAGAGAGATTTTTAAATTGTGATAGACTTTAGTTTGTGCAGTGTGAATCCTCAGTATTTTTGGTCTGTATCACCAGAAAACTCTACATTTCTGCTTGAAGTAAATTTTATATTTATTTTGAAGCACCTTAGCATGATCTCAAATCGGATCAACTAAAAGCACTAAAAGAAGCAATGTGGAGATTTTAGCAGCATCAAGTGGTGTATTTCTGGTGCAAAAATGACATACTGGACCTTTAACATTTTAATGGTCTGAAGGATAAAATGTTTGAAGGATAAAATGTACAACCCAGCAGGCTTTGTGCTCATCGCACACACATAGAGCTTAATCTTCAGAAGCCGTGCAACATTTTGTTCTGGTTGGCTGTGTGTGCTGGTTTCATTTTAATGGTTTCGGTCCAATTGTAGTGGGTGATTATGAGATATTGCCATTGTCATGTTTCTTCTGGAGGCGAGCTGCTGGAAAATGTCATCTGATGTGCTGAGACAGCTCGTTTGAGCGTATTCACTTTTATGGGGAGGCAGAAAGCACATCATGTTCACATTCAAGAGACAAGAGACTACCTTTGCTAATAATATGCTGTGCAGTTTAAGTGTTTGCACTGGGGCTTTAATAGGAGACAGGCCTGTTTGTTTTTGGATGTTTGTGTGTGTGTATTTGTACATGTCTACATGAGGTCTTTGCCTTGCGCCTACAGTGAAATTGCTTTGGAAATGTCAGTCATTTAAACTGTGGTGCCATTGGGTGGTATTTTTTATTATTGCTGTCAATCGATTAAAAAAGGTAATCTGATTAATCACACATTTTTTCTGTAATTCTGTAACATTAATGTTTTAAAATATACCTTTTCATTCTAATAATTTCACATATAATCTCCAAATTAATGTAGAAACAACAGATTTCTTAAACAACATCATTTTATGAATGAAAGCCAACATTCTGATATTAGTACTGCAACTGATGTCTCGATTAATTTGATGATTCTTTCTTTATTTTGACATTAATTATAGCCGTTCAACACTGAAGTACAGTATAATTGAGGGCTATTATGTCTAACAGGTAGGAAATATACAGAAATTGAATAAAGTTCTCGAACACTTTACAATCTTTAATGCTAAATTCTAAACTAGATACAGAGTTAAAGCTACAAAACACATTTATTTGCTCTTTTCTCACTTAGAGCGTGATTATATAATGTGATGCTAGACAAAGGATGACCAAGTAAACGGATGCTGTGTTAATTACGTTAAAATATTTAATGCGTTCATCTGGAAAAATGAATCGCATGCGTTAATGTTGACAGCCCTAGTTTTTATATGAAGGGAAATGATGCATATTTATTCACATATATTTATGTTTAATATATTAAGATATATTTCAGGTTAAAGGTAAAATCCTCATTTGATATGCCTTATGAAAGGAGGCAGATGATGGAATGTTCGGGTGAATGAACTTAAATTAAACCCTCTTTGATTTAATACGACTCCAGGAAGACAAGTTGGACTTCGTTTCTTAAATAAATGCACTAGGCACTCATTTATGATAAGTGTAATGCATTTCTAAGTGAAACAGGACGTTGTATAGAGAAGGGTGGGCCCATTTACTAGAAATTGATTGTTCGAAAAAAAATGAGGGATTGGTGACGTCATCTGTAATGGGACAGTTATTTCCAAGGCAGGGTTTCTAAAAGGTTATGAAGACCAACATATTTTTGTCGTGCAGTTATAAACAATTCAGAATAAGTGTTTCTTAAGTGTAAAGAAAAAGTAAACAAGAGTCAATTTTGATGCCATGTTAACTTTTAAGGCACATAGCGTAACATACAAGTCTGTAATTGTTCGCCTCTCCCATCCTTTTCTGCATTTTTCTCTTAATAGTTTTGGATGACCTCAGTTCTTTGAGACTCGTGTGTGCTTCTTGCACGATTCGCCTTTGAAACCTGACCAGTAGAATCTGGTACAGTGGGACCATTTGGGAACATTGTGTTTCTATTTTACGAGTGCTAACTGGGATCTTTTGGCCATGAAGAGGAGCTTTAAAGGGACAGTTCACCCCAAACTATACTGTCATCATTTACTCAACCTTGAGTTGTTCCAAGCACAGAGAAAGAATTTTAATAGAATGCTTGTAACCAAACAGTTCTTGGCCACCATTGACTACCATAGTGGAAATAGTAGTCAAAAGTGCCCCAGAACTGTTTGCTTTCCTACATTCTTCAAATCATCTTCATTTGTGTTTATCAGAACACAGAAATTGAGGTTGAGTAAATGAAGAGGCAATTTACATTTTTGGGTGAACTGTTCCTTTAAGTGTTCACTATTGGATTCATCTACTCTACTGTTTTAAGACAGTAACCATCTACATACACCAGACCCCTGCACATAAATCACTGCCAAAACAGCTGAGCTGGAAGAAAGATGTTTACTGCTGATAGAACTGTTTGCATTGACTAAATGTTATAATTACTCTCTTTCCCCAGCTGGTAGAGAGAGAGAGAGAGATGCTTTATACTCCACTGCTCTTTTAAATGTTGAAAATGGTGCCATGCGAAATAGGAATATCAGTATTTGGCAGTGGGATGAACTAAAATCAGGTCATTACACTTTGTAATGAAAATGCAGTGACACATAACTGGCGTGTTGAGAATTTGGTTAAATCAGTGTGTGGTGACTCTTCTGTGTGCCCAGCTGCAGAGCCACCGTTACACACACACACACGCACACAGTGTGAGTCAACAGCAGTAATGTTGTGTTAATAACGTGTGATCTTTCAGACACTGTGCTGAACGTGGAGATGGCTGCAGCCAGGTTCCACCATCTCGCTGGATGAGATGGTTGTGATATCATCTTTTGTTTCCTCCACTGCAGTGGTGACGTGTTGCCGTGGGAGCGGTGATGCGTGTCCAGTGGCCTGGGGCTTTTGTTAAGCGGGCGTCTTTACACACTAGCCGAACGCAATGGCTTGTTGGGCTATCTTTGTACGATTAGCATATGGCGTGTGGTCAGGAATCACCTGTTTTAAAATGTCCTCGCTATTTTCTAATTTCAGAAACAAAGAGTCTTCAACACAGGATTGCTGCTCTTTTTGAGTTGCTTTCTTGTTTTAGAAATAGGATGATATTTCCCCCTAGTGGAGATCATGGGTAACTGCATTAGAGACAATATGTGTCTGTCTTTCTATCTACACATTTCACATTTAACTACCTTTCTTTATCTTTATGGATTGTTGATAACAAATGTCCAAATGAAGATGTTATCATAATAACTAAATTATGTATTTAATGCTTTATCTTCTATTTTATTGAATCAGCAATTATTTTTTATTTCTAGTTTTCTTGTCAATTTTTATTTCATTTTTAGCTATTTTGTTAGTCATTTTCTCATTTATTTGTTTGTTTTTTATATTGCTATACAAGTTACATTTATTCTTAATTTGTTTTAGTTTCGTTTTTATTTATGTCCAGTAAATAAAACATTTGCCTCAACTTAAACTTGAGAAATGCTACCTCAGAATTAAACTACTTTAGTGTACTTACGTTGTCTCTTTGGTTTGTATGTTCAACAGAACCGTCAGTTGTTGAAGGACGGCTTTATGGTCGAACTGGTGGAAGGAGCAAGAAAACTCCGCCATGTTTTTCTCTTCACTGACCTCCTGCTCTGTGCCAAACTGAAGAAACAGATTGGAGGGTATGAAAAATCCTCACTCATCTCTCATCTTTCTCTTTCATTTCTATCCTTCCAATTTTATATATAGAACAGTTTATCTTACATTTTCCATTTGTTGTTGCGAGACACACTGACTGTTATTTTTGCAACCTGAGAGTCTTTGGACCCAATCTGAGCTGCGTCTACTGCACCAATATCAATAGTCCCTAATCAGATTCCCGAATGTATTTTTGACTTGATATTGAATTATTTTCCTCATTCTTCATGTTTGTAGGAAGAGTCAGCAGTACGACTCTAAGTGGTACATTCCTCTTACGGATTTCACCTTCCAGACAGCGGAGGAGTCGGAGCCTGTACCTATCCCACAAGCCCCTGATGAGGACCTAGATGCCATTAAGATCAAGATCTCATCCCTCAGGAGCGAGATCCAGAGAGAGAGGGTACAAGACATTTACTTACTATATTTGATTTAATTTTATATGAAATTGACATCTGTTTTGCTGTCTAGATGAGCTGCTCACTTGGTTTTGTAGCACGGCTTGCATTTTCACTTTTTTCTTTAACAGAGGGCCAACAAAGGGTCAAAGGTCATGGAGAGACTGAGGAAGAAACTGTCCGAACAGGAATCACAATTGCTGCTAAACTCTCCTAACATGCCCCTCAGAGTGCATCATCGCAGTGGAAAGGTCAGAAATTCACATTATTCCATCCTCATCTATAGATGTACCGGCCCGAACTTACAGTCCATTCCTCTGTTTTATCATGCAGAGCTACATGTTTCTCATCTCATCAGACTACGAGCGTGCCGAGTGGAAGGAGGTGTTCCGAGAACAGCAGAAGAAATGTGAGCGGCAAAACACAGCAACCACTATTTTCCGAAACTGGTACCAGTTCACATGATAGTGGAGGATGTTAAACCATGTTCTTGCTCATTCCCGTAGGTTTTAAGAGCTTTAGCCTGACATCCATGGAGCTTCAGATGCTTACAAACTCTTGTGTCAAACTCCAGACGGTCCACATCCCCCTTACCATCAATAAAGAGGGTGAGGAATTAAAACACACACATTAAATACATAAGAAAATGTTTATTTTTCAAATTTTTTACAATCTTCAGCTGATGTACCTGTAAACAATAAGTCCATTCGCTTGTTTTGAATGTTTTGCTTACAGAGGATGAATCTACTGGACTGTATGGATTCCTGAATGTAATCGTCCATTCTGCCTCTGGACTTAAACAGAGCTTAAGTAAGTGTCTCTTAACCTCCAACTCTCTCTCTCTCTCTCACACTTCCTGTGCTTATCATGGGTCATATACACATTTTCTCAGCCTGTGTCTCCTAACAATAACAACACATTAAAGAATGAGTATCTCGCTGACATGTGTTGAGGATATTCTCTGTGTCTCTTTAGATCTGTATTGCACATTAGAGGTGGACTCCTTTGGCATCTTTGTGAATAAAGCCAAAACAAGAGTGTACAGATACACCACAGAACCCAAGTGGAACGAGGTAAATCCCACATCCCGGTCCTTGTCCGTGCAGCACTGAGATGAGAAGCGCCGGCCGCTGAAACGCTCTCGAGGCATTAATTCTTAATTATGCACCCATAAGTGAAGCCATGTGGAATATTCAGGCCTTCTGGACAAATTCTATTACAATTTAATTAAGAGTTATTACCATCCCCCAAAGTAAAGGGGAACACGTAAAGAAAATGAGTGATGACAGGTATTAAGCCTGGACTGGCTTTGCTTTCTCTGTGCTTTATTTTTTTAAGGATTCTCAGTGTTTGGGTTGAATCTTAATGGTGCATTGTGGGTAATATCGTTTGTTGTGATATATTTGTCTTTTAGGAGTTTGAGATCGAGTTGGAGGGCTCCCAGACATTGCGTCTGCTGTGTTACGAGAAGAGCTACAACAAAGCTAAGATGAACAAGGAGGACGGAGAGGGCACGGATAGAATAATGGGCAAAGGACAGATGGCGGTATGATCTCCAGCAAACACTTCACCTATAACAAATCACACAGCGTTTGCACATTCATAGGGGTTGAAAGGTATTTTGAGTGTTGAGAGCATTCATTTTCCTGTTGTGTTATGTAAGTGTTGTTCACCACTTGGGCCCTTAGTCACTCTGGTGGGGGGACTGGCCTTTATACCCCAGACATTTAATCTGGCTTTTAATTGGTAGGGTGGTATTCACTCACCCCTGGCTTTTTAGTCATCAGATTATCCATTATTCATGTGTGCTGTCTGAAAATGTCACATTCAAACAACTACATCCGATTCGTTGACCTGTCAGTCCCTCCCTTGAGTTTTGTGGGGTCATAGAGAGAGAGCACAGAATTCTCTTGCTTTACAAATGATTCATTGTGGGGTCTGGGTTTGAATACATCTAGGTCTGAAAGCATAGGTTGGTGTATGGGGGCTGGGGGGGTTTGGGTGTCTTGATCTCTCTGCAGTCTTGGAAACAGACCTGTTCTCAACAAGCTCCCTTTGGATCATCCATCTTATTTTGAAATTGCTTTTCTTGTGTTGGCACATGTGGATTTAGCTTAAATTATGTTTAAATGACATCAGCCATGAATTGCTGCCTGCTGCTGCTAGTCAGAGGCAGATGGTATTAGGGAACAGGCTTTATTCCCCCACTTTTTCTATTTTTGATTAGACAGAAATTTAGTGCAAGATAAGTCATCCATATTTTGTACCCACACAATTCTACAAAACTCACAGTTAGTAATATTTAGTAATAATATGCAAATAGATATCACATTTGTGTGTATCTGTGCCAATGGAGCTGGCACTAGTGAGTGAGAAGACACTGGTTGAATTTTCACTTCCTCTATGAGCTGGTGACAGTAAGGTTGTAATAACTGATTATGTAGCAGAGAGGGATTAGGCCTTACATCAGACCATATGGAGATTAGACCAGGCAAAAGGATCAATGCTGAACTTTACCCGCATTAAATAGCATGTTAACGTTAGGAGGAGAAGAAATGACAAAACTGATGCAGTAATGTAACTAAGAAAAGCTTAATTAGTTTTATTCATCTTGAACTTATGATCAGACAATGTAATGTCCATCTAACCAACTCAGATCCCAATGCACATACATGTGTAATAGCTGGTGTACGTTGTAAGTCACTTTGGAAGTGTCTGCGAAAAATAAATGCATAAATGTCATTATTACCATAATGTTTTACCTAATCATGTATGTTTGTGTCTTCAGTTGGATCCTCAGATGCTCCAGGGAAAAGACTGGCAGAGAACAGTTATTCCTATGAATGGAGTGAGTATTTCCACATCTGCTCATCTACTGCAGTCTTAACATATGTTTACTTACTGTTATGACCTAATGTGCATCTTTTCTTAAAAGATCGAGGTGAAAATATCCATGAAATTCACCAGCCGGGAGTTCAGCCTGAAGAGAATGCCATCACGGAAACCCATGGGTGTGTTTGGAATAAACATCACCACAGTGACCAAGTGAGTAGAAACAGATAACGCACAGCTAACAAATCTTTGTAACACTGTTCTAGTCAAGTGTCCTTGAACTGAAGAGCTTCTAATAGCATTCCTATGGCATTCAATCCCAGATTGATGTACATTAAAGTAAAAGCAATGGAGTTGTATCCTGTGTGATGTTTGCTGTGTGTTATGTTCTCAGACGCGAGCGCTCTAAAGTGCCATACATCGTCAGACAGTGTCTGGAGGAGATCGAGAGAAGGGGAATGGAGGAAGTGGGAATCTACCGCGTCTCCGGTGTGGCCACTGACATCCAGGCGCTCAAGACAGCTTTCGACACCAGTGAGTATCACAAACCCTAACATGACATACTGGAGAGTAGATCAAACATTACTGTACAGTAGCTCAACTGAACTGGGCATCTATACGGGACCGTCGTAAATCAGCACTCTCATTCTCTCTCTGTAACAGATCATAAGGACGTGTCGGTAATGATGAGCGAGATGGATGTGAACGCTATCGCTGGAACTCTCAAGCTGTATTTCCGGGAGCTCCCCGAGCCGCTGTTCACGGATGAGCTCTACCCGAACTTTGCAGGAGGCATCGGTTTGTTGCTTGATCTGCTGAGTATATACTGTAGCAGTCTTGGCCTCTTGAAAGTGTGCTGATTGTGTCCGTGTTTCTCTGTAGCTCTCTCAGACAGCGTAGCTAAAGAGAGCTGCATGTTGAACCTCCTGCTATCTCTACCAGAGACAAACCTTGTCACCTTCCTCTTTCTGCTGGATCATCTTAAAAGGTACACCAGCTTCTGAGATGAATGAGATTTTTTGTATGACAGTGAAGAGAATGATTGTTTTGTATTTCAGTAATACAGTTATTAATAAAGAATTTATTTAAGAAGCATTACAATATAAAATAGGGGAAGGGAATGTGCATAACCTTTATGAAAATGTCACAAACAGGCCTTAAATAATTTATAATTAATATATAATTGAAATGTTGGATGATTTGTTTCAAACTGATTATATGTCTTTTTTTGCTTTTTTTTAGGATTGCAGAAAAGGAGAGTGTTAACAAGATGTCGCTTCACAATCTGGCAACTGTATTTGGCCCCACCCTGCTACGACCCTCAGAGAAGGACAGCAAGATCCCCACCAACCCCACACAGCCCATTACGATGGGGGATAGCTGGTCTTTGGAGGTCATGTCACAGGTCAGCACTACCACCATACCCCGAACCACTTAATAGAAGAAACAAGCACCCCCAAGTCCTGTATACATTTCTTCGTTCTGATAAACACAGAGGAAGATTTTGTGGAGAATGCTTGTAACCAAACAGTTCTTGGCCACCATTGACTATCATGGTAGGAAAATGACAGTGGTAGTTAAAAGTGCCCTAGAACGGTTTGCTTTCCCAAATCCTATAAAATATATTATTTTGTGTTCAACAGAACAAAGACATTTATGAAAAAAATTCCTACTATGGTAGTCAATAGTGGGTGAGTAAATGAAGACAGAATTGTCATTTTTAGGCGAAGTGTTCCTTTAACCTAGCAAATCATGTGTCCTGCATTTCTGTGTGCTGAACTAAATATAACTTGTCTTTTTTTTCAGTTGTCTCATTACTGCCATGTGTTTTCTGTATTTGATGCTGTAGGTGCAAGTTTTGCTGTATTTTCTCCAGTTGGAGACCATCCCAACACCTGACAGTAAGAGACAGAGTATCCTGTTTTCCACAGAGGTGTAAGATATATTTCCGTTATCACCCTCGTTGGAGTGAGAGAAAGCAAGCATGGCCATCCACCAGCTATAATGGACACTGGAATGCACAACAGCGACACCTGTGCAAAAGTGTGTTGACTTTCACTCACTTTCAAGCTGTAGTCGCTAGGGGGCGCCACAGCCCTTTTAGTCGCCGAGGAACTCGAAATACTGAGCACATCTTGAATATTAACGAACCCTAAATGTACTAAAAAACAGCTTACCTTCCTCTCAACATCAGTGTCAGTTCAGCACCTTTGCTTTTCATGGTGTGAGTCCACAGATCGTGTTTGATTTTGGATCCCTGAGCATGCTTGTGTGTCCTGCACACAGGCCTTTAACTGTCATTTCAGCTGGTGACAGTGAATCCTCTCAGATCAACTCCACGGTCTTTCCTGGAATTCTTTGTCATGTTTTTATTACATTGTGTGTCGCCATTGGTCACTTATAAAACACATGTTTTCTGTGCTGCTCCAATTCAGTATTCAGCTCCAAACCGTTGCATTTGTGTCAGGATTCATTAGACAATTACACCACATGGTTCTTATTGCAACCATTGAAGATAAATAGGTAAATACTCTAAATGTTTCGTCAATCATTTAAAGCATATCATTTAATAGGATTCTTGTGTAGAAGATGCTGTTCGGTTCAGTTATTGTCAGTGTTGATGTGATTTTTATTTAAGTGAGGTAACATTGGGAAACTATAAAGAAGTCATTGATCAGAGTTCAATCTCACATATATTTGATTTGTTTTGTACATTATTTACCTCTCTATCAAGCAATATTTAAGGGTTCACAAGTGTGTTTATACATTTAAAACCTATTTCATTTATCTTTCTGGAGGTTTAGATTTTGTGAGAGAGATCTACAGTAAGATCATGATCAGAAGGTGTCTATCTATTTTTCTGTTTTTCTGTAATACATATAGAATAATTATTATTATTTATTTGGGGACAGACATCAACATTGGTGTCTTTTTTTTTAAATATGTCTGCATTTATCATTTACTTGATCCGTGTTATTAAGTACTGTAGATTCCATACATATCCTGATCTATTTCCCCATATCATGGATTTTTTGTCCTAATCATGGATTTATCAGAAGTAATTTCGCAAGAATACGTTTAGCACAGTATGTATGAAAGATGTCATTAATAATTTGATGATGCTAAAAATAGCACACTAACACCTGCTGTATATGTAGTGTTAAGAGACGACCAAATGGAGAGATGCGTTTAAACAAATGTCCCTCTCCTTCTCACAGTAACGTTGCTGTCTTAGTCTTATTTAAAGACATGAAGAAACGCCATATATAGCACAAACCGAGCAGGCGATACTAATGTTTCTGTTGCACTTGACTTCTGTCAGATGTTTTGATGAAGGATGGGTTATTTTCTGTAACAATGCAGTAGCCTACTGCAGTTTCCTGTTTGCAACAATAACAGCCCCTGCTTATCTGTTTTGTGTTTTACAACATTTCTGTGAATTATTTTAAGTAAAAATGTATGCTCTTAAGTTGTTCTTATTTTCACTGCAAGAGGTGCTCTACTTACTTTATTTAACATGCAGGCATGTTTATTTCTTAAAAGCGTTTTTTTATATTTGTTTTATATGTTTGATACGTTTTGTTTGATGCAATGGTAAAATGGAACCAAATTCTGGCAACTCCAGGAGGATTTTTTTAACTGTGTGCAGTAAAGTGCGTTTCCATTATCACCATGACAATTGTTTGTTTTGTCAGGCTGAGTTTGTCTTAATCCTCCATTTTCTGTACTAAATGTAAACGTCCTGTGTCTAACACCTATCGCAACTCAATACAACAATCGTACAAAGTGTTAAATCCTCATTTTCAAGCAGGTTTGTAGATTTCACTTACACGTAACCCACTGTGGAACTGACAGAGCAGTTTCCTCTCTGCAGTATAAACTCTTGGCATAAATCACAGAAAGTAAAAAACTGTGATCTATTGCTTTTAGAAGGCAGGTAAGCTTAGGTGATACAAAGCATTCCGACTGTGTTTGTTTAATTTCAAGTGCTTCTTTAGATTGCTGAATGTTACTGGGTTAGGAATATATAAACATGTTCCAGTTATATGGGAGTGATGCAGCGCATGATATTTCACAAGCTGTTTCTTTCATCTGCGCCAAATTACAAATACTGAAAAAACATTGTTTATTGAACTGTTCTACGGAGCGTGAGACACTTTCTTATGTGACTGGTCATCAAGTTATGGTTTATGAAAAATTATTTGTGATTAAGAGTGATGTGCACTTAAGCCTGAAGTGTTGGAGAGACATAATTTGCAAACATACATTTGTTCTGGTTTATTCACAAGTGTGACAGGTATTAAAAGCACTACTAGAGGTCATCTGTATCATCCATATAACTGTTTATGTTGAAATATTGCCTTTAACACATTGAGATATGCTGGACAGCCACTGGGACAGGTTATGGATTCTTTCCCCTTTTCCAAGTTTTTGTCGCTATTTATTCTTGCTAATATTATCTTAGTGTTCTGGTTATAGGACTGTACAAATAGATACCGATTTCTGCAGACTGAAACGTTTGGAAGGCATTTGCGGCCTCTGTTTATACACAAATGTTGAATAAAACCTGTATATGAAAACCTGCTGATATGGTGGATTTTTTTAACGCCGCTGTTGCATGATCTATACTGTGATCCATTATCACCAAATTCTCTCATAGGTCACCCAAATAAAGTACGTGATTTAATAATTGACTTATCCTTAAGTCAATACCAACCTGTATGACTTTCTTTCTATTGCAGAACACAAAAACTATTTATTTTGAAGAACGTTGCCAAACGTCGACCTCACTTGACTTGCATTGTATGGACACAAAACCACAGAGACATATTTTTAAATATCTTATTTTATCATTCACAGAAGAGTATGTTTCGGCATGAGGGTGAATAAATGATGACCCGTTTTTTTTCAGGTGAACTATACCATTAAAACGTATTTAAAACGTTTGGATTAGAGGTGTAGTTTGCATATGTGTCCACGTGGGGGAAGCACTGTTTTATGTTGCTCCGTTTATCTTTAGTAAACTACCTAAAAGATTCTGACCGCTAATCCAATTTCATTGTGTAATATTACACAATATTTAAACTAAGACCAAGCTTGGACACTAACATTTTCAAAAGTGACATTTGTCTTTTTACATGTTAAAAGATGAACCCATCAGGTTCTTATAATTTGATGGTTCTTGTTGTCATATCTGTACATTTTTGTGTAGAGAAAGGCATTTTATTCTCATGTAGACCTATGCCGCAACGTCACTCACGTGATATGATGACAAAGCCTGCAGCAGCAGAGGATTACATTTTGGCGCATTATAGCTGGTCCAGTGCTTTTCCCGCACGTTTCTCAGTCAGATAACAGCCTGTTTCCTCATATTATGAGACTCTGAGCTTTGTAGACGAGCAGTGCTGATGGATTTTGAAGTATAAATGTAGAGTGACACTCTGTCATAGAGCTGTTATGAGAGAAAGTGAGAAATAAAGTGCAGTGACTTCTGTTTCTCTTTGATTGCTCCAGCCACACGACTATCTCTCTTCTCTGGCTGTCGCTCCTCCCGGCTCAGGGTTCCAGAGCTCTGACCGTTACAGCATGGCTGCAGTCTGATAAGACCATCCCTCTGCCATCCTGCCTGCCCTGAGAGCTTTTCTCTACCAACAGATTTCATCAGTTCAGTTCAGTTTCCTTTCTCGTGACTTTACTCACAATTCCCAAATTAAGTCTTCGTTTGACTACAATATGTTGTTTGCTTTTAGGCTGTCCTCTTTTGGCGTGAGCCGGTTTAGACATGTACTGTACGTGGCTTAGTTGTTAGCAAAGCTTGGTTTAACTCCCCCACCCCTCATATCTGATATCTGTCAATCACTCGGTATCACTAGTTCACCATGGCACCATGTGACCCGCCACACGTTTCCTGCGTCAACAAACAAATCAACTCTCTTTGATCTTGTACGAGAACGTTGGTTAAAAACGTATATACCCCAAATAAATGGTTCACTCTTGTTATTTGTTTTTGTATGACACACATCTGATATTCCCAACAGGACAGAGGATTTAATGTATGACACAAAAATAAATGTAATACTTAAGGTTTGGTTTTATTAGAAGCTTTCATTTGGTTCCTACATCTCAGTTTTCAATGGACAGTCCTCCGAGTGGATTTAAATAATGATTGCCTCTTATCTGCTTTTCCACTCTAATCTGTATGTTTCGAGCCGTGCTGTGTCATTCTAGTGACGCTCCTCTTGTCTATCTGTGGGTTCTGTTCATCTCCAAATCCATAAAGCTCTCTGACAGGCACTTTGTTTGAGAAACGCCAGTAGTTCAGTTAGATCTTAAAAGGCGTAAACTGTTCACACTCATCTGCAAACCAGCAGGTCTGTGTGCATGACTGCAAGTGTAAGCACAAAAATGTGACATGTAAATATACTTAATTTCCATATACTGTAGAAAGAAGAAAATAAATATTTCCTTTGCTTCTGTAACAAGCCTGGAGAAACTAAGTCAAACATAAAAGTCAATATTTTTCTTTCTCTTTTGTTTGACGCTCTTTTCCAATCCTTGGAGTCTTTCACACTTGTTACTGGAGCTTTTGCTCAGGAGGTTTTCTCTCTTTTGTTTTGTTTGTTTAAAAATATTTTATATTTAAAATAAGCGGAAATTTGCAATGCACTTTAATTGTAGCCTACAAAAAAACCCACCTTGTTACATTTTGAAATAATATAGAAGAATTGTGTCGATTTACTAAAAGCATATTATGGTTGGTGCCATCTGCTTTTCCCTTTCTTCAAGATTAATAGAAAGTTCAAGTCTTTATTGTCCAAGGTGATCATTTTCATTTTTGATAGTCCTCTGTGTGATAAGCTCACAGCTTCTGCTCTCGTGGGCTGCTGCTTGCCTCAGGCAAGAGCTGTGTTTTGCATATGACTTATTTGCTAACCAAATCTCTCCCCCTTTATCTTTTCCCTCCCTTCTTTCTCTCATTCTCCCATATGGCTCTGTCTGTATAATCTTTAAGGATCTTCTTGACCTCTCAAAAACTTTCATACATAACTTTTAAGTGCGTGAAGTGTTTGTGTCATTTCGTTGTGCTGATTGTGTTGACTCAGTAATTGTGTGTGTATGTGTTAATGTTGTTTATATATGCAGATAAACACTAGGTCAAATTTCTCTTTCGCCCGCAGGCATTAACAGCTTTTGGCACCAGATCCAGTTTTCTATGATGTTGGCCTGTCCAAAATATCAGAAACCATCTCGCATGTGCAAAGTTAGATTTCATTCTGAGGAAACTAGCTGCAAATCCTACAGCGTGAGTTTGAAATATTTTGTTAGATTTGTTAAAGTATTAAAGGGACAGTTCACCGCAAAATAAAAAAATCTTTCATCATTTACTCACCCTCAAGTTGTTCCAAATCTGTATTCATTTCTTTGTTCTGATACACACAGAGAAAGATATTTGGAAGAACGCTTATATCCAAACAGTTCTTGGACTCCATTGACTACCATAGTAGGAACATACAATATTTTTGTTCCGTTGAACACAAAAGAAGATATTTTAAAGAGTGCAGGACAGCAAACAGTTCTGGGGAACTTTCGACTATCATTGTAATTTTTCCTACTATATGGTAGTCAATGGGGTCTAAGAATTGTTTAGTTACAAGTATTCGTCCAAATATCTTTCTCCGTGTTCACCAGAACAAAGAAATGTTTACACATTTGGAACAACTATGAGTGAATCATTCATGGTAGAAATATATTTATCCATTAATATTTCTTAAACAACCTCATTAATAATGCACTGCCGAAAATTGTAGCTGCCTTGCATTTTTCAGGGACAAACATTTTTAACATGACTTCAACTTATCAAACTTAGTTAAGCTAAATCAATTCATGATTTAAAGTTACATAATCTCAACACTGACCGACATTTACAAAACAATTAGTTTAAATGACTCGTAAAGACAATTCGACTGTACTTTGATATAATTTCACAGTGTGTATTTCAAAATGTAACGATAAGGAATACAATCAAATAAAACTAAAAAGGTTATATAAGGGAATATTTGATTGACATGTATATCTTGCGTAAGCTCTTATTTAAGCCCCTGAGGGTAATTTAATTTTCCTATTTTTTATATTAGTGCACGGCTGTGTAAGAACAAAGCATTTTCAGATTTCAGACAGATTTGAAATCGTGTGAAAGCAGTGATCCATAAACACACGCGCATTCTGTAATAAAAGAGGAAGTGGCGCTCTTCATTTACCAGCAATTACCCTTTATTTCCCCTTTTTTTCCAGTTGGTTCTACAGTAAGCCGATCCCGCCCACTCGTGTCAGTTCTGAAATCATGTTTGCTCAGACACCGTCAATCATCGAGATCTGATGCCAATTGGCTCGCTGAGCAAGCTCGTGATTTTCCGTTGGATATTCCGTCTTGTTCCAGGATGTACTTCTATAACTGTCCTGATTCAGTCACCGTTGCCCAGGGAATAAATATACACGTACATTTGCATGGACACCACAGATTTGTTTACCAGCCGTACCCAGAACGCACAGTCCTCTTCCACACTGATGCGCACACTGATTTCCCTTCCTAAAATTCAGCATCCTTTATCTCTGTGCATGGGGGGGGGGATAGATGGGGAACAGGTCAGCGGTGGAAGTGATCTGATTTCTGCTCAACCGTCTTCAGCTTTTCTCTTAATCACTTCCTCTTGTAATAGTTGAATTACAGCGCGTGCCCATGCTGAACACATTTTCGGTATTGTGACAGAGATCAACGCCAGAGGTTGAATGTTGTCAGGGACCACGGGAGAAGTGCGCAATGTGTGTTTTACGACATGTAGACCGATTGGATTTTCCTAACTGTCTCCTTTGTTTGAGATGGGCGTCTGTAAGAATTTGTTTGGCAAAGCAGCTGGAACTCTACCGATGGGAGTGACCCGACGTCAGTAAATCTCTGTGTTTTTCTCTAATGCGATGCAGACGACGTGTTTGCACAACTAAGACCATTAAATCCCACACAGTGACGCGAACACGTTTTCAAACGCCGCAATCTCGTTCGTGGTTTCATAGGCTGGCCCGCCGATGTCCGCGTGAAGTTTACAAACCTGCTAGGCGGGAGATTTGCATGTAGAGTTCCAGGTACCCATTTGAATGAGGCTTTATCTCCTGTCACACCAGAGATTTCACACAGCCTCTGGCGAGGTGCAGAGCCTTCAGCAGGACCAACGGAACTGTGTATCCGGATCCTCGACAGGGCGGAGACACCTGAAGACAAACACGGCAAAGCCTTGTTTGCCGTCTCATTTTTCACTTTGCCCGGAGTGCCGGACTGATTTCTAACACATTTATTCAATTCAATTTATTTATATAGCGCTTTTCACAATGTGCATTGTTCCAAAGCAGCTTTACAGGAGAAAATGCGAAAAACACAGGAAAGGTAAACACAGCACAGTGCATGGTGTTTATAGAACAAATTATATCTAATAAATGCAGTCTCCCGGTGAGCAAGCCAACAAGGCCCTGTGGCGAGGAACCCAAACTCCAATGATAAATAAATGGAGAAATTAAAAACTTGGGAGAAACCAGTCTCAGCCGGGAGGGCCAGGTCCCCTCTGACGTGTCACAGCTGCACTCGGTGACTTTGATTAAAAGTTACTGAGTAAATGTTTATGAAGAATAAACAGATCGTATTAGTTGTTTCATTTCATTTGTAGAAACTGTTTAGGTCTAATTCATGTGACACCTTGCCCCCTTTTCTGTATCTGAGATCTAGAGGTAAAACTTATGAATTATTGCACAAGCTCCTTACAACCGCATTGCAAAGTATTTATTTGGCAACCATAAGAGGAGTTTTTATAAATAGTACAAGAATTAAGTTCTGAACACTAACATACAATCTTTTCACTTCAATTAAAAGCATTATTATAAAATGTATCTCCTTTTACAGGCATTAACAATATACAACACAGACATTTGCTATTGGTAGTGACAAATTAGTTTGATAATCTACACAACACAATCTCAAGGCAATTCGTAACTGTTTTACATTACTAGGTGGCGATATTATTGCTTTTTAATAGGGCTGTCAAATGATTAATCGGATCCATAATAAAGGTTTTTGTTACATAATATGGCTGTGTACTGTGCATAATCATTTTGTATTTATAAACTTATTCACATACATGTACACAAAAAATGATAAACATTTATATAATATGTAATTATTGGTAAATAGAAATGAATATATGTAAATATTTCCTAATGTGTTTATAAATACAAAATTATTATGCACAGTACAAAGACAAATATTATGTAAACACAAACTTTTATTCTGGATGCGATTAATGCCGATTAATTGTTTCACAGCTATACTTTTTAACAGTTGTTTTGACCTAAATAGGCCTACACCAAATATGAATATGACTGTGTAAAATAGTTATGAATTTCCTAGAGATCAAGTTGGTCAGGATATTGCGAATATTAAACTCTTTAAAGTTTTTCTGAATTGTTGACATCATGCTCACCCGTGTAGCCTGCTTCTCACTTTCTCTCAGCAACCCCGTTCTTACACTTTTGACAAAAATAAATCCTGACTTCCTACAAAAAGTGCATTTCAATGCCAAAACTAAATTCATTGAGTGCACCCTCAGTCTTCCATCTTCAAACTTATTGTTTTCATGAATTTCCAAACAATTTGTTATGTATTGTATGGGAGCTCTGTGGCTCTTAACACGAGTCTTTAAAAAAAAGCGTATTATTTCACATTCTTCACTTGTCTTTTTCCAAGACTTTAACAGCCGGTCTTCATTTTCTTCCAGTTGTCCATCACACCATCATTTCAGGCTGTGCTGGCTTTCGTGATGCCGGCGAAGATCCACTTTCCTCTGGAAGCCCTTGGAGCAGATCTCGCAGCCGAATGGCTTGAATCCGGTGTGTTTGCGACTGTGTGTGATTAGGTTGGAGCTCTGACTGAAGGCCTTACCGCACACCTGGCATTTGTGAGGTTTCTCACCTGTAAACAAACACAAATTACTTTAAAACAGTGTTGTCAAGCACAGAAATCTTTAGTGGGAAGTCTTTGCTTTAGTAAACTGCTTAAAGTATGGATTTGCGTGCCACCCAGATTTGTTCTGTTTTCCGACACAGGAGTGGCTGTTTGCTACGGCACGCATGCAAAGGGAACTTTCCAAGAGGCATCAGAGAAGCAGGAAGACCAGGTATGCAAATCAAGACAGCATTTGTTTAATCTTCTCTTCTTGATTTATCTGTAGCTGTGTCACTCTTGGAAACACACCCTAGAAAGCAAGCCAACCTAAGTGTCTAAAGTGTAGATTTATTCATCAAACATTGCCTGTACCGTGTAATGATTTATATAGAATAAACGCTTTGGACGCATTTCCACAAGATTTGTTCAGCATTAAAAATGCATGTTGTAAGTTTTCTTTATTCTAGCTTCTTCTCGTTCATGTCAGTGTTGCTGTTGTCACCTGTGTGAATGTAGGTGTGTTTCTTCATATCAGATTTCTGGTGAAATCTCTTGCCGCAGTACTGGCAGGGGTATGGTCGCGTATCCGAGTGGATCAGCAGGTGAGTGGACAGCGTTGAGGAGCGTTTGAAAGTCTTCCCGCACATCTTGCATTCAAAACTTCTTTCCTTTATACACAAAACGAAAACATTAACATTATTTCACTACTTAATTACATACCTATAATGCCAGGTGAAATACGTGATGTCACAGATTTTCACCCATTATTCAGTGAGCTCTCTGTTCTTACCTGTGAGTGGACATTCATGTGTTGTTCTAAGCTAACAGCATGGCCAAAGCTCTTTCTGCAGATGCTACAGCCGAAGGGACGCGTGCCACTGTGAGAACGTCTGACGTGAACCTCTAGACCATGAGGGGTGGAAAATACCTGGAGAAGAGTTATATTTAGTTTTGTCATATTTCTAAATTCTGCTGCCAATTTTGTCACTGTGTCTGAATACCTTATCACAGGTAATGCAGTGGTATGTGTCTGATGTTGGTGAGTAGTGTGTGCTGCAATCCAGCGGCTTTGGTAGCTCAGAGCTCTGCTTCAGGTGAGCTCCATACAGACTGCTGGCGTGCTGGAGAAGCGACGGAGGGAAGCTCATCTGTCTGAAGTCATATGGGGAGGGAACGTGATCCCAGGCGTAAGAACTCTTGTAGTAGGGAGGGTATTCTGCCAGTTGGGGTTCTGTTGGGGGTAGAGACATGTTAATGATAATTTTGAATTTTATGTTGTTAACTTGCAGAAGCAAGTTGTTATGACATACTCACCGGATATGAAATATGGGCAACTGATTGTGACCTCAGGGTGAGACGGTATCGGGCAGTCGAGTTCTCGCTCACACTTGATGAAGTCATACGGGTCTTTGTGGGATGGCCGGGAGGCGGTATCTGGCTTGGGCTGCTCAGGGGATTTACGCTCTTCTGGTTCTGATGGGACTAATGCTGGGACTAAGAATTCAGAACAAAATCAGAAAATTGAAATGATGCATTGTTGCAGGTTACATCAGATCACAAAAACGAAGATATTTTGAGAAATGTATTTTTTGTGTTCCCAATGGAAGTCAGTGATGTCCAGTGTTCTTTGGTTATTAATGTTTTTCAAAAGATCTTCTTTTGTGTTCTGTAGATGAAAGTTATAGGTTTGGCTAGTAAATGTTTAAAAAAAATTCTGCTTGAAAACAACTAGAAATTTAATTTAGTTCAAAAAAGAAAACCAAAAAGATTTTGTTTCTTGAAATTATAGCTTGTGCTGCCCTTCTTTAAATAGACTTGTAAAAAGTAACCTTTTGTTTCCTACTGTAATGGCATTGGTATATTTTAATATATTTAACTGTGTTTAAATAATGTTTAGGGCCGAAAACGTAAGCTGTTTTTCGCTAAAGAAAAACATATAAAGAATTCAAAAGAAGTTTGATTTCGGTTCAATATGTGTGTGTGCATAAAAATACATGGCAGCAGAAGAAAGATTTTCTTCGCCTCGATTTAATTAGATAATTATATATATTTCCCTAAATGAACCCTAATGGCCTGTAAGAAGATATGAATGTTGGTCTCTTGTTTGTATGGGTCTAGTTTGCATATCCGTGACATCCACCCTAACCGTTCGACAAGTTTACGGACTTTAATGGAGTTGCGGCGAAAGAGCGGCTGTGTCAAAAACTATTGAGCTTCGGTGCTAAATCAAATAGCCTGCAGGCTGAAAACTCATAAACATCAGTCCGACAGGTGTTCTGCACATCCGCCCAACACATATATTACAGAATTTGAGATTTGTATAATGGAAATTATTATAAAAGACTCCGACATTTATATTAGATTTTGTGGCCAATATGTAAAAAGCCTTTGGGAGGCGATTTTGAAATCTTGTTAATTTGGCTATTTGTCACAAACTATTTAACACTGAAAATAAAAATAATCCCAGGCTATAAATGGGACTTACTTGTCTTTGGTGCTGGTTCTGGAAGTTTTTTCGGTTCACTTTGCTCGGTGTCAAAGGGTCGGTGCACATTGTATGATGAACACTTTTTGCTTTTCACCAAAAACGAGCGTGGCATGATTATTCTGTAAAACTATAAACAAAAATTTGTTGACTTTTTTGGTTAACATGCAGTTCCCAAAGATAGCGAACGACAGAACTTAAAATAACAAAAACAACTGCTCTAATTCAGATGTTCCTGTACTACACAGTATACGTGTGCATATCATTTACACAAGATTATTGAAGAAATGTATTTTCATTTCTGATTCATAATTAAAGATCATTCATCATTTTCACAAATGACACTTCAAAACATTATGGCTAGACAGGGACAATTTGCTGTAGCTTGAATTTTTGTTGTTTTCTATGTTTTTGCTGTGTCAAAAACTTTCCACTGCGATAAATTATAGCCAATAATCCGAAAGTAATGCACATAATAATAACATTAACGATAATAATAAATGTGCTCTTTAAAAAATTATTGTAAACTTTCAAACGAATTTCTAACCTGGTTTTCATTAAAAAAAGCTTTACCTGAGATGTCCGTAAGTTTGAGTTTTTGTTTCTATGAGAGGCAAACTTCGTGATGTGTAAAATCCGTTGTTTAGAAAGTTAAGCACTGCATCGCTGTGAGCTTGTTGCGTTGCGTTATGGACTCTCCTCCCTGATTTTGAATCCGATAATTCTGCGGTGGAATCTGACTGTGCTTTCAACCAATGAGAGACAGCGCAGGTGCAACATTTGCCTACAAAAAGTTTAGACTTTGAGATCCAATTTGGCAAAGTTTAGGGTTACTAAAATGTTTAATTTTCAAACAAACTCTAGAATACAGAATTCATTTTTTAAAAGGATGTGAAAATATGTTTGTGATTTAAAAAGGCATAAATAGGACTACCGTTGAGCGTTCACAAAGTTAAGTGATGGGAACAATCTGTTAAATGTTGGAGATGTTTAGCAAAATTCCTAACCTGTCCTAATGTGATTTTTTATCAACTCAACTCAATGACAATAATTATTTCTCACCTGCTGACGTAAAGGGTTTACCCCAAAATGATGTATTTAACCCCATGTAATTCCGAACCTGACTTCTGCAGGACAATATTTTTGAAAAACCATGGTGACCATTGCCCCATTCATTACTGTTGTATGGAGACAAAACCACTCAGACATGTCTCAAACTATCTTCTTTTTTTCTGTCCCGTAGACATGAGGGTGCAATAAATAATGAGAGAAATTGTATTATTTTCCCTTTAACCGCTAATAGGTTTAACACATAAGACCACTGGGATAAAGTAACTCTTAAACGCTTAAAAGTACCCCTAAGAAATACACACCAAACCTGTAATGTTAGTAGCACCTCAGAATGTTTGCTTTGCTTTATTTGCACAGTTGTGTTTTGGTTGCAGCCTTAAGCGTTTAAATAAGACATTTGATTATTAAAAGCACAATTCGTTTAATACTTCTATTATTACAAACACAGAAAAAAATGAATCTGTATGTGTTTTCAAGGTGCTTTATAAACGTAATGATTGAGCGGTGATCACTTTTGCTATGGTTGTCTTTTACCAGAACATTATTGAATCAAATGTATTTACGCCACCGTGTGGATTTGTTATCAAAATGCACGGTTTTAGAAATCGTATTATCTAAAATACATATTTAAAAATCGTTTAAAATGCCTATATTTGAAAAGTTAACTGTCCTTAGCTGATTTAACTTAATGAGACGTATCCATACAGTGCAACACACATTCTATGATGATACTTAGGGGAGATAAGCAGTATTTTCCAGCATTGAGCATATATAGCAGAGTGGCGCAGCGGAAGCGTGCTGGGCCCATAACCCAGAGGTCGATGGATCGAAACCATCCTCTGCTAATTTTGATTTATGTCTTTAAAGGCTATGCTGCAGTGATGAACTACTGAATAAACTTTCCATTTCCATCTGATCTGTTATATTATCTACTACATGTGAGAGTTGTAGTTATAATTTCTTATCGGCATTGCTTAACACATTTTGATTGGAGAGGCCACCTAATGTAGTAGATAAAATTTTAATGTCGTATATTTGCCAAGAACACCAAAAATAGCAAAACTCGAATTTCCGTGTTATTGAGTGTGTGGCTCAAGTTGATTGATTTGAATGCATTCTTGAAGGAAAATGTCCTAGATATATGACTATTACAATATTACACCACTAGAGAGAGGGCTTTACAACAAAACTGGCCTTTTAACAGAATAATCAGTATGTATCAGCTTTCCAGATGAACATGAAGCATGCTATGTCCCCTATTTTTGTTACTTTAACTTCAATGTATTTACAATGTGTAATATTCTTGTTTAATTACTTCACAGCACACGTTCCATCATAGTTATTTTTCACCCCGTTATTTAATTTAACCATGAATAATCTACTTTTGTATGCAAAATATTAACTGGTCCAAGTCAACGTCCGCGCTTACCACCTGAGTCACGCGAAAACCGCATTACAGCGCACTGCATCCCTCCACCCTTCAGAAAAACAACCCAGGACCTAACTGCAGAAATACTCCAAAGCTTTCACGGTTGAATCTCATTCACGTCACAGTTTTAAATATTTATAATGTGTGATTATAAATAGTTCTATGATTCTGTTCCTATTTTTGTCACTGGCTTGTTGAACGAAACAGGCTTGTTTCTGCGAGAGGGATTATTTCTCCTGCACAGCTGCGGATGCTGACCACGTAGGGAGGGGTTGTGAGGTGTTCAAGATGGCGGCGCCCTGTGGAGTGCAGTTGCTCTAACAGGTAAACAGGTTTATTCATCGTTGCATATTAAAGTGATAGGTTTACATTACGTGCGGTGACAATCGAGATGTTAGATGCCTTAACTTTTCGGTGTTTTAAGTGCATTATAGAGTCCGTCAGGAGTGATTTCTGTATTGCTCGAAGCTTGTCGATATTAAGGCTCTCATGCCTGCGACTGTCAGTGAAATAATAGTCCTCATTGATTGATACAGTTCCAAAAATTAATCTTAACGCATTTCCACATGCATTTGCGCGCGTTCACAGAGGAATGTAGAATGCATGGGTTATATTATATTTTGTTGACGCATTATTCAGAGAGGGATCCGTAAATTCTGCCCATTGTTCTCGCGAGCTGTTTACGCCAATGGTGATTTCAATACAGAGAGCAGTACGCAGGCTTTAACCACATTCAAAAACGTTTTCGCAGTATACATTTGGACGTTGCATGACATTCATGTACATATATATTGGTGGGCTTTGCTGCTTTTTATTAGTTATTTATTTATTTAAGGCCAAACATTGTTTTTTTACAGAAACGCTTATATGAAGCATTGAATATTATCTGCCTAACAATTCAGTGTAATTCACAAGTCTTTGGTTGTGTGATCATTTAATGGGTTTTATCTAAAAAAATACATTATTAAGATTATTATCAGAATGCAAGATAGAGGTTTATGAACCAGAACTTTATCTTTGCATCTCTATGACACTTTTATTTAACTTATACACAACCTCTCGAAGGAATTCGGTCTTTTTTATAAAGCCATAAATCTGGGATATAAAGCTTATTTGAATTGCTAACAGCCCTGTTTTCCAGTTAGCAGGCACAGCCACACTTTACGATGAGGTCGTCCGGCACTTCATAATATAAGTGTTTTTCCCCTAATCGTGATGCATTCTCTTAAGTTGTGGGTTATGACCATGAAGTTAGTCAATTCACTTCTTTGTTTCTACCCTGAGCTAACTATGCTTGACATCACCCTTCCCTGGATGCTTCTCATCAAGTTATGCTTAGAGCAGTGTTTTAGAACAGCTGTTTCTTAGGTTGATACTTGGAACCGTTCCTAGCAGCTGTTTGTCTTGCATGCCTGGCTGTCCACTTTAGGTCTTGGTGACTTGCGTCACTCACATTGTTACTTGTCTCAAATTTAAGGAAAGTTATTGGTGTGCCAGTGGTGGTGTTTGTGAAAGATCATGTCTTATGCTACGTTATACAGAAAGGGTTGTATCTCAGCTTTTCCATTTTGGTTGTTTTGTTTTCCTTATTAGCAAAAATAAAAATGGGTTGTGTTGAGGAAATGCATCACTTTTAGCTTGTGCTGTTGCAATCCCTGCAACCCACATGACTGTTTGCTGATGATCATACGTTAGATCATACGTGATTATAATAGTATCATCATTCTGTGAACATTTTCATGCACTCTGCAGTGTTCTTCTTGCAAGATTTACTTAAGGCAGGGACCGCAAGATGTTCTCATAAACATTTCATCAACACAGCCATTTCAGATGCACGAATGTCAGCCCTTAAATGTCTCTTGCAGAGGTGCCTGGAGACTGGATCGACGGGCGGCCCAGGGACCCCTCCAGGCCAGACGGTGCGCTGGATGCCGTGAGAGTGACGTCTGAGAGCCGCACCCTAGTCCCTTCTAGAGACACCCGCCACTGAACTCTCCTGCGCTGTCCGTACCATCATGTCCAGGGAACAGCTGAACGTGGGGGACCTCCTCCCTCTCCTGGAGACCTCTGACCTCCGGCAGCTCGATGAGATCAAGGGCCTTATCAATGAACACCTCAACACAGGTCTGACTGAAACGTGTTGCCTATTGCTAGAAACAACATTAGAAAGATGCAGTCTTGGGAAACTTTCATCCTAGTAACTCAGTCTTATCACATGCTGGCGTTGGTTTGTGTTTTGTAGATCGAGGGTCAGTGCTGCTGAATGGTTTGGTGGATTATTTCCTGGAGACCAACTCCGCCCAGGCAGTGCACATCCTGTCCTCAGTGAGGGAGCCACACGATAAGGTGACTTAACTGTTTTTCTCTTTATTGTTTTAAGCAGTCCTGAACCTGCTATGCTGCATATCACAGTATGACATATATACAGTGATGTCATGTTTCAAAATTTTCACCGTACTGTTAAAATAAGAATGAATATTAAAGGAGCCTTTCAACTAAACAGGATCCGACTAAATGACCCAGAATCCTATGTCAGTGCATCTTTAATTATGTCCATTTCTTTCATTAATATTTAATAAATGTCTTATAAACACTTTGTCAGTAGTTAGTAATCTGGTAAGTGTGGTTGTTTTAAATATAGAATTTGCTGTCTTTTTTATCTTCCAGCTCCTTTTTGATAAAATGAATGAATGCATGGGTAAAGCCCAGTGTCGCCTGCCCACGCTCACTCTACTGGGGCATGTTGTCAGAAAGCAGCCGTCTTGGATTCACAAGATTGCTCGCTATCCGCTGCTGCTATCTCTCCTCAAATGCCTCAAGGTAAGTCCCAAAACATTTGTTATTGATGGTATGTCGTGTATTCATGGTATGTGTCAAGGATTGTGAATAAACATATTTGTTTACTGTGTTTAACAGACAGACACAGATGTTGTGGTTCTGATAACCGGAGTCTTGGTGCTTATCACCCTGTTACCCATGATTCCTCAAGCTGGCAAGCAGCACCTCTATGAGTTCTTTGACGTATTCGGCCGTCTGGCTTCCTGGAACCTGAGAAGCCCAGGTAAGAGATTTGAAAAGGCTGCCTTGAAATGCTTTCTCAGATTTTTTATGCACTTGAAACATCTAAACTCTCAAAGACAACATGTTTTCAGCCACCTTTAAAGCAACAAACTAAATGCTTTTAGTAGTTACTAACCAGTGCTGTGGTTTATCAGGACACATACCAGAGGTGTATCTCATCCACCTGCATGCCAGTGTGTACGCACTCTTCCATCGGCTCTACGGGATGTATCCCTGCAACTTTGTGTCCTACCTGCGGTCTCATTACTGTATGAAGGAGAACATGGACACCTTTGAGGAGGTGCTCAAGGTAAGCTGTCTAATCTGTACTACTATCGAATTCCTGGAAAGAGTAATGGAGTGATTTGTCTAAATAGGAACTATCTGTCAGTTACTTTCTATTACTTTTTTGTCTTCTCTGACCATAAAAGGTAAATTGGAATTTGGCAAAAATGACTAGTGCGGTTATAGATGCTATAATTTTGCTCCAATTTGCAACTTAAAACATGGTATTTGTATATTGTAAATGGATGAATACAATTAAATATTGAGGATATATACAATCTGTGTGTTTCAGCCAATGCTAGAGCATGTTAGAATACACCCAGAGTTAGTAACCGGAACCAAGGACCATGAACTAGATCCCAGCAGGTGAGTCACCATCAACCATCACTCAACCATGTCATTGCAATGCATGCATAAAAAATTACAGCTACGCTGCATTTTCTTATTTTCTCTCTCATGTTACAGGTGGAAGAGGTTTGAGATCCATGACATAGTCATTGAGTGTGCCAAAGTCTCTCTGGATCCGAAGGAGGCATCCTGTGAAGAGGGCTATGCCACCATGCCTGAGCATTTCTGTGCCCATTTACAGCAACGTCCTGCTGATTGCACTGCCAGTCCGTACGCCGACTTCCACAGTAGCTATGGTAACCACCTCATACTTCTCTATATGTTGATTTAGAAGCTGTAGCCTAACATCCAAACTGGTAACCAGAACATTGTAGATTTTCAAACCTATGACTGTTGCATTAATGGCTTGTCATGCACTTATTGTGTTTTTGGAGTATGTCTGTATAATAAACATACAATTAATTGTTTTTGATGGAAATTATATAATAAATTAGTACAACCGTAACGTCTGATTAGATGACTCGTAGTTAAAGCCATTGTAAAATACATCTGAACACCTGTGAACTGAATTCTATAGCAACACAACAAGCAAAGTTGCGTTGTTGCTTGACAAACACGAATGACGTGACTTCTCTTTTGCGCCGTGTCTAAGAAAAGTAGCATGGTCCTCTATTAGTGTAACAATTTGATAGACTGTATAAAATCAAGACCACCAATGTTGGAACACATTTAGTCTATTTTCATTCATTCAGTTTTTTCAGTGAAAGTTAGAAACTTGTTTTGACTCTTACAGGAAGTTCTTCCTCGACTAATTTATCAACCCCTCGTCAGCCTGTGTTCCCTCCTCTGGCCCTGTCCTCTTTCTCAGGGACTCAGCCGCCCTGTCGCAGCCCCACTGGGACCCGTCGGCAGGTAAGACTCCATTAAGAGACCGCCGTTCACATGGTCATCTGTTTCTCAATGTGAGATTATCCACAATGTCAAATTTTGTTTAAGGATGGGTACTTTTAACACTGATGTGACATCTGTCTGTTTGTCCAAACAATGTAAGATTTATGATATTGTTTAGTGTTTTTTTTTTTGGTTATAAGTGGAAACCTCAAGACAGTTCTGTATTAGGTAAACCCACTAAATCAACGTTCTTCATACAAACTAATCCGGTTTGGCACACTTACACAACAGCACCAGTGAAGCAACCAGAGCGTGCTTCCCTTCACCCTCTTGTTGTTTGTCAGCTGTTGTCTGTAAAAACACCCATCCTTGAACCCCTCCCTTCCCTTGCCCACACTACCACCCCCCTTCTCTCCCCATGAATCCCGTAGTTGTTCTCCAGGCAGCCTGAGGAGGAGGAGGAGGAGGAGAAGAAGAAGTAGAGAGGTGTTGAGTCATTCCGGTGGGTGTACAAGGCTCTAAAAAGAGAAAAACATGCCATCTCTTAGCTGACGCAGAAACTGTTGCCCCGGCAACTTGAATGACGGTGCAGCGTTTTTCTTGGCTTGTTACCTCCCACAGTCAGGACCTTTATTCAGCAGAACGCACCCCAGGCTGAAAACAAGCAGTCTGCCGTGTGTTTGTGTTCTAGCGAGGTGCATATTTGTGTGGATTTGGTCACATGTTGATGTTGGGGATGTCTTTGTTAAGATTTCTCATGCTTTGTGTTGCATTTTGTAAATACTGTACATTCCTTTTGGAGGTTACATTTGTGGCAATTCCAAATAAACAATATTTAACATTAATTGGGTGACAGCAATGTGAAATTCAGTAATATTATAAATATAATAAAAAAGATCCCCTTATATAAGCATGCCGTATCAACTGTAACGCTGTGAAATTACAGGCAGATTTTCCCTAATTTGGCTAAATATCAACATTAATTGAAATATAAGGAAACAGTTTTGTTAAAAATAAACAGAGCTGGAAATAGAAAAGTTAATGTTTTGAGTAAATATTGTGGGTAAATCACTTAGACATGGCTCAGAGGTTTTTATATGAACCGTTCTTCCATGAATAATTCTTCCATTTTCTCAAAACAATGCGTGTTTTTTCCCCCTCGCTATCCCTTGATATAGGTCAGACATAGATAATGCTTAATACTGTCATGTGTACCGTCACGCCTTATATTTATTACATAACGATTTTTTAGCATTCCACTTTCCTGTGCTTATTTTCTGTGTATACAAGTTATAACCCGCACGCAATGTTTACGGGAAAAGCAAATAAATATGTATTGAATATTTAATAACTGGGCTATGGAGAAAGTGTATGTGTTTACCCATGTCTCACCAAATAGTTAATTAAAGAGAATTTTGATAATCGCTTGAGTCTGTATAAGCAGTCAAGCGACTGTGTTTGTTTATTTTTAGAACTCCAGCTGTGAATTTAATGCTGCATATGGCACCAAAGATTCCCTCTGGAGTCCCTCCTCCCAGTGTGGCATGGCCACGCCTCCTTTTTCCCGTGGGATGTCACCAAACCTGGAACTCTCCCAGAGTGCCTCTCACCTACCCAGCTGCCTCTACAGCACACCTGGTGACTATACTGTCTTGTAATTTAGGATACATTGTTCACAGTTGAAGTTGCATTTGTGCTCTTGTTTTCTCCAATTCCTTTGACAACATAAATGCAAATGAATTCATGTCATTAAAAATTGTATATTGAGACAACTAATGGTAACTTTTTGCATACTAACTTTCAATAATTTTATCCAACAAAAAGTAGACTCAGTGTCAACATTTTCTCAAACAGTAGCATGAACTTTGTTTTTGTGGCTAACATCTCATTCCTCCCTGCAGCAGGAGGCAAAGGCACTCCGTCCTCCAGCACGCCTGCAGCCTCCACGCCTCCCCCCAGCCTCTCCGATGAGTTTTCCCCCATGATGGCACAACGCAGCACTGCCAGCCCGCCATGCAAGGTTCCCTTAAGCCTTTTGAGTTCACAGTTTGGAGTTTGGAGATCAGTACGATCTTGACTGTATTTTAATTGTTGTGCTCACTTTAGGATGGAAGACCTTTAGACCACACCAAACCCGCCCTGGTCAGACAGGAGCCAATCCGAGAGCCTGAAGTGATCGGTTACAGAGGTTAGTTGGTGTGAACCGGTTTATGTTATGATAGAGAGGTTTACAGATGTCGATGGTGGGAATTGATAAGGGTTGTTATAAAGCCTGAATATTTTGTGTTGTCTGACTCAGATGGTAGAAGTAAGGACATGCCCATGACACTGAACGAACTCTCCGTCTACATGAAGGAACAGGAGCAAATGAGGATCGAGAAAGAAAGGGAGGATGGTAAGATGAAGTGCATCTCTTGAACGCTCAGCAGATTTGCTTTGACAAACGATAAAGTCAAGTTTATTGAGAGTGCAAAACATGACCGAAGCCAGTCACACAGCACATTTGACTACTCAAGATTTCTTGCTTTTGTTATTGTTGGTAGAAAAGAGTGTGTTCTTAAAACGATTTTCTTGTTATTTTTTTATTTATTTCTTCAGCTGCCATCACAGAAGAACTTCAGAAGCTGACTGAAGACAAGCGGGATGTAACTGCTCTTCGTGGTTTTGACTCGCCCTTCTTCAGCACCACAGAGACTCTTACAGGAGCCCAGGAGAAACCTCTGCACTACTCAGTCCTAGGTGGCTCTATCAGAGACCCTCACAACGCCATCTCCACCCCCGATAAATCCGAGACCATAGGCAGGAGCATTGTCAGCAGAGGTATATCCCAGGAGCATCCATGGTCCTTCCAACCAGTATTCACGCCCATCGATCACCCAAGCCACAGTCATCTCCATCGGAGCCCCTCTGCATTGGACGACGAATCTCTAAAATTCAGCTTTTGCTCCCCGAGCCCGTGCAAACCTCCACCGCTGCCGTACGAGGCGCTGTTTGACATGGCCTTGCCCCGGACGGCCTCCCTGTTCATAGGGAGGAAGACTTCCGAGATTGTGCAGCGAGTATCTGTAGAAAGGTGCCAGAGAAATGACTTGGGCAAGTACGGTGAAGAGGAGGGTGCGGAGGGGGTTGTATCAGCTTCACCTCTGGAGGTGCTGGACCGCCTCGTGCAGCAGGGTGCTGATGCACATGATAAAGTGCTGAAGAGGTGAGATTTTTTTTTTCTTGGACATGAATGTTAGTAACCAAAGGTTTTAGGACAAAATCAAAAAATCTAATTTCCAAAGTAAAGACATGAGTTTGCTGAAGTAGGACTGTGTATTGGGAGCTTTTTTCCGAGTCAGACCAGTTGCAGATTTGCTCTTAAACAAATAGCTGCATTGTCCTGTCTCGCATCCACCGCAGCTCAAATTAGTCAGCATGATAACAGCAGGGCCATTGTTGCAGGAATACGATCAGAGCTCCTTCTGTCTTGCTCTCTCTACCATACAGCATGAGCAGGCCTTATGAGAAGATGACACATAATTGAGTTGGGTTACTGGGCTCTGATAGGTGGGCTTTGGCTCTGGTCACAGAAGATTCTGTCCCTGTGCCAGAACAGCAGTGCGTCCAAAATTATTGTGACATAGTCACTGACCTTCTTGATGGCCTGTGTTTTTCCCCTTCCTCTAACATCTTGCTCACAGATTACCCCTGCCAAGCAAGTCAGCTGACTGGACGCACTTCGGAGGTAAAAAACATTGTACAGACACACATTTGCTCCTTGTGAAAAAGGAGGGGCTTTGAAAGAGCTAAGACACACCATGTTTTTTTTCAAGTTTTTTTTTACGAAGTTTACACCTGATGAATATGAAAATGAGTAATGCTTTTGACAACCGTTATGTTCTTTCTTTCGTTGCAGGTTCTGCTCCTCTGGATGAGCTGCACACACTGCGAAGTCAGCTGCTACTGCTGCACAACCAGCTGCTGTACGAGCGCTACAAGAGAGAGCAGCACGCCTTGCGCAACCGCCGTTTGCTCCGCCGCATCATCAACGCCACCGCACTAGAGGAGCAGAACAACGCTATGGTAATGTCTCTCAGAATTCCCTGTCAATCAACACCCAGTTTTGTAATTCACAAGTTCGTCTATGCAGATAATAACAATAGAGCGATGGTAGAAAGGTATGTGCATTTGGCGTGTTGTCAGGGGAGGGGGCCCTGAGCTTGCCGGTTCCTACCGAACCGAGCTCGGAACCAGGCTCGAGGAGAGGTGCCAAGTAGGAGAAAGTTATATAGGTTTTTAATGACATTGAGGGTAAGTAAATAATAATAAAAAACAAATTTGGGTGAACTATCATTTGTCATTTGAACATTGACCCGGCCCCGGATAAGCGGAAGAAAATGGATGGATGGATGGATGGATAATTTGTCACTTTATCTGTCCCATACCTTTTATTTGCCAGATGTTCACCTTTGTTGACCACTAGAGGGCAACAGAGAGCCATATCCCCTATGAGGGTCAGTAAGAGTTGATTGTTTCTGGTATATTTGTCTCCACAGAAGGACCAGCTTAACCTGCAGAGTGTGGATATCATGTCTCTTAGAGAGAGCTTGCAGGTGGAGCAGCAGAGATACAGACAGCTTTGGGATGACAGAGAGATCGCAGTGACGCGCCTCCACAGTCAAATACACCAACTGCAGCAGGCCAGAGACGATTATTACACCAAAAACCAGGAGTTACAGGTGCTTCACACAAACTACTGTCCTATTGAGTGACACATAGATACGCAGTCATAACTTTAACAAACAGAAAATAGCTAAAGTGGTAACAAACTGTAATTCAACCAAAAACCCACCAGCGGAGGTTGATGTCAAATGTTATTATTATTTTGATGATAATATTTTAAGAATTGTATTAAACCATGTTATACAAAGTTTAGAATGGTGTATTTAATTTGAACACACATCTGTGATCAACCAATCAGAGTAAGCTACAAGAATGCCAGAAGAGAATAGGTGAGATTGAGGCGGAGCTTCAGAGGGCAAACAACAAGGTGTGCCACACAGGGCACCTGCTGAACCAACTCACTGCCAAGGTAAAGTTAATTCACCAGCCTATTTATGTTCAGTGTTGTTAAAGTACGACTTAAATGTAGATTACGAAGCATGATGATAATTTCTCCTTTGTTTTAGCTGTCGTCCAGTGAAAGCGTTCAGCAGCAGCTGAGTTTTCTAAACAAGCAGTTGTTGCTGTTGGGGGAAGCTCATAAACTGTGTGTCCAGGAACTGCAGCAGGCTGGACCAGACACCAGCAAGGTACACATCACATCAGGAGAACAAGTAGCCCTGCATCTCCTTTAATCTTGAGGAACTGCTACTCTCTCATCCGCCCTGTCTTCCTCTGTCTCTTGCAGGAGGTACAGATGCTCCAGTCATCCTGGGGAAAGGAAACGGAACGTCTGAAGCAGAATCTGTTATTTCAGACCCAAAAGCTGGATGCTGCTCAGCAGAGAGTAGCCGAGCTAGAGACGCTGCTTTCCAAGAAAGAGCACCTGATTGCAGAGCAAAAGAAGTTTCTAGATGATGTCAAGGTTCAGGCTAGGTATGAGAGCTGGTCTTAAAGATAATGTTGTTTAAGCCAAGAGACAAAATTAAGCTCTTATTGAATTTGCATGTTGGCGTTTAATTGGAAATATAAAAATGCAGAATGTTTTCTTTGATGGTTTTGTTTAGGAGTTTAGTGAGAGTAGACAGTTTGTACAGTATTAAAATCCTTACGTCTATGGAATATCACCATTGAGTGCGAGTGTGTTTGTGTGTGCGCATGCATGTTTTGAATGTATTAGTCTGTGTGTGTGTGGTTGTGAATTTATCTGGTGCACAAACAACATGTTTACATTTGGTTAATTCTTGTAAACCCTCAAACTTAGTTTTTAATGGAATGACATGTTGTTTGATAACTCTCAATTAGTTTAAAATGTTTTAGTAAAAGGGTTTGTATGGATCTTTCTATAAAATGTAATTTTTTTAAAGCTCCACAAAACACTATAAAGCAAATAAAGAAGCTGTTCCCTCAAATCTGCCTTTCACATTGTCTTTTTCTCCATCAGAGGGGAGCTGCACGCTTCTGAGAGCAGATACCAGACCCAGCGGCGGATAGCACTGGCCCTCCAGGCTGAACTTTTACAGCTGTACAGCAGACTGGAAACTGAAGACTCTTCTACCACCACTTCAGCCTCACCAGCAGAGGGTGCAGCTGAGACACGCAGTTCTGAAGAGACCAGGTATGACCAAACACCACTGTTATGCAAAAATAAAAAAAGTTTAAATGCATAATATTAATAAAAAAAGTGCATAGTATTATAAGGTTTGTCTTTATATTGTATTTTGTGGCAAACATGCACCGCCCCACTTATTTTGCACATCAACAAGTTGTTTGTTACTGTACTATTTCATTCTGACTGTTTCTGGCTTCTTAGTGTCATACTGGTGGACAGGCCAATGAAAACAGCCACCAAAGAGGATGGCAAGGCTCCTCAGTCTCCACGGCGCAATGGTAGCATTCTACCGTCAGGGCAATCCAAAGCCAGTCCCTCTGCCGCCAACTCTTTAAACGGCAACCGTGACACTCCTCCACCTGTCCTAGTGGAACCACCCCCCCATCGTCCTCATTCTCCGCTGGGCCCCCCAGGACCCCTGGTCTCTGCCGAGGTCCCGCTCACTGTGGGCTCCTACCCCAACGCCAAGAGCTTTTTGGGCATGCGAGCAAGAGAGCTCTTCCGCAACAAAAGCGAGAGCCAATGTGATGAGGACGAAGCTCCTCCCCCCCGTCTCACTGGCCTGTCACAGGGCCTGAAGACCGAGCTTTGCGTGGAACCGACGGCGAAGAGCACACCTGGCGCTTCGGGGTCCACCTCTGCTCAGAGCATCACCCTCGTCACGTCCGCTAAAGAAACCAACCCTGGTTCTCAGAGAGCAGATAACCGAGACACGTTCGGATCAAGGTGCCCAGAGCGGCCCAGACAGCAGCCGCTAAGAATCATAGACTATTATGATAGTCACCAGGAGCACAGCTGAAGTAAGGTTTGGAGAAAGTTGAAGTTGGATGGAGAGATGTGCACATTTAGATATTAGAGTGTAAGGCAAGACTCTTTAAATTTTCAGTGTTATCTGTCCAATTTCCTCAAGACGACAACAGGATTTGCAATGAGGGATTAAGTAAACCCCTCATCAAAACTGGAATGCATGGACTAAAATGTTACGAATGCAGTTTTAAAGTTGGTCACACATTAATCCCACTTTATTTTACAGTGTAAACATAACTGCTACATTTAGTTTTTGCTTATTCATTAGCTCCCTTTAAAGTCACCATTTCACGTGGAAGCTATGTGTTGACGGAAATATTAGATGCAATATCATTTGATTGAGTTATAGTGATGGTACAGTCCTCACACGATCACAGCTCAACCGCACAGAGTGTGAATGTGTGCTCGGATGTCTAAAAGAGGATCCAGTCGTCTTGTGCCAAGCAGTCAGTGTTCATTTTTTTTAAACCATCATGTTTTAACAGGCATGTCAGGTACATTTTCATGTGCTGATATCATGTTTATTTTTACAATGTTACTGTATGTATGTATGATGTCTGTGTGCGTGTGGATATTGTAGAATATCCCGGAGTCAGGACCAAGACTGATTCTGGGTTCAATTGCACTGTCAGTTGTTCATGATGAAAAATCCCTTTTAGTCTCAGACTAGACTTGATCTCGGTCATAAAGGTATATTCTAAATGTTACAGCCAAAACAAAGAGATGACCCAGTGTGTTTCGAGAGTTTTTTTATATGACTAGAATTTTTTTTTAATTATTTATTTTTGTTGTCCTAACTTCCCTTTATGTTATACATAGCTTTTCAAGTTGATTTTGGAGAATGTATTGCCAGTTACTCACTGCTTTTAAAAAGCCTGTTAACTGATTAACGTGTCGCCATTTAACAGGATCTTTGTGCTACGAAATATCTTAAGAAGTGTAATTTAATCTAGATATTGGCCATTATCAAGCCTTAACCCAATAGTCACATTTATCACATAACAGATGGACAAATGAAATTGCACAACTAATCTTAAAGGGACAGTTCACCCCAAAATTTAAATTCTGTAATTGAATCTCCCTCGAGTTGTTTAGAATCTGTATACATTTATTAGTTCCATAAAACACAGAGAAATATATTCGGAAGAATGCTTGTAACCACACAGTTATTGGCCACCATTGACTTCCATAGTAGGAAAAATTAAAATGGTAGTCAAATGTGCCCCAGAAGTGTTTGCTTACCTACATTCTTCAAAATATCAAAGACATGTATAATGCAATATTCCTTCTATGGTGGAGCATTCTTCTAAATATCTTTCTCTGTGTTCATCCGAACAAAGAAATGCATACAACTTGAGGGTGAGTATATGAAGAGAGAACTAGCATTTTTGGGTGAACTGTTCCTTTAAATTATAAGGTCAGTTCTCATAATAAATACTTAAAAATCGCATAGTTAGACATACAATAAAACTAGATAAGAACTTATTCAGACAGCATTAGTGCAGTTCTTTGTTGTGCTGGCAGAATTATAATCTCTTAACAGCTTTGGTGACACCTGTATTCTACCCTCTAACTTCAATGCACTGCATTCATTTCAATATTATTTCACATTTTGCTTTCTGAGTGCCAAATTTTTAAGACGTTGTTATGTAGAGTTGGGCTGTATCGGCTTTGTCATATTACTCAGCATATCTATTCCTATAACTACATATCAGTTGCTGGGGTAAATGCAAGACTCACTTTTTGGGGGGAAGTGAGGAGAGGTTGAGATTTTGCTCAGTTGGAAGTAGGCATCTTTTTAACCATAGATAATTTCCAAAAAAGTTCACGGAAATTTATAATGAAAAGTTCCCAAATCCTGTTGTCTCCTTGATATCTATGCTGTTCCTTCTGCCTTGCTATCTAGAGCATGTACAACAATCCTCTTTTAATGCCAACAATAGGAACTAACAAGACTTAACAAGACACAATGTACAATCAGTATGAAATGAAAGGTCCTTTGATCCAGATGAAAGTTCTGTGGTTTGTTGGGGCGAGGGAGGCCAGGTCGGTTCGTATAAGGTTCTTAAAGCAGTAGCTTGTGTGAACTGTGAATGACAAAAATAAAATCATCTTCAATGTTTTGCACTACAGATTTAGGGTCGTCTCGATTTTGTTCTCCTTGATTTATGTTGCTGTGAGGTGTGGAATGAAATGAAACATTATTAGAGCCCTAAACGCAATGCTGGCAGGAAAACATCACTTCTTTGTCCGTTGCCTACAATGATTTGTAGCTAATGTAGGTGAGTAATGCCTGTCCAAATGTTTGCATAACTACATTTGTAAAGCTATTAAACACATAACTTAAAAGTATATAAATGATACTGCGTTAGATATTATATTCATCAAGCATTCTCCCAAATATATTTCTCCATGTTCATCAAAACAAAGAAACGCATACAGCTTTGGAACAACTCGATGGGGAGTAAATTGACAGAATTGTTATTTTGGGGTCAACTGTCCCTTTAACTATCTTTAACATTTTACAGTTCATTTCCAATAGACTTGTTTGTATGCATGGATGTGTTTTAACAATTTTCCTCCCATCTGAATTTCAAAATTAGCCTAGAAAGCATTAACGAAGCAGTTTCGAAAAAATGCTGTTTTATTTCAGATTGTGCCTTTAGACGTTCCTGTTGACCATCGGCCGCTAGAGGGCACTGTTGCTCTTGACCTGAAGATGGCACAAATCAACAGGTGTAGGCTAAACTCCATTGACTCTCCTCAGCGCCATGATTCAAATCTAGAGGTTAGTGCATAGCCTACTGTATATTCATTTGAGGTCAAACGACACATAAAATGCCCGTCCTCGCCTTCCCCTGCGAAAACGTTCACTGTAATTCAGTATACGTAACGTTACAAGTTTGATTCACATTGGTATGTAGGCCTAACGTTACCTGTGATATTCTACTATTATCTATCATAGCATCTGGTCTCTTAAGACAGTCGTCCAAGTATTATATTTCCGAAGTTGACCAAATAGCTGATATTTTATGTAGAGATAATGAGCTAAACACTCCCTCTCGCGCGCTTGTTTGAATTCAGCGGCGCCGCGAAACACGACCGCAACCGCCGCAACTGAGAAAGTAAGATTAGTTTATCAAACGTGTGCATATGTAGGACTATTTCACGACCGAGTCCAAAAAAAATCTTATGTTTAATTTAGCAGTACTCTAAGGGGTCAGGAAAACTGATGCAGAATAATTGGACGCAGAGGGAATCCGCACCAATTTGTGATTTCAGAATCTACTTGAGAAATTAGATGTCAGTGCAAATATGAAATTGCTCCTCAATGTTTTCAAAGATTGTATGAAATTTTAAATATAAATCTTAAGCATGCACAGCAAAGGGATTTCTTCCCTCTCTCGTTTACCAACTTGAAATGCAACTCTATGAAATTGTCAGGACGCAGGAGTTAAAGCAGCCCCATGCAGATACGATTGGGGTATAAAGAGTCTTATTTTTATTTAATTATTTTCCGTTTTCTCTTGAAAATGTTGTAGTCTTGCTATCTGAGGTTCATCTTCATTTTTTCATTCATTTTTAAAAATAATTAAAGGTGTTGAGATCCAGTCTTGGGCCTAGTAGTTCAGGCAATATAAACAATAGTTAGCATTAGTTATTATATTTATATGTACCACGTGTTGTTTATTATATAGCAACTATACATTTCTTTAAAGAAATACCTGGTAAGGCATAAATATTTTTATGTAATTTCAACAATTTATTAAACATATTTAACATTTTTATTCTGCTGATGATTTTGGAAAAGCCTGGTTAGATTTAATAGTTTGCTTATTCCACATGGACGCACGCTTAAGAAAAAATGCAAAACAAGATTATTTTTGGTAAGCATATTTCATACTGACACTCCTAAAAGCGACTTAATTTGTCCTCATTAATAGCTTAAAAGTCTATGAATAAATAATCACACTTTTTGAGGAGAGTTTGCGCTTTATGTTTAGCTTTATGCACCAAAATAGAATAAGTAAAAGTGTTTATCCCCTATACCACCCCTGCTATCAGGTTTAGACGGCATACACGCAACGCACCTCCGCACCTGACTGTACATTCTGTGCTGTTTCACAAGAGGGAAAAAACCTTTGAGATGAGAGTAAATTCAATTAGCTGAGGGTGGCTGGTGCTGTTCTCTTTATGAATGTGTTAGCCAAGTATGCGAAACTTAAAAAGGAGAGAAGAAAGGAGAAGAGAGCAAAAGGGGGAAGAAAGAAAGAGAACAAGAGATGTGAGCACCAATCCCAGTGGTTTAATTATTTTAATTATCATCCTCTTTCAGCTTTTCTAAAAAAGAGCCCATTAAAGGGCTGCCCATTTGGGTTAATCTGATTAAAAATGGCAAGATGGAGGAGAGATGAAAGACTGCGCATGTCACAACTAATCAGGGGAGTTAAAAATGGCTATTTGTGATCTGGGACCGGGTGTAAAAAATGTGCAGGGCGTTCTGCTCTGTTAGAAATACCTTCCTCTCTGTTTCAACTCCTGCAAATTTTACAGAATTTTGGCTGGCAAATTTTGTTTGACCATTTTATTGATGTTTAATATAAAAGTTGGTGTAACGTATTTGAAAATAAGATTTTTTGTTATATTTTTGAAGTATAGGGTAGTAAAAGGTCTAGCTGTGTATAATTAACAGAAATATAAATATCACGTTTGTTCTAAAAATCTTTTTTTTATGGCTACTGAGCAATTTATGTTTTAGTTTTAAGCAATTAATGTGTTAAATAAATGCATTTAATTTAAGAAGTTCATACTCCAAACCAATTTTTGTTGACGGACTGCTGTCGGAATGCTGTCTTTAGATAAACCACCAAACATCAATGTTTTTTCCTAGTATTCTATCACCAATCTGGTTTAAAACTGGGTTGGATGTGATTTCTTAATTGAACTATTAGATCCACTGTTAAAGCATCTTTGTTGGAACAGCTGCTGTGATCCGTACATCACTTTCACTTTGACTAACTACGCTGTGACGGACACCCGATGTCTTATCACAGAAAGTTAGAGAGAACCCGAGTGCAGAAGAGCGGCTAAAACCTGCGCAGGTGTTGAACCACAGCATGAAAAGGAGGAGAGAAAGATCCACTTTCTGAATAAATCAAGCAGAAGCAATATCCTGCATGTGTAGATGGAGAGATGGACGGGAGCCCATGTAATATTAAAAGCACCGTGTCTGGCAACGCAAGCGGTGCCACTCCTTTCATAGCTCCTGCTCCCTCCACTACCCGGCCACTGGCTCTTCTCTCAAGGTGACACTTCAAAGCACCACCACAGACGTGGAAGGCCTGCTTGCCAGCATGAAGCCGGCCCATCCCTCCTCCGCCCGCTCCCTCAAACAGGCGCCTGCTTCCCCCACTGGGCCAGGTCAACGGCAAGAATCCGCACCGCTTGCCACTCGGGAACCCTTGTCAAAATCTGCTTCGTATCCTTAATTAATAACACTCCTTTCCTATTGCAAACACGAGGGGGGTGAGAGCGCCCGTCTGGAGTCCACCGGTCCTGCTTGTTACTGCAGCCATGGGCCCAAAATGCACATGAATTTAGAGTTGTTGCATTTGTGTCTAAAATAACAAACAAAAAACGTTAGTTTTTTACTGGATGCTCCTTATCATGCGTCAGCAGCAGGGCTGTGGAAGCATCTAAAACAAGAAAGGAGGGTAAACACTGATCGAAAGGGTAAGAGGAGTTCACAAATGAAGAGTGTGCTATGTTTTGAATTCTAAGTTTGATCTCACAACACGCTCACGCCATACACGCACAACTCCAGACAGACAGACAGTCAGACAGCATCAGCTGGGTCCAACCGTAATCACCTCTCAAATCTGAAGGGAGAGTTTTACAAGCACTGCCATGATCGATATTTGCCAATCCGTCATCTGCTATCAGCCCAAATAAAAAGCACAGGCGTCAGACGAGGCTGGTGAGGCAGGTCGCGGGGAGGTCCTCTCTACCTGTTTGATGTTTGTGCAGCGCTCATCAGTGTGTTGAGGCTTGTTCACCTCTGCTGTTGTAGAATCAGTGGGTCAGCGCTGTTTCAACCCCACGCGCCGCACCACTGATTGCCTAGCAGTTGCTGTGAGATTGGTTTTCTGTGGTTAGGGGATGTGTATGCTGGCAGTAAGCTAGGCTCGGTTTTAATAGGGCCTCAACACCAGACACAAAGGTCGCTGTACTGCTTGCTGCTCACTCGGGATTGTTTATGGAGTTGGTTTACTACAGTTTCTGGCCCATTACCGGTGTTATGTGTAACGCATCTTAAAATTTCGTTTTACACCATTTTGTTTGTTTCACTGTCTTATGTTTATTAAAACTAAGCTGAAGACTTAGAGGGTGAGATCATCCATAGACAGAAAATCTGTCTTCATTTATTCATCCTCATTTCGTTCAAAACCTGTAAATGATGGGTTTCGTGTCATGGTGGTTTTACTACAAATAAAACCAAAAACCATAGTAACTATAGTTAAACTATACAGTAGGAACGGCAAAACAACAATGGTTTTGCCACTATAACTATAGTAACAATTTTCTTTGTGATGGTTATAAATTATTTCGCAAGATGTAAACCCTGTTCCAGAAAAGGTTTCAGTGTTTTGTTTTTTATTTATTTCACATTTAGTCTTAAAGCCCCACTTCAATGCCTGTGAACATGCAGCATTATTTGATGTGTTGACGTAATCTCAACTGAAAAATGCAGAGATCGTGAGACATATCGATTGACCCCGCCCCCTTTCAAAATAACCAATTGCGTTTCATTTACGACACACAGTCACCTGGCAAAGCTGCATTTGACAGCGTAATAGCCACAGGGGTTTTAAAATCTATTGAAACAAATAGGAAGGTTGTTGTTGTCATTTAAAGCTGGCTATTTACGTTAGTGAGATACACTGGTGTTTGTCTTCTCCTTTACGCATCAAGGCTGCGATGTCCAATCTTTTCCATAGAGTCTTAACATGCAGCATTCTGTGTAGACTTGAAATGTTGCAAATGATCAGCTCTGTGCTATCGTGTCTCTGAAGCGGAGGACACTCACATGCAACCGCTTACGAAATTAAGACTTTAATGTTAATGCAGCTCTCATAGTGAAGGGGCGGGACTCTTCACATTCTAAAGTGGGTTTGATTTGATTGGAAAAACTTTGATGAGAGGCTGAAGTGTAGTGTGATGTCATGGAATTTCTAGATTTGACTTAGCGCCAGTGCCAGACTGTCAGTTTTGAACACTTATTATCTTCTAAATCAGAATTCTGTCAGCCAGAAGATCAGCAGACTCTGTTGCCATCTTTAAAAAACGCCTAAAAACGCATCTCTTCCGTCAACACTTCGCTGATTGATTTATCCTAATTCTTTTTATTCTTCTTCTCATTCCAAAATAAAAACTTACTAACCTCACTATTCTTAGCTTTGTATACTGTGCTAGGCTTTAATGGACTAGTTATTGATGCACTTATGTATTCGGTTGCCTATGTTGTTATAATTGCTTCCTATGTTTCCTTATCTGTAAGTCGCTTTGGATAAAAGCGTCTGCTAAATGACTAAATGTAAATGTAAATATTGGTTATATTCTTATTTTAACTAAAACAGGAAGTGCATCTGAAGTTGTTTACGTCTTCAAAATTCAAATGGTGAAGAATATGACAAAAAGTCATAGTTAGTTTAGAGTACTTATAAGTGTCTTCGAATTTATTTTTGTACAGCACAAGCGTTGCTATTTAATTAGTGCTTTTCAAATCAATGAACAGCAATGATAAAAAAGGAATTAGGGCTTGCGGTTGCCTTGCAAACAACATGTTTGTAGACGGTTTCAGCTGCAACAACATAAACAAAACGTTATGTGACCCAAACTTAACTTCCGATAGACCTCCGCAAAGGATCAATACCTGTTGAGGAGTTTTAAATGAATTGAATACTATGAATATAAAATACAATATTAAAATGAATTAATATTATCAATATTAAATAAATATAAATAGTATTGTATAAAAATGTATTATAACCAAACACAGATCAGGAAGTTAACTTCAGCCAGTGTGTGCAGCCGATTAAACTGTCTATAGTCATTATACAAATACAGGGCACATCCAATCAGAATGTAGAGTCGAAACTTAAACATCTTCATGAATAACATGGTCAACTTGGTTTATTTTGAGTTTTCCTAGTTTCAAGGCCAGGAAAAGATTAGCAAAGCTAATTCACAGGGGAAACATTATTGCCCTACTTCCATCAGCTGCCAAAGGGGCCAGTCTCGTGTCCCTGGTGTGCTTTTGCCTAAACTAAATGCCAATGTGTGCCAGAGAAGACTAGCATAGGAGGTCACAGACCCACCTGTCTGTAATTAAAGGGTGCAGTGCGCAGCAAACATTGCTAAGAACAGAAAATGGGGCTCTATTTTTTCCTCAAGACAAATGAGGCTTTTAGTTCAGGGCAACTTTTTTTAGGTAGTCAGTTCTTTTTAGGGCATGCTTTGTTGCAGATTGCATGTACTTTTTAAGTTTTTTTATTTCAATTGCATTTGGTAGATGCTTATATCCAAAGCAGCTTAGTGCTCTGTCTATACATTTATTCCTTGGGATCCAACCCATAAAGTATTTTTAAGCTATGAAATGGGTCACTACCGTATCAGTCTTTATCTAGTCTTGCAAAGTCAAAATTGAACATTAGCCTGTATTTGTTTTTTGTGCAAGATCAGTATTTTTTCTGCACTGGAGACAAAAAGCTATTTTGTTGGGATTGCTGAGGTGTAATGTGGGCCAATTGATTCATGGCCTTCGGTTGATCAGAGGGAAACCATAGATTTATTAGCAGGCTTGACGACAAAGAGAAGAAGAGAGTCTGCATATGTTAATCCGCTGGCTGAACGATGATCAAAGCTGAAACATGCCGGGCTCCACCAAACGCCCAGGGCAAATCATGCTCTCCAACAGCATACTCGGGAGTACAAGAGACGAGTAAACAGATTATAAAAATCAATACAGCATGTTTGGGGTTTGGCTAGATGTACGGTGCAGAGGGAGCTGGCCTTTAAATGCATACTGTACAGTTGCATCAGGAAAGCTGGGTTTGACTGAGGAAGATGAGTTTCAGTGGAGCAATGTTTGTTGACTGTGTTGGTTGTTTTGGCAGGTTTTATTACAGTATTATTTACAGTGTACAGGCGTATCACATTTTCAGGAAAGTTCTATAGATTTTCTCTTTTTTTTAAGTCAGGTGTTGAATCATAAATGGAATGTGACCTCTTTGGCAATCAGTATTATATGTAGATCTGGATGATGAAATAAAATGTATTATCAAACAAAGAATAATAACATTGCTTATTAGTTAAGTAGTTTTTCAGTAACACTTTATAATAAGGTAGTAATTTGTGTACATTAGTACATTTATTCACTAATAAATGATGTTCACCCCAAAATGAAAATCTTTCATCATTTATTCACCATCATGTCATTTCAAACCTGTCTGACTTTTGTCTGCCAAACACAAAAGTAAATATGTTTTAGAAGAAAACTCTTGGTCCCCATTGGTTTTGTTTCCCTACAATAGAAATCAAAGGGGATCAACAGTTTTTGTTTACCAACATTCTTTAAAATATCTTTTGTGTTTTGGAGAAGGAAGAAATTCATACAGGTTTGAAATGACGGTGAATAAATGATGAAATAATTTTTTCAATCACTTCATTTAATCTCACCAAATAAAAAAAGGTTTTTCCTACTGTTATTTGGAGTATATTTCATTTTATCTTTTTCTAAATCCACCTTGCCCATTAATGTGAACAGGGCACGTGCACCTCGGCTTGAACAGGCAAGATAGTGCCGACAGAAACAGATCGGACCACTGCAGGGTGTCTTGAGTTCTTCCTGTAAGCTACATTACTCATGACTGCGCTGTAAAAAATCTTCAGCTCCTTTCCCGTTTCGTTCGTGCCGTGTGAAGCAGCGCTTTGATATCAACTGGTCTGGATTTCAAAGGCAGAAGCGAACGCTGTGTCTCCTCACACTGAATCCGTTATCCGCTCCTCACCTCTTTGCTTTCACTTCATGTTTCAGCCCGGTATGCTCGCGTACACACCTGCATTCTCCATGGCCCTCACTATCCAGAGTTATGGCTCCCAAAGGATCTCCCGTCACTTTGAGTTTCTACCTGCTCGCCGTACTTAAGCTTTGTGTTTGTAGTGTTTGCTAGGTCTCCCTAAAATCTATTTCTGGTAGATAAATGTATCATTAATTACTGTTGATTAAGTGCACATGGCGAATTATTAGAGGTGGTACCCATCTCTCTTCAGTAAAAAAACATAAGTTGTGGCTAAATAATAAAAGTATTTTTTTTCTCTTTCATTAAGATTTCTGCAAATAGTTTCCAACGTACGAAATGACTTGACTTTTCCCTCCACAGCTTGGCGTCTTTTAACTTTTTGCTTTTTAAGACGAGTGACTTGCGGTTATTATTTTTGTTTAATCTGCTAATAGATGTTTATCCCCTCAGGCTAATGTCTGAAAGTAGCTATCTGTTTTAGTTATTTATTATGCGCTTAATCTACATAAACGGCACGGAACTCCACGAGGACGTGCACGTGTGTGCTCTCTGTTCCCTTTTCAGCTGCGGGTTCGGAGCATAGCGGGTCCATATTTTAAGAAGCAGACACCTGTCAGGAACACAAGCGCGTGATTGGCGGCTAACAGGATGTGTTGGTTTTCTGCAGGATGATTGACTGATGCTGAGTGGAGACGATGTTTCAATAGTGGGCTATTAGTATGCCGTGTGTGGTAGAGCTTTGTCTACCCGAACACGACCTAGCTAACGAGACTACAGGCTTTCATTTTTATTTTTTATTTAGGATTTATACTTATATACTTTTATGGAAAGTGACTTAGTGTGCTTTCAATAATTTTTTTGTCATTGCTTGTTCACTGGGATCAAACCCGAGGTGTTTGCGTTACTAACGCAATGCGACATGTACGTTATCGCCCCATTCAGACCATCAGTGACACCCAGCGACATGATTCCATTAATTTCAATGAAGAGCTGGTGACACGAGCGACAGAGACCATGGGTGACAGGAAGTGGGCATGTCTAGTAGCCACACGACATACTTTCTCAGTAACTTTTGGAAGCGACTACCAAAATAAGTGTAAAGCAGTGGAGCTCACATCATCAGTCTCTGCAGGGTTTGTTTCTAAATGTTACTCGAGCCTCCAAAGCTAGGATGCCTTCTAAAGACCTCGTAGCAAGAGGCTAGCGACACAGTTGCTGGCGGTCTGAACGCAGAGTAATTTGTACTCCTCTGTGTTAAAGTGTCAAAATTGGAAAAGTGTTGTACAACATCATTAGAACTTAGTAATAGCAGCCGATTTATACAAATAAATGGGGTTGCTATTGCTATACCGAAGTTATCCCTCATTACTGGCCTTTGTTGAAAGCGTAATAGCATTTGTATCATACCGTCAGTACCCACAATGCTTTCATGTAGCGAAGGCCTGTTACCCCACAGTGACTCTCCCAACTCCGTTTATAATTTTTTTAATACGAGCTTAGAGAGATGTATCTTCTGCCAACCTCAACTTTGCCTTCAAGAGATAAGTTGGAAGCAACCATCACAGCTGAAAATAGCTAAAGATACGCTTATGCTCAGCGTTAGCATTCAAATCTGTTCTAAACATCCCGACTGAATAGTCAACAGTATAATGTGTTATCTGTTGCTTAGCTATTGAGTTTATAATAAGAATATTTTACATGCTACAAAGCCACCGTAGTACCCACCCCCGTTCTTCGATGTTGACTGTTCGGAGCTCTGCTTTTTTACGCTGTCTGTCTCTCTTCCCCTTTTCTCCTTCATGTCAGAACAAATGCTTATTTATACTGCCAGGAAAAAACAGCTGTTTGGAGGCACCAGTCGACTTGGTGACAAAAACAGTCTGAATGTGTAATGAGAACACAGCAGCTTGTCTCTGCGCTCAGCGGGACGCTTCACTCTGGAAAACAAATAAAAGCAACAAAACGAACGGAAACGATGTTGGAAAGTGGCGTGGCAAAGTTTAATGTGCTTTCTAATTACATTTAGCCAGAGTAGCAGAAAGAGCGGGTAGACGCGGGACCGTAGTGTTGGGGTGAAGCGGCGGTCGCACGCCCGTCATCGCATTCGGCGTTGGAGGTCAGAGAAAGGTGTTTGTTTCCAATCGAGGCCCATTGCAGCAGAAGATATCAGAAAACATCATGGGGAATCTGCTTAGTCGAGCGTATGCTGTGACTGATTGTTCTACGCAGGATTTGGTGTATCTGCTGGTAATTGGGAGTGCAACCAGTTCAGTGCTGTAATTAGTGCAGGTATTGCCTGATTGCACCGCACGGATCACATTTGGACCACTTCTGTTTTCACAGAACCTGTCAGATGTGCCCCTCTTTGCAATATCAGCCTTGTTTAATTTTCTCTCCGGATTTACTTTGAACGCTTTGAAAAGAAAAACAACTTCAAACTATTTTTCCCCGTTAATTTTTTGCAGTATTGGTTGGCATGGCAGCCAAGCTGGCATTTAAAACCTGGTGGAGAGTCTTAGAACCTCAGAGGTGATTGATGCAGAGATGCAGGTCGGACAGCAAATCTGTCTGCTGCACAAATGTATATTTCTGCTTTTAACAGATGCTTTCATCCAAAGTCACTTACAATGTATTAACGTTATGCATTTTATCAGTCTATCTACTACCGGTCAAAAGTTTTAGAACACTTATTCACTTATTCATATTTTTTTCAAGCTCATCAGAACTGTGAAATAACATAAAGGGAACGTATATGTATACATTTGTTATATTTGTTGCATTCTTTCGGTCTCGTCTTTTGCTTTGTATTTGCAAAAATGTATTCTTGGCATTTGAGCTTCTTGGGGTTTCACCTTGTGATGCTTTTTAAGCAATATTGAAGGAGTTCACATCTATTCTGCGCTCTTACTGGCTGTTTTTGTCATTACTCAGTCAAAATCATTCATTTCGAATACATTTATATTTGTATTTTTTGTAATGAAAAAACTTTGTTTTAGCATCCATATATTTCTGTCTACAAAACTAATTTTAGACATTTAAGCATAAATCTTCAGATGAAAACCATTTTAAGATTATGAGAAACATTTCATTCAAGTGTTCTAAAACTTTGAGATTTGCGTGTGTTCACTACACACTGGATGGGTTAAATGCAGAGGTCACATTTACAATTAGGTCACTTTCACTTCACATCATAAGGGATTTAACACCTGATTCCAAATTTTGCCTTACAGTGATTAAAAACACTGCCAACGTACACACATTTTTTAAGTGTGATTTATTGGCCAAATAATGAACAATTATTAATTTAATTTAATTAAAAGTTTGAATAATTGAATAATGATATAAATTATTTAACTAAATATAATAAATAAATATTTTTTAAAATATTAAGAAAAATGACCAAAAAGCATAGATATTGTGATAAAATGATTAACTATTTAGGCTGTAATAATTGTCTTGTGAATTTCAACAGTGTACAGTATAAAAATCCATGTAGGTTTGAATGACATGTACATTTATTTGAAATCAGCATTTCTTTCCCTTTTTTTGTTTTTGCTCCTTAAATAATCAGCCTTCAAGGTTTTGAAACCGAGCAACTCTTGCTGCTAGCGATTGAATGCGCTGCCAGGCATTTCCAATGAGGGACAAATGAAATGGTGCTAATGTTAAATGATGTTACTGACAGTTTGGTTTTCCCTTAAGAGGTCTATTTATTGTGTTTAAGTGATCATTATGTGGTATATCTAACATGGTTCTCTATGCCAGAGGGAGTGTTGAAACAAAGGCTTCGAGCATCTACTGTCCCAGCCGGCCAAGCTCAGACCCACCCCAGTGTGCCCCACATCTCCTGCATAGCACGAGCAGCCCTCGGGGAGGGCCCTGGGACGACATGAATTTTAAAATAGAAAAGCACACCGACCATGATTAGGTTATTAGGGCTAGGGTAACTAATTATCAAATTTTATTGTCAAAGGGGCCAACAACAGGGAATGACTTGAATCAGAGGGGCCCCGTGCTGCAAGCGGAACAGGGATGTCACAGCATCGGAACAGTCTCCCTCTCAACCTGTTGCCGTATGCCTCACGGCGGCCCTCCCCCGTCCTGCTGTTCAGGTTCGTGTGACATCTGCTCCGCGTCCCCCCGTGAGACACGCCTTCCCTTCTCCCCGCTCATACAGATGTTGCGGTCCTCTGGCCTGGCGCAGGCCTGTGGAGCACGCCAGGCCTGTTTGAAGTGTGATGAAACGGAATGGAGCGAGCCGCTCAGGGGCCCTGGGAGCTGGTTGAGGTGTGCGGGTGTTGGGGCGAAGAGGGGGGTTTGTCGAAGGGCCAGTGGAACTGGTTCATTACAATATCACTCGGAACCGAGGGCCACGGGCTGAGGCGATCCCCCACCGCTGATGCGAGTCCCTCTGGGAAAGGATTGGAGAGTTGTCTGGAGCCACGAGTGGTATCCGCTATGCCTGTCTCTTCCAATTTTGTGCTCATTATCTGTCTGTCTTGTCTGGTGCGCCATTTTCTTAAGATTTATTTGGGCTTGCCATTGTTCGGGTGTACTGTTCGGGTGTACTGTAAAAAAACATTTTGTTTTATTAAATAGACAATAATTAACCTAAATTCAACGACCAGTGTGTATTATTAATCTGCGTAATTTGTTAGCTTTTCTTCTGTACACTGAACAAATTGTTTTCTGAAGGGCTGTGCAGAATACAATAATAATCTTCACCTTTTGCACCCTTCTTTTCTTCATACTATTCCAGTGGAACTAATATTAATGATACTAATAACAGCCATGTATTTATGTGATGTCATGATTCATTAGAGATTTGTGTCTAAAGTTTGCTGTGAGGTTTAGGTGTGAGAAGGTGAGGCGTACTGCTGCGGGAGAGATGAACTCTTAAAGATCAAAGTGAAAAACAAAAGGAAATTTCAAACGTGCCTCTGGAGCTCGGCAACAAACTTTTCGCTCCTCTGATAATACTTAGATCTATAAATGTTTCCTCATTTATTTATTTAATAACTTATTTATTTTTAAAATTATTCACTGCAATAATAATTTGGCCCTAACAAGCACTTGTGGGAGACTCGTTCCTCTCGCATCTTTATTTCGCCGCACCATAGTGCAGGAAGCTGTGGGATTTAGGGAACTATTAGAGAGGTTTTTTTTCATTTGTAGCTAATGAGTTTTATGCGTGCTATTTTTTGCTCTTTTCATATACATAGTTGGAGTAACCGGTGATGGGATGTGCTATTTGAGATTTCGTGCTATTTCAAGTTTTTTTTTATTTAACCTTTCAAGACTGCTTTGCATAGTTTTGATGTTTATCATTCTTTTGAGTGTTTGCTTTCATTTGTTTAAATATGTTTGTGAATTGATTTGAGTTTTTTTTTATCATTTATGTCTTAATTTTCAGATATTTTGAGAAATGTCTCTGCGTTTTTGTGTTCATACAATGGAAGTCAATGAGGGAAAATGTTGTTTGGTTACCAATGTTCTTCAAAGCATCTTTTGTTCTTTTCTGCAGAGCTATTAATGCCTTACAGGTTTGTAATGACATAAGGGTTTTTTCATTTTTGGAACTATCACTTTTAAGTTTACAGTATCTTAAACAACACACATTGTTCAGTCATAGGGGTCAGATCCCCCAAACCCTGTGATAATAAACTATAAGAAACTACTAAGTCAAATGCAAATTAGTTTTTTCCACTTGTTGAAAAGGGTTACTATACAATTTTCAACATTGACCTCATGTCATTTATATACTCGATCGTCGTCCATGTGTCCTGTGGTGGTGGGTGGTGACTTGATCCCATCAACAACAACATGGCCAGACTGTTGTTTCAGCGTTAACTTTCAAATGTTGAAAAGACGATGCATGTAGACGATTCTGTGAACGTGGGCTGATAATGACCTCCCTGCTGAATCCAGAGCAGCGTTCCCTAGATGTCCCGCTGAGCAGCGCTCAGAGACTTTGATGTTTGCAACGATGCATCTCTCTTTGTAAATATGTACGTTGTTGAGAGGCGAAGGGTTGTTGCTGTCTGCTGTAGGCCTGGTGTTTGTTGAATGTTTCAGTATTGTAGAGTGAACGGAAATCGTAGTTTTTCCACATTTGAGATGTGCCAGAGGCTTCAGTATCCTGTCTGGTCAAGCACTGAAATTTGTCTGCTCGACTTTAATGGACATATTTGTGTTGTGAGAGGGATGTATTTTTAAATCTACATTCACAAGAATTGTGATCAAGACGATGTCTGCTTAATATTTGCATCGAGCCTTAATACTATGCACTCAAAATGTTGTCCTTATCCACATACATTTATATAATATATCCATTGTTTTCAAGGCTCCTTTGTGTGCTTGTTATCGCAATAACTTTTCTCCATAGCCAAGCTGATTTCTGTTTAGATGCGTGATGTTACTGTGTGTAGATTAAGCTTCTGAACCCCCTCCCCTCAACCCCAAGTGTTTGACAGCCCACCTGAGTGCTGTGCATGGCCTGCCCAAGGCAAGACCACAGGCGACGTATCTCTCCTGTGGGCCTCCACCGTACCTCACCCAGGCCATTATAGCACCCCTCTACCACGTCTCTCGGTCCCACCGCCCGCGTTTTGAAGGGATTGGGAAGATTTATTTGGGGGTGTCCTCAGGCATCCAGGTTTTTAGGATGCCACCTTCTGCTACAGCCACGAAAGTAAATGACTTTTTTTGGAGCGCAAATATCAACTATGTAACTTTCCACTCACTGCACTAATGCTCAATGACTGCTGCGCTTTCTCTGGAAAAGATCCTTGTAAACTGCAGGACACGTATACAAGACAGGCTTTACTACAGCCCCCTCCCTTTCCCTTCAATGTCTTGCTGTATTTTCCTTTGTCTTTGTGTCTGAGTCTTGGCTATCAACATTAATGAGACATTCTTCAGCTGGCCGGATTCTCAAAGGAAAGGTGAGGAGGAAACGATGTGGTATTCTGGAAGCTCTCTGACTTTCCGCCTATTTGAGTCTTTTTGATATAAATGAAACCCAGAGAGCAGGACGGATGCTGAATATGAAACGGGCTCCTGGATCGTGCGCACAGTAAAAATATCAGGAGATGGCAAAATTGTGTATGAATCATGTTGTGCAAGCACTTCGCTAATGCGAGGTTCCGGAGTTGCCGGAATTGTGGTAATAGTTCAATTCATAATTAATCGCATCTCATTTGCTTGATTGCCTTAAAGCAGTAAGGGATTAAGTTTGAGATTTTTTTTACTTTGAACTATTTATGATTCTTGATAGAACTATAAATGGCAAAAACCATCTCCTTGAATATTGATTATCGCTAATTAAAAATTCATTTTGAATAGGAAGTCGTCAGTCTCTCTCTCAAGCGCCTCAAAATTTTTGCATGCTTAAAGTTGCCTGGACTTGCAGGATTTAGCAGCGAAGAGCTTAATAAGTAACTCATTAGATCTTATTAGGTTGCCTTTAATGACAGAACATTAAAGCAAAATACTTCGCATTTTAAGAAAAGCGCTGCAGTGAGACTGCATGACAATAGATGCTGACTTCTCCCTGACTGCTGATGCAAATAAATAATATATGTGACAATAACCATAACACTTAAATTTCACAAATGAGCCTGCTGTGATGGTATTGCTTTAAAACTTTTGGCTTTTCCCTATAATTTACTGTAAATGTGTTCTGACGTGAATACAAAATTAATTTAATACAAAATGGGTAACACTTTATACTGTTTCATACTTAATAGGTAGAACAAAAGGCTGCATTAACACTGTAGTCACTGATAACTAATAAGTATGGAATATTAACTAATCAGCATACTGACGTTTAAGGTAAGCAACAGTTAGTTACTCATTTCTTATTTAATAGTTTTAAAAATACTAAATGCTTTGTCTCCTGCAGAACTTTACAATAACTTAGACTCACAAATTCAGCTTTTATGATTTTTTATTACTCAGTCATGATATTGCTGTAGGCTTCAAGGTCCAGTGTATGAAATTTAGCAGCATCTAGTGGTGAGATAGTGAATTGCAAACCACAGCTCACTCCACCCCTGTCTTTTGCACTACAGCGGCTGACACTGAACTAAGATGTCGTCACGTTTTAGTTTCTTTGCCGAAGTAGATAACGTATTTACGAACCGTGTTCTGTAGAGCAGTTTGGTAATAAAAACATAACGCTTCATTTTGTAAGGTCTTTATACACCTCTGAAGACATATATTATATTGCATTTCTGTCAATGGCTTCTCCCAAAAATAATTGCACATTGGACCTTTAAATTAACATTGAATTATTTCATTTGTACTGGTATGTCTGAGCTGTAGTGCTTAGCACATATACCCAACACTTTCCCAATAAATTAAAGTGGCAAAAAACTAAACAAGTGCACTAGTTTAAAAGTCAATATAAAGACGCAGTAGCTGCTGTGTAAAGTGGTAAACTGGAACAAAGACGAACTTCCCTTCCGAGCTTTGCCCTTTAGCAGACAGAGATTAGTCGCCACACTCTTCACGGTTCTTCATAAGTGAACAAGTCAGCAAGCTTTATCGTAGCAGACTGCATATTTATCTAACAATGCCTAAAGTCAAGTTGTTTACATGCAGTTTATATTGTTGATTTACTATATCTGTCATAAAACCGGTGTTAGCTAGACAATTAGAGAAGTTTTTGTGGGATTCACTCATCTTTCTGGAAAATAGCGTGTCCTAAGCAGACCTCACACTGATTGTGTCTTTCCATGCTGAACACAAAATGTATTTGCGCAACTTGACCATACCAGACAGTCCGGAGATAATTAAAGTTGGAGTGAGATTTTGGATCTGGGTTATTATGATGGACGGCAATTATTTGTGTAAACCAAGTGTTTGCATACCTGTTTGCCTGTCGCGGCTGTTTGTGACAAGTTGTTAGTTGGTTTATGACTTTGCCCTGGTTATGGCACTTTCTAATCAAATCTTGTTTTTCATGCCCTAAGAGCAATAAAAATACATATTACTGAGATTGTCACATTTAATGCATAAAAGGGTTATTTTTAGAAAGAAAACTTTGGAAATCAATATTATATGCAAAGCGTACTTCGAATACACCTTTGAATTACTTTGTTTGTACCAGTGTATTATAAATGTTTTTTTCTGCCATTTAAGTTTTCCAATATAACGTAGAGCCAGAGCACAGGCAGCGCCGTCATTTCATATTCTCATCCTATGAGAAAGTACAGTATGTTTGCCAAAGTCATAGTCAATCTGGATGCATGTATTCACTTTTATCAGAGCCTCTTTGTTTGGCTCATTGCTCTCCCGTTCTGTATTAATGAGTGTGTTTTGCTCTGTGCATTTGCTGCTGCTTGGATTTGTTTGTCTCGGTTTGTTAAGGATTTAAAAAGCTCGGAATAGATCTCTTCCACCCCCACCCATGCGAATATGGACAAAAATGGCATCAACTGTCCTATATTTAGAGATGACTTCCATGTTGTTCTCACACCTCAAAGCGTTGGCTAAGGCCTGCTAATTGACTTTAATGCCTGATGTTGGGTTGAGAACCACCGAGCCTTAACTTGGACAGTGTACATGTAATTACCGTCACTAACATGACTAGCAATTGTCACAGCTGGTTTCTGGGCTTTTAATGAGTTCTCTTTCTTCATAATTGTGTCCCGTTTAAAGACTGAGATGCTAGCTGTTTGCATCTTTACTGAGAGTAAACAAGCTGGTTGATGGGTCTTGAAAGAGACCAGAGACTTTGTTTTAGGGACACAGTGAAAATGTACTGCCGAAACACAGGAACCCACAGGGGCTGCTGATTGAATAATAAGAGAGTGTTTGGGTATGAACACACAGCACAAGAAAACCTGCTGCGTGAAAATCTTTCACACTTGCAGTGTGTTATATACTGCCTGTGACAATTCTTGGTGGAAAGTTAACATGCAAATAGACCCCCCTTGGTTTTCATGTCTCTCCACGGAGAGCAGTATGCCCATTGTTTGAATAATCTTATTGTTTATTTTGTTTATTTATAAAACAATTAAAGTAGTTGATTATACGTTTCATAATTTGTCTAATGTAACATAATGTGCTAATGTAGTCTGTTTGATGCTGTGAAACGGGCTCCTCAGTTAAAGGAAGGTACACACTTTTCACCCTTGGGATAGTAGCAAATATCTGCAAATTTGATAAAGAAGCAGAGTTTATATTCATGTGAGAGTTTATTTTGCATTAACATCATTCGGCACTACAAGTTTTGTATTTGTAGTTTTGAGTTTTTTTTGTCCAAAATGTAGTTTTGGGAGTTGATGGGTCTAGTTATAACTAATAAGAAGTATATCGTTATTCTTACAACAAACTATTTTTGTAACACATCTAGATCACAATATTATAGCCCACCAGGTTTAAAAATATGTTTTATCCGTATACCTTGAGAGTTTGTAAGCGAGACTGATGTTAATTAAAGGAAAAGTTCACTTTCAAAATGAAAATTCTATCAACATTTACTCACCCTATTGTCATTTTAAATGTTTGATTTTCTTTCTTCTGCAATACAAAAAAATAAGATAATAAAAAAATTGGTACCAAAAACCGTTGTTCCCCATTGACTTCTATAGTTTGGACACAAAATCAGTGCAAGTTAATGGGGACCGACAGTTTTCTGTAACCAAAATGTTTTTTAAAAATCTTTTGCGTTCTGCAGAAGAATGAAAGTCATACAGGTTTGAAATGACAAGAGGGTATGTATATGATGAGAGATTTCTCAAGTATTTGCGCTGATGAATTCAGTGAATGTTTCCTTAGAATGATTCAAACATGAATCGTGACTCGTTCAATTGGACTACACATTTTGCATTTTTGTTTTTGAATGTGCAGGCAGTAAAGACATATTTTTTACTTTTGTCAGTATTCAATGTAAGTCAAATCCCAAGCACACTGAAAAATGTATTTTCTTTGACTGTGGTTCAGTAGATTTTGATCCAGGAAAATCTGCTATATGGTCTATTGCATTGCAATTTCTGCCAAGACATTATGTAGGTTGTACAGTTTCCAGAGATGACTGACTTCGGGTAAAAATGTATGTTCCGTTGACATCTGGAAAACATAGTTGTTGTGGTAGGCTGTTTTCAGCTAATCTGAATCTTGTATTCATACTCGAAGCTTTCGTTCACCTCTTTCCTGTTTTCATAATACACTCCTGTCCGAGACGGGCCATTCTCTGGCCTTTTTGTCTCACTCGAAAGAAACTATTCTTTCCCAATGTGTTGCGAGGACGAAAGCGAAAGACTGTCAGCCTCTGCCCTCAGTCACGACCGGTTAGTTAAAGCATTTGCCGTAGGCCTCCTGAGAGACAGCGGACCGGTTGACGGTGCCAATCACAGCCGTACCCAGAGCTTCCCTGCGTTCTGTTTGCTGCAAGCTACTTTTTAATAATTTAATAAACATCCTACTGAGAACATGGAGCTTCAGACGTCGTGAGAAGCGTTGCGCGGGTCCTAATGAGAAGAACTTACTTTAAGCCAACACAAAGTAGGAGCAACAGAAACAGAACAAAACTATATCACACAAAACCAAGGTGTAGACATTCGTGCCATGCACTCATAGACATTTTTATCTCACTCATTAGTATTCGGAGATTCTGGCAGATATTTTGAAAGGGCCAACAGAGAACAGCTAGCAGTCAAAATATAATGATGATCTTTTTTTAAAAGCTGGATCTTCCGGGTCTAGACGCATCTGCGTGGACAGTATCATCAATGGGGGTCATTAAACACGGCCTGCTCCTCTCAGCTTATGATGATACACACAGCAGCATGGTAAAAAACACTGTAACCATTACCATAATGCCTGGTTAATAGGGACAAGAGAGTCTAGATGTCAAATACTGGAAAGTGTAAATTCCCCTCTAATAGAAATTTCACTTTGCCTTCATTCCCCCCCTTTCTCTCTCTCTGTCTAATGTTCCCTCCTGTTCCCTTCCCTCTTTATTCTGTATCGCTACATATATTCATGAATTCATGTTTGTGATGAAAACTTATGCATGAAAACAGGGAACGAGAGAAAAAAACAAACATAAAGTGTATTTTGACGGGGATCTGTCTCGTTTCAGTGCCAGAGAGCTGGAGTAGCTTCGGTCCTATGGGACGTGGCAGGACGGTAGACCCTCATTCTGTATTTCTCTTTCTCTTTTTTTGCCTACCCCCCTACTCTACTCTCTCTCCATCCTCTACCTTGGCCCTCCCTCCACCTCTCTCTGTCTCTCTCTCGCTTCCCCCTCCTGTCAAAGCCAGTTACAGGCGGAAGATCTCTCCTTCTTAAATAATTTACAGGTTGATTAATAGAGTCACAAGGGTATAATTAAACAGGGGAGAGACAGTGGCTAGTGTAACCAGTACAGTGCTTAGGGGAATTAGACGGTAGGATTAATAAGGAAACAGAGAATACCGCGAGTGTTCAAAAAATGTGTTGCTAGTGGTTCGGTCTGGAGAGCGGAGCGGGTTTAAGATGGAGGGGGTGGGCTGCGTGTTGTACGAAGCACTTTTTCCAGGAGCAGAGAGCCAACGTTTGTTTGATGTGGAAATTGGACAGTTTGAATCCATCGCCTTTAATTTTTCACAAGTCACAGAGACCACCTTGGTACACCACAGATTTCTAAAGGAAATAAATGAATTTGCCTTTCCTTTTCGTGTCCTCTTGAAATTTTCTCGCTTTTTTATTCTTTGTTATTCTTTTAACTTGCATCCCGAGATCTTTAGGAGTATTTCAGCTTGTTATCATCAGCACATAAACTCGGTGGCGTCGCCTCTAAAACCGGATTGGGCTACTTTCGCATTCTGAGGGGACGCATTTTGTTGTGCGAGATTGCAGTTCGTTGCGAAATCCGCCAGACAGATCTGCGCTTCAAATGTAAACAGCTTCTTATCTCTACGCCTGCACAGACCAAATCAGAAATGAAACAAAACGCATCAACGCAGAATCCAAAAACACAATTCAGAGACGCTTCTGTTCACCCTTCAGCGGAGAGAGACTTATGGGACTTCACTTATGATGGTGCAGATTATTTTGCTGTCTTACCTCTCGTCTTTCTGTTTCTCATTTGAAATATGAAATGTACTCTCTGTCCTGTCCCACGTGTGCATTTTGAATGAATGAGGGAAACGGCAGCTATTCGGTGTGGTCTGAACGGGCCCTCTGAGCAGAGCTTGTTGTATTTGTCTAGCTCTTTTCTATCTCATTTCTTCCATCTGTCTCCTCCAGATGTTTCTTAAATTCTCACAATGCATCTGATCTGTTGACATGATAGAGCTGTTTGCACAAGCCCATTCAGGGTCATTTCCTCTAAGTACAAGCAAGGTCAGATATTAACTTTTTGTGCAACACCTGAGCTATCATCCAGTATTTATTATCTTTATCATATAAAAGGTATATATTGTTATTGAACTAGTTGTGTTTTAATAAATTAGGATTTAATTTTTGTTGTCCCTATGTATATTTATGTTGTTCTTTGAAGGTTAACTTTAGAAAACTGCACTGTTGTGGTAATGTAGAAGGGATGCCGGAGCATCCAGCTGGGCTTGTTGGTTTATTTATCTAGGATGGCATTAAAGCACTGTACACCTGATAAAGGGAATGTCATGAGGCCTCTGACAGCCTCATAGTTTTTGCGATTTGGTTGCTACGCCACCAGAACAAGAAGAGCCGGTGGCAACTTTGAAGTTTTGACAGACGATAGTCTCTGAACATCCCTTAATCTTGGCGTTCCTCAGACAGTACACACAGCAAGTTTACGCTGTTTGCTTTCTGGCTCTTAATGACACAAACCATTCACCCACCGCACATCATAACATTTCTACCTTAATGCAAGCTGGCTGATTGCTTCAGAGGCAAAAGCCCCTTAACTTTCTCAGAAACTAGCCATCTCCAAAGAGCTCGTACATGCGAGCGTGTGGGAGGAAGATGAGGCCTTTCGTGTAGCGATGAGCTCTCGCATCTTTTGGGGTTTTTGATCGTACCTGAGTGTTTTTGTTAGCACGGTGCAGGAAACTGCCTGGTGTGATGTGCTGAAAATCAGATCAATAGCTAGCGACTGTAAGCGGATGGCTCTGTCGGAAGCAATTGTCCTGAAGCAGGCGCTGACGAAAGACACGCTGTGCCTTTAAAACGCCTTAATCATTTAAGATCATGCGGGCTATAAAACAAAAGTAGAATTCAAAGGTAAATAACTTGGGACAACAGGAATTTATTACTGCATGCTTTTTTATTCGATAAATGTTTTATTGGCAACCCTTTACAATAAGGTTGTATTTCTTAACATTAGTTAATGCATTTGCTAATGCGAACTAACAATAAACAATATTTCTACAGCATTTACAAATACATTTTTATCATCAAAAGTTGTGTCTGTTAACATAGTTAATGCGCAATGAACTAACATGAATAATTTAATTACATTAAATACATGCTGAAAAACTATATTGCTGATTGTTGGTTCATGTAAGCTTAAGCATTTACTAATGTTAACAAACAACCGTAATGTAAAGTGTTATTTGTAATTAACATGAATTTGTCATTTTTACATTAGAACAGATAATTTCAATCATGTGTTGAGTTACTACCTCACATTTTTCTATAGTTTAACAGGGAGCGCTTTTGCATTATATTATAAATGATGAAACACTTTGAAAGTGCTTGACTTTTGTTGAAGAGCAAATATAATGAACTCTCCAGTTACACTCATTCACATTACAAAGGGGTCCGGTAGATGTGAACCAAAACCCGTTAGAGCAGATTCCCAAATCCTTCCAGTAAAACTTCCAGACTATCAAGTAAATAATTACTTTCTCTCATCGGGCCCTATTCATAATTCCTTTCTGTCTCCATCTCTGTCTTTCCCATGTTGTGGCGGTTGGCGTGGCCAAGGGATGGATTGTCTGCAGTAGTAAAGTAAAATGGAGTGTAGTGGCACAGTGCAGGTGGGCAAGAGAAGGCACAGAGGTTAATTACTCTATTACTGGGGGGCTCAGGCAGGAGCTGTTTAAACAGGGCCCAGTCAGCAGGGGATTAGGCCTCATTACTCCAGCTAAAGCTATGCCGCGGACCCTTCCCCCGGCCGTACGTTGCCTCTGGTTTAGACGTGCCAGAGAATATTCATATTTACCCCGGGGGAGAGGGCAAGAAATTGAGAGAGAGGATGACACAAGCATGGTGAGTGAATGAAAGGCAGGAGGAAGGAAGGAGAGGTTGAAAGCACGCGATTGTAATGGAAGTGGAAAGACTCAAACGAGCGAGAGAGAGAGCAGCACGATTGTAAATCATGGCTTAACTTCTCCAGATCTGTGGCTTCAACCACCTGAGCTGAGCGATGCAACAATTATCCTTAATACCCACACGGGCAGATTAGCATCTCCACTCCGATTACACTCTGACCCGCTCCCTCTCTTCCTATTCTCTGGACCACAGGTGTCTGATGGCACGGCTGATAATCGTGCTCCTACCTGAAATACGTAGGGTAAACTGAAATGGGTCGAGACTGTGTGCGTGAACTGGACTTGTTGGTCAGTGCATCAGTTAACTGGGTTTTGTAAGTCTTTAGATCAAGCTGGATTGGCCCACATTCGGTTCTTGCATATTAACGTGGACAGTTTGTTTAATATCAAATTGTGAACAAGCTTGCGGCTGACTACACAATTATAGGTTAGCAATATTAACCAACCAATTATTAGTTGTTTCCTGGCCTTACTGAACAGTGTTGGGTGTAACTAGTTCCTAATTAATTAGTTAATGTAAATTACCTTTCCCTTAAAATGTAAAGTATGGGATTACTCTTATTGTTTTGTAATTGAATTACAGTTACTTTGGAATACTGTGTAATTTATACAATACTGGAATTGACATTAAAATTCAATGTCTAACTTTAAAATGCATGCATTAATGTATCTTTTTCACATTTGTAATACTTTAATCAGTTAATAAAACACTTCATTTGAATGAATGAAGAGTCGTTTCATGTCTATCCTTGAATCACTTAACTAATCAAGGTTGATATTGGATCTAGAAAGTAATTAGTAATAAGTAATTAAACACTTTTTGGAGAGAGTAATTTGTACAGTAATCTAAGTACATTATTGAATATGAAATAAGTAACTAGTAATTTATTACTTTTTCAGAGTAACTTGCCCAACACTGTGATTGAAACGGATGCCATTTTATTGTGGTTGGATTCATTTTCAGTGTACAGGTTTTGTTCCTTAAACCATCAGTTAATTGTGAACACCATGTTTCCATCTGCGGTACGTGGACTCAATTTACATATAGCTCACATGCATGTGTATGTCCACACCAACCCATATACAGTTGCATTGGTTGACGTATCCAGATTAACACTTGCACACCTGGTGAGCTCTTCTTTTGTGCCATTTACAAACAACCTACAGCTTGGACGAAAGAATAGTGCGCCAGAGTAAGGCATGTGCTTGACACAAGATGACGTCTTGCTCATGTCAGGATCAAGTATGTTTCAATCCCTCCACTTTCCTAAAAACAATGTCCAGTCTGATGTAAGCAAAATATGATGTAACCTGTATTATCAGAAAAGCCTCTGTTCTTTTCTCATTTAAATCTATTGAATAAGATAAGCTCCAGTCTGTTTGTTAAATGGTCTGGCTAAGCTGATAATATAACTATTTACATTTAATTTAATTTATAAAATAATAACATCAATTCAGATTGATATTATTTTACATTATCATTGTATAATAATGGTATTAAATAAACAATTTGTTGAATTGTGTTGTATGTTGATTTTAATAAATAAACCATTTAAAGAAACCGTGTGGGACATTGACATCTTGCGGTTGAGCTTGATATCGCAGTCTAGATTCAAAATATTGGAGAGGCAAGTTTAGTCAAGTAACAGTTCTTCTTGGTTTAGTTTGCTTGTTATTAGAAATAATGTGCAGGCACTCTATTGTTTGCTGATGTGAAAGTTAAGCAATGTTTGTTTATGTTGTTGAAACAAATTAAATATTGAAAAGAAAGATTTCCATTTGGTCGCACTTTATTTTAAGGTCCAATTCTCGGAATTATTAAACCATTTACTACGACTTTTGCCTCAGTAAACTCCTAATTTGTTGCTTATTAATAGTTAGTAAGGTAATTGTTAGGTTTAGGTATTGGGTAGGATTAGGGAGGTAGAATATTCGCTTTAAAAGTACTTATTAACAGCCTATACAGTATGCTTATAATAGGCATGCTGATGAGCAAATAGTTAAAAGTGAGAATTGGTCCCTATACTAAAGTGTTACCCTTCATTTTTCATCATTTAAATTCTTTGCCAAAAAAAGCATTATTATTTGTCACCCCTTATGTCACTGGGTTGCGCAAATATCTAACCTTGACGACAAGTATATAATAATTTAAAAGCACAGTTTCTTCCATTTCCTGAAAAATAGTGAAGTTGGTTTCAGAAGAACAGCGACAAAATATTTAGAATTAAAAATTTCAGCCTGATACTTTTGTAGGCACAGTCACAGAACATATCTGGAGAGATTGTCAAATATTGCCAATAAAATACAATTAGATGAAAACAACGCTTTATTTCATAGACGCCAGCCCTTCAATATGTGTGATTTAGCTCAAATCCTGGACTGAGACACCATTATATAATTGAGGAAAAAATCAATGGAAGCAGCTAGACGTGGCTGCCGAGAGCCGGGTTGCATCCATATTGAAAGTGTTCGGATTCGATCGGTGTCTGGGATTGGTTTAGCTTCACTACCCTAATCACACACCGCGCTGGTCGATGCTAGAGCCTGAGCTATTGGCACTCACAGCATATGTTAACATTAGTTTTTCTCTCCCTGTTTAAAAGCCGCACCTGAGATCTTGGCCATTTACTGGCAAAGAAACATGGATTATATAAAAGATTGCCTGAGGTGTGAAAGAGATCCTCTACCCTGCTGGTTGAGGATGTTTGGGTGGGCATTGGAGGACAGAAAAGACACACACAGGATATTTATTTTATCGACGTTCTGCTGTAGAAACAGAAAGGTTTAGCACGGCTGTGCTGTTAAAATTCCCACTGAGACTTTTCTCACACACATACAAACACAGCCATATTTTTTCAGAAGGATGAAAAGCAGGCAGTCAATATCTTGTGGTAATTTGCAATGGAAACTTACGTAGCAAGTCAAATAAATCCATAGGTTTAATCTGAATATGTTTGGTGATTTTGGAATTCAAGTACATGGAGGATGGGATGTTGATGTTCTAAAGTATTTATAGATCATTGGGATAGCTTTAAATAATTTAGTCTTAATATTTGGAATTTCAGATGTGCTGCAAAAGACATATTAAAACCACATTACGTGTATTCTAAATCTCAGTTGACACTGTAAAATTGATGAATGCACATATCTTTTCAGTTTCCCTCCTATTTAAATAGAAAATTGGTGTGTGGGTTTAAATTTTGAATATTATGCAAAATCTTTCAGTTAACAGCACTGCCCATGAAAACATGATTTTCTACTTGCTATTGCTAGTCATTGACTTTCTCATTCTGTTCTATTCTTTTCATCGGAATGTAGAGAAAGTTTCCTATCCTTATGTACATTTAGAATTTGTATAGTAACCTTTTGTTTTGGTTGTGGCATTAGTGTATTTTGGGGTTCTTTAACTGGTCCATTTTTGTTGATGTAGGCCATCATCGAGACATGCCCCTGTGGGTGAGATGCAATTGAAACCTAAACCTTCTTCAGACCTCAGTTTCACAGCTGTAAAATTTGGAAACCTTTAATGCTTCTTGTGTAGAAGAGATCATAGCTTCAATATTAATTGGCCTTTTACAATGGCCCAATTATGGTATTAATGGGCCCCAGTGTGAGAGCTAATAGCTGGAGACCTTTTTGAATAGCATTAGCTTAATTGAGCTGCAGATAGAGGCCTTGTGTGACTAGCAGGTCAATCTAATGTTACCAGTTGTCCAGAGGAAGACCTTTAACTGACAGCTATATTAATTAACAGCTATCCAGTTACACAGGCTTTAAAACAGATGAATTAGTAACAAGTTTGTTGAAGCAGCATATTTGTCTCAAGATGAAAAATGTAGCTAAGATATGTGACACTGGGGGGTGAAGTATTGTTAGATCGTGCAAAATTAAATTTTTAAAAGTAGTGTTTTTTTTACCAGACATGGTTTGTTTTCATTTGGCTGGCCATGGATATCACGTGTTTCAATAGCAATACTGTATTCATCCTGCAGACGTCAGAAGTACTATTAACTCAGAATCTAAATCCATGAGTTTCTCCCTTTGGAATAAGTCTGCATTTTACAGTCGAAAAGTCTTCCTACTTGTGGAAAGTCCAGCTGCATAAGAAAGTAGGTTGAATTAAGCAGGTCATGCTGCAAGCTCTTTTGTTATGTAAAGAGCAGCTATTTGATCCTCGCGCAGGAAAAAAAGGAAAAGAAAAGGGAGCCGTTCAGATAAACTTGCCTCATCAGATAATTGAAGATGCCTTCACTCAAGTTTCTCTCTTTTGCATAAATGTCTGATCAGTTTTCAGCGGCTGATAATGGCAGGCATGAACCTCTGCACGCTGTCCCACAGGCTCCTCTGGCGTTCTGGAGGCTTTCTGAAGTTCTCCTGCAGCAGTGGACGTGGCAAGAAAACATTTGCATTACTTTTTCGTTTTTGTCATAGAAACCTATTTCCTTATTTTTGGAAGCACTACCCTCATTATTTTAAGTGTATAGTTAGTATATGTGGCATGTTTGGTCCAGGAAATAGACCATGCACATTTTATATTATGTTTGGAGCTCAGAGAGTCTAGGGCCCATTTGATAGAATAAAAAAAGAAACAAAAGTTGCCGGTTATTAATGAGAACCAGCTATATAAAAAACGTATGTATTAACTTTTTGTCATGAAAACGAAGAGACCACCGAACTATAAATGCACTCTTTCACATGTTGAGGTTTTCTGATTGGTGTACACAAATTTATTTGTACATTTCGTGTTTTTGCTGCTGTAAAATAAAATTGTTTGTTAAATTTATAACAATTTCCATTAAAAGTTTGGGGTCTCTGGGATGTAGTCAGTCTGAACAGAACACAAGGGTCAATATTCATATTGTGTAATCAATTCATTTTCCTTACGGATTTTATGAACTCGTAGCATTTCTCCTACGCTTATTAAATCAGCAGTGTGCGACTGAGTTAACTTTCCTTGAGACATTTCGAACAAATGCACATTTTTGCTACAAAGCAAAATGCTGCTCGGAATTTTGCTGCAATTACCACGCCGGACGATTATTCCGTTGACATTCATGTCGAGCGGTTCTTTCCTCTGCTCATTTCTCAGTAATATTCATCTGTCAAGATGAGCTTCCCTCCGCCCTCTCGCACCTCTTCCTGGTGCCAGTCTTTAACTACTCTCCACGTTGGCCACTGCTCTGCTTGTTACAGGCCCAACACGAGTGCAAACAATCAAAGTCTTTGGGAACACTGAAATATGCATGGCTATCCGTGACAGACAGATAAAGAAGGGCAATTAGCCACGTAATCCTAGAGTGGCGCAAGGACTCGTCAGCCTCAGCTGTCCGCCCTTTCTCTCTCTCTCTCTCGCTCTCAGGATCTCTTTCCTCAAGCTCCTCTCTTGCTCTCTATTAGTTAAATGTACTTTGTGTGTCGGCTCCCCATCAAATCAAGTAACACTTCCTCTAATTGGCTTATAAATTATACAGCTGAGGCAGCATTATAATTTCATCAGTGGTAAACATTGCAGGGCCAGTCGGTAAAGAATCTATCCCTCATTAATTTCTTAATTTGGGTAGATGGAACGAGGAGGAGAGAGAGAGAGAGAGAGGGACAAGTAGAGAAAGAGAGCGCGCGGAGGATCGGATGAACGAAAGACACTTGCATCACCTCAGGGATGAAGAGACGGTGCTTTAAAAAAACGAGGAGGGTGTTTCCGGCGCTTTTGTTAATAAATGTCAGATATACGATCCGAAGGTTTGGTCGGTGCCTGTGAATTCGATGCTGTGGCTTCTTCCCCATGACTTTTCTCACTCCGATCGTTTTTTCACGCCATTTTCTGCCTTTGTGTTCTTTTTTTAAACCGTCTTTATGAATATTTCATGGCAAAGGTCATAAATATTCATTTCAATAGCTTTGCATAGTAGTTATTACCGGTATTTCTTTTTAAAAAACAAAAATACTCATTATAAATTCTTCATACTCTTTCCCTGAAATAATTACATGTGTGGATATACTGAAACTCACATAAACACACACACACATCCCTCGCAGCAAGTGCTTTGTACTATTGCTTTATGAAGTGGAGACAAATGAATTTTCAGTTCAGTAATAACTTGCCGACCTCCTCGAGCTGTTGTGCCTCTTTAAAGACAAGCATATGAAATATGCATCTTATTCCCAAAAAAAGTGATTAACTTTAAGTATATTACCGTGTTTAGGGGCTTTTAAAATCTTCACAACAATGCATTTAATCCTCTACCTGCAGGTTACTGAAAATGCAGGTGATTTTTGTGGAAACTGTTCAAATGACATATGCTTCGAGTTGGAGTCGAATGCATTCACGTGAGTTTGTATCCTCACTGGGGTCCCATCTGTCAGCTCCTCACATGGTGTAGATTTGGACTGGCTGCTTCCACCTCCTGTCAGATTGAACATGGAAACATATGAATGAATGACTGAGAACGGCTTCCATTGTCATGTCACGTTACGTCTCCAGTTCCTGCCATTTTGATTGCTCATTTTGACCATTTTTGTGCCTTTTGTGAAGCAGGGCAGGTTAATAGTGAAATTGTCTGATCTTTGAGAGACATTTTTAAGCCATCTTCAAAACGAGCGGTTCTTCATTCTGTGTCTGTAGTGGAAGACAACATGAAAGGGTTTCCGAAGAGTGGGAGAATCTTCAGAGGGAAAGTGCAGGGTGGAAATGGAGGGAAATGCAAACGCCCAATGGCTTTACTTTCATGGCTTTTATTCAATAAAACAGACCTCTTTTTTTCTAGCCTTTTCAGTTTTTGACATGTAACACCCACACTCGGATCTGAGCAGGTTTGGCTTTACTACTTGATGATTATTATTAAACATTTATATTATATTTATATTATTAAACATATTATATAAACATTTCAAATTTTATCCTTTTTTTGAGCGATTATATGATTTGCTTTAATTATCTGCATGTTTAATTTTATTTGTTTGATATGAGAATGAAAATCTGGCTGGTAATGTGGCCCTGTTTATTTGAGATAAACATATCAGGTCATTGTTTCTTAGCTTTAGGTTTTAGATTTTAAAATGTTCCCTCATCTGTGGTTGTGTTAAATTCGTAGGGAATGACTTTAATTAATGTTGCCGTAGAGCAGAACTCTGGTCATGGCTTTTGCGAGGTGCTGTATTAGTTCCACCTGAGTTGCTCCACACCAAAGAACAAGCAGGACGACCATTGACACCTCACACTCCCCCAAACACACGTCAGCCAGTCACGGGTCACTGACTCCATCCCGGAGGGTCCATGTACCCGTTAAAGGGCCATGTTAACAGCCTGATTTCAGTTTCTGCTAGAAAAATCTGGGGTCCCTAGACGGCCTCTAGACAGACCTAATTACGGATGAATTACTGAAGTCGTAGAGAACACTTCAACAAAGCATACTTGAGAGTAAATGTATTCAGAAGGGAAAATTGATGTACACTATGGGGTGAAACCACATCAGAAAATCCTGTTTGCTTTAGAAGCTATTATTTTCTTCAGCAGTATGACTTATTTTATAGTCACACATACATATTCGTGCACATTTTTATGAGATTACACCATGGAAATTATTTTTTGGTGCGTTACTAATTTAGGCTTAAATTCACAATACAACATTTCTTAGAAAAGTACACATGCACAAAAATTGTGTATTCTATTTTTTTACCTTAATTGATTAAAAACGTAAAAAAATTATATATTTATAAAAAATATTGATTTATTGTACATAAAATGTCCATTAGGAAGTTACATCAAATAAGTTCAGCATAATAAATAAACAATTATATGTTTTATAAAAATAAGCATTATAAAAATGTAATAAAACTATACAGGATACTTTGAATTTCACTCCTTGGGCAAAGATTGGATTACAAATCAAGTAAAACCAAATTCAGCTTCTCAATTTAGGATCCATAAACAAAAGTAAAAAAACTGAATTTTAGCAAGAGAAAAATGTGTCAAGGGAAAGACATCAAGAGCAATGCTTAGCGTGCTGTTTGGGCTCAACAAAGTGAGTGTTTAACAAAAGGTGATGTATATCAAAACACATTAATGAACAATGAGAATATAAGATTAAATAATAATAAAAAAATGTGTCTGTTTAAAGCACAAAGACACGAACACAGAAGTGATGAATATTTAATACAGAGAAAAGAGCGAAACCTCCTTTTGAAGTCTTGAAAGAGCACACACAAAGGAGGAGGGAGCCATAATTATTGTCGAAATGTTTTTTGACAGATTGTTATATTAAAGAAGTAGGAGGTTCTGCCAAAAAGAGCTAACCTCTTCAACAGGAGGAGTCTCCACCTATCAACAAAGCTAACACTCAAACCAAACGGCCAAGATCCATTTGACAATCTAATAGCTAGGCGAAGAATCACAACGGCAGGGAGAAAAAACTCTGAATTTCAATCACGCTCACAATCTAATCTGTGACATTTAGCATGTGTGACTATTAATATGCACTGTATATTGTGTGTACATTTGAAATCCTAATAGATTTTCATTCTGCTTTAAATCGTCCCGTATTACGGCATTTAAAAATCATCTTTTAAATTCATGTTATTAGATGCTTATCACAATATGTCAGAGAATAAATTTGCCGTGACACGCAGCAGACGGCATTAGCAGTTCTGAGCCCTGCCTTTGTGTTTAGTCCCCCTTTGATTAACACACACATTATTACCTCACAATCAACCACCCATTACGCATTGCATTTACATTTGTAATGATATGGCAATGTTTCAGAATAGATCGTAGTAAAAAAAGACTGCGAATAATAAAACACGGCAGCAATTTTTTTAACCCTCCAAACAATATCTGCAGTGACAGCGAATGAGAGACGGCGAGCCGAATTGTATGCAATTATCAGGCCATCTTTATCTCGGGATACCATCCGAAACCTAAGACAGGGCTGCTGTCTAGCCCCGAGGCGAGCTATCATCTTCAGTGACACCAGAGAGAACCCGGGGCACAGACACAGGATGTACCGGGGATGAGAACGGACGTAGCAGAAGGTCCAACAGGCCCAAATCTATCTTTGATCACACACGGCTGCCTTTCACCAGCGATACCCTCGCACGGAAAGGGGTGTCAGGGTACACGGCCTGCGTGCGTCTCCCCTGTGGCCCACAAAAAGGGGGTAACTATATTTAACAATATCCACTCAACCTCGCTACCTTAATTAAAATGGGTATCACATATGGGGCCGGGATCCATTCCTCATTACTGTCGTATCTCATTAGAGTCCGGCCCTTTGGAGGGGCAGGATCAGTTTTAAAACAGTTTGCTCGGAGTCTGACTGTTTTTCATTTCCTTTTACATTCCTCTGCCCTCGTCTTCTGTTCCTTCAGGCCACGGAAAAGTCATTATTTGGAAATGGAGGAGGGGGGTTGTAGGGTGTTTGCGGATACACAAAAATGTTTCCAAAGCCAATTAGGAAATCGATTTATTTAAACCAATTAAAATCAGCCAAGGGAAGAGCGTGCATATTTAATGCGGAAGCAGTATGGAAACATAATATTAACAAATCAAAAATACAGCATATAGAATACAAATTTCTATATTAAATTGTTTTTTTTATTAAAGCTTGGCTTTAAAGTAGGTTTTTCATGTCTTATATTACAAAAAATACATTCAAAGAATATACATTCACATGTTTGTCCTTTAAAAAAATAAAAGGCATATCGTATTCTTTTGAGTGCAGCCTTTTTGTCACCCAGTAGTCAGCGGTGGAACGTTTGTCATCTTAACAGCCGCTGGTTCAATAGAATGGGGAGTCACAAAAGATGCAGGGACCTTTGAGTATTTTTTTAATCCAGTCTGGGTCTATGAATGAGGTTAAGAAAGAACATAAATGTAATTAGTTTTGTACGAGCATTGAGATCTACATGTGCTACACATCAAATTATACCAAATGTGTCTGTATCAATTCACATTGTATTTGTGAATGTGTGCATTTGGGACAATATCATCCACTGCTGTGTGGTCACCGGATGTTTTGTTTCACCTGTGCGTGTAAGGTTCTCTACATTACAAAAACTGTAAATGTGTGGTTTTTTGAGTGGAGATATGATACAGCATTATGGCTCACCCTCGGGCTCTGGAATTGAGGCAATACTGCCCTGCAACAGACAGCGACGGTATGTTAGACCCTGACAGGCCTGATATGACAGCACACACCTTAGGGAGTGAGATGGAAAGAAAAAGGAGAAGGGAAAAAGACAGTTAGACACATGAACGGCAGCAGCAGGGGGAAGGTTTAGATCAGTGCTTGGCAGAGATCAAAATGACAGCAATGAAGCAATCATTTCCCTGATAGACCATTAGGGGCAGTAATCTCCATTCAGTAAGACAGATGGATGAAATGTCACATACAGGGCTTCAAAAGGAGTCTGTACTTTTCGATACCAACTCAACATCTACATTTTACCCAAAACAGAAAAAAGCTTTTATACCACCAGAGCAGATATGTTCAGATTTGTTTTAACTTGGCATTTCTATAATAGAATCACCACATGTGTCTATATTCATATTATATTTGCAGTTTATTTTTATTATACGCTTATATATTATACTTCATTATATTTGGAATTTCAGCATCACCACCGCTGGGGTCATTGTAAAATTATGACAATATTGCCATATTATTAATGACATACGAGTTACAGTTATATTGTATAACATGCAGATATCAAGCTGTTATCTACATCATAAAGAAAACACAAATGGATTAGGTACTTACAAATAAGACCTATAAACAAACAATTATCAAGTATATCTGTGTCTGATGTGAGCCAAGAACAGTGTCACTGTTTGAATTGTAAAGAGTTACTTAACAAGCTGTATAAAATTGAAAAAAATTTGCATGACAAAAGAGGCAAATAGAAGGTATTCCAGACAGTGTCATGTGGAGCTGTTTTTTATCAAATAAAATGGACAGAATGATGTCAGTTACTGTCCGTCCTCCGAGGTTATAAGACACAAGCACCAAATTTGAGTTGTAGATATACAGCACCAAATTTAGACCTGTACCTGAGCCATCTGTGCCCGTTCTTACACTCTGCTTGCTTGTGGCTTGTGAAGGGCAGAACTTCCTTACAGAGGCTACAGTACTCTGGAAATGTCTGCTTGTTCATCTTGTTCATGATATGACCTATAAGCACCTACGAGAGTCAAATATGAAAGAGGAAAATCAGATATTATTTTACAACTACGAACACATATTTCTGAATTGATTTAATCAAAGGGGCAGTTCACCCACAAATGAAAATCCTCTCATCATTTAATCATCCTCGAAGTTTTCCAAATCTTTATAAATGACTTTGTTCTGATTAACACGGAGAAAGATATGAGAGTGCTTGCTTATATTTGGCCACCACTGACTACCGTATAGGAAAATGACAATAGTAGTCAAATATGCCCCAGAACTGTTTGCTTTCCTACATTCTTCAACAGAACAAATACATTTACAATGCAGTTTTTCCTACTATGGCAGTCAACGGTGGCCAAGTACTGTAAGGTTACAAGCATTCTTCTAAATCTTTCTCTGTGTTCATCAGAACAAAGCAATGTATACAGATTTGGTACAATTTGTGAAGAAATTTCCTTTTTTTGGTGAACTGTCCCTTTAAATATATGTAATTGTAGAAGTGAGCAAATAATATTTATGTCAGCAAACTATGAGAAGTAGATTCACCTTGGCAGTCCTGTCTTCATTCACCGTGTCATTTGTGAGAAAATTACACACACCTTTGGTGGGTATACACGTGTTTTGAGTGACACAGGTGTGTAGGTACACCTCGCCCAGCACCTTCTTCATATTCTCGCGGGTCAGATGGGACTCCACCTCTTCGATCCAGCCAATGATCTCCTTCATTCGTTCCTCACTGCAAAAGTGATCAGAATCCCCCTGCCTGGACTCATCGAGAGCTGAAATGTCTGCATCTTCTTCATCCTCCCCACCTGCCTCATCATCAACAAAAACTTTACTATCCTTATAGTTTGGCCTCCACAGGATGTGCGTAGGGGTCTTCTGCATGGATTTGTGAAGTGTCCGGAGAAGAAAAAGCTTAAGCCGCAATAAGTAAGTGGACCCTTTGGATCCTTGGAGCTTCTCATCTAACTCCTTTTGGAGCAACGGAGGGATGCATTTGTCCTTCAGTACCCGCCATCGCAGCAGATCCAACAAGTCGATCTGTCCGAAAAGGTTCTGCATTTGAGATTCGAGGAGTTCAGCAGCCGCTTCATCGGGGGTCTTGAGGGTAATGAACTGCACCTGGTAGGTGCGGGTGACAGGGTGGAGTCCATTGATCATGCCCTCATTGGTGACTAGGCCCAGGTAGGCACCATTCGGACTGACGGATATACCGTGTATACGTCGTCCTGCCACTCCTTCTGGCAGAACAAGCTCCTGCTGTTCGAATACCACTGCAACATCTGTGAAAACGGGCGTGAGCTTCTTAACCACACCATTGAGCGAGCAGGTGAATATTGAGCCGTTTTTACGGCTAACAGTCATTGATATGATGGGGGTGGAATGAAGACCTGTGACGTGAGAGTTGTGAACATTGAGACCAGCTTTAGAGATGAGCAACAGGCACCAGAACACATAGCAACCGCGTGCAACCACCACAAGGCTACAGTTGCATTTCTGGTGCGGGTGGAAGAGAGTGATGCATTTGATGTTGTGGGCAGGTATCTGGTCCTTATCCTGCCATAACACCACAGGTTGTCTGAGGGTGAAATAACCCTTCACTGCTTTAAGATTCACCGGGAGAATCTTTACAGGTCCAACTGAGCTACCCACAATCAACCCGCTCATTTTTCGCCCGCTGTGCTCATATTCCCACCAGGTGAGCACGTTTGGCAATGACACGTCAGACTTTATGGTGTTGCAGGACACCACTGAATCCTTCCCCTGTATGGGCAAACAGAAATGCCACACAACTAGATCTCCATTCTCCATAAGTACAGCAAGAAGAACAGTGCTAATGTCTTTACATTCATTGTTGGTCTGAACTTTTTGCGTATTGCACAGGCCAGACCACTCCATGCGCACAGGCGTCTGCATTTGATACCGTCTATGCAGCTCATCCAAGTCAGTGAAAGGGCGAGGAGACGAGCCATCATTCTGGGCGGCGTAGTTTCTGGACTTCAACATTTCACCATAAAGTTCTGTTAGGTTCAAGAGGGATGTCCACTGCAAATGCTTGTGACTGCTGTGGATTGTGAGACGATTGTCCAGTGTTAAAAAGGCAAGGAGACTGCGGCCATTGCTGTCACAGCCTAATGGTGACCAGCTAGTGTACTTGACTCCATGGAGACGTCCACTTTGAGGGTTCATGACTCTGTCAATCATTGTCATTTGGCCTATTACTGGGTCTTTACTTTTTGCGAACATTTCTTTTACAGCCTGAACCTCTTCTTTGGGACCCACCTGTAAGAAATCATAGAGTTAAGAAAAAAGATTTGACAAGTAGTAAATGTCACCTACAACACCTGTTTCCTTATTCTTATACTTATTTGCAAATATATTTAGATACACTTTGAGTTTTTAAGTTTAGACCCAAGACTTAGTTTAAGACTTGTTTAGACCAAATGTATGTTTCTTAAGATCTAGAAAAAGCCCAAAATTTAAATCTGTAGATATACAAGTTGTCCTTATAATAACCAACATTTACAAAACTATAACTTGTTTTTAAATGCACAAACAGTGAAGGAAAATTATGTTTTACCAACCCTGTGATATATACCTATATGAAAATTAACTCTGGTTTTAATATTGTACACATGTAGAAAATATGTTATTAATTTACACCATTTGGCTTATTTTCGTAAGGTTAAAAAACTTTAATAATTGGATTCAATTATTTTTATATTTCATGTTAAACATCTTAGGTGTCAGAATACAACTTATGCATTTTGTGCTTTTATTACTCTAATTACTCATTTAGGAACGCATGAGACTCCACGCGCGTGCACAGTTTACCTCGAGTTCGTGCGCGGCGTCCGGTACCGGGACATTAGTGCGGTGGAGCACGAGATCTGGACTGAGACTGTGTACATCACACAACATCTCCACGAGAGACACGCTGTTAGTGCTGCAGGCCGCCAGTCTGTGGTCGTCTGACCACGACAGCGGCTCCACGCCGCTCACCGGAGTCAGCAACTTCACCGCCGGGTTCCGCAACATCACCCGTGCAGCCCAAAAATCACTGTCCGGTCCCGTTTCGGATGCAGACGCCTGCCCGGCGTTCTCGGAGGTACTAGCTGTAGTCGATTCCGCCATTTTTCTGTATCAAAATAAAACCGTCTCCAGGAAATTACGGAACCGGAGGAGGAGGGGCTTTATTTGAGGTTGCCAGATTGACAAAAGTCGCTCATTGGAATTCTAATGATAGTAATATATTATTTTAAAAAAGTTTCACAGATGGAAATTAAGTTTTACATTATTTGAAAACATTTATTTTTTATTAAAATTAATAGTTGTTATTATTTTTAAATCATTTTCTGTATTAAATTGAACATTTCCTTGTAAGATACCATCTCAAAAAGTTTTAATCAGACACTAATACATACAATCGTATAATGTTTGGGAATGTTACTGTTATTTTAACATTTTTTATATTAGGCAGAAAGCCAGCCTCAGCTGTGTTCAGTGTTAAAATTATAAATGTCATGCAAAATTGCTTGGCATTTTTCATTTGAAATACTGGCATGATCCATTAACTGAAAACCCATTCATCTGACGTCAAAGGACAGGAGAAAGATCATTAATTGGCCTGAGCATATGAGAACGGTCAGGAGCCCTAACTGTGTGACTATGTTGAACGATATGAGTGATTGATACCCACATGCCTTGATCTGTCCCGTTTTGCCACCCTGACAGGTTTAAATGTCCTATTTCTCGATTTTCTCTCTATCAATGCATAATTCCAGTCAGAAGACACAAAGTAACTTGAGTCGTCAGAGGTATTTAGCAATGCGGAGATTCCTTCTGTAATAAAACAAATCGGTACAAATCTATGAAACAAACATGTAATTGTGGCACAAATATTTTACTCTTTCCTTTTATCTATCTGTCATTTGTTTCAATAATAAGATGAAAGCGGTGCCTCTGTGTATTTCAGTCTTAATGAAGCGTGTATGGTATGAATATTTCAGTGACCTGCTGTGCGTGATTTTCTGGGTTTTGACACAGGGGTTTCGACACAGGTTTGTGGGATTGTTAGATTAAACATTCATCCGCATTTGTCTCTTAGATTCACTTCTTGCATTTATAAAGTCTGGTCCTACAGGGCTGTTTGGCGTTTCAGAACACAATGCACTTCATCTTATTTGTTCCTGGCTGATTGGAAAAGCTCTTGGTCTTTGTAACCGGTAACTGATAGCTCACTCACTGTGCAAAGTTTGTTTTCTCCAAAATGCAATTAGGAGCCATTTAATGTGATTACAATAGCTTCGTATTATGTGGTCTGTTACATTCTATGCACAAACGTACACACATTCACATAAATTATGACGATTGACAATATTAGTGTAACAAATATTTTAGTAATAAATGCTAATTCTGTGATAATTTACTCATTTCAAACCCTTTTTTATTCCAGAATGAATGTTGAATAGTTTTAAAGAATTGTAGTAAATTCCAGTGGACATTCCTTTTTTAAATCTGCTATCTTTCATATTTCTTATTCCAACCTGAACATTATTTTGGTTTCACATATAGACCTCTCCTCAACTGAGCCATTTGCACATATCCAGCCCGAAATCTTATGGGAAACTGACGGATGGTTCATCATACTTGTTTTAATTATTCAGCTGTGCAGACAGCACCCTGGGGAGACGTGCTGCGGCGCATTACAAAAAACACACATTCAGTGATATAATCATAATGATGATAATGAAATGTATTTAGAGCACATCAGTGCCTCCCTCTCTCTCGCTCTCTCGGTCTCTGCCTCTCGTCGCTCTGGTGGAAAGATGTGAGCGCTGTCTGAAGCAGGACATGGGAGTTTGCTGTGCTCTAGCCCCCGGTGACTCCACGCAGAGGCCTGCGGTGCCCTGCGCGACGGCTCACCGGAGATTAGCCGTCAGAGCGGAAGTTTTTGCATACCTCATGTGCCGTCAACTGCAAAGGCTTACCTGACAGGTGTTGCTCTCGCTCAGATCTGCTGTGTCCTCCTGAGCTGAAGCTTCTGTGGGGCGCCTGGGTAGGAGAAAGCTAGTATCCTGCTGTCAGTCATCACAGGCCACACAGCCAGACCAAAGCCAAAGACGAGAGAACCGTGATTTCGATCAGTGTGTCGCAAAACACCCTGTGGGCTGCTTGCAAAGAGTCCTTGTTGAATGTGTCATTGAGTGTGTCAAACTTTGGGAGGAAACAAGGTTTAAATAACTTATTAGTGGCGCATGTAAAATACATGTTTTTTAGCCCTTGCATTTGGGTAGTGTTTCCAAATGTGATATTGGGTTTATGAGCAGAATCCATAAAGTTAAGATTTGTGGTTGCTACATGCAAATTCAGACATCCAAACGGTATACGTTGTTGAAAATTGAATTAGATCCTACAAAAAGCATAATTTAAGTCAGGGAATGATATTGGGCAACCAAAATGTTCAGTGTGCCAAGTTCGGCGGGACCAAACTTACTTCCTTTATTGACATTGCTTTATGAGCAGAGGAATTTTGGTGGTGGAACAGAGCAGTCCATATCTCTAAAAAATATTTCATGGCTGTTGTTTAGAAAATCTGTTTATTACAATCCACATACTTTAACCCTTGAAATGTATAGTTACTACACAAAACTATCCTCCCTCTTCATATCCCCGACAACACTGTTTACTTACTCAGATTTGACCTCTTTATTGTGTTTGTATACACTCTCACTGGAGATTTGTGTACATTTGAAAGGTTTATATACCAGCTTTTTCCCTTACTGTATTAAAGTGTGTTGTCAGGTTAATACAACCTTAGTTCTTCCCAGAAGTGCTGCATATTAAGAGAAAGTGGGACTTAAGGGTGCTAAAAACAGCAGAAAAGACAAATGAATGATCACATGTATGTGCAGTGATAATAGATTAATATTTCATTCAGCTTTATGATTAATTAAAACAGGCCTCGGGTCCTTTGGCATATACAGGCTGAAACACACTGACATTCCCATGTGATCCTCTCAACATCTGAACATCTGAACTCTCTACCTTCTTCTGCCTCCACTCCAGGTGGAGGACCCGTTTAGATATCTCCAGTGGCATACAGTCTTTACTTTGGGGACGGTAAGACTTGCCGGTGTGTAGTCAAGCTGTATTTAGTGCAGTCAACAGTCTATTTATAGCCAACAGGACACGTTGACATATGAACAAATGATTTAATTTATTGACCTCACCTTCGCTCTTTTGTGTTTAAATCCTTGGTTGCTATATGCAGCTAATAATACTTTTATTTAGTGCTTCTCTGTAAAGTCATTTATACTGGTTTATAGTGTATATTGTTTAGCCCCTGTTCTAGCTTGCACGTTGGAACTTTGTGTATCAGCAATTCCTAGGATAAATGACTTTGTCTTACAAGGATTATATTTGGATAAAAGCTTCTGCAATTGAATTCATGTAAATTTTTTGCATATCATCCGTCTTTAACACACTGACCTTTTTGGTTCTGTTTAACATTAAATGTTTTCACACGCAGTATGTAACAAACTGCTGAAATAAACTCAACCCAACTTTTAAATAACATGCAGGAATATTGTCATAGTTCTAAGGTCAAAATGTCTTTGTAAACACTCTGAAAGTTGTGAAATGTGCCGTATTGTTTCTCCTGCAGTCAACCATGGACCGAGTCTGGCCGGCGAGGTGTGGAACTGGTCCCGGCAGCTGGTGGTGGGCAGGGCATGCCCTGTGGCAGTGCTAGGGGAGGACCGGGAGGACCAGGGCCTCGGCCTACTCTCACCCTTGTCTCGCCCGTGCTAATGGAATAAGGCTGGGCCGCCCATATGGCACTTGTGGGAACAGTGGGACTCTGGAGGCTGGCATAGAGAGCCACCACTCTGCTGTTAGATATTAAACAGGACAGGTCCTCACTGGGCTCTGCCCATAGCCGGACAGCGTAATGGATGGGTTCGGTGATTGGACAGCACTTGGAGCGGCCTGTGTGAACCCACCAATGAGCAGAGCCAAATAGTTGCAGCTGTGGAAAATCAGGCCTGGAGAGTGTCCTTGACAAGTTTAGTTTACTTTAGTAACACCTTTTCTATTGACCCTATGTGCTAAAACATCTTTAAAACTGACTTTAAAAATCATGTATTGGATTGGTAGCACCTAAAGCAACTTTGTAGACCATGCTGAGAAAGAAGGACGTTATCAACAAGTGATATAGATAAATCAGTAAGGATTCTTCATCTTGAATCAAGGTGATGATGATGCATAGTCCTTTGTGGTTTGAGAGTGGTAGTACAAGCCCAGCAGGACAACAGAACGTCCTTCAAGGGAAGCTCAAGGAAAGGTTTCCCTGCCAGAATCCACCAATGAGTCAAATGGACAGAATGTGGATCAGTGCAGAGAGTGGACTGCAGTGGGGAGAATCAGTACACTTGGCACAACATCTAGTTTCCTGTATGAATTTCTATACTTGGCCAGGTACAGAATTTCGAGACAGGGCTACAGCAAATGCTCACCCACTCTTCTTTTAATGTATTATACCACACACACAGCTCATAATTGGATCTTATAGCAATTTGTAACATCCCCTGAAAAAAGCAAGCAAGTCGTTTCGAGAAAGTCAGCACAAAGTCTCTTATGACACAATGGTGCCTCATTTTCCTGTATGAATATGCCTGTGCATGCTCATGCCAGACTGCTAAACAGGTCACTCTCCTTCCTCTCCTGCCACCCACCTCTCTAGATCTGGAACAAAAGCCAAGCTCCCCCATCTCTCCCCCTTTTCTCTCCCATCTCTCTGTTTTATTGGTGACAGCTGCCGCGAAACAAACTCGCGGAGTGAGAGAAATGATGTGTCAGTGGAAGGTCCTTTAGCCCGCGCCGCTAATCTGTCACATGCGGTTTGTTGTTTACCGTTCCTTGGGCTCGCTGACCGGCCGGCGACGAGCGTAGCGCCGTAATGGCGACAGATGCTGACCCGCAGAAGTGTGAATCTTGCCGATTTCCCCCCGCTGTCAACCTGTAAATTACAGCTATCGGGAGTAATTAGACCCGATAAAACCCTTCCAAGCTTCGCCCCCCACGTGCCGCCTTGACTCACTCTCTCTATCTAGATCTCACTCTCTCTCTCTTGGCCTGCCAGTGACACGAGATTGGGGGATTTGAGAGGCACAAGGTTGCTGGCATTGACCGATCTCACCGTTAACCTGTCTCTGACACCTTCTCCCCTTATTACTCTGGCACTGCCATCCTCAACAGGCTGCAAGGGACAGACACTAGAAAAATACAGTGGCTTCTCCATTTTTTTATGGTAGTAGCGAAAATAGTTTGTTTTTGTAGGTTTTCATTGGAATATTGGTGCAAGGGATACATTTTTTTAGGACAGTTAAAGATGTGCCATTTCATGCTGGGCCATTTTTGGCATGATGATGTAGTGAATGTCACTTTGGCCATATTCTCTGCCTGAACAAAATATTGGCCCTTAAAGTGTTCTTAAATCTAAAATAAATTTACATCTGACAAAACAAATCTGACATTTTCAATCACTGCTTAAACGCTATGGGTTCATTTGAACTTCGATTGGTTTGTTCCTTCTAATCAATAAGCTTCATATAGCCTACTTTGCTTTGCTGACACTCTTGAGTGCTTTTGAGAAAATTTCCTAATATTCCCAGCCTTCATTCTAATCCTGTATGAGTTTTTTCTGCAGATATTTTTAGAATGTTGTTAGCCTCCAGTGACTTACATTGTATGGGCACAAAACCACAGGGACATTTTTCAAAATGTCTTTTGTGTTCCACAGAAGAAAGTCATTCATGTTTGGAATGGCATGAGGATGAATATATGATGCATATTTTCATTTTTGAGTGAACTTTCCTTTAACTGTTAAAGTGAGTCATAATGTACTTTGATTAAATTGAATGCTATTTGTTAAATGATCTCTCTTTTTGTTCTGCAGAAAAAATAAGTCATACAGGGTTTTAAATGACCTAAGGTTTTGTAGATGATTTTTAAAAAGGGTGTATTTTTGTATCATTAATCATCTGAGTTAGGGCTGTCACGATATGCAATTTTCACTACACAATTATTGCGCCCAAAAACATCTCGATATTTCATGAAACTATTGCTGTCACAATATGCATTTTGTCACTACGCAATTAATAAATGTAAATATAATATTGTCTTGATACTTGATACTTTTACAAAAAGAAATAAATGTTTTTTGTCTGTTATTTATGAATCACAGTTAAAATATAAGTGTATTAAGGCAGAGAAAAGTTTGTAACTATTGTAATTGTTATTTTTCATGGGAATGTTGAATAGTTCACGATGTGTGTAGAATTAATAAGGTTTCGGTACTTGTGGGTTTTAAAATCACGATTTTTGTCAATAGGCCTACTGGTATATTGTGACACCCCTAATTTAAATTGAAGCAGTTGAATTAAGAAGATATCCAGTCATTTTTAAATTCAGCCAAAGGAGAAATGGACGATAATCTGATTCTCTGAGAAAATGCCCAGCTGTGGGTTGGAGCTCAGCCCTCTGCCCTCTCCATGTCCTCCTCATAAGTCCCTAATGCACGTCACTGCCTTCTGCTGCCAGGCCCGGCCATGAAAAACAGAGTTCATGGCCCTTTAAGTAACTCACCTAGTGCTAAAGGTCACACAGTCAGGTCTTGTCATCCCCACCCTCTCCGTCTCCCTACACACTCTTCCTCCTCCTGCTCTGCCATCCCTCAGTGCCCACTTCCTGACCATCAGAGCCAATCGCCAACCGCCCTTGCCTCCTCTGCCACCAATGCGGAGCAGCAATCTGTCACCCAGGCACTGGAGGACGCCACCCTGCTGGCCCCCTTCCGCACACCATCGTAATGGCTTCTGGCATCTCTCGAATAAAAAATGGACAGAAAAGAAGAGAGAGTGATGGGGACGGTGCGAGAAAGAGAAGTGTGAGGGGCAGTTAGTTTAGACACACCCTTAACTTTCTGCCCCCGTATGCCCTGCCCGCACACCTCCTCTCCGTAAAACTCTTGCTCATCCCCTGCACGCCACCCTGCTTTGGCCCCGTCGCTTTGCACGATACTTCAGTGAATAAATGAGTCGTTTTAATCCGACTGACAAGCTGGCATTGCCCAACCCTGCCCTCCATCTGTACTGGCCGCCAGCTCAGCGGCAGGTCCTGGGCAGCTCCATGTGCCAATCCAACACACACACAGCTTATCCTGGCGGCCGCTTCAGAGACAGACGGGATAGAGCTCCATGCGGCTACTGCCCATCCACACCAAAGAGCTATTTATATAAGAAAAGGATTAACTGTCACAATCTTTGATGGACAGCATCATGGATTGAAAAGAGGCTTGTTAATTATTCATTGATTTCTGGTGGTTTGGGCACGTGGAATCCTGCTCGCGTCCTGTGTATTCACATTGTTGGATTAAAGCGGTCAAACTTTAGGGAACAAGTTTAGGTCAGGACAAAACCTGTTAAAGAATTGAATTTGTTGTTTTTGTTGACTTAGTTTGTAAGCGTTTATAATCACAAAAACTTGTCCCAGAGAATCGTATCTTCATTTATTCACTCTCATGTTGTTCAAATACTATATGACTTTTTCTTCGGTGGAACACAAAAGAAGATATTTTGAGAAAGGATATTTTTGTGTTCATACAATGGAAGTCAATGGAGGCCAATGTTGTCTGATTACCAATGCTCTTCAAAATATAGTCTTTCTAGTTCTGCAGGAGTCAATGAACTTTAAATGAACAGTTCATAAATAAATGAAAATTCTGTCTTTATTTAGATAAAGACACATCTCTCCCTCAAGTTGTTACAAATCTGTAAATGTTTTGACTGTTCTGCCAAACAGTTGTTGGCCACCATTGACTACCATAGTAGGAAAAAATATTTATAAATTTCTTTGTTCTGTTGAACACAAAAGAAGATATTTTGAAGAATGTAGGAAAGCAAACAGTTCTGGGGCACCTTTGACTACCGCCAGAATTTTTCCTACTATGGTAGTCAATGGTGGCCAAGAACGATTTGGTTACAAGCATTCTTTAAAATGATAGAATCTTCATTTTGAGTGAACTGTCCCCTTTAAGAGTGATGCATCAATAATGCAATCTGTAAAATATAATTTTCTTTAAGAACAGATCTTTACTAAGTGATTCGAGTTGCTGAAAATTGGTCACCAAAGTTGTGCAGTTCTACTATTTACCGTCATCACATTTCTCTCAAGTAAATTAACAATGCACAGATGCAGTTATTTTAATTTATACCAAGATAAATCTAACGTTCATGAGTCGGACGAGAAAACATATTTAAGTTTTTCTTTAAACCAGAGCCCAGAAGAGATACAGCAAGAGATAAACATGTTTAGGTCATAGTGCAGCAATTACAGACAATAGATTTTTATCCTTATGTTACAGAGAACAGCCCAGGCTTGATCCAAGTGAAAAGAGTGTAACACAGATTCTCATAGAATCAAACATTCTATTGCCTCCACTCAGGGGTTAATTCTGCTCTGTTGTCCTTGGCACACTGTTGGCAAACTGCAGCATGGTATAGATCACTCTCTCTCTCTCTCTCTCTCTCTCTCTCTCGCTCTCTCTCTCTCTCTCTCTCTCTCCCATTAGTGGGGGGTGGACAGAAACACTGGCAAATGGAGGCGCAGAAACCCTCTGCTCCATTTCCTCTCTGCTCTCCACTTGTCTCTCTGTTTGCTGTGCTCCCTCTTTCTCTTGGCCAGGTGGCACCTCTTAAACATGGCCCAGGAACATTTGAGTGGCCGATTAAGCATGGGGATTTTCTCCTTTGTAGCCATAATGAGTCAGGTGAGAAAGGGTGCACTCTGTGTCAGTTATCACCCCCATGGAGTTCAAATTTTTTGCTGATCTAAGACCAGCTTCACCAATCAGTTCTTTGATGAAATGGTTCACCCCCAATTGAAATCTTATGTTATTTGTTATCATTTACGTAAAAAAAACCCATAAAGATTTGGATCTTCAGAAGTTCAATATAGCACCTCATCCCAAAGAACCGCTAAAGAACCTTTGAGGAACCCCTGAAGAACCAAGATATAGTTCTATATAGCACTTCAAGTGGTTACCCTATGAATATGAGGAATGAACCACTTTTAGTGCTACATAGCACAATATTATAGAGAGTATATGTGTTTGGGATACAGTACTGTTGGTGTCCCCAGCAGGCTTATTTAACTATAGCTAAAAGGGATAGTTCACCCAAAATTATTTCATCATTTATTCACCCTCTACAGAACACAAAAGAACAGTTCGAAGAAAGCTTGTGTCCCAAAAACATTGCGACATTGACTTCCATTGCATGGACACAAAACAACAAGACATTTCTCAAAAGAGCTTATTTTGTGTGCTGCAGGAGAAATAAAGACAAGAAGGTTTGTAATGACACCAATGTAAATAAATGATGACAACAGTTTCATTTTTGCGTGAATTATCTCCTTAACCAGCAAGATGTCCATGGTCAACCATGAAAGACATCTTGGTGAACAAACTTAGACCAGCAAACAGGCCTGAACACTGAAATTAATACTGGTCTAAGGTGGTCTTCACAACAGGTATACATATCAGCACGGTTTCAAGCAATACTACTCTAATATGACACTTCCTGCTGAGCAAGTGACGGCTTAGCCTCACAACAGGAGATCATGACTGTTTGAGTAGCCGGTGCTCAAGCACAGCTGGTGACTTTCTTCCTTTTGATGATAGGTGTTCACATCAGAAGAGTGTGTAAACAGAACCGGATGTTCAACTGCCTTTTGTTGAAAAGCTGATTTTGTCTTTATTTGCATGGCCATAATACCACCGTGCTGTAAACTGTTCTCTAAACTGTCTGATGTTTGTATGAATCTCAGAAGGCGCTCATATTTAACGGCTGTGGTGTGATGAAGGCTTTTTTGAAGTACGGCTATAAAAGCTCTTCTTCTTTATAGTAGCATCCAATCAACTCCCAGAGCCCGAAAAGTGCATCAATTGATTATTTAGGTTAGCGCCCGACCATGACAGCTGTGTAGCCGCAGACCCCAAATAGAAATAAATCATTTAATTTTTTTCAATTAAGTAGGTTAATAACTGAAAATGGTCTGTAATGTTTTATTTAACTTTGGGGCAGGGACAGTGGAACGGGACAGCACATGTTGTGGAAGGCTGGAAGGAGGCGCAGCGAGCTTCGTTTGCTCCGGAGCGGGGCTAAGGACTCAGAGAACGATAACCGCCCCTTAGGCCATTTCATATTAAACAAGTGCTTTGTAAGTGTGCCATCATTACTATTCATCACAAATAAATACTTAAGCACAGAGAGCTTAGTACCCCGCTGTTGTACAGTTCTCCATTATTACTGTGGCCCGGCCGTCTGGCTGCCTGCTCGGCTGCGGTATGCCCAGTCTCTTCCTGTGTCCTTCAGCCTTCTGGAGTGAGAGAGAGAAAGCAAGCGAGAGAGGGAGGGTGACATATATGGCTGTCCAGCCTGCCTGCTATTGCCCTTTAAGCAGGTAAGCTGCCAAGTTATGTGTCTCGTGGGCTTTGCTGTCCACAAACTGTGCTCTCATACCCATTCCCTCACTTTCACTCTCTCGCTATCCTTTTTCTACATGTTTTCTCACACATACAGTACACAACTGAAATCTATAGTTCCTTCCTCTTTATTCACCCTTCCTGTCATGTTGAGGCAAAAACAAACTCACGCAGGAAATGCACAGGCACTGTTACAATGACCATCATTCACCGGAATTTTACAGCAATTCACAAACGAGATTTACTTGTAACTTATAGACAGCAATGAGATGTTTTTTGCTATTTCTTTGAAAATTTAATAATAATTGTGTTGTATTTCGCTCCCACACCCATTTATTTTAATTCATGATGGTTTTTGCTGTTATGTTATTAAGGACACACTCACCCAAAAATAAAGACATGGCTCTTTCATTTTATTTCAAACATATATGACAATTGTTTTTATTAAATGAAAATGAATAGTGACCAAAGCTGTCAGTTCCTAACATAACACGTCCTTTCATATTTCATGCAGAAAAGTCACCCTCCTTTGGAACAGCATAAGGGTATGGTAACCAAATGGTGCCATTTTTCACTTATTTTTGTGTCAGATCCTTATAATCCTAAATTATTGTTTGTCTAATTGTGTGCTATGCAAACACACAATTTAAGGTTCTTTAAAGGGATAGTTTACTTAAAAATGAAAACTCACCACTTTTACTCACCATCTTGTCATTTCAAGCCTGACTTAATTTCCTCTGCAGATATTTAAGCAATGTTGGTAACTGAACCCAAAACCAGTGCAATGGGTACTGTCGTTGTTCGGTTACCAAAGATCTTAAAAATATCTTTTGTGTCTTGCACAAGAAAGTCATACATGTTTTAAAAGACAAGAGGGTGAACAAAGGATTACAGAATATTCATATTCAACTTTCATATTTTGGTACCCCAAATCTTGAACACTTGGTTTCTCTGACAAGTGCACAAACAAATACTAGACACAGTGCCGGAGTAGGCCAAACTCCCTCTTTACCGTGAGATTTTTGGAAGGTGATCTAGCTCATTCTCTTTGCATCCGTCCTAGGCAGCAGTACGCTGGGCTGGGTTTGGCTGTGCCGGTTGGCTGGCAGAGCTTGGCACACGGCTGTGCTCTGGATGTGTGCTGATGAATTGCAGGCCCGATGCGGGCCGGCAGCCGGCAAGGAGAACCACAGAGCGGCCGTCAAGCCCCATCAGCTTCTGCCTCCGTGAAGGGGGAAATTGTGGAGACAGCGCTGACAACTTAATTTAACACCAAGCTAGAGTGAGACTGCGCACTGGATAATTGATAACACTACCACACACACACACAAATCGACACAAACACAGCAAAGCTTTCTGTTGGAATGACAGATAGGCCTTACCAATCCTTGAAAAGAACAGTGCTAGACAATAACTACTTGAGAAATCTCTGGGGTAAATTCACGAAGTAGTAAAACACAATTTATATGAAACATACGTCTTACTCGCAAAGCACCTGTCATCCGCTTTTACTTTATGCTGCTGCTGTCAACCAGAATAAGGCGATAATCTCAATTTAATATACAAGAGGCATTTGTGTACATTTTTAATGATCATAACCATTGCAATTAATTTTCTGATGATTTAATAATAAAGGGCAGCAATATACCCAGGCATGTTTCCAACCCTGCGGTGTAGTCGAATGCACTTTTGGCCAATTCAGGTAACTGGATCACAGGGGTGAAGAGAATTGAAAGAATTGAAGCCTGCAAAGTGAGTTTAGTGCTACATTTTTGGTATGTTTGGAACGTTATCTAAATTGCATAATACGTTTTAAATTGGGTGCTGAAACAATGCAGACAGCAATGATATCAATAGGCAGAATTCATTCTTAGTGTACTCTATGATGAACTAACAGAGAGAAACAGTTGCAAAAGATTACCTTTTCTCATTCTGCGGATGTTTTTATACTTAGTGCACTATAGCCGTGGTGCGCTATATATTTTATCTAAAAGATGAAAAACCCGCGCATCAGTTACATTCTTCAGCTGTAGAGCTTTAAAGACGCACCACGTCGAAGTCAATGATATAAAAATTTGAGAAGGCGGTGTTCACACGCCTATGATTTTTTCTAAAACAGCAATTTATTTTCTCTTGTGCTCGACGGATCCGATAAATTTGCAGGTGAAGACAAAGCGCGAGCATTTCCCGTGGGCCTAACACATATATGCCGTTCTGAAATATTACATCAGTTTTTGTAGATAAGCACACCGGAGTGTGAAGGCTTTGAACAGACCTACCCTGGTCCCTCCTCACACTTCAGGCAGCTCGCAGGGCTGAGAACTAAATAAAAACCGGGCCTAGCGAATCCCTTCAGCGAATCAGGCTGCCGTAATCCCCTTTTAATTTCCTTTTGGAGCCTTCGCCAGGGCTCTGTCTAAAGCCGGCTGTCCGTGATGACACAGTGGCCCTGGTGACAGTGCGGGGCTATGGGGGTCTTTAGAGGGATCCGGGCGAGGAATATACAATAACCAAGCGAGGTCTTTTCAGCCTTTATACGGCCTGCTTTCTGTTTGCCCAGCACTCTGAGGGGGATTTTCTGTGTCATACACACATACAAACACACTCTTTCTTCGTCTACCCCTCACACACACTTCCGTCTGTGCAAGGCCTTACACACACACACACTCTTTCTCAGGCAGACCCGAGGTAAAATGTCTCTGTATAAAGCTAAGCTATTTATATCTTAATTTATACAGGTTGGCTGTGATGTATGGGTCAGGCGGCCCGCGCCTCTCAATCCCTCTCAATCCCACAATGCCCAGTGTAATATTTCCTCTTGAACAGCAATTTATTTTTCTCCTGTAGAGGAGTTATTTAAAAGAAAAGGTCTCATCATTAAAATGTATGCCTTTGCAGCACGGCTGAGTTAAAGGGCAGCCGGCGAACGCCGTTCACCAGGCAGGAGGAATTCAGCACACCCAGAGAAAGGAACGAGAAGAGAGAGAGAGACCATCTTTGTAACATATTTGCCCAAAAGGTGGGTTCAGACCAACAAAATGGAGAGGGTTATGTTATACTGAGAAATGAATGGATTTCTCCTGACATTTACCGTTGTAAGGGGTACCGTATATATAGCTCACATATAATATTACGATATGTGAAGTTTGCAGTGAGGACGTGGTCATACACACTTATGAACATTCTCAGATATGCTGTAAATTCTGTGCCCTCGATTTCAGATATCTTGCTGGCTTGCTTTCATAATGAGCGTTCTTTCCATGAAATGTCATTGTCTGAAGCTCTGCGTCAGGTGTAACCCTCTCATCACCTGAAGATGTTCTCCTGCTTGAGTCTGGGGTTTTTCATCCCTCCACCAGCTGAAGTAATTAAAGGGTTATTAGTAAACAGATACTCATGCTCACTTACCACTGCCAACTGTCTCATACCATCTGCTGCCGGTGTGAGCGTGCATGCGCATGTGTGTGTGTGTTTATGCACTTGACTGTAGGAAGAGTTGAAGAAGCAAGCATCTGTGTTCACTGTATAGGTGACACACTGCGGTAGTTTGTGCTATATCTGTCTGTTTTTCATATACATTCATCTATCCGTTCACCCATCTATTCATGTGTTTACATGTATATATTTCTGTGTGTGTGTGTTTATTTATGCCTTGGCACTGTGTTGATTCCAAGGCAACCATTACTTTTTATTGCATTTTCAGGACATTGCCTGTATCCTCCAGCCTTCCTCTTCCCCCCTCCCGTTTCCCCCTCTCCATCCTCTCTTTTTTCTGTAATATTGAAGGGATTAACCCTGCTGGCCCCTTGGTGGTTACTGTTTCATTTGATTCTTATTAAAATCTTAAGAGCCTTCTTTAATATTCCTGTATGATACTACCTCAATAATCTAGCTCCCTACCTCTTACCCTCGTGTGTTTGTGTGCCTGTGTGTACTTATATGTGTGTGTTTCTTTTCCTGCTGCTGTACGCACACACAGCCTTCGTTCACATCGAGCAGCGTATAATAGATGCGACGAATATGTGCGCGTGCTTGATTTTGTTCGCATTCGTGTGCGTGACAACGATCGTTGTAATCATAATTATCCAAATGCATGAACTCTTCCATGTAATGATTGTGTGTGTGTGTGTGTGTTTTTTGCAGGCCTTCAACTCGGATGTAATGTTGTAACACTCCTGTAGTGTGCCCAGCAGCTGTCTACAGATAAACGGCATTGATTTTGTGACGCCTCAGGTTTGGGTAGAGCAGTGAACATGAATGCTGTTGTCACAGCAAAGCTTCCTGGATCACTCTCTCATTTCTGCATCAGTTTTCATGACCCGAGGCAGCTTATAGCAACGCATGTTGTTCAAGCGGAAATCAGAGCAAGTGTGAATGCGTGTTGAGCGTTTCCCGTATCAAACTATTCAGGGCGTCGTTGTCATCTTGGAACCGATTTTGTTCTGTGAAGTGTCATGTTTTACCCTCAATGTTATATAGTTATATATTGTTATATAGTTTTACATATTTAACAGAACAGGGGTTTACAAAAGAATCGCCAACATTTTTATGCTAATTTAAATAATGTTAAATTAATCTTAAAGGGACAGATCTCTCAAACATATTAATTCTGTCATCATTTACTCACCCTCAAGTTGTTCCAAACCTCTATAAATTACTTTAAAAGGAAGATATTCGTAAGAATGTTAGCAATTTTCAGTCCTGGGACATCATTGATTACCATAGTAGGAAAAATGTAAATGGTGCTCAAAGGTGCCCTGGAACTGTTTGCTTTACTAAATTCTTCAATATGTCTCATTTTGTGTTCAACAGAACAACAAGAAATTCTACTATGGTAGTCAATAATAACCAAGAAATGTAAATTGTTAAGTAAATTCTGACAGAATTTTCATTTTTGGGTGAACTATCCCTTTAAAATATTTTTTTACACGCCATATATACAGCACATGCAGATAAGGCTTTTTGACCATTATTAATCATATTTATTTCAATCTTAGAAATGTACCCTTTACCTTAAATATCTTTTGAATTAAGTAGTATTCGAATGATACAGATACTGGCCTTCTGAAACCTTGCATGTCCATATTTCATGACTTTTTGTCATTAATCATTATTTTAAGTCACCCTTTATGCTTGTCACTGGGTTATGCTAATATCTAACCAATACGTATTTGAAATGCTTGTCAACTTTGACATCACAGAATTTATTCATTTTAAAAAGTACAGTGTTTTTTCTATTTCTTGAACAACAGCTTATTTGGACATCTGAGGTTTCGGAAGAACAGCAAAATTATTTATCCTACACCAGTAAATAGTTTTGAATTAAAAAAATCCTATTAGTCCTATTAATATTTCCTATTAAGGCAATTCAAGAATACAGCGATGTACAACCATTCCACCCCATGTATTAGAGCTTTAGTAAAAGACCACAGAATCTCTCCTCTCCATTCACTGATAGAAAGACAAATAGAATCCTGCTCCTCCACTCCCCTTCCACGTTCACTGTCACACACAGAGGTCGAATTGTCAAAATGACTCTTTTTATTACAGTTCATAAACACAGATTCCCCCCGTGGCCTTGGGAAATTTCACATAAACTTTGATCAAACAGACGTCAGCTTTCCTGGTTTTAAGCACCTGTCACAATGTGCAAAAATAGCCCCGCTCAATCACAAGCAAAGAAAACAGTGGAAAAATAGAGCAAATGCCACAGCGTCCCCGTTATATCAAGTCATTATTGTCCAGAATACCCAGGGAATGGATCTCATATGATACAATAAGTTTCTGTTTCATTGATTTTTTCTCTCTCTGAATCTCTTGTATGATTTCTTCTTCCCCGGTAAACTTTGTGGCTTATAGATAATGAGACAGACTTCACTGGTGAGTTTATGAACCCTGAAAGATGCCTGAAAATAGACAGCAGAGAGGGAAAGTCAGGTCTTATTTATGTTTTTCAAATCCTTGTGGTTTTATTGCTCACGGTTAATGCTCTGTCCCTTCCATTCAAACAGTGTGAGGAGTGACAGCATGAAGCCTCTGTTGGACATAGACCCACATGATCCGAGAATTATATTGGAAAATAATCTGAAATTCTGCACTAAGGTTAAAGGACTTTTTTCAGGGAGCTTTACAATGTTTCTTACCAAAGAACCCACCCCCTGAATATTTATAGTTTTGATGTGTATTGTTTATACTCACTTCTAATGGATTTGAAAAGTATGATGTTTGTTATAGAACCACCAGTATTTACATGGATAGTGCACCAAATGACACATTAATTATTACAAACAGTGTGTGTGGGTAACCCTAGAGTCATAGAGATAGTGATGTAGCTGGCATCTGTAGGGATATCAGAGATCACCCTGCTCTCCTTTCTGCCTTTTTGTCTAAACGTTGGACCTATTCTCTCACTCGGAGACCTCACGCGCATCCTCCGTTGTTCCTTAAAATAGCAGTAATTACTGAGGACCCACAGCAGTGCTTTTACTATGTATTGTTTGTTTTCCGCTCCATTTGAATGACAGAATAGAGTGTGTGTGTGTCTTGAACTTATTGTCAGGTTGTCTTTCCAGATCTTGTATCTCACTCCTCTTGGTCCCTGCATCAGTGTTTCAAGATGTCCTTTCAGTGCTCTTCCGTCTTTACTATCTTGATGGTCATCATCCTCGCCATGGTAATGTATCTGCTCCATCACAACAGTATATTGCCCTTAGTACTGGCTTCATTTCATTAATGAGCTTTTTGTATCAGCCATTTTGACTAGTGTTTACAAATGAGTGGATATGTTGCTTATTATTTTACATTATGTTCAATGCAATATCCACTGGCAGTATCATTGCCATACATTCAGTTATACAATGTATGTAAAGAAAAAAACATGTTAGGAGTAGATGTCTAGTGCCTGCATACTAATATATTGAGTGACTTTGGGAAGGTGTATGGTATGTGTCGGTGAACAGGTGTGTCTGTGTGAATTATAAAGGATGCTCAGCACACCATCAGTGTTGTGGGTGGTTTTACACTCAGTCTTGGCATACAGAAGTCAGTGGAGACCTGCCTCTGCGCTGGATCAAAGAGATCTGAGCCTGTGTCACACTCTCTAGCCACGATACTAATGCCATGGTCCTGGCAAGCACAATGCTGCTTTCTCATCTCCTACTGTTTCTTTGTTTTTCTCTCTCTTCCTCTACCTCGCATGATGGACAGGCTGTTTTTTGCACCAAATCTTGTAGAAAACAAGTCAGTTTTTCATCATATTAATTAAATGTATTCATTTTTCAGATTTTTACAGTGGGTTTGAATAAGAAACTGGTCACTTTTTTTATTTACCATGGATCAATTTACCAATTTTTTACCTATTTCACTTAGCAGCCATCTTGGAAATGCCTCTGAGCATGTTTGTGGGTCTCCAAGTACTATTCCTTTCTACCTTAATAGGCAAAGAAAAAGAAAAATCTCCAAAACTGTTAAAATTACACTTCAGTAATATATTACAGACATCCAATCTCACATTAGTAATATTCGGCTGTTCTAATTCATATATTTTGATACGATTTACTTTCACGGCAGAGGCGTTAGGGTTTAGGCCTGGGTTAGGGGTGGGGCTTCAGTTTTTTTCTAGTATTCATATTTTTGTGCGATTCACAATGTATGAATAAGCCTCATATAATAGTTACAAATTCATATTCGATCGGGTTGTTTTTTCTTCTTGAGCTCAGATCAAGCTAAACAGCAGAATTTTTCTGGTCCAGACTTTCTGCACATTTTATCTTTGAAATACAGTAAAAACGTTACAGAAAAATACAGTGCCAAAAAAGTGAGTCTTTTTTTCTTGCAGCTGACATATTGAGCATTACAATTTCCTTTTTTGTTGTGATTTAACGTGGTTTTTAAAAATTCTCCATTCATAGCTGGTGAAAGCTCTGTTTAGTTCTGTTGGGTATAAAATCAATAATGAATGTCATACGGTTGCATTGGCCATTGCGCTTTTTCCAAAAACACCATATCCATCCACCAAGTACAAAGTAAGTCAGTGCCACTTTCATGTATTTGTTTTTCTTCTGGGGTGTGAGGGGTTCTTGTTTTATGTCATGTCTTGTGCCGAGGTCTGTACGGGACTCCAAAGGGATTCTCACCTGTGTGAAGACAAGCTGTGAACCCATCAAGCCGACAGGGAGCTTTGTGAAGACAGGCATGAAGCAGTCTGCACCCACAGCACACGTCATTGCCCGTTAGGAGAAGCTGAACGCACTAAAGAGGTTAAACTGCCGTGCCTGGCAAAGGAAATTTTATTGATAATCATTTGAAGCATTTCCCGCCTGTCTCCAAGCCTTACGTGCCATCACGCTTTACCGCCTTTATTCCGTTTGCCACTCTCAACCGACTTCAAATATGGGAAGCCTCTCCCTCCGCCTGCGTACCGTCAGAACAGAAGCTGTCGTTGCCTGGTTCCTGCTGTCTCAGCCGTGGAAATCTGCATTCTGATCTGGCAGACGATCGTCTACAAATTCCCACATCTCTCTGATATATGTAAATATTTATAATATCAGGTTCTCTGATGATCAAATGTACGTTTGCTAATAGTGAACTAACACTTCCCTCCATTGTCAGACAGAATGTGCCTGCCGTGTTTGACTTGTTGGGAAGGGGGAGCCATTGCCAGTGTTAGCTTGGCTAATCTGTTTTCCTTTCCATCTTCTTTCCCAGCTGGTCGGACACTGCATCATTTCATGGTTAGCCCCTGGTCCCTGCCCTGGCCTGAAGTCATCGCTCGGTTAGGCAGCTGCCAGGCCTGCCCCGAGGGTCCCCGGTGGTGAGTAAAGGAGTCAGGGGTTAGTCGCTGGATGTGGAAAGCATTGCCTCTGCTCTCATGTCCAATTAGGAGCTATTTTTAAACAAATGGGTAACACTTTCTATTTGCAATACTGCCCTACTAAACTACAGTCCAGGGAGAGTTATATGTGCTGGTCTGTACATGCCTTTATTGTTGATAAAAACTAAATGAATGCAATTGGACCTAAACAGCAGATAGAATGTCTGTGTGTGTCTTCCCCCAGGGCTTTCCAACATACTGCCAGTGGCAGCAATGTTAAAGTCCCTTAGCAAGTATTAAGCAACCCCTGACTCAACATCTTCGTCACATCTTTGACTGCTCACATTTTGTTTTCAATTACAAAAACCAAAGCAATATCTTTAGTGAAAATGCTGAAATGTTAAAGCTCTATATTCTTTTACTTTCTAAATATTACAAAATTAAGCTGAAAAATAAACTAAATAACACAGACTGCCATTCAAATCTCAGCGTCTATCATCCCAAGCAGTGTTCGTCTTAGACTCCACGTCCTACACATTAACACAAAAGCACCACAAACACAACAAATAAAAACACATTGCCCATCTCCTCTCTTTGCCCCCTTCCCCCTCAGAAACCCAAAATGCATTCTCCTACCAGGCTTCACACAGAAGGGTGTTAAAAATACATGTATACCCTTCCTCATCCTTTATTCATACCCATTCCTTCCTTTATGTTTATGAGATTCAGGGGCTTGCCAGGTCCACCATTCTGACCCAGGGGTGCGCAAAGGTTCTCCAGAAAGTTCCCCTTTCTCAAAACGAATCCACTTTAAATGAGCCCCAACATAGAGAAATACTTCTTATGTGCATACTGTATGTTGAAATTGTCTGACAGCGCTGTGTGGCAACAGCGGTGTAAAGTCCACAAGGCATTATTAGAAAGCAAATACAAGCAACAATATTTACTATTTAAGTTATTCATGAATAATCATACTTAGTGACAAATGCAAGATTTATAAAACCAAGCACTTGCTTTAATGAGATAACAGATCTTTAATAAACATTTATATTTTTTGTGGGCCACATTACACATGGTCGTTTTTCTCCCAGCCTTCGGGTGGCAGTATAGAGTAAAGGGGTGATGGAGAGAGATGTTGTTAGTGCCCCTCTGCTAGGCCTGGGGTGGACGTTGTTAGTGCTGGTCATGTCTACATCCTCCAGGGTAGCGAACACTCCCAGGGGACAGTTCTCCGCTTGTTCACTCATCTGTGTGATGGAGCCGTGCGAGAAGGGGTTGTGGGCCGGGGGTTACCGACAGATGTATGACAGTCCACCTTTATTGATTAGATAATCTGCCTGTCACCTAAAACCAATGTTCTTTACATTATCCTCCTACAAGCTCTTGTCATGTCCACTGCTGGCCTTGTGTTCTTTTCCACATGGATTGTTCTCTTTTTCCTTCTCCTGGACTTCAGGAAGAGTGTATTCATTATTTGCCAAGATCTAGTGTCAATCCTTTTGCCCCTGACCCAAGTTTAGAATGCTTTGGGTTTTATTGGAGGAATGATTACTGAGTTATCGTGCTACCTCGCTCTGAGGCCTTTATACCTCCACACTTTGTATACCTTCAGGCAAGGATTGGATTTGAAGACCGTACCTTGGGAACCGTCTCTATCTGTCTCCATTGTTTTGCTGCACATCCCAATTCTTAAATGTGTCTGTGTGTTGCTGATTCAGGTCATTTCAGTTGGATTTTATACTTTTTTATTCCAACAGTGTTTTTATTTTCCATAATTTTCCCTTGTTGGCCTCTGGTTTATGCATAGAAACAGAGGACAAAAGTGATGGTAGCGCAGTTGCAATGTCCCATTCACCTTCCCCTGAGGGTCGCAAGGATCATAACCCTGCAGCAGGTGCCGTTGATCTTGTTGCCCGATCTCTGGCCCAGTTTCCAGCTTTCTGTCCACAGCTGCATTAGAGGATAATGATTTCCTGTTGTTATTGTATGGAATGCTGATAGATTTTTGTAGATGAGAGCGATTTCGTATAAAAGCTCCATTTTATGTTTTTTGAATAGACAAAAATGTAAAAGGTCACAAAGATCAAATATATAAATTCTTAATTTGAGTGAAATGTGCAGCTCAGTATAAACATGAGGTATAAACACCAATCTAACATTGTCATTGCTAAATTTGTATGGATTCTTATTAATTAATTTATCATTTTTGTCTTTTGAAAGCTTAAAAAGTTTTTTTATGTGTTCACCCATGTCAAGTTTCGATCTAATAATCACTTTAAAATGTATTTATAAAGATTTTCGTCTTTTTTAAATACTTTGATTTGGCTTAAATGTCAGCATTCGGGTCATAAAATACTAAAAACAATAGTTTCTAGTATATTTTCTAGTTTCCTAGTATATATTTTCTAATCCTAAAATTGTCCTGACAACTGATTTTTTAATTGTTTTTATTATTTTAATGGAATTAAATACAATGTCAAGTTCAGTTCCGTTTTCATGGAAAACATATCAAATAATGTTAGTAGAAATGGTTCGTTGAAATCTCTTCATATTTAATACAAAAGTACCGATGTTTTTTGTAAGACATATTTAATTTACAACAAAATGACAATCGTCAAAAAAAATCATGAGAAAAAAAGACGGTCGGCCACATCACGATGCAAATTGCACTTTGATTGACTCTTAATTTCATCTGAAGGCTGTTTTGTTTGGTTTTTATTCTGAGTCAATGAGCTTAATCAGAGTCACTGATCCTGCGGCTCTAAGCTCTCCGTGTTGTGTTTTTGTTTGTCGGGAGATCAGCGAGACTCTATCCGCACTTCATTAACCCTGAGCCGGGGACAATCCTCGGTAAGAGCCGAGGGATTTACTACTATCCTTTCACATGCAAAAATCTCTGCGTCTCTTAACAAGACGGAGGAGCTTTTCTCGCAATCAGCTGCGCACTTCGCAAGAATAACCCTTTTCATTGAGGGGGGTCATCAGCCGTCTTTGGATCATCTGCAGATCCATGTGATCATTTTTTTAAAATAGTTTGATCTTGGATGAATTGTCTATTATTATTTTCTATAATTTAGCGAATGCTTATCCTAATGTTTTTATTGTTTATTTTCTCATTTACTGATTCATGATTCACGAGCCAAATGATGAGACGCTAGATGACATGTGGTATGCGAAAGTTTGCAGCAGGGGACCCACTGATCATAGCTTACACGTTATCGACGTTCAATTAAAAGCTATTAAGGTCTTTTGTCTGCTCGTTAATATCCCATTCACTCGCCCTGTCAGGGCGCAGTCCCCAAACCCAGATCTTTATGGACCGGCTTCTCGGTTGGGTTAAAGTCAGGCCTGGGCTGATGGGGGTGTAAAGGGGGGTCCTGTCATACCGCTGACCAGATGTCCCCATGCTGATCTGAGCCGTAGTCAGCAATGCCCGGTGACCAGCTGTTGGTGCCGTTTGGCAAAGAGCAGCAAACTAGCACTCTCAAAGAAAGGGTTGGGAAACAATCCATTTCCAAATGGGATCATTTAGGGCACTTAAACAATTACACACTTAGGTGACCATTAATATTTCATCCCCATATTGTTTATTAAAACTAAATGGAAAGGCATGGTAAACTCTACTTGCTTGATACGTGTTGATGCTATTGTAGATATTTTGCAAGTTTCATTCACAGTTAGATACAAGACAACGGAGGGTGTCGACTGTGTCTGCGAGAGAGAGAGAGAGATTATACCCGCAACCAATGTCCAATCTGTCTGTACATGCAACTGTCTCATCAAAATAGTCACGAATTCCACCAATAGGACGAACATTGCTTTACGTTGTATTGAAACTGCCTCATATGATTCGAGACGTAGGCTACGATCAAAATGATATTTAAGGGATGACCTATTAATAAGAGTGGAGTTAAACTTGAAGTTATGAAGGTAGAATTAAGCCCTCTGGAAATCTCCAGGCGTTTCTAAAAGGTTAGACTTGCGAATGTTCTTTTCATTGGGCGCGACATTCTTATTAACTTTTTTGTAGATTCGACTAATTAAATCCACGATGCTAACCAAATAGTGTGTGAGGTTTGTGCAAAGTGTCTGACAGACATGTTTAAAATTTATTCAAACACATTTGCCAGCAATGGAGTTCTCTGAGCTCTAATTTTATGATATTGCGATCACTGGCGTTGTTTATGTTATTTTCGTAAGCAAACTTTTACTTTTTTATTAAATTACACGGTAAATTTGGACAGCAGATACATTTTAACTTGAGGTTATTCCAAATGTAACAAATATTTGTATTTTATTCATTTATGTTTGTATATTTCCAATTTTGTCCTTTAAAGCTTTAAAAATAAGTCACTAAATAGGCTAAATGGAAGTATTTTACTACGGTAATATATTTTATAGGATATTTTTTAGCCCATTTTATATTTATTGTTGACTCACTTGAACATTGATTTTTTAATATGTAGTATTATTTTAAGATATCTTTTTTTAATTGTTTGAAATGATCATTTATCTACACCGATTGCATTCAAAATATGATCAGCTATATCACATTATACGCACAGTACGTTTTTCTTGTTGCACAGTACAGTCTTTTAGTTCTTTTTGCATTATTAGAGCATTTTTTTTAATTCATACATTTTTATGTCTGTGTACAGAGCTGGCACACGCATTACACCGACATACCCTTTACATTGGCTGTTGGTTTAGTTTAATTGATTTGTCTATGAGGACACCAGTGTGTGTTTACCCAGTATTTGTAGAGGCTATCCACATTCTCAGTCAGTGGTAAATTAATGAAAGATCTTTATTAGCACATTTATAAAAGTAATTCTCCTTGCTTAAAGACCACCCACACCCGCACATCCAGCAGTTTTAAGAGTTTTCCGGGCACGAACGAAAATCATTTCGAAATACGAGAATAATTACTTCACAAATCATTTTGTCAATATACAGCTTCACCAGAAAGAATGACAAGATATTTCAACGGATTTATACAAAGCAATGCACAATGCCTGGGCTAACACTTTGCTTGGGGCGGTGTATATACCAATGCTGACAGTGCACGTGGCGTCTGTCATTTCCTTGACAGGAAACTTTTTGATCATAAGTTATCTGCAACAAGCACTTGGCTTTTCCCCTCCATCAACATCAAAGTGATATTGTATTTTGGAGGGTCGACCGCCCCCCCTGTGAGAATAAAGTTCTTCTGGCAGTTGTGCAGGAATGAAGAAACGGAGAAGTCGATTTATAATCCATATCGTCGATGCTTTGACTCTTCCTCGGTAAACCTCTTGTTCTGTTTATGTAGCACTCCATAACATTTAGTTTTTGACTATTTGACAAATGCAGAGTGACACTTCTTTTCTAATCTTTCATCTTATTCTCGGAGTCATTTGATTTCAAATGTGCTGCTCACGTTTAACATTTCCCATGTTAACTTGAGACTATGATACAAAACGAGAAAAAAATGAGTCTTTCAACATAAAACAAAATATTCTTATTTACACCTCTTTTTCCTTTGTACATTTTAGAGGGTCACTTCAAAGCCCACGATTTGACTACCTGGATTTCATCTCAGGATAATTAAATATGAATCTTTCATTTAAATATTCTGTGTCAACAATTCACATTTGTTATATAGTCTAGTTCTAATAATTGTATGTAAATAACAATAATACTTTGGTGAACCGAAGTTCACCTGTAGTTTTATGACTCGTCATTATTGCGTTCTGTAGGCTATATCATTTTTTATCTGTGTTTTGGGTAAACAATTCTACGCATAAATTCAAAACAAAATTAAAATAAATAATTAATTAAATAGGTTGACACTGTAAGTAAGTAAGTAAAAATGTCTCTAACCACTTTTCGCCTGTGATGTTTTGTGGCTTTGTAATACCTCGAATATTTTTTGTCACCAGTGACATTGTTTTTGATGGAGTTCAAAGCTGCCATGTATTAAAATGAGTCCTAAACGTGCCGCTCATCGTGGTGGTGTTGGTCTGGGTAGCACACCGGAGAGGAGTGGCATTGGCGGCGGCGGCTCGTTGGCGCCCTGTAGACCGTGCAGGAGAATCCGGGGAACGAGAGGACGCTGCAGCGCCGGCGGGGGTGCCGAAGGTCCCCTGTATAAGTAAAGCGCTGCTGCAGGGTCCAGATTCGACACCAGGCTTTGAGGGTAGAAATACGGCGAGGGGAACATCCTTTGCAGGGCCGAATAATTTCCAGCCTCCGCCAATAACTCAAGTCCGACCGCCGTTTGCCTCTTCCACTTTGTCCTTTATTCAGAAAGAAAACAAGGCCATATTAGTGCAGTTAAACGTGAAATGTAAACGCCGTTTAAATTCAATTCACACAAATAAAGAAAATTAAACATAAAATTTGACAAATTATGCATTACATTGTACGAGAGTTCAGAGGAATAAAAACTAAACCCACAAACAAAGCTTGTTAAATCAGCACTATTTGATTTATCTCCTGCAATCACATACTACCAAATCATTTTGATTTTTAAAATAGTTTATTTAAAAAAATAAAATTTAAGGATAGTTTTAATATAATACGGCGAATTAATTTTACGAAAACATAGGACAAGCTCGGAAAACTGCAAATCTTTGCCTTTTACATGGCATTGGCTGATAAATGTGAAACTGGCAAACAGACGTACACTACGCCTCGCCATATGTCACACTATGATGGCCATGTGTCTGATGAAAGTTATTATAAAGTTTCTCAAAATAAAACATGCTGCCTCTCATTGATAATAAGGCAGCAATAATAAGCAAATTAGATAAACGAAATATTTTGACTTTTCGTTAATGGCTCGATATTCGTTTCATTATCCAGCTTGGTGCAGTATTTATATAATGTATACAGTGTGAATGTATATTTATAAGTAAAAGTATAATAATACTTTGATCTATTTTATTTGTCGTACAATTTCTCGTGTATCTCGTTTGCGTTTACATTTTTTCGTTATTGCTCCTTAACATTTACATTTGGTCATTAAGCAGACGCTTTTATCCAAAGCTACTTACAAACGAGGTAAACAATGGTAGCAATTGGAAAAACATAAGGAAAACAAAAAGCAGAAGGGCATAATAAGTCCTTTCCTAGTTTCACATCAGTATTTAAGACTATAATTTTAAACGATTTAAACTGCTTGATTCTTTTTTCCTATGTTTGTGGTCCTACTGAAGTAAAGCTGCAACCTTCACTTGAAGGTTTGCATTTACTCATTTAGCAGACGCTTTTATCCAAAGGTTATTGTGTATAGCAGGTGTAGTTACACACGCCCGCTTAAAACTGCATAAGCAAATAAAAATAATATAGACTTGCCATAACCTTTTTTATCATTTTAAATGAGTTGCACTCACGAATGGAATCACGTTGATATTTTACAATGATACAATGCTGCATATAATAAACAATCAATACGTGGATATCAAATCATCTAAATAGAATATTTATTCATTTGTTCTACATTTTGTTTTTATTTTGGTGGAAGTGCACTGTTTGAATTTTGGGATTCTTACCTCCTGTTTTGGTACCAGGTTTTCACCTGCGTGTCGGTCAGATTGAGAGATGCTGCCAGCTCCATTCTGTCCTGCACACTCAGGTACTTTTGACGCTCAAAGCTGCGCTCTAGCTGAGCAAGTTGATGGTCGGTGAATGCAGTCCGCGCTTTCCGTGGCTTCTTCAGGCGGACCTGCGGGCTGTCTCTGCTGCTTGAGATCTCCCTGTCCCCCTCCTCTTTCACTGGAATATCACATTATAGAAAGGCAGTGATTATTATAAGTTATTTGATACTGTTACTGAAATCAGTGAGAGTGTATGTGAGTTCTATGACTCTATGGTGAAGCTGGATATACCATTTGGCAACACATCAGATGTTAGGAGGTCAAAGGATTCCTTCTAAATACTGTAAACCTGTAATTCTGTCATGCATTTTTCAGATTTTTTTATTTTATTTCCAGAACTTTAATCTGAGAGCTGCGATTTTTAATTCAGCCCTCTATCTTTTTCCAAAGTAAACTCCTTTTTTCTCTGAGCCAAGAAAGAGAGAAACACGACGCAAGAGATCTTGCCAGTCGAGTAGTTGAGTCGTCTCTCAAGGAGCACAATAATCCGGCTAATTGAGCCACAAGGGATGGGAACCTTTCAACCGAGACCGTAGAAACTTCACAGAGCCGGGGATGAGAGCGAAATAAAGAGCGGACCAACCCCGCGCGTTACAAATCTGATTAGCACTGGGACAAATTGCATCAAATCCCCGAAATATAAGGGGTGGAAAGGCAGAAATCAAAGCGGCGAACACGCTCCTTACAAGCGCTCCAGAGATGGAATTAGCCTACTTTGATTTAGAGAGCATTAATTTCGATCATGGCGCTCTGGTCCAGCCTATAGACTTGCCAAGATAATAATATTATGTAAAAGTGCCAATATATTTGGAATCATAGCTGAAGGTTGAAGTAAACAGTTATGCAAAGACCCATCATGCCCTACTTACACGAGCCTTGCTTAATTCTAACGATAACGGTTTACCATATTATTGGCATCAGCAACAACAATGTCAGTCTACTAACAACTAACAAAACGTACAACATTATTATTAACAATAATGATAACGTATAATTTATCTTATGGTTACATTACGTGGTTATTTTAGGAGCCTGCATCATGCATCAACCTAATCATATATCACAGGAAACGGCCTGTCAGACCCTTTTTGTCCTCCGATGTAATTTCACCCTTAATGAGCAGGTCTTGTTGTTGATGTGTGTTTGTTTTTGTCAACTTCCCATGCCTTGCATTTAAATAAAAACAGTACAATAGTGCATTTAAAACTAAAATACCCTACATCTGAAAAGTAAAAAGTAATGTATCAAAACATTTACAATACTTAACTTTATCAATGATTCGTTTAATTTAGTGAATTGTTGTTGTTTTGTTGTTGTTTGAGTAAACTATTGAAGGTCATATGCTTTATTTGGTATCACATTATTTAGCTGATAATGTGATGTCCTTTAGTGTCCTGCTGTTATGTGTAATAATAATAATCGTATGCAACAATATGTGTTATTAATTTATCACACGCCACACAAATTAATATAAATTTTTGTATTGTTGTAGTATCATTGTTCTGTTATTATTATAGTTTTATTTTAATGTCTATTCCCAATTCATTTACAGTCGTATATGCAAAGATTCTGGAGAGAAAGGAAACTGCCATGCAACTGTTTTAATAGAACCACTGCATGGAAATGCATCACATTTAGCTTGTTATTGAATTATCAAGCATGAGTATGTTTTTACCTTTGTATTCACTGTCGGACGACGAGTTACTGTGGATCTTTTCAATGAAGTCGTCCGCGATTTTGGATGCCAGTCTTCCCGTCTCTTGTGTAGGTTGGCCATTACTAGAATATGGGGCACAAGCCGCTAAGGGTTTACAGTCAGCCAAAATATCTCTTATTAAGAAGGATGAAGTGACAGTCCGAGGTTGCGATCCAGCTGACATCGGTCCGTGCTGCAAATGGGACCCAAGCCCGAGTGGGTGACCCTGTCTCTGCGCCGCATCCTCACCGCACTCTCGCCTCGGTGACGGAGGAGAAGAACAACCGCTCTCTAAGTCTGACCTGGGGCTGAACTCCAACGGGGAGCGGCATTCCCCTACCAAACTGTCCCCCTTCGCAATGACAGGGCTTCCAGGCCTGTGGGATAACAGGGAGTCGATTCCAAAACTGGACCCGTTCGTGGACGCTTCCATCGCCACACTGCTACTTCTGTGGAGCTCCTTTTCAGATGATCATCTGTGTTTTACCAAGTTCAACGTGAACGGCGCGTGCAGAATTGAGTTAATAGCGACCTATCCAGGAGGAAAATCCAAAGCTGAATCGGAAATGAGACATGTATCCCCTGTCTGAAAAAAAACTTTCTTCTTCCTTAAGAAGTTTTCGAAGTTAAAAAAGAAAAGAATCTCGCTTGTGAAGGTTTTGTACGACACAGTCCCTGCCTCCAGAATTTTTGTTTTTTTAAGCCTGTCTCTTCTTCCCGAAAAAAAATCGATACAGCTTAAATATACTCTCGGTTGGCGAATATAATTATAATTTTTTTAGCTGTGGTGTTTCTCGGGCTACATCGACGGTAGCTTTGAATTATTTATCAAATTATTTCAAAAGAGCTATTCTGAAGGAACACTCGATCGTTAGTATAAAACCACAAGGTTGGAGCGGGAGCGCTTTTCAGCACCACGGACAGAAGCAAAGCAGGATAAACACTCGCGCAAACTCAAGCCTTGCACTAGGCGCCTTTTCAGCAGGCGATTGTTCAAATTTTAATCAGTTCAAAGGTAGTTCGCAGTGGTGAGAAGAGTTGAATCCGGCTGGAAGAGGCAAGCGCATTCTGTGCCAGAGCAGGTGATGCAATGCGAGAGACGAAATCGTTTGACGGCAGAGAGCACAAAAATGCCGTGAGAACACTGAAGCGCAAATGAGGTAATGCGGGTTAAATAGACACATTGGGAAACCGAAAGTCAAAAGCGCGACAGATACAGCCTAAAACGAACTTGTGCAAAACTCACTGGCTAGGTTTTTAAGGGCACCCCTTCCACGTGAGTCCCAAGCGACTCGCTTCCATTGGTTAGGAGGTGTTTTGGGGTGTTGACTGGCTCGCGAAGAGGAAACAGGACCCCCCACCCCCAACGCTACTAAACCCCTCCCCGCAGGTTGCCCACTTTGATTAAAAGAGACACTGAATTCATTAGGAGACTCAGATCCAACTGTTTACAGCAATTTTCACAGTGTTTGCTTTCATTACATCATTGATGAGGCTTATAATGGGGTTATTATGAGGAGTGGGGAGGTCCTCTCTCTCTTCTCCACAGAGCCTGCACGTTGAATCGAGTCTTGACCACTTTCTCAAAAATTTTCAATCGTGCTCTATGGGCTTTAAAGTTCAATTTTTGATGTTGAGCAATTTAGTTTTAATTGCGTTATTTAATCAGACTTTGTGTAATTTTGTGCTGGCCTGAAGGCATTAAATACATATTAAACTGTAAAAAGAAAAATAAACACAATATTTCAGTTTCATTTCCACAAGGAATCTTACATTTGTCCACAGCACATTTCAGTACTCCGCTTTTCAGAAGCTAAAAATCGTAAAGAAAATATCTAAAATATTATTTTTAAATAATTTATTGTATAATCATGTCTATTTAAATAATAATAAAAACAAGTAAGCCTATATATATTAATATATTTTTCCATTCCACTCACCCTTTTTAAATAAATAAGCCTCGCACATATAATAAAATAATAAAATGTTATTTGTTTCCTTGTTCCTTTTTAACATTATTATAGGCCCAATTACAAACAACAGTCAGCCTAATCTAATATTATTATAAAAATAACAACAACGAAATATCACAAATGTAATAAGCATCCACTGTTGATGTTTTTAAGCCAAGATCTCAAATTAATTCAGAACAGGTTTAGCCTCTTTAGACCCTAAACTCGAGACAGTCTGTTTCATTGTCCCCTCGCTTTACTTTAGTTCTCTTTTCACTTTTTAAAGCACAAAACGCGATTATAGAACAACCATGTCGTTAAGTTCATAACAAGTATCTAATGGTAATGTATACGATGTTAACGAGCAATAATGAGGGCGACTGCTCTTTCTGAATGCCCAGCGTGACACAAAACCCTAACATGCATGAAATACTATTGTCCTCCCTTTCACGTCTTTTTTTTCAAACAGTTAGCCCCTCGTGTTTTTTCGACAGGTCCCAATAATCGAGCCCCCCATAAGAACAGCAGATTGGAAGCGCTCTTCGGTCGCAGACAACGGCAGGTTAGTGAATCCGCTCTCCGCTCCCATGGGGGCGTCAACGCGGCTGCAAGCTGTCACAATGAGGCGGGGTGCATGCACACTCACTTTAGTTTAGACTCCCATTTAAAGGTGCCCACTGTGTGCAATGGGGATTCTTTCTTTTGCTGGTTTCTTTCAACTATCTGTGCCAGACAATCAGATAGGCTATCCGTCTACATTTGGGGTTGTATTTATAAACATTTAGGCCTCTGAGCTCAACAGGTGCATTTTTGTTTAAATTAATGTGTGGACACTAAAGAGAACAGTAATTCTTTTTCATTTAACTTTATTGGTCAGCTTTAATAGTCAGCTTTAAAGTTCTTACTGGCACCATAAAATGAAAATACTGTTATTATTGTTAATATTATTGTTATTTACTCACCCTCATGTTAAGTTTCTTATAATTGAAGTTAAGGCGGAAACATTTTGAAGAATGTTAAATGCAGATCCATTTTCATTTACTGAGAAATGTAAAACTGAGAAGTGATTGAGGTTTCCAAGTCATTTACATTCTACCAAATATATGTGTTTATGTTTCACAGAACAAAGCAAACTCATAAGTTTTGGATAAACAAGAGAACACATTTTGGGTGAGCTGTCACTTTAAATACCTTGTGCCTTGAGCCTGGTGTGGGTTCTGCTTTGCATTTGTATTTTCTTGAATTGTCCAACCTGTCTAGAAGAATGAATGACTTAAACAGTCTTTTCATTCAAAGACTACATGCAACACCTGCTACATTTTGCAATATGGCTTGGGATTTACCAGCCCAGATAAACTCATAAAATATTGTGGTGTGATTTCTAGTGGGGTCATTTTAGAATTATGCAGTGCATATTAAAGGTTTCAAAAGGATCGTGTTAAAAAAAAATATGACATACTGAACATTTAATATTTAACATACTGAATTTTAAAATGTAGTTTAATAATATGTATGTATGGCAATATGCTTTAGGCAATAGGAGTGATCATTTTTCTAAATGTTTGTATACGGCTGCACAGTTTAGCATAGATAAGATACAATGAACAACAGAATAACAGTTGGTGATATTAATGATAATATATTTAATGTTTAAGCATTGATGTTCTCTATTCATGATCAAAAATTTATAAAACAATTTCAAATAATTTACAGCAAATATGGTCAAATCTAATTTATTTGTGTATTTTGTTATTAGATTAATACGGAAAACATTATTAATGATTTAATTATCTGGTCGCACAAACACTGCAAAATATTGTACCCAATCACAGTGAATCTCTTGTTACACGTGTTGAGCAGTGTGTGCAATGTGTGTAAAGACATTTTAGGAAGCTGACACAGCAAATGGTGATGCACAGGAATGCCTTTTGAAAATCTGTCACAAAAAAACACTTGTATTTAATGTTTGTTTACTGATTATTTTAAGATTTGAAGAAGATGCAGGAAAGATGACTGGCAAGCAACTTCAAAGTTGCTTCATCTCCTCCCAGCCTTCGTCGTCACCTCAGGTGAGAACAATGTTTTGAATTTCATTTATTTATTCTGTTCCATGTTTGTTAAAAGTATATTTAGATATGTTCAGGAAAACGGTGTGTCGCTTCTGGATAAACTTTGGCGTCGCTGTCATTTTGAAACATTTGGCAAAGCATGCCTTCTGATAAAAAGCTCCGTAAGGAAAGAAGCGTTGACTTCAGTCAACAAACTAACAAACATTGTACAGAAAAAAACGGGCACACCCTGGGCCAGTCAGCAATGCAAATGATGCACCTTAAAGCCATCAGGTGCGAGATTTGACAGAAAATAATGAGAACCACTGAATCTTTTATAAGGTTAACACTCACATTTCCCAGTCAGCTGTCACACAAGAAAGACTTTAGCGCATTCATGCTGGAGAAATATACCTTTATTGGCTCATTAAAGCTGACAGGGGGCTCGGGACCGCCACTACTTGGGCTCGAGACCGCGAGTGCGCCACCCTGTTTTGTGTCAGTAATTTGCCGAGGAGATATACCTACCTTAAAAAAACGAAGGGGGAAAATTATGAAGGGAGCAAGAATAAGAGAGAGAGAAATGGCAGAAGCTGGCGGGGCGAGTGCCGAAAGATGGGGGTGGAGGGGGGCTTTAAGGAAGGGCCTTGGGGGAGGGTGGAAAGATCGCTAGCACGCCAGGAGTCTGATTCTCTCCTAATTGGAAGCATTGGGCATTGTCAACTGAGGATTTTCAGTTGTTCACTGACAGGTAGAGTCGTCAGGATGATAGCCCACTTGTCAGCGCAAAACACCAATAAAAACAAACCACTTTTGATTTAATTGGAGGCCTAGCCGTGGTGGGGTGAGGCAGAGTGGATTGGGGGCCGCGGATTGCTTCAGGGAAAAAGTGCTGTGTGTGAGAGTGTGTGTATCGAAACAGTGTTTGACAAAGAAATCATCACTTTGTGTAAAACCACCCGGTGCAGTGGCTCACATCGTTGGACAGAGAAGAGCGGGTCGTCGTTATTCTGTGTGCGCCGCGCATGTGCGGTCACTTCCCAGGGTGCTGAGGTTACAGGAAACACAGAGTTTGATTTGGTCTCAGGAGGCCTTGAGGTTGTTCCGCACTCATCACTTCGAGTGTTTCTTCTCAAAAATGCACGCTCAGAGAGATATTGATATGGTGATACCTCCGAGACTGAAGCAGAGGAAGAGCTGACCTTACCTGACTTCTGCTACAACCACTCCACAAAGTACAAAAAACACCTTTTTACCTCTCATCTCTGCAGCTGGGTATCACTTTATACAACAGCAGTCTGAAATCACAGTGTTCAGCAAAGTGATAGACTTTTTTGAAAAACATTGTATTTGTTTGCTAGGCTTGATACAAACAAATGAAAGAACATATATTTCTAGTACTGGGTGGGAGGGGCATGTTACTTTAATGTGACCACCTTCAGCGAAGAACAGATGTTAGGCACTCTTTTATGTCATGCAGTTCAGGAACAAGTCTGTTCCATTTAGTTTTAAACTACAATGTTTGCACAAGGTGATTTGAAGCTGGAAATCTCAACGTTAAGAGCTATTAGCTTTGTTGTTAGAGATATTTCAGTTTTATTAATTCAGTTTATGAATTGCAATGGAATTCCAAAAGTTTTCGTGTCAATTTCAATTTAATTTTTAGCTATTTTGTAATGTGATTTTGTAATTTCATTATTTCTGTTAATTATTTTTGTAAAATTCATACTTATTTCTGTTCAAGTTTATTTATTTAGTTAGTAATTCGGTTTTAGTACATTTTCCTCAATTTAAATGTATTTCATTGCAAAGGCAACATTTCTAATTCCTGTTTAGGTTATGTTTTTCAAATAATATTATGGCCGATATTTTATTTGATTTCAAATGAACTGAAATGTTTTATTTGTTGCTTCAAAAGAGGAAAAGTCAAAAAGTTCTTCAGCTCTCAAGAACTATACAGTTTATTTGTGTGTAATCCGTAGCATAGATGAAGCATTCAGAAGCATTTATTCAAGTTTGACATTGGTAAGCTTTAACTGTTTCAGCTGTTTTGAATATCGACATTGTGTTTGTCGTTAGTTGGTTCATGATGACTGAATTTCTACTACTACATTGTCAAAAATCCAATTCTACTCTTTTGGCATTTATCATTTTCCTTTGTGCCTGTTTTCAAATGTAAACCATTCTCTCCATTCCTAAGGTCAAAGAAATGCATAGAAGGAATACAGCCAAGGTGGTTTTTCATTAAGAGTTCAGAGTTCAATGTTAACCCATTGCACAGCCATTACAGAATAATGGGGTGGGTGGGCATTGCTGCGGCTGGTGGTCCCATCCAGCTGCCACTGGGAGACACACACAAGCTGTTGGACAGAGGGAAAGATGCCCCGTATAGCCTGGCCTACAGGGGGTGGCAGAGAGCACTGCCCCTCATCTTTAGCCTCTCTGTCAGGGCTTTTGGGAGAATTTTTGAAGAACAATTAATCATTGAAAAATGTTACTTTGAAGTCATTGGAGAGACTGGCGGGAGACAGTGACAGAGGGAGTGTGGTATGAAGTGGTCAGTAGAGCATACTTAAGGTGTGTCATTAAGTCAGTGTATAGATGTTTTTTGTATCTTAGTCAACACTGTGCTGGGGTTTGGAGATGATGATTGTCTTGTTATATAATGCATTTTGGTAGCATGTACATGTGCAGTCCATCATCCCCATTTCATGTCCCTTAGATTTAATCCGGTCGAAATATTTTGCAATGTGCAGGTAAAATGAGAGTTCAGAACATCATAATTATCACACCTGTCATTGTTAGGACCGCCCCCCCCCCTCGCCCCCAACCGTGACTTTTATTGCTTCATTAGTGCACACCACATGTTTTAGAGCACACTCGCCTTTCATTCTGTAAGCAAAGATGATCATCTAGCGCTCCAGGGCGGGGAAAGAAACCATAAAGACTGTCTTAAATCTTCCCTAACCAGGATTGAATATCTGCTCCTTAATCTCGAGATAAACAAAATGATGCAAGTGATAGAATAAGAACAGATAGAATGTGAAAAGTATACAGATTTATTAAATCAGATATTAAAGGGATAGTTCACCCAAAAATGTCATCATTTACTCACCCACTTGTCTTTTCAAACCTGTTTGACTTTCTTCTGCAGAACACAAAAGAAGATATTTTGAAGAATCTTATGAAACCGAACCGGGATGGTACCCATTTTTGTTATTTATTATATGTTTAAACTAAGTGAAAGAAAACACACAATTTAGGAGTTAGGCATTCAGAAAGCCTATAAAGACAATAAAGTCATCTGATTTACATTTTAATATCAAACTTAAGCATAATGTCAAACAATTACTGCAAGAAAATGTAACTGAAGCAGTTTTAACTGAGTCTTTTATTTTTGTATTTTATTATAACGGTTAAAAATGACAGACCTTCAACGGAATGAAATTTACACTAGTACTTTCTCAACACCTACAGATTTGTATTCAGTATTTACTTTATGAGTCAGTGTATAGGGAGGCTTCTCGTGAACTGTACAGGTATTTCTGGATTTTCAAAAACTATGTGTGTGTGAGTGAGTGTGTGTATGCATGTGAAAGAAACCAAGCGAGACAGAGGTAGAGGGGTGTGGGGTACCGAGAAAAAGACCCCAGCAAATGCTCATTAGAGTTGACCTTGGCACCAGGAGCATGCGTTTGATGGATCGGGTACAGGGCCAAACAAGCCCCCGGGGAGCCATGATCTTATCTCTTATTGTACACACACCTCCCTCCAACTGACCCTATCCCTGAGCACTCACAATGCTCCCCTCTCCACACATCACAGGCAGAATAAATCTGTGCTTGACAGAGAGAGAGAGAGAGAGAGAGCGAGAGGAAACAATGTCAAGGAATGGAAGGAAAAAGAAGATGGAGGCGCAACAGAGAGAAAAACACGCAAGGGCCATGACAAACCAATAGCTTGCTGAGGTGTCATTAACCACACAAGTCAGGTGCACTTCTTCAGTCGACGCGTTTCTTCACAGAGCCGAGGAGATGGTAGGCCACAGGATTGGATTGGGAGAGGGCGTTGCAGATTTGAGAAACTGAAGAATATTGAGATCAGTGTAGTGGAGAAAGAGCTGATGAATCTTTATTGAAACTAGCCTTTATTCCTGAGGGACACTGAGTGGAGTTTGTTCCCAGAGCCTCAACCATCCTTCTCGTCTGTCTCTCCTGTTGCAGCACGCCGAATCTTCCCCCGTAACTTGTAGGCAGGGGACAGGCATGAGGCAATCAATACCTGCAGGAGGAAAAGCTAGGGAGCACTATTCACATGGGCTTCCTCCACAGCCCCTCACAGAGATCTATTATTCCTTTTTACTGTACCTGAAAGAGATGTAGCTCCTTTGGGCTTCTGATGGAACAGGAGAGGAAAATGAGTCTTTTAAGCATTTTATTTCAGATGAACCACGACCCGTGAGTGTGAGCTGAAAAACACGTAATTTACCGCAGTGGACCAGAATGACAGAAGAGGCGTTGTTGACAATCCTTCCAACAGTTGGAAGGGTTTTACGTTTTGTCATTTTAAAATGATTTCATGTAATTTTGTTCATAAAATGGTAATTTTTTGGGAGAATCTATTGACAGAAATGCAATATAATATACATAAATAGAGGTGAATAAAGATCTTACACAATGAATGAGCTATTTCCACCTACATGCACCACGGGTCCCCTTAAGAAGCCCTTAACGGACAAACTGATCAGAGCGTGTTTCATAAATAAATTTTTTCCCATTCGGCAAAGAAGTGAAAACATGACTACATCTTAGCGATGTGTAGGCTAGTGCTTCGAAAGGGAGGGTTGGAGCGAGCCGTTGGTTGCAATTTACAACCTCACCACCAGATGCTGCTTATTTTCATACACTGGACCCTTAAAGCTTCAGGAGCAATAGGGGTGCAAATATTTGCTCTGACTCAATGCAAGTTTGATTCTTATGAAATGATGCAATGCATCATAAATTCTTAAATTTGGTCAGGATGGGGTTCAAATTGTGTGTATAGAGGTGACTTATGTAATTGGAGGGGCAATTAACACACTTTTCACGAAGTAGAACTGGGTCTATTTTTGGTGGATTCTTTGAATTTAAATGAATCCCCAAATTGTACTTGGAAAAAATGATGCACACTATATCATGCATAAAACAGATAAAATGTTTATCAGATGCATTTGTACAAGTGTATTGAGAATCCCCTTAATGACAGATTTGTATTCTGTGTGTGGTTGTGAATGGTTTGTTCAGCTGTTTTACATATTGAATTTTTTATTTTTTAGTTCAAGACATGTCAAGGTGCTGGACAATTAAGCCATTGCTCTGACTAAATGACGAGAGACATAGATATCAAGTCCACTGATGGAGCAAGTAAGCTGCTAGTCTGAGGTCAGTGGCTCCTCTGTGAGCTTGTGTCAGAAATCTCTTTTCTTTGTTGCGCTGACACTTTTAAACACTGCTCCATCATCGTTTGGTCTTAAACACCCTTTGCCATGGCAAGCTAATGAACAAAAATACATAGTATATACTTTCCTGGTCGTTTGACAGATGGTGTGAAAAGGACAAAATTGGCTTCCCACAGGAAAGAGGAATCCACCCTTACTGCCCTGATTCCCTGTCCCTCAGTCTCCTCCTGTCTGCTTCTTAACAACTGGGTGGGCTTGATGTCTTATCTCTGATATCTCTCCACTCTGGGCTCATTTCTGACAGTTGGGGATGGAAACACAGCAAGAATGTTGCTGTAATTGCATCTGGTTGCGTCATGAAAAAGTAATAATGCACCGTCAAGAACGTCAAAGTGTCAGCGTTCAGCAGAACTGATTTGGTGTCGGCGGCCGTGAAAGTAAAGCCCCTTGCCGGTGGGCTGCCGTAAGTTATGAGAAGGGAATTTAGGCTGAAGGACATTTGCCAATTATCAATCTTTTTGTTTAATTGGAAGGAGAGGTGGCATGAATGAAGAAATGCTCTTTTGCATGCAGTTTGAATGGCAATACCTTTATTTTTGTGCACTGATACAATAACCTTCTGCCAACGGATGGATAATATTTAGTCAGAGGTAAAATGCAGAGATGAACTGACACTGTGAAAACTTCTTGATCACAAAAACTATTTTGGTGAAAGGATTTGTGGAGAGTCACAAATTTGTAATCGCCATATTGGTGTGTAAGCAGATTCAAGGGTGGACATTGTATTATTGTTAAAACATCTTAAGTATGCATGGAATACTTGTTCATCATTACACATAGGTCAAACGGCATCACTAGGGAAAAAGCTGTTAATAAGCTGGTAGCCTAGTTTCTTCATTTGATAAATCTCAGTATTCAACAGAGCTGAATATAGACTGCAGTGAGACCGTTTTGGTTGTTCTAGTCTAGTCTAGTCTAGTCTAGTCTAGTCTAGTCTAGTTTAGTTTAGTTTAGTTTTATATATTTTTATATTTTTATTTTTATTTAATTTCTTTCTTTATTTCATTTCATTTAAGCACTCTCACACTCTATCTACTTAAAACCTGATGTGCACACATTCATATGGTTAAACAGATCCTACTGAAGTTAAAAAAGCGTCTGCAGCATTAAAAAAAAGGGATTATTAGGGCCAAATGCCTGTGGATTGATCCTATTGTCCTTTAATAATGTGTCTATGGACTCACTTAGACATGCAAAGAGAGAGCGAGTCACCAGGATTTACTCTTCGTGTGGAATCCATGTTTGCTGAGAGAAAGCCAGAGGTCAAAGTTCCTTTCAGTTCCCAGAGTTGTGAAAGAACGCGTTAATCAATTCTCACATCATCATTGCCACGTCGACTGCTCATCTTCCGTCTCTTCTCTTACCCGTTCACTCCATCTCTTTTTTTAGTTTGTGTACGTTTCGGATTGTCAGAAAGTTTGAGATTAGCTGGCCTTGTGGTCACTACGCGGACACGAAACACGGACGAACAAAAGCGTACACTTTTTCTGCCTCCATTCTCCATTTTGCATTTCCCAAGCAAATAGTTGCATGACCCTGATGTCTTTCGCTTCAGGGTTTTCTGCTGCCCCTGTGTGGCAAAGTTCCTCCCGCAGAGTCTCACAAACGCCTCGGTGTTCCACAATACACGCGTGAAGGCCTTTGCATCCGCAATCCATGTATCCCATAAGGCCTTGCGTAATTAAGCGCATATGGTCGTTAGCAGCCTGTCCTTTCTATTCCCTCACGTTTACATATACCTCTCGCTATATATCCCCCGCCCCCTTCCTCCCCATGCTGCGGTTTGTCAGATGAAGTGATTGCTTCTTGCGCCCACCCCCTCAGTGGTATTTAGCTATTCTCATTTGCATGTACATGCCCTTGCTGTGCGGCCCGCGAGCCGCTGAGATTGATCAACAACGCAGCGGCATGTTTTATTACATGTCAGTCGGAGGCAGGAAACCAGACGCAATGGGCACATAGAAGCACACACACACACACATACACGCATGTGTATAGCTATGTACATGTGTAATGTCGACAGTCCACACAAACACATATACGCACAGAGACATGCAAATGTGACATGTACATAGTAGTGTGCATTTATTTCAGATTCTGGGGAGGATTCACTAAAAATGAATGCGTCTGCCGTCAGTGCAGTTTATTTACATGCGCTGTTTGCGTTGTTATATCTGGCATACCTTGCAGGTACTGTATGGCATCACTCCACCAAGACTGCTTTCCACGGACATAAAAAGTGCATTCTGGGTTGCACTGGATTTTGTGAATATGGTGCAGTGTGCAGCTTAATATGCAAAGAAAAGAGACGTGTTTGCACAGAAAAGAATGACAGGAAGTTCAAATTTTTAAACTGGATTGTGGCTAGTTAGTACACAGGTTGCATACACATTAGCCATTAGTGTGCACTATTCATTTGTATATACATATTAATATATGTGGACTGTGTGTTTATGTTTAGTGTATATAGATGTGTATATACTTAGCCACATTAGTTTTGTTACGGGTCCACGTTTAATCCTGTCTAGTTGACTCAATCATTTGCAATCTGCCCGGATAAACCGTCGAATAAACCCACAAATGGTGCCCTGAGATTCTTCTTGAGTTTCTTTTCCTGAAGAAACAGTTTTTTTAAGACTTTGGCAAAGTCGGCTCCACCGTGCCTCGGCTTCCATGGCTGATAGATATTAATATGCGCAAACGGTGGATGCGGTACAAAACGCTGGTAATGAAGTGAAGAGCTTTGGGCTCTTGTGGAGCTTAAGAGCAGGCGTGGGGGAGCCAGCACATGGTTAGCCATATGCCTCTGAGCAGTTAGCAGACTCCTTTGGGAGGCCTTGGGGAGCGCTTGCTTGCTTGCTTGCTTTCTTTCTTTCTCCCAGTATGGCTTGCATTTCTTATATTTTTAGTCATGTTTGCACTAATTCAGTCCTCTCGAATATATAACCTGCCCTTCAACCTGATTTTGCACCGTGGGTACGGTCTGGTTAGCATCTGATGGCAAGCAGGTACAAAAAGGTACCTGGCACTTAATAGAAAAAAATGTCAGTCAGAAATATATAAAGGCCATGGAATTATATATATAATATATATGTGTTTGTGTGTGTGTGCGTGCGTGTGTGTTTGTATATATTACATAAATGATATATATCTGTATATATATATATACATATATATATATATAATGAAAATATATAAGTAATGTGTGTGTGTGTGTGTGTGTGTGTGTGTGTGTGTGTGTGTGTGTGTATATATATATATATATATATATATATATATATAAACAATAAAGAATATTTATATATATATATAATAAAGTAAATGTGTAGCGTAAAGTAATGTGTAGCGTGTGTGTGTGTATATATTCCTTAAATTATATATATATATATATATATATATATGTATGAACAAATTTATATATATATATTGTTTATTATATTATAATTTATTAATATATTTTGACATAATTTCATAAATTTAAAATATTACAATTGTTTAGTTTTTTCTCTGAATATTTAAGTATTTTGTTCTGTGTTATATACTTAAATGTTATTTTAAGAAGCACAAATCAAAATGTTTACCACATTGTCATTTTTTCAGTGTATTCCTTTTAGCGGTCAAATGCTACGAATATTTCACATAGTGCCACCACATGCAGTTTTGAAGGGGAAGGTGTTCTTGATAATATTTGGAGAAAAAAAGTTGTTTGAAGATGAATGTTTGTTTACTTAGATGTTTTGTATGTCGTCGTTTTGCTTTGCATACAATCGATCTTAACCACATGGTTTTGGGCACTGGTGAATAATTCTTAAATATTTAAATGGCAAGGCCAATTTGGTACTTTGTTAATTTTCTATTGTCTGCCTAGACCTAGGTCCTTGTATGTAAGCAGAGAGAGCGTCAGAGGTCACAGAAAAGGCCTACAGCAGAGGAGGAGACTTTCAAGTGCTGTGATGTATGTGAATGGACCAGAAAGAGCACGAGAATCAGTCAGGGCTGAGGGCTCTTCCCCTCACCAAGACATCTGGATGGAGATATCTGCTGCTGTTCTGTGTTGAGAGAGAGAAAAAGATTTAGAATGAAGAGGGATTGTTCTCTTTTAAATCTCATTGTAGCCCAGCAGCCTGGCTGAATCTCTGCAGTCCCTGAGGAGAGAGCGCAGAGTAATCCAGGCTCTGCCTTCTCCTTACACAAACGCCGGGATCAGTGCTCCTCGCACAAGTAATTAGAAGATAATGGGCAGTAATGCGGCCCGATCTGTCCCCATTATCTCCTGGCACTGCCAGCACAGCGCCATCTGGTGCCTGATCTGGACACAGCAGATCCTGAAAATCGAGCCCGGCTTTAATTTAATCCGGCCACACCTTTCGTTTTTTCACGAACTCTGTGTGTTGACAAATCATAATTAAATAATATGTCTGCAGTGGCTGAACTTGTTATGTGTGTTTCTACCCCATAACCATAATAGTGTATGTATCTATTGACAGTGATGTCTGAATGAGATCATAGGAATGCCTACAAAAAGTTATATAAGCAGTTTTTAGGCTACCTGTCTATCCACATTAAGCTGGAAAGAAGTTCTTCCAATACGTTTTGTTGTTACAGGTACAAGCCTCTCTTTAGCATGTCATCCAAGCATTCAAATCATGTATTGTGATAGGGCATAACTTTTTCATAGTTTCATTTTTTATACTGTTGTCCAGGACTCTAGGCTATATATAGAAGGTGGCTCATGTATTTGTATTCACAAGGGAAATGTATCTGTTCTCTCGTTGCTGTTCCGGGCATTGACGTTTACCCTACACCCGAAGCACATCTTTCCTATCAGCCAGGTCAGGTGTCTGTTTCTGTACTGAGCAGCTAAATGACAACACTTGTCTACACTTACACAAAAACTGGCAGCGCTTTTAAAACCTGGATGCATGCATCCTTATCCTTTAGCCGTGTTATTTATTAATCACGGTTTGTCTTTCTGTGTTTTCTGCGTATTAATCAGATAATGGCATTGGTAGTTTGTTTAGATCTGATCTCTGTGATCTCAGGTATAGTCCAGTGTTTTAAAATATCTGCCATTATTTACTCATTTTCATGTTTTTTATAGCTTTCTTTGGACAGTAAAACAGGAACGGAAATTATAGCAGAATGCGAAACTTCTGTTTTATACATGTAAAGTGAATGGTGACCAGGGAACCTTCTAACAATAAAAAATGCATTTGTTTACTTGTTTATTACTAGTATGGTAGTTTATGGTGCTTGTTGATCAAACTTGACAGACTCTGGTCATCGTTCACTTGAAAAAAGCAATGTCAACATCTTGCTTAACTTCTCCTTTGGTGGTCCACAGAAAAAAGAAAATGTTTGGAGTCGAGTAAATGATGACGCTACTAACGCAATTCCCAATCACATGAATGAAATCCTGTGCATACCCATTCATAGAGTCAATTTCATATCCATATGGCGACCCCTCCCATTACTAATCTATAACACAGATGATATGCAAATAAAAACATAAACACCACAAATCAACACAAGCCCATATTGTTTTTCACTGCATCTCCCGCCCCCTGCCTCCCCGTTTCACTAATTTGCTCTTGCAGCAAACCTGTCTCTTTATTGAGATGCTAACTCCCTTTATGAGCACCTAATCCTGTAGCACGGGGGATAATTTATAGGGCATTTACATGAGGAAGGCTAGCTAATTGGGAGCATGTGTCTGCGTAAGCCTGCACGACACCCCTGCACTACAAATGAGCGTCTGCCTCCTCTGACATCATCCATCTGCATCTTAATATCATTTACTTTCATAAACTTGACTAGATGGTTTCGTACATTTCACCTGCCTGTATAAAGTGCATTATAAGCGCTTTCTGGGTTGTTGCAGGGTAAATATTAAGTGTAAGTCTTGGCGTCTGGATCTCCCAGAGTGCACCAATGCAGTGGACATGCTGCTGGGTGACCTAGTTGCGAGGTGAACATTTGTTTATACCATCATTCCTGATCTCTCTCTCTCGCTCTCGCTCTCTCTCTCTCTCTCTCTCTCCTCTCTCTCTCCTCTCTCTCTCTCTCTCTGTGACCCCAAAAGATGATCCAAAATTATTCACTGCTGGACAAAGGAATGGATTAAGAGTGGGTGACGCAGGGGTTATTTGTATAAAATAGATGTACTATCTTTTATCCTACGCTTTAGAAATCTTGCTGACTTGCTTGCTTTGAAGTACAATTAAATTAGCTTTACAACCGTTTCAACTTACAAAATTTGGGCCAGTGGTGAATTAAGTTGAAATTGAAATGAAGTTGATAAATTGGAGTAAAAACATTGGACAATTTAGAATAGTTCAAATTTCTTTAGCCAATTTTATTGTACTTAATTAGTAAGGAATTAGTTGAATTCTTTCAAAAAAATCCTTGAATGCTTTTTGGTTAGCCTTGAATAAACTTCAGGCACTTCAACTGAAAGGCACAGTCTGAGAATCTCCCCTAACATTTGATTGAACACATCCCCACCTCTAACGTGCAGCTGTCATCTTTGGCTAAGTGCCACACAAGACTGGGAAAGTCCATCCGAGAGCTGCACCACTGCACCTCTCAAGAGCTGACCCTTGACCCCCTCGGCCAACAGGGAAGTGTCTGGGTCGGCCTCCGCCAGGCAAGCGGCCCTTTATGTACCGGTGATATCACCTGACCTGTGACTCTCCTCCTCAGTCTCAACAGGAGGAGCGGAGAGTCCTGCTCTACTCTGAGATCCCCCATTTCTCGTTCCTCTCCCTCCTCTCCCTCTCATTTACATCAGCTCGTTTTTTATAGCTTCACGGTTATATATTGGGCTTTGTCTGACTGTGTGTGTACCTGCACCGGTCCCAGCTGCTGCTCATTAATAACCTGGCCTGCCAAAGACACAGAGAGAGAAATGGACGAGCTAGTTACCATCCCGGTAAAACATTCAGAAGCTGTAAGCACAGCAGAGCGGAAAGAAAAGTCTAGAGCATCGAAAGAAATGTGCTTAAACTGATAAGTTATGCAGGTTCGTAACCTGAATTCATAACAAGTGTTAAGGGGTTTGTACAATATATGAAGCAAAGTTTTAGGTGAACTTGAAACAAAGGTGAACTCAATGTATGGAAGGAAAATGAATTATTTTGGGCCAGACTAAAACTAAGATTGAGAACCCCTGTTTCAAACAATAGGTTTTGTTTATATATTTTGACATGTCCTGTAGACAGTGCAGGTGATGCTGGGGTTGTTCTGAAGAGGTGAGATCACTGATCTGAGCAGACGGGTTCTTTTATAAAACGAGTAGAATGACAGAGGGCCTGAAATCTGTTACCCCGATCTCTGCTTAGAGAGCCAGAGGGGAATTAAAAGCATGGAAAAAGGATTTCTTTAGCACGCCTCATCAAAAGGGAATTAGTACGCTCTGGGAGGGGTGACAGGGGAAGGGCGACACAATGAAAGGATAACGGGGGAAACAGCAGGATGAGCTGGTGTTCTACGTCTCAAGATTAGCCAAGATTAAAGACTGAAAACACTGAGTCTGTACACCTCTGACCATGTACTGTCTGTAAACTTTGTTTCAGTTTGGGACTAATTTGGGCTGTTTTTGCATATCCACTACTATGAAACAGATAGGGTACAGATTCACTTTTTGGCCATAGTGGCAAATAGCAGGTAATGTTTTTTTAACCAAAACATTTCTTTCTATAAAACTGCATTATTGTTTATTAACGATGTTTGTCCAATATTTTTTATAGTTTTTTCTTTGCTTATTTCTGGATTGGTGCATGTCAGTGTAACTCAGAATATCATATATGAGTATGAGAATCGCTCTGTCTCTCCCGTCAAAAAAAGTACATGGAGTTCTGTCGAAAAAACATTTAGACATCCTAGATAAACTTCTATTGAAAGATTTTCCACTAAAATGTTTCAGAAACCATGGATTTCTAACTAAATTATGTCAAATTTAGTGATGCAATCTAACTGTTAGGTGTGTTGGAGAAGTTATTTTCATTCAAACAGATGTGCAGGGGCTTATAAAATATTCTGTGACTTATATTTATAAACACTGATTCTCACGCATTGCTATTATTATGCCGTCAAATGTAAAGCTAAATTGTTTCTTTGAAAACTGGCTTAATTTCAGGGGCTTGATTCCTCTCACACAAGTTTTCTCTTTAAGTGTTGAGAGACTTGAACCCTTCAGTGTACCAGTAGAGGGAATCGAAAACCAGAAGTTTAAAGCAACTCCCGAGATCCGCCTCGGGCGTCTGAATTCGACCTGAGGTGTTACATCACCAACAAACCTTCGATTTCTCTCCCCACACTCCTCTCACGCTCTTTATTTTCTCCTTTTTCTGTAACTCGACATGGCGCCTCTGTCTGATTTGATGAAGCGAGCTTTGAGGCATCCGGCGCAAGACGTGCAACAACCAGCAAACAGCGTGTAAACTAATGTCAACAGAAGCTCTCGTCGCCACTCCTCACCTTCACCCTGATGAAACACGCTGAAACTGCATCTCTACCGAACATACAAGCTTTGCTTTCCTTTTTTGTGGATCTTTGTCTTCGTGATTTTACGGTCACGGTTTTGGTGGTGTTTCAGGACTAAAGAAGAGTTATATTGAGACATTATCTCTGGCACGGCGGCTGACTTGACTGTGTTCTTTATTTATCACGTGTAGTGACACATCACATCGATGTTGTGTCAAAGAAATCTGCTCACGAGTGAGCTCGGTGTGCTGTTTTTTTCCATCTGCTTATATGAAGCAAAGCTTTTGCTAAGGCTTAAATGAGGCTAAAATCCTGCTATTGATATAAATGTGTTTTTAATTGTTTGTCCTTGCAGATTTTGCATGCATTCCACATTAGTTATTCCCTCTGGATGTATTTGCCGTTTTTCCACCCCCTTTTTCCTCCTCCATTAGACTAGTGTCTTTTTTGTTCCCCTGCTTTGTTCCGAGAACACGCCGTTGTGTCTTAATCAATGTTTGGCTAATACCGACCCAGCAAAAGTCACATCCCTCAACATGCCCTGCTCCGTGTCCCCATGCACCCTCTCCCAAAGCACGTCCCCCTCAACTTCATGTTCGCACCAACGCAAACACCGAACATCTTGTTGCAGTACTTAATACCCATGGGCCTCCACCCCTGCCAAGGTGCAGCACGCTGTGAAACAACACACCCCATCAGTAACCAACCACGCCGTACTGTACGACCGCCCCGCCCAGCAGATTCATCTCCACGCGCACGGCCCTGATCATCAGCGCTCTGCATTATTGTGATTTATCGCTAGCCGCTCTGCGGAATAGCAATAGATCACACGAGCCGCGGGGGGCCTGGGGAGGAAGAGCAGGAACATGGGATGCAGGGGCCTACAGAAAACCCACCTATGATGAAGTGCTCTGTAATACACAAGCAGCGCCCGGTAGTCACTCTATCAGAGCGACCGTACCACATTCTCTTAATGCAGCTTCATTACACGTTTCTGTTTTCAGACGCCATTATGTTTTGTGGACCTGTGGTTTCTCCCACACCGCAATTTTTAAATAGTGAATCTGAGATCCAGTGGATAATGTCTTGTCTGTCCCTCTTGTATTTATGGTTCACTTTATTTATAGTGTATTGTATCTCCTTAAAGCATTTGTTGTGTTAAAAAATGTGGATGTGCTGCTGTTGTTACCCTTGCATCTCGTCTGTGTTTATCTAACATACAATGTATTTGCAGTACAGACTTTGTACAGTGTACTTTACTAGGATAATATGATGATTTGTGCAGTCTGGTAGACAAAGTTCACAGTTACTTTACAATTATGGTATTTTTATCATTTAAAAAAATCATAATTCAGTTACAGAAGATAGTATAAGTATGAATCACAACATACTGCATGGATGCGCCAAATCTGTTGACCGGGGTAATTTTTTTACCCCATTGTATCCAACAATATTCAAAGGCCCCGCTCACAAGAACTAACCATTTCTACCCAATAAAATAGCGTGTTAATTCAATATAAAAATAGTCAAATAATAAGAATTATCTTCATTTTTTGGGTTGTTTTAAGATGTATTCAATGCTCGTTTTGACAAAATGTAAATTATCAGTCATCTTGAGGCCCCCTTGGAAGTAGAATGGGTCCCGCTTCTAGGCCACGACCCCCCTGTTGAGAACCACTGTGATGGACATAACTTTAAGAAGTTCAATTTAAAAATGTAAAAAGTAAAATGTCAATATGCTGGTTTGGCATACAGAATGGGAGATAAACCTGTACTGGTGCTGCTGGTAAACTTTCCATTCCCATGTGCATAAACCTCAATGGCGATCACAACAGATATCTATTCTCCAACTCAAATCCCCTTATATTTTGACATCCGTAATCTCTGATTATAAATGAGATTAAGTTTTTTAAAATGCAATATCCATATCCTATCACCGTATGGCCTGGCGAACAAATAAGCCACCTTGTGCGTGAACTGTAAATCAGGAATAAAGAGGCACCCCGGGGACGGGATAAAAAAGACCAGCAGACCAGAGATGCTAAGAACCTGTACATATGACACCCCCATTGTTAGCATGTGCAGATGAGGCAGCTCAGCTAAATTGCTAACAATGAGTGGAGGAAAATCCCCCTTTTACAGGGGGCCAAAGGCACACAACACTATTATCATAGTGATTTGAATAAACTAATCTCATTTTCTGCATCAGCTAAGGGGGCAGATCAAAATCACTGACATGCATGTGCGTATGTGTGTGATGAAGTGTTAGGAATGAGGTAGTAGCTATACGTGGAGGTTTGGGGTCGAGGGCTATAGGATTAGTATACACTTAAAAGATTTTGTAGATATTTCTGTTTTTGATACTGTGGCGAAGAATTAGTATAATATTTATGTTGATGTTTGTGTGCGAGAGAGAGAGCACTGGGGTGTGAAGGCGTAATATCAGATCTGACAACAAAAGGATAGCGGAGGTGAAAAAAACAGAATCAAGCTGTTTCCATTCTTCTCGTCTTCCGGTCCAGTGGAAAAGTTGATGAAGTTTAAATGAAGCAGAATTAGGAGATCAAGCGGGCAGGCGCGTGCTGATACTATCCGTAAGCCCTCTCCCACAGGACTTCACGAAGCCAGGAATTGAGTACGGGCCAGCTGACTTGGATGAATTGGAGAGAAATAGCAGAGAAAGATGGGAATGGAGGGAGAAACAGGGGCGGGAGATGGGGGTTACGAGCGGATGGAGCATTCCCTAAATGTGATAATCTCCAATCACCTCTAACATCAATTCTGTCAAGGTTTCGGTTAATGAGCTCACGACCGCTCGAGCGTTCTGCCACCTCCCGTTTCTCTCTGATTCCCTCACCATGGCTATCATCACTGTTATTCTTTTCATTTAATCCTCCTCTCTTCAGCTTATTTGACAGGGGAAGCCTATTACGCAGGCCTTACTGCTCTCGTCTATCTAAATGCTAACTACGCCCGCACCTCACACGCGGGGAAGGAAACCGCGTTCGAATGCAAAGGGTGCCAAAGCAAGGGCTAATCTGTTGACAACTTCGGTTGTGTTTTATCAGTTTATTATTTGTTACGATGGAGGGGAGGTGGGCTGTTAACGGGGGGAAATATTTGTCACTGCGCGCTGACGTTTTCTCCGAGGTCACTGGGCCTCATCAACGCGCGTTTCCACTCGAGATGGTCCGACCCTTCTGCGGGTGCCGAATCGAGCGAGTTCGTTTTCAACCGCTTCTCACCCTCTCATATCCGCCTCTCTTTTAATATCCACTGCTCAGATATTGATGGAAAAATCACGAGTGTCTTTATTCCTCCCGCTACTTGCATGAAGTTAGACGTGCTGAATTGATTGGTTGTTGCTGGTGTATTGGGTTGGAAAGCTTGGGGTAAAAGCTCTGGGTCACCTTGGAGCCAAAGCTGACTTTCCTTCTTGAAGCCAGCTCCTTAGTAGAAAGTTTAGCGATATTTTCTCCCTATTAATAAATCTAGAACTTCCCCAATAGAAATGTCACAATATCCGATGTTCACTACATATTTATTGTGGAATATCAAAGAATTCATGATAACAGTATTATTATAATCTATGTTCAAATCTTAATAACTTTTTGGGGGCACAATGAAGGACTATTGTATCTATTGTGACTCCTAGAGTAATATCGATAAACAAGGTTCTTAATATCAGTCATTGACAATACCAGATTTTTTTAAATAAATCTATCTTAAATAAACTGGTTTATAGTTGGTCTTTAACTGCATGGTGCAAGCTTGTTTATTGAAGCTTGTGTACCCTTCTCTCTCACACAAACTTACTCAATTATTTTCTTTGTGTTCCACATTGCATACATTATAACAATTTTTGTCTTTTTTCCAGAATGTCAAAACAAAGAAACGGAATAAGATGCATATCCTTTGGCGTCTTTTATTGCAAGCTTTGCTGTCCCCAGTGCACGATTCCTTAATTCCTTTGATTCGCCTTTATCAAGGGTGCGTTTGATTTCACACAGACCAATGAAACAGCAGTCGGTAAGATTGCGAGTGAACTATCAATCTTTGTAATGCGATCGGTGGATGGAGCACCATGTGTAAATGTTTGCACAACCCTTCATTCAGGCCTGCCGTCAAACTTATTCCATTGAACAGAAGATTCAGGGCAGGCACGTCCCTCTTTCTATATATTTTCTCTCACTTCAAAAGCAGCATGGCATTGAGCCTGATGAGCGTAGTGCATTTTACAGATCTGTACATTTTTCATATAGCCGCAGCTTTAATGTTTCATCTAAACCAGCTCGGGAGAGAACAGCTGTGTGGGTCCCAGTTCTTCAGCAACTGACTGAGAACTCATTTCACTGGAAGAGACGGGTCAGGATGTAAAGGGCTTTTTTATGGTGCTACCTGCGGGATCAGATACAAATTGATCTCTCTATGCCTTAAAAAAATTCCACTGGCACCATGCGAGCATCCAGATAACTGGAATAATACACAGAAAATTATATCAGTGACAGCTAAGACTGGATTAATGTAACTTATTAAAATACGTTGTGTCCATCACGCAACACACACCTGAAGTCGCTCAGACACTGTAAAAAAGAGTGTTTAAACAAATGAATAATTAAAAAATAATACCATCTTTATCCAAATCAATTAATGTGGTATTTCATTATATTTTCTTTATATTTAATTAAAGATACAACACACAGGTCAAAACAATCAAGCAATCACAGTATTTGCGGGTCACTTGAGTCTCCTGTAACATTACAGTACAAACAATGTAGGTCACAATGAGTGCAAAGACCAATCCAGTAATATCTGAATTCTTTGAGGAGTAACATCGCCCTCTTGTGTTAGAAATGCTAAATCGCAGTCTGGTTGGAACGCTGTAATACCTTTGGCCTCATTTATACAATTTTGAGTAGATTTTATCCGTAAAGTGTGCGTGTGTGGGCAAATTTCTATGCCCATTTTGTGCATACGCACGATTTATGAATGAGGCCCGGTTACTTGTATCTCCATTTTCATTCTATGCAGCATAGTGTCCGGTGTTGGTCTAGGGGAAAAGCAGGATTCTTTTTTATAATTTATAAACAGATTGAAAATATCAAAACATACAGTGATGTCTAAAACATCAAATAGGTAAGTGTAGCTTAATCGCTGTCATGCTTTTGCTGTCTCCGGACAAACAGCGTTCAATGCCCTGTGAGCGTCAGACGGTTTAAAGCCTATGCAACAGAATTGATTCACACACCTTTTCTAGACCTTGGAAGCTAAAGGGAATATGTCAGCAATCAATAAAGACCAAAACAGTGTGCGCCAGGTGCAACTTACTGAGGAAGAAAGAGCTCAAGCGAGAAACCAAGAGCAATGCATCATGCGTATTTTCTAACTCATCCTCCGTGACTACATGCAGCTCAAGAAAAATCTTTAGCTCTGAAGGAAAAGGTCAAATCAGAGGTAGCCCCTGGTGAGGGAAGAGCATTTTTTCACACATGAGGAGGCAGCGTAAGGCCCTAACAGGCTGCTGCCAGTCAGTGATGTGCACTTCTCCCAGCTTGGTGCTTTGTCAATGTGCTGTGACTAAGCCAGGGTGGTCCCATATCTTCTCTCCTTAGCCTAATTAAAAGAGGATTAGACGCCACGGAGCCCCAGACCACTCCAGCGAGCAGCACATCCTTTCCTCTTACTTTCTCGGGAGAATCGCACATCGAGGAACGACAAGAAGGGCGAGAGGGGCTGTCTGGATTGATGCCCAGACAACGAGGGCCGTGATGGGAATGACGGGAAGCTTCGGTCACTTTGAGCATGAGAACAAAAACGATGGGGTGTAGCCTATCTGTGAACAGCCCCCCATCTTTTCAAAGGCCTGCGGTGCAAGTGATATGAAGTGCAATTTAAAACGAGACATTTACTAATTGACACAACGTGCGTTGTGTTTTAGAAATATTAAGACCTATTTGTTTTATAAAAGATGTTTTAAAAAACAGAAGCATAATAAACATATTTGAAATATGCAGAATACGTTCAAACTATTTGCAGAAATTGTAACATTGGCCTGTATAAATACATACAAGGACATCTGAAAACAGAAAAACGTGCATAAATAATAAAATAATCAAATAGAAATTGCGTATACATATTCGTAATTCTACGCTTTCCTTTATAATTGGCAAGCATTTTTGTCGTTAGTTGAGAAATAAAACATTTTATATTATAATGTAATATGTATAAAATAGAAATCGTTCATGCAGCTATTGGTTGCTTTTTTGGTTGGCATTATATTCATACAGCATTGGTTCGATTTCCAGGGAACACACATGATGACGTACTGATGAAATTGAATAACAAATACACTAAGTTGCTTTGGATAAAAGCATGTGTCATATAATAAAAAGATAAAGACACATTTTACAGTCAGTTAATGGATAATATATCAACTATTAAAATTATATATAGTCTATTAATGCACCAGACTCACACCTCACACCTGCTCTCCAATTCACACATTCCCCCACCATTCTACCTGCACTTAAAGGTGTATGTAGAGTATGTGAACAGGGTCTTCAAGAAGCAGAAGACTAAGAAAGCTCCAGGCCCCGATGGTGTTTCTCCTACCTGTTTAAAAGTCTGAGCTGACCAACTCTTTAACAGATCTCTGGAACTGTGTGAAGTTCCCCATTGCTTCAAATGAGAAAATGGGCTAAGTAAATTGCTTTAGACCCCAATAACTCAGCTCACTCCCTCTTCGAAGTGTTGCCATCTGGCGGGGACAATAGAGCACTGTATTAAAAGCTCTTCCTACACACTGTCCATTTCATTGCACATTTGCACATAGCATCAGGAAATTGTACATTGTAAGAAACAATACGATAAACCTGTAAATAACACATCTGCACATTCATTAAAACAATTAAATGTTTTTTTAAAACTGTATATTTTTCACTTTCATTTTGACGGGTTATCACATTTATTTTGAGGTTTTTGAATGGCACAAGTTGTTCTAGCCTTATTGGATAAGTGTTCATTTAGATTTTTCTAAAAAAAGCTGGACTCCATTATTAGCCGTTAGGCTTTTCAGCTAGTGGCTTTGTTGTCAACTGAGAGATTCAAAACACAGCATGAACTGAAAAACAGGTGGGGTCTCCACACGCAAAAGAGGTGACAGTGCAGTTAAGACTAGAGTATGACATCAAAGTACCGCGATAGCTTTAGGATGGTACTCACTGCAGAACACAAGATCCAGGGGGTGAGGTTGGATCAAGATTTGGAGAGTAAAGCAGCGGTCACATTATTGCAGTCTGAGCATGCATTTGTCATATGCAGCTGCAAATATGGGCGTGACATAAGGAAACTAATGCAAGAATGAAGGAGGGTCACGTCCTGAGGAGGGGATGGTCACGCCTTGACGAATCCATCTGGTTGCACGTCTTCACGTGATGCGAATTCGCAGGTCAGAGTTCACCGAACTTGATCTGCATGCGCAACCTTGCAGCAGAATCATGCGCTTCCAGTCTGTCGCATTCGCATGCGTATGAATGGAAGTAAATGGAGCAAAAAGACAGGTGTGATCGCCGCTTAAGTTGTAACTCGTGGTCGCCAATGTTTCCTCTTATCAATGTCATCATTTAGTGTATGCCTGTAAGGATCACAGTTGAATATTTGTTAACCCAAACCCTTACCCTAAACCTAATAAAATAATTCAATTCAATCTTATTTATATAGCGCTTTTCATAATGTGCATTGTTCCAAAGCAGCTTTACAGGAGAAAATAAGAAAAACACAGAAAAGGTCAAACACAGCACAGTGCATGGTGTTTATAGAAAAAGCAAGATCATCCTAATAAATAATATCTAATAAAAGCAGTCTCCTGGTGAGCAAGCCAAGAAGGCCCTGTGGCGAGGAACCCAAACTCCAATGATAAATGAATGAAATAAAAACTCTCAGCCGTGAGGGTCAGGTGACCTCTGACGCGTCACAGCTGCACTCATTAAAACATTTTATTAGCAGTTTATTATAGAGTTACTAGTTGTGACATTTAATTTGTTGAAGCTGTTTAGGTTTAATTTTGTCTTATTCTGTGATCGATATCAGAGACAGCAGAGGAATGCTATAAGGGAAATAAAATAGTAATGCGTTACATAATTAAAAAGAATCTTACCCGAAACCTAAATCTTATAAAATACGATTATTAAAAATGTGTCAATAAATAAAGCTTGTCTTCAGCGAGATTGTCTTCCGTCAAAAGAATAACTTTAGTTACGACTCCGAAAACGGAAGCGCAAAAACACGAGTAGCATATGACGTAAATCCGTCGACCAATCGAAACGCAGTGGAAAGAGGCTGGCTCTGATTAATCTCAATGCAATAGGGGGAGACTGGATCTGGACCCAACCTTGCCCCCTGGATGTCGCGTATTGCAGTAAAGAGCTAATGGAGAGAGCAATCTGAGAGCCAAGAGTTATGCTTCAGAACGGCTCTCGCGGTTCCTTTAAGTTGTACGCCGACTGGTCTGCGCAGCGCAAACGCGGCTTATGCGTCTGGAGGCTCCGCTCCTTGTAGATTAAAGGATACCCGCCCCCACCCTGAAGCCCAGCCCCACAACAATACCCACCCCCCAGAGTAAGCTGAACTGCACGTATGATCTGAACTGCCCCGTTAGTATTTTAAACCCCCGCTATTTGCTCTTCCAAGCAAGCCTGTCGACGGTCGTGTGCGCTATAGCAACCGTGTATAACTCAAAGATTTCTCCTACAATGGAAGATGGCCGAGAAACAACTGCGATGAGGGAGCAGAAGAGAAAGGAACGACAATTAGGTTGGTTATTCGTGAATTATTGGTAATTCATTCAAAATGCAAGCACGGGTGCGTTGGTTGGATATACGCCGTATTTGGTTTACATTTAGTAAACGGACCTTACATAGTTGATCAGGTCATGCTTACCTGTCAACGATAGCAGGTCACAGCATATTAGATTAGATTAGATTAGATTAGATTAGATTAGATTAGATTAGATTCAACTTTATTGTCATTACACATATACAAGTACAGTGTAACGAAATGTAGTTTAGGTCTAACCAGAAGTGCAGTTAGCAAGTGCAGGATATACAGTTAGAATAAATACAGAATACAATAGTGAGAATATAATACAGTGGGCATGGACTATAAAAATATTTTGCAGTAGGTGTGTTCTATGAAAATATGACAGAAGGTATATACTATGAACAATATATACAGATGACTATATACTATGAACATTAATATGTACAGATATTAACACTCAGCGTCTTCTCTAGTTATTTTTAAAGGATTAACGTTATTGTTGCTAGTGCAGCAATGGTGTCTTCATGCCCCCTGTGCCAAACTAACAACAGGTGTTCAGCCCCATACCACAACAACATTACAGTGCAGTCCTGTGTAAGACCCTGTATGTAGCCAAGCATTTGATCTCAGAAATGTAACTGATGCTTTGTTGCTAGTTTATTTGGCTGTGCACCAGGCAAAATAACTCTTTGTCATCATAATTACAATTATAAACTTTGTTTGTACAGTATGGTAAAAAAGCACACGCATATGCGTAGACTATTACTAGTTTCAATTCAGTGTTTATTTTCTTTGCACTAAACAACGTTACTCGTCGTCTTTATGCCATGGTGCTGAGCATCACTGGCTCCTCCACTGTTTAAATTGTTGAACAGTTTAAGGAATAACAACATTTTCAAACATCATTTTAAAATAAGGTATACAGTGAAACTGGCAAAATATGCATGAGATCTAAGGTTTATTGAAGGCATAACAGAAGTTTAGTTAGATCATGTGGTTGGTGATCAAAGATCTTGCTTGTAAAAACAAAGGTTGCATGATCGGTTCAATGCAGGGTCGATCTAATCATTCAGCGATTACTGTTACTTTACTAGTCTGTAATTTAATCACTGGCATACAATCTTATAGGTTTCTGTCAATTCATGTCATTTTCTTCATGTGTTATATCTGCTAAAACGCTGTGTTTCAATTCTATACTGCATTACAGATATTTAGCTTTTAAACTCTTTTAGGTCTTTGGCTCTGACTAATGCATCATATGCTTTACATGCACATTGTTTAGCTCCTATTTCAATATTCCTTATCAGTCCATCCTTAGCTTATTACAGTTACATTTCTCTATAGATCAATGGTCCTACACAATTGGTGATAATGGTAGGTACAATTTAAGAGGAATGTCCATTTATATTTGTTTATTTTTGGTTTATTGCTTTCGGGACACTTCCATTAGTTGTGTCTAATTTTCTTTAATGGGGACACATTCGCTTTGAAGTGATACATTTTTCTCGTATGTTATATGATTTTAATATTGGTTATGCACTGCTGAGGTACCCTGATAAATGCACACCCAATTCCCATAATGCATGCATTTCAGTTTGATCGTTCCATTTTGCATTCGGTTTCTGTTTTTTGCACCGCCTTAGGGTAATTTATATTGCAAAGTAAACTCGTGTGAGTTTTTTCATATGGCATTTCTTTATCTTTATAGCCTTGGAAAACACAGACGATGACATTGGCCTGTGTGGATGGATCCTGGTGCTGTTTTCTATTCTGCTCACCCTGCTGACTCTGCCTCTCTCCATATGGATGTGCATTAAGGTACTTAGTGTTGTTCCATTGGCTCGTGTAGCGTTAATGGGAGGCTTATTTTTCACGTTCTATGCTTTTATAAGACTCTCTTTGCAAATTGAAAATACTATGTTTCCATAGATAGTGAAGGAATATGAACGGGCGATCATCTTTCGCCTGGGACGCATTTTACGAGGAGGTGCCAAAGGACCAGGTAGAAACAAAATCAATATCACATAGTTAAAGCATTTGATGATTGTAATTGGATCAGTGTTGGTGAATGAAGCATCAGGTGTGACACACAAATGCGGTCTGCAATCAGTTTTTGTTGTAGAGGGGTGTGTGTGGTTTAAATGTGCTTGTTTGCATGTGTGCTGTGGCTGTTCACCACTTGAAAGAGAATTGAGAGTGTTGAATCAATATTATTACTTGTAGGAGGATTCAAGTCTGATAGAATCAAACGTTCTCGTAGAAACAGCGTTTGCTTGTATATTTTTACATACCATACATTTTCGAGGTAGTCACATTACTGGATGGTCTGTATTTGTGTCCCTGGTATATATTCGTCTATGCCGGGGTTTTGGAATATGAATCCACAGTGCTTTCCCTTCTGGATGTTAAGATAGTGTCTATTATTTTCTAATCCTGTCATTCACTGAAAATCAACACAGCTTTCAACTTTCTAGATCAAACGTATTCAGAGTGTTAAGGCACTAAATTCAGTTCTGGAAAACACTATTTAATTTGTTCAATAGGTTAGGCCAACGAGGAAAGCTTTGTTTTTTGCAACATCGCTGAGGGTATGGTGTCTGTAAAACTATCTGAGCCCATTTCCCCTAACCATATTTAGAGTGAGGATGTAAGTGGAATTTTTCCACAGTACGCTATACAAACCTTTGAGCAAAGTCATGGCTGCTTTTACAGAATGCCTATTTGCATGGGAGTGATGTTATATATCATGTAAAGGTTCTACTGTAAAGATGCTCACACTGCTTTCCTTGCCCCTGGGTTCTTATTGTTCCACTTTTATGAACTGGAATAAATTTTTTAAAGCAATGCACTGTATAAACACGTACCTAATAAATCTGGTCTTCTTTGTGGATAATGCCCAGTTTTGTTTTGGTTACTGTCTACTAATGAAAGGCCAGCACACACACAGACCTGCTTGTCTTCCTGGTCACATATTTCCAAACTGTTTGTTGTCCCCATTTGCTTCTTCAGTCTTTTAATCCTTTACTAATCATTCAGGACTTTGGAATGTCCCACCGTGTTTGGGAGAAAAAACTAATTAGTCCAAATACTTCATTTTGAACGTTTATGTTTTCATGATTTTAAACCGTATATGCATCCGTGTTTGAAATAAGTGCCTTCGGGTGTGATTTTTTTTTTGGCTTATAATTCGATGACCATGACATGTATGTGGTTGAAGCTCTGGCTTCACATTTTATTGTTGTATTAGTAGTTGTAAAAATGTGGTTCGCGTGTGGAATTTAAAAATGTAAACATTTTATTTGAACTAGTTTGTTCACACAAAACATGAACTGATATGGGTTCTTTTTATCATTAAGCACAAAAACATGTCGTCCTATAAACTGTCACTGCACAGTACTGTTGGACATCAAAGCAGATGATCATGTGATCTTACACTATATTTGTGAATGCAGTCAGCTCCTGCTGGCAGTCAGTATATAATTTGGTTGGTTGCCAGACATGCAGTCAAATCAGCTAATTGTACTGGAGACTATGTTGGTCATATAGCCTACTTTATGCGTTGCAGTGTCTGTAGATGTAATCTTGTTGTGTATCTTAAATCTCCTGTGGTATCTGTGTGTTATCCTGCCATAGGCCTTTTCTTCATCCTGCCCTGCACGGACAGCTTTATAAATGTGGACATGCGCACCATTACTTTTGATATCCCCCCTCAGGAGGTGAGATCACACATATGCAAACAGACACACATGCTTTAAAATTATTGTTATAAAATGACATTATTTTTATCGATTCTATTTGTTTAGCCTTTAGGTTTATTCATTTGTTTTCCTTGTCACTTTGCTGATATTTTCTCACAGGTGCTGACAAAAGACTCAGTGACAGTGAGTGTAGATGGTGTGGTCTATTACCGTGTGAACAACGCCACGCTGGCGGTCGCCAACATCACCAATGCTGATGCAGCCACTCGCCTGTTGGCACAGACCACCTTGAGGAATGTGTTGGGCACAAAAAACCTGTCAGAGATCCTATCAGACAGAGAGGAAATTGCTCACAGTATGCAGGTAAAACAAACCACAATACAGAATGTCATTTAAAAAAACATATTTAGCATTACTGCTACCTGACATTTTAGTACCATAATCCAAACGAAAGCAAATCTTTATAGACCTAGCCTACTTTGTGGCAAAATTCTTGAATGCCAGTCTCTGGTGATAACAGTTAGATCTCATCCCTGTCTGAATCATTCAGACATTCTGTAACGTCAGGCAGTGTTTACACCGTTGCTTATCTGATGTGTTCAAATATCCATCCTGTGTGCACTGCTAGCACATTTTCTCAGAGGCTCGGCATGCTGTTTGTCCCAAGAAACATGAGGATAGAAGTATTTCTGACAGGAAACGTTGAGCTGAACCTTAGATTTATGTTTTTTCAGTCCTCTCTGGATGATGCGACAGATGACTGGGGCATTAAAGTGGAACGTGTGGAGATCAAGGACGTCAAACTGCCCCTGCAACTCCAGAGAGCCATGGCAGCCGAAGCTGAAGCGACCAGAGAAGCCAGAGCTAAGGTACCTTGGAGGTGTTGCTACTTACTTGACATGTGAACCGTTTAGCTAATCGTGATCACATATTAAGAAGTCCTAAAGGTACTGTACTTTTAAAGTGTAAATGTGTCATTTTTTGGAGGATCTATCGACAGAAATCCAACATAGTATACATAACTATGTCTTCAAAGGCGTTTAAAGACCTTACATAATGAAGCATTATATTTGTATTACCTTAGAATGAGCGATTTCTATCACCACACCGCGCGGTTCCCCTTACATGGAATTCGCCACGTTGTTTCTACATTAGCCCTAAACTGACAAACTGCTCAGAGCGCATTTCGTAAAGATTGTATCTCTATCAGAAAACGTGACAACATCTAAGTCCTGTGTCAGCCACCGTAGTGCTTCGAAAGGGAGGGGTGTAGTGAGCTGTTGGTTGCAATTCACAACTTCACCGCTTGATGCCGCTACATTTCACTAACTGGACCTTTAAAGATCAAAGATTAAAGAATACAATTTATGTTATATTATACTTCGAGATAATGTTAAACAACAACATTTCAGAGGCATTCTATGTATTTTATATATTAATTGTTATGAAGCAACTACATACAAATTTCATTGCATTAGAGTTGTATTCTAACATTCACTACTCTGTGCCAAGACCACTGCAAAAACGTAGGAATAGGAACTCCTTTCCGGTTTCTGTACAAGTTTCCTACTCGTTTATCTGTTGATTTATATTATAGGATTTCCAGTTGTGACATATTTCAACCTCCTTTGTGTACTACACGTATATGTGTATCTTACTCCTAGAAGACTGTGGGAACGGGTTTGTATTTTAGTGCATGCATGCTCAATGCTATATTTAGTTACTGTATGAATAGCTCTGCCTACATTAACCCCTGTCCTTGTTCGTGAATAAATGTTCTCTCTGTGTGGGATTTTCTGAAAGCTGGTCTTTTGTGCAAGGGAATGTTTTGAGCGGTATACCAATGTTCCATTCGTGGTCGAATATGTCGAGCCATAACTGCTTTTTTACTCTGCTCATTGCTTATATTCATCACCCCATTTTTTTGTTTTGTGTAGGTGATTGCAGCTGAGGGTGAAATGAATGCGTCAAGGGCGCTGAAGGAGGCGTCTCTGGTGATAGCCGAGTCCCCCTCAGCCTTGCAGCTCCGCTACCTCCAGACCCTCAATACAATCGCAGCAGAGAAGAACTCCACCATCATCTTCCCACTGCCCATCGACATTATGCAGTCTTTTATGAAGCACTGAGGATACAGCAACACGTACAGATGGATCCATGCAGAAGTGAACAGAACAACGTTAGAGACCATGCACTTGTGCATATAATCTACATAAAGTGGGGTCCAAAAGTCTGAGACTGTTTGAAAATGAGCTGTTTTTGTTTTTACTGTTCGTAGGTTTTAATAGCAAAATTAATTTATAGCTAAATTGTTTTTAATTTCAGTTGAATTTCGTAAGAAGCTCATCTTAAATCATGCAAAGATGTCGTCACATGTTGCATAAATTCAAGCGCTCTCTTTGAAGCTAAATAACTAAATAGTCAAACATTTTGACATTTATGTGAAACTTTCCTTTATCATTAGAATCTGTAATTTAAAATATATATATATAGAAATGCATTTTTAAAAAGTGGTCTGTTTGTTTGGACCCCATTTAATCAACACTGCATGTACTCTTGTTCAGATATAGACAGTTTCAGCTGTAACCCAAACTTAACTTCCGGCAGACAAGAATCAATAACTGTTGAGTAGTTTTAATTCAATTTAATACAATTATTTATTAAAAACAATAATTGTTTATTATTAAATTAACATGAATATAAATTGTTATATTATAACCAAACACAGGCCAACTTCATGTGCGTTTGATGAAGCCGCATATACTCTGACGTATGATCTGTAGATGTTTTTAGTAAAGAATGAAAGGAATGCGTAGCTTTTATTTCTGTCTCACATAGACAAGTTCAAAGATCTTGGGTCATGCATTGCTTGGAAATTACAGCAATTCAAACCTTTTGGTTGATAATTTATCTCTTGATCTTATGAATGTATATGTGTGTGTTTCACGCATGCATAACCTAATCCATCTATTTGCCAAATAGGTCAGAAAACATACAAGTGTATATTTAGATAGTATCCGTTGTCAAGACATCAGCTGACAGCAGTGCTTTGTGCCGACCAGTTTTTCTCGCCGATAACCTTTATTAATGCCGTCTATCAATATAAAGCCTTAAGCCATATATTTAGATTGTTAAAACAATATTTACAGGTTTACACAAACCTTTTTTTTAACCAGGGTCTAGCGTTTATATACATTTTTTATGACCTCATTTTCATATTTAATCAGGACTTAAGATCTTATTTCAGATCATTGTTTGGCTCACACTTTAATATGTAATCTAATCTTCATAATCACAATGCAGTGGTTAAACAATGAAGACAGAACAGGTGCTTGTAATGAGTGTATTTGCTGCTTCAATATCAGAGGATAGAATCACATATTCTGCTTATTAAAGATGTGAATCTGGTTAAATGCTGCCTGTGAGCACAAACGGAAAAAAGTGGTAAAGGTTATTCAGATATTTGTATCTGTCTATTACTAATCATATTCTGTATTCAATGTTTAACTGCTATCTGTTTTTCTGTTCACTCACATTATAATATTGTATTATAACATTGTTTTTCCGTGCACTGCACGTGTGTGCATATCATATAGCATCGTTTTTAAATGTCCCATGTCCTTTAGTAGATTAAAGCATTACTATTATTTCAAGACATTTAAAAGCATAAATTCTTTACCAGAGTTATTATCTCAGAATGCTGTTATTAAGACTGTTTAATGAATCATAAAATAACACCCTGGAAACTCATTTGGGGTTGTGGTTCTTTATTTTACTACTTGTAAAACCATTTCCACGTTTTTCAGTACATTACAATATGCACGGCAAAAGCAACAGTATCTGGAAATATGTGTTTTTTGCTAAACATATTGCACATAATGGGGTCTGCATTGAGGAGAATGGCTTGCATTGCTCTAGCCAGTGAACCTACCCTCATTTGTTAACAATCATCTACATAAATAGACATCAGTCAGTTTTAACACTGCATAGGATATGTTGACCAATGCTAAGATTTGTCAACTTCAACTTTCTGAAACTGATGATGGATTAAGCCTAGTCATACATTCAAATCGCAAATCAACAAGTGAAATTAAAATGACACTATGGATTAGATTGAAGGCAGAATTGCATAATTTTCGCAGCTCCCCCTGCAGGATATGATGTGTCGTTGTTTACAGTGGGATGATCTATGTTTAGAATGGAATACTAATATGCTTGCTGAATACTGTACAATACACACTTCATACTGCCCGCTATATTTCTGTCTCACGTATAATATAATAGATACAACAATTCTATAGCATACTGTTTGTTTGTATTTTGGTGCGCATGTAAACAACAAATCCCTTCATCCAAAATATAAAAAATGGAAATGAATTAAGACACTTCAGGTTACTGTTGCTAGCAAAACCTGCTCCATTCAAAAGTTGAAAACAAATAAACACAGGATCCCCTTGACCACATTACTAATGCTAGGAAGCACGTTTTATTTGCTTGCTTTTGAAAATGACTAAAAAAAAAATCTGATTAATTTTACATGAAAAAGTTAACGTTAATGCAAGGAACCTGGCCGACCTGTACACTATGACAAACAATTTCCTTTATGTGTAGTTTATGGCCGATAGTTAACTGCTAGTTGTATAATGAACAAAGTTAGCTAGCATAGCCTATGCGTTCCAAAGTTAACGCTAGGTGAAAAATAACCTTTCTCCCCAGTTTCTGATTTGGGCATACATGAGATATTTTTAGAAACATACCCAAATCCTAATCCACACCAACAACAGACAGTAGTTGTTTTTTTATCTTAAGAGTTATGAAGTGAAACGCTAGAATTTTGATTATCGTTTCTGTTCAGTCTGCTCGTTTTATGCCGTGATGTTGGCGCAAATGGGGTCTAAAGACCGTTTCATCAGACGTGCGTGCGCATGACCCCCAGTTAACTTCCGGTTTGTGTTTGGCTAGTGTCTCATTGTTGAATGGGTCCTGTATTCGTTCGCATTTAAACAAAACGTATGGTACATTGACATTTAGCAGTTGAGCTTGGTATCGCAGTCTAAATTCAAAATATTGGAGTGACAAGTTTAGCCAAGTAACGGTGCTTCTCGGTTTCTTATGCTTGTTATCAGAAATAATCTATAGGTACTCTATTGTTTGTGAATGTGTACCGGAAGTTAAATTGGGGTCGAGAAAGTACGCATGTTCAGTAACGTTTGTTTACGTTGTTAAGATGAAACCGTCAATAACGATAACCATGTGTGTTGTCATCTGATGCACTTCATTGGAATCGGGTGTACGAACCAGATCAATGCAAAAGCTTTGTACAGTTTAAATTAACATTAAAGTAACATTGCCGAGTGCAGGCGACAAATGCGTTTAAATATAAAGCAACTAGGTAAAGAATTAATAAAGTTGAATCAGTAAGGTGCCTTAAAAAAAATTGCCCTTTTATAAGGATCCAGGACCATCTTTCGTTATTTAGATGGTGTTGATTCTAAAGGCAATTTTGACCAGCTTGCAAGGCAGTATAGCTGAAGGGTCAGAAGTGAAGGTTTACAGCTCAAGCTCAGCCATGGCTCTTTCCAGGGGGTCGGTGGTCCAGTAATCGTGGTCCCAGCCCAGAAACCAGCCTGTGAAAGTGGGCGGTTCAAAGCCCTGTTTGATCTTCACGATGGGTGTGCGTGGGTCACGGTTGGCTGGGTCAGACTCAATGTATCGGGCAGCTGTAGAGAAATGATAATGACGGGTTAGGGTTTAAACCTTGTATGATTTTCATGTTTCATGTCATCTTCTGGCTGGCTGACTGGCTGCATAGGTCATCTGCCGATGGAGGGCAGGAAGTGATTTTCTCCATAGGAATTCACTAGAATGTTTTGTATCGTTTTTGACTGTTCAATTTGATCAAACCATTAAAGGTGTTTTTGTGCAGATAATTAAAGACATGAAAACAGAGGAGGCATTCTGTCTGAATAGCCCCTAAGAATACTCTTACGTTAAGCTTGTTACTCATTAAAGTTCATCATAAGGAAACCACATAACGTGACTCACAGCAGCGACAAACTGGGCTTACCTGGTAGTTGTTTAGGTTGTTAAACATAGGTACTTTGAGTTTGTGACAGTGAATTAGATGGAGGAAAATCACTTGCTCATCCAGCCCAGCCTTGAGCGTCATAAAAACCATCTGACTGCACAAGACCTGTCTTAAACAGTTTCTGTTTTAACATATATGTTGTAAAAGTCTCACCTGAAGTCATAGCTTCAGTCTTCTCCTCCTCATGAGCCTCATTACCAATCCAAACAAACACCTAAAACACATAAAGACTCATTAAATTGCTGATCATTGATGATGCATCCAATTCACAGGTGTATTACAAGAAAATGCAAAAGAGTCAACTCACCTGGTCCCAGGTATCAAGGATCATGACATCATCTGTCGCCAGGTCTTCTTGGGTCATCTCTCCAGGCACCTCCTCAATCTGACAGCCACACATCCATATCAGTTTATTATCAAAACACACAGCTCATACGCAATCTTAAAAATAAATCAACCAATTGTTTTAGATTCATCAAATCTAAAGCCATGTGCTTTTTCTCACAATGAAGTTGCCGGTTTTGTTAGAGCAGGCAAACAGTCTTGGCGGGTGGGCATCCATCTTATCCTTCAGCCTGGCTGACGTGCGGTAGTCTGCTTTTCCTCCCAGAGAGTTCCAGAAGCCGTCTGCAAAAATACAGCGCAGAAATGTATTCTTATGAGTCAAAACCGTAATGGTCACACTGTATTGAGAAGAACATTTTGAAATTGTGTGACTTATGGTTTACAGAAGTTAAAAATGAGTCTAAAAATGTCTTTACTGTTTTCTCCCCCTTCATTCATAGTTGAGGGTGAAACTCCAAGAATGTCACACAGCTGCTTTGCCCCATGTTTCTCTGTATCGTTGGCTCCACGTCCCACCCACAAGAAAGAACCGTCTGGGGTCACCAGGACGAAAGCATCATTGGAGTTCAGATTGGTAGACTCTGCATCAACCTAAAAGTGAAAACAGCTCCGATTTAGCAAAGTTTGCACTTCACTTGGAGAAAAATGTTAAGATACTGACCTCCACAGCTCGCGTGCACCCTGCAGAGTTAGAGCGCACTTGGAACAGGCGCATCTCGGCTGGTGCCGTCTGACCACCTTCCCTGGAGGTGCCACCCTTGTGGACCACCATTGGCTTTCCTCCGAACAGACTCATCAGGTGAGCTGGTTCCTTACCCTGGACCACCCGTACCTGAAAAATACACACACTGTAGAATGAGGTCACGGTATTTTTGTTGTTTAGTTGGTAGATGCTTTCCAAATTAGGCAGACAAGTTTTGTGTCACGCTCTCATCCTCAAACATTTGTAATAATCGCACATTTAAATCTTTGACAAAGACTTCTGTATAAAACAATAAATTCAGTACGGTCTAATACTTTGCCCAATGTAACCTGCAGGTCCATGAAGAAAATCGGTTGAGCCACTGGTCTATATGACAAACAACAGTAAGTTTAAGGTTTGTAAGTAATTCCACAAGGTGGCAATGTTGAGCTTTCTATGAAAATGTTGGACTTATGCCAACCTTCCCATCATCCTTTGTGTCTGGAATAATGATAGTGTTTTTTTCCATGTTGCTCGCTGCTGAATTGTGTGGTAGTATTTAATGGAATGTTATTTAACATTTTTCCCTGAAACCTCACTTTAGTATGTGATGCTTGCTAGAAAAAGACATGCTTTCAGAAAAAGACATACTGGACCACAATTGAGATAAACATTATCTGGATGCTGTTTAGTGCACGGCACACATAATCTACTAGAGCTTGCAACATTAGATGTGCTTCCGTTACTTTTCAGATTTGAGTTTCTTCAGTTCTACAGCATGCATAGTACAGAGTAAAACGGCAATCTGAATGAATAAACTCTCAAAAATGCCAAGATGGAGCATTTCTGTTAAGTTTCCCATGCTGACTCCCAAAAGTAATCTGTCAATGTGGTTCAAACAGTTACTTGTGCACAGATGACAAAATATCAATGTATACACACAGATACACGTAGGCCTACACAAGTGGAGGAGGGTGCAGGGATAGAATATATCCGTGTACAGTCTTGCAAAAGATCACGATAGTCTTTGAACATATTAATCAGTCTAATTTAACACCAAGACACAAGTGGTATAACTGAGGCCTTAAAGGTACAGTTCACTCAAATAAAAATTCTCTCAATATGTTCCGTACAAATTTGTCATTGACATTTGTATCTGCTGTTTACCAAAAATAAAGACTGCATGTAAAAAAGGAATGAGGCACTGCAGCAGTCTGACTGTACATGGACATTCTATCTGGGAGTTTGGATACCTGAGTGGTGAAGGAAATGCCAGCCATCTCCAGGAGGATATTCAATTTAAATAAAGGACAGGAAGGAAAGACATAGAGGAGGAAGTTGATTTAGCAGATGTAAAAAACAAGGAATGATGTAAGTACAGGGTCAGAAGATTCGTAGTAATAGCATGGCTATGATGAGGTTACAGAAGTGAACCACATAACATGGCTAAAGTAAGCATGATGGAGCAAAAATGCTATGATTGTCCTACACAATAAATACAAATTCAGCTTGAAGTAACACACATATAGATGTGAATGTAACAGCAATATCAATTCAATAATGTTACCTGTACGGGTCCACCTCCAAGCTCATCGTCCAGCTGGGCCCCTAAAATGGCAGATGCCCCGATCTCATCTTGTGATGAATCCTTACCCTGCCTGCGACAGACATCATACATCAATCCTTAAAGAGCAGGATTATCTCATTGAATTTTTCTAATGACAAAACCTAGCATGTGTTCTATTGTGGGATAGATAAACTGATCCGGATAAAGTCTGACAGCAGGGGGCGTATGGGAGCGATTAAATCATACCAGATGTAGATAATGTGGCCTTGTCTGCCTCCGTGGCGATAACTGTACAGGATAATATAACTGTCTCCACCACAGAACTGGCCATAAGTAGAGGGGTCTACTGGAACCTTGTCTGAACCTTCGATACGCCAGATCTGTAGAGTAGCAGTTGACACAAGAATAAAACAGATGAACCTAGTTTCACATCTAAAGATGAGAGCCAATCAGAAGTTTCCATTCCCTTACTGACCTGTTTCTCTCCATTGCCATCATCGATCATGCCGTGCTGAGCAGCCATGGCCGGAGAATCATGCAGGGTGGAGGCGTCGAACGGCACCTTCTCAATCTTAGCGATGCTGTTGGAGACGTAAGCCACACCCAAGCCCTCCGTCTGCTCCAAATCACGCCAGTTTTTAAAGAACTGCTTGAATAGAGGAGTCTCGCCCATCTCTGGAAGAATCTGCACCTGCGTTTGCTTGGGGTAACCCATTTTCTTGATAAACTCATCAGCTGCCTTCATGGCAGCCTTTCGTTCCTCCATATTGGCATCTTTTCCTGTGAGGGGGACACCAGGATGATGTAAAAGTTCTCTGTTCAGAAGACACAGTCGTTGTGATTGAACATTTGCATTGGCCTACCTTTCCAAACAAAGATCCTGCCATCCGAGCCGTGGTCCAGGATGAAACAGTCGCTTGATTCCAGCGCGCTCTGGGAGAAGGGGTTCTCAGCGGCCACCAGTGCAATTGCCATGTTTCCACTGGCGTCCGACACCTAATGGACGAAAAACAGGTATTTAAACTGGGAATTAAACAGTTTGATGACTCGAAAGGTTGTATTGACATTGTGGTACCTTATAGAGTTTGGCCATCTTCCTATTGGAGGCGTCAGCATGGATGTCATCAGAAGCTCCTTCAGGCAGGTCTGGCTTTTCTCCAAGAACCTTTCAATACATAAATGAATGTTAAATGTATTTATTTTGAGCATTTCAAATCGTAAATGCGTAGATTGCTTACCTCCAACATCTTCTCTCGTTCCATTCCTTCATCGCAAACGTACACCCGGGCACGACCACTGCGTTCATTGTCACGAATGCCTTTCGCAAGCTGAGTAGCTTTTAGCTTCTCAAAGCGGTTGCTCTTTGAACCACACCACTGATAGATCTCCTGTAAGTCACACAAAGTAAACATGGTTACGATTTTTGTTTTTACAATTGTTATTATTATTATTATTCATATGATACTTACATTGCCCAAGTCCAGAATAAAGCAGTCTCCCTGGTTGAAGCTGTCCCAGGTGACTGGTACTTCTGTTGCCCTGACGACACGTCGACCTTTGACCTGCAGCACACGCTGCATTATAACTTCATTGGTGACCACATGCTTGAACCCAGAAGCAACTCCACCTTTCTAAAGAAAAAAGGTCTGTCTTTAAAGTGCATGCCTTGCAAACATTGAAAGTACATTTTATTGTGAATTTGATGGAGAAATGCACAATATTTATCTATTATGAATAAAACAGCCACTTTCACATTTGTTGTTATGCTTTTTAAGCAATATACACTCAATTATTAATATTACATCGACCGCATAACTGCACTGGAATTTTCAAAATGTTATGGTGTCATATTTTTGCAGCTACAACCTTTATATCCATCTTGTGGCACTATATACAGTAATTTTATATTAATGTACAAAGACTTTTCTTTAAAGATTATTTCATTCTTAATATTTTAATAGATTATGCTGTATTCTTCATATTTTACATTTTTGTCTTGCAAACTGTGGGGAGAGAGTCATTCCAAGCATGTTACTGCATGTTGTGCTGTGTAGCTTGAAATTGTACTTGGGTCACTCACCATGTACTGTATTCCTTTCTTAAAGTAGCCCAGGAAAGCTTTAGACTCATAGCCTTGCACTTCACGGTACTGGATGGGTTTTCCACCCAGATAGTCGTCCATCTGCACTGTGAAAATGGCAGCTGCACCACTCTCATCCTGTGTGCAGTAATCACCTGTCAATAAAAAAAAGGAGTTAATGCATAAAACCCAAATTATTGCTGGACCTCTCAAAAATATTGTGTTGGAGTGCTGAAACAAATGCAAATTCTCTTTTAAACAGGACTGTGCTCTTACCCAGCCAGAAGTGGAGATCATACTGTAAGTTGCCTGAACGTTGTTTGATAGTATTGAGGATCAGGTAGGCGTCTCCGGTGTAGAACCCTCCATAAAGGTTCTGAGGAACAGCCACCAAATCAAACTTCTCGATTCTCCACACCTGGAGCCCAGGCTCTTTGCCTGCACGCTCAAATTCAGGGTGGTACACCATGCTGTCTGCAAAAAGAGAGACGTGTAGTTTATATAGACCAATTTAGAAAAGAGACAAATGTGTAGTCATCAGTTCTGTGCGCTACAGGAGTGCCGTGATGGGAAGGATTAGAGTGATTTTAAGGGTTGTGGTCACCCAGGGGGGCCACTAGAACCCCATACAATCCTGTATTATTGTGGTATTTGGGGCATAAAGTACAAATCCCTGGGGGCTGAAGTATATACCCTGGCGGCATACCTGATTGAGAGTAAACTTTAAGCATTTTGCAAAACTTATGACGTAATACTCAAAGCATAAAATACATAATCATAAATAAAGTAAATGACCCATTTAAATTACATGGGATAGCTCACCCAAAAAAAATTATTTTGTCAAAAAATGTTCACCCTCCGTCAACTTCTGTATATGACTTTTCCTTCTGTCAAACACATAGAAAGTTATTTTGAGAAATGTCTCAGTAGTCTTCGGTCCATAAATTTAAGTTAGTGGGGTCCCATGTTACCAATTCTATAAAATATCTGGTTTTGTGTTCTGCAGAAGATAAAAAATCACAGAAGTTAACATGAGGGTGGAATGAATGATAAAATAATTAAAATTTTTGGTTGAACTGTGTTTACAGTTATCATTTTATAATCGCAATTGTCTCTCAAAATTCAATTCCTCCACATCTTATAACATTTTGTCCCTGAGTTTATTTCAATGCATTCTGGGATTGCCTAATCAATATCTTTTAAAACAGCTCTGCATTGGGAGCCTACAAAGTGATGATCTTTTAAATGTTGCTGGTTTTTAAATGGATCAATAGAGTGGAGTTTGTACACCCCCAAAGATTTTGTCTCACGTTGCAGACTTATCCCGATGAACAGGCCACTATAAAAATCCAGTGGCTGGGAGTTTCCCTCTGCGCTAATGGACAATTGTGTTGGATGCAGGAAAAAGGAAGAGCTGTGACTAACACTGTTAGAGTGACAGGGCCAACCGTGCACACAGTGTATACAGATTATTCATTATTTCATTTCACAGTCTTTCATGTACAAATTCCTGCATGTATTAGTGGCTGCCAAAAGTGTCCCCTAAGGCCTCTGAGAGGGTAACCTTGTCAGCTGTGCTTTCTGCCCACTTGTGGGGTGGGGACATAAAGTTTGGGATGTTTTAGAGATGAGTCATTCAGATCGGTCAGAAATTGTACGCTTTTCCACAGCCGTTCCTAAGAGGGGGAAAACTGGAATCCATCTTTAGGAAATGGTCTGTATTCACTAAGAGTAGGTCTGTGTTAGCTAATCATCATTTACACAATCTATATTCATTCAAACGTACTCTATACAGGTAACATGCGGTTTCCTGTGTTGCTTGGAGACCACAAAAGTTCTGGTTTGTGCTTCGTTAAAAACCACAGAAACCATAGAAACAAAAACTTAGTCATTGGTTCCAACGCCAAGCAATCTAAAAAAAAACCTTTCATTTTTATGAAAGGATGAGGAACACACGCACTTCCAAATATGGAGTTCTAATGTCAGGGTCTACAATGTCTACCAAGAGTGTCCTTGTCTACTAACCTGAATGCCTTGAATAAATATATAGCCTCGACATGTTTGCGAAAGATAATTTCATGAAAAGATTACAGTACTGCTGAATATTTAAGATGACCGCAACAACTTATTATGGTGAAATAAACTTACAAAGCCCTGCAGCTGTCATCGTGAATTCATTGACACTTTCTTTTTAGATCTAAACGCTGCTGCATGTGCTTCAAAATAAGGGGTTTATTTTGAGATCGATGGCATGCTAAGAGCTTGATAAAAAAGAAACAGATGTTTTGCTTTGAATTGCACTTCTTCACAATGCTCAGACTTTGGTCTATAACATTACTTCACACATTCCAAATACTTGTTGATGTATTCGAGGGCATAAGTGACATTTGTTTCTACTTGAAATGTTCTTAACAAACACCATCACATCTATCTGATAAGAATGTTATTTAAAATGGACATGCTAATGACATGCTGTTTCATGCTAATGACAAAACTCAGTCTGATCCTGGTTCCTTGTTTGTTGGTTGCATGAAATACTTCATACATAAGGGGCTGTGTACAGTATCTGAACTGAGCACGTCTGATATAATCTGATGCAGTAGCTGCCAATCTGCTAGCCCACAGGGGACTATAAATAGTCGAGGTCATGTGACATTTGCTTATGGGTAAAAAAAGGAGGGAGGATTGTTTCTGGGAAGTGCCTGTATACACTTTGAATATGCCTAAATACTGTGACATTGTTTTTTTCACTGTTCTTAGTGTTAGAACTAATTTGGCAAAGCTATACATTGGGATAGAGTCCATATACTGGTCGTAATTTTATTAAATTACCACTAAAAATTCAAATAAACTATGGTGAAATTACTTAAAAAAAACACATCTGCCACATCTTTTAGTGGCTTACTGAATTAGTACCTACTGTGCAAACTAATGTACTGTATTGATACAATCCTCATTTTGAAAAAAGAACCTGACAAATCTCTGTTTTCCATGGAGAAATCCTTGAATCTCTCAGGGTGATTCAGTTTTTCCCTCCAGGCATTGCTTAACACACCTGAAGCTCTTGAGATAACATCTCAGTATGGGCCCTATAAAGCTGGTTTATTCTGTGCTCTCGGCACAGACCAACCTCTGACTTCTGTGTTTAATAACTAGGGAGAAAACAGACTAAACACAGAGTACACTGTCTCAGCCTAGCGACAGAGAAAAATACTAGTGGACTGAGAAATGCAATTTAATATAGGGAGGAACACATGCAATAGGGTCAAAGTCTGACTTATCAAGGGTGTGAGACTGTTTGCTACAACCTATTTGCCACAAACAAAGTGTCAGACTCGAACACGCCAGTTGAGCGCATGCTGCCAGTAAAAGGAATCGAAAAACGTCAAACACTCAAACAAATCATAAAGAGCGAGCTTGTTGAAGGTTGTTCCAGTCTGTTTATCACCTTTGGGTTTCCTGAAGAGAATATATCATCTGCAGCACTTCCTCTTTAACTACAGCATCTTAACCACGAAGTCAATATTTGGTAAAGTAGGGTGTGTTGCTATGGCAACAGATGATAAATGCACACGGGGGCTGATGAGTAATCAAACGGGGAACCCATAACAAACAATGCTATAAGGTTCAACTGTATAAAAAGGATGTGGCCAAATACTTTATTTAAAGCAATAAATCACCTATTTCCAAGTCGCCCCGTGTGACTTCAATGTTTGAAAAAATCTAATGGTTTCCATAACAAGATCCATTATAAACCATCAGACGTTTACCAACAACATTTTGTTACGTAGGCTACTCCAAAAACATTTGATGGTGTTTAAGCAGTTCCCACCTCACAGATCTGACATCCCACCAGTACACATTACAAGTGGAGACCCACAAAAGATGTGTAGTTTCTATTTAACTATACAATTCCCATCATAACCATTAAATACAAATACTGTCATGGTTTTGTTAGTTATTGACGGATAAGTAACTGCTGCTGAGACAAGCTCTCACCATCAACTCCAAACATCATCAATAGTAGGTAACTTTTCTAAATGCATGTGGTCGCTGCAGACTGCGCACTTCCAAATATTCCAAATTACCGCATAATTGAGACGCATCCTGGAACTCAGGATTTAGAAATGTCCAAATATGGCTTTGTTTGTTGAGCAGAGCTTTGTCTGCAAATGCTGAATGTGTGTGTTTGAGTTCAGACTGTGCCATACCATCGAACGCGTGAATGGACACAACAGCTCAACATTGCACCACCTATATGATCGCGCAGAGACGCTCGTAGTTTATCTTTGCGGTAAAAATGTTATTTCGTTGCAAATAAGACGGTGAGATAGAGAAAACTTACCTTAGTATGATTGGAGTCTGGATACAGAGTTTGGATGACTGGATACGGTGGAGCAGAGTTACTTTGACAGCACTGTATCGTTATGACTGGACAGGACAACACCCATCTGATTCAGAGAGATTCCGCTGAAGTAAACCCCATCCAGGACCAGGCCAATCCAGGCATTTAAACCACTCCCCTGTATGAACCGAACAGGGCAAATCACTGCCACCTACTGCACCACGTGGAGACTACGCACAGTTGTTCCTACTGTTCATTTATTTCCTGTTTCACAAATGTATTGTGGCAACCACAGTTTTCAATCATAAAGTTGCTACTATGATTGTGACGGCAACGAAACCCACCACGATCACCAAAACAAACAGAAACGTCTCTTTAAAATAACAATACAACTAATATTATTAAATGTCCTATGTAGGAACATCAATGTGGTGTGGTTCATATTCTCTTGGGGAAGAAACAGTCAGCAGTTAACATTTTTTACATATTCAACACGTTTGAAATGCATATTTAATTGAGTTATAAATGTAACAAAATTGACATTCCATGATACCGCAGAGAGTTGCATGGTATGAAGGGACGTGATTCTATCTTGTCTATTTTCTTTTGCTAGAAGTATATCTGTAAAATGTGTTCATTAGAATGTGTGATGTTATGCTGAAACTTGCAAATATGTCCATGTAAATTTTATTTTTATTTTGAAATGGCGTCATCTTAAATGATTGTGATGATTTATTTACCCTTTCTTATAGAGATATTTTAGATTTGTGATGATTTTTCTGTGGTGAAAAGTTTATTTTTAAAACTCATTTTAAAAATATTTTATAAAATGTATAAGAAAAGAACAAATGCCTTTTTATAAATAATGCCTCTTGTGTGCCAATCCAAATAAAGAATTACCCTAACACACAGTGGCATTGTGGTTGGAATGTATACATTCGTATTGTAGATCGTACAGTTTGAGCCATATACATGACTGGATTTTTCCTTTACTGAACAACAAAGGGGGAAATTATATGAAAGTAACATTCTCATTTATCAGGATATTTTCCAATGTAGAGGTTTTCGAGATGTAGCACCTCAAAATGTCCCAAAGGTGGAATGAAGAGTACTGTGAAATATGCCAACTGTAGGGGTTAATAACTTTAAAATGCTACTGTAAAAATGTCTGCTTTTTGGCTAGGGGGAAGTCAAGGATACTGGGTATAACCCCTGTGTGGAACTTTTAACGCAGCCTTAAAGGTTTTCGAGATGTAGCACCTCAAAATGTCCCATAGGTGCAAAGGCCCATTGAAGAGTACTGTAAGATATGCCAAGTTCACAAGTCCATAACTTTAAAATGCTTTTTGGCTAGATGTTAGTCGCCAATACTGGGTATAACTCCAATGTAGAACTTCTGACGCACCCTCAAAGAAAGTCGAGATATGGCACCCCAAATTGTCCCAATAACCCCATAATGCTACAGTAAAACCGTCTGTTTTCTTGCATGACGGTAGACATCAAGACAAGGTATAACCTAGCTGTGGAACTTTTAACGCACCATCAAAGACGTACTTGTACAAAAACACATTTTCTGTACATACAAGAAGTGACGAAGTTTACATAAATCTATATACATGTAACTGCATAGCAGTAATATACGCAATGGCTTAGACCAACAAGAGTATAATAAATTATATAAGAGTGAATATTTGAATAAGCTTTATTTTCCAATCGTGCACACACAGACAAGCAACGTGTTGTGATTTCAGGAGCTCAGAATGAAAAAATACAGTATAGACAAACACAGGAAATGGAAAAAATAAATACATAAAATAAAAATAAAATACATCAATGATGAAAAATAATTAATTTACTATGTTTTTTACAAATATACACATAATTTACTTAATTATGCATAAACCGTATTGCATGCTCTTCACTAGAATATTGCACTTTCAAACTTGTAGGTACTTTTGGATATGATTATTATTCTTTGTGGAGATATCCTGCCTAAAAAAACTGTTCTATCAAAGTAATATAGAGAATGGTAAGGGGAGTGGGTAATGGAGGTTCCACGTGAAGTTCACGTTCATCTCAAGGGGCATTCAGCATGTCATGACTTAGACAGCAAGCAGCAGCCCATCCTCTGTGCACTCTCTCTCTCTCACACACATACGCACGCACACACACATACATACATACATACATACATACATACAGACAGACACGCCCACAGACAAACGCGCGGACACAAACACACACACACACACAAAGTTTTTATTTTAAAAACGTAAAAGAAGAGAAACGCGAGATGGTCCCTAAGATAAGCGTGAATAAGAAACTGGAAAAGCGGATGCTTCGCGTTTTTAAGGTGGAACGGAAAGCGTCAATAAGAAACTGCGAATAAGAAGCTGGATTCAGCCTCGTACGTAAGAGAAAGATCAACCCCCTAGAAAATCACACAGGTTTAAAATAGGGAGAGTCGATTACTTTTTTTACCTGACCTGACATTAACAGTCTGAGTTATCAGGATGCAATTTTCCTATTTCCCTTTTTTAAATTTAAGCGGGTAAAAGCAGAGAATTAGTTTTCGAGTCAAAAATAAAAATTGCACATTTTACACACGAATTAACTTTCTTTCATATGAAACACTTATAACGCTTATAGTAATATTCAGGGGCGTCACTCGGCCCTTTTTAGGGGGGCTTCAGCCCAGCCCCCCTAAAAATTATTTGATTAATTAATTTTTGATCGCTTCAGTCCCCTTTAAAAACTAATTTGTAACGGCGGCGCGCTGCGTCAAGTTTCGGCTCCTCCCCTGATCTGAGTCTGCATGGATTCAGTGCGTTTTTCAATCCGCAGGGGCGCCGAGCAGAGCGAACATCAGAGAGTACAAAGTGTGTGTGTGTGTGTGTGTGTGCGTGCGTGTGTGCGTGCGTGCGTGCGTGCGTGTGCGTGCGTGCGTGCGTGCGTGTGTGCGTGTGTGTGTGTGCTTGTGCGTGTGCGTGCGTGCGTGCGTGTGCATTTATTGATAGATTGCTATGATATGACATCTGCATCGGTGCAGTTCTTGTAATTGCAGTTTACATAATGTTACTGGACCAATACACGGTTCGGTTTCTCATCCAATACCAGTACGCCTTCGCTACAGTGTGGTAGTTGTTTTTTCTTCCAACAAAAATGAAGCGATTAACACCTATGAAAACATACTTTAGAAGACGATCATGATTTATTTTAATTTACTTTTTAAAATTTAAAACATATTATTGTGTATCTCGGCATTACATTGTGCAGCCATGTCCAGAAATGGTTAAATACACACATCATTGTCTGAAAGCAACAAATGGCACAGAGAGAGAAACATCATGTGGAGTTATTTTGTTTTGTAATATTAAATATTTTTTTGTATTAAGTAATAATGAATCATTAGTGTATCATGATACATTAGAGTAAGAGTAGAGCAAAGGGATTTGTGTTTTATTTTAAGTAATTGATTTATAGAAGTGGCAAATTGACAATTCATGTTGTTATTTTTAATAAATAGAAATAAATATAGAACAGATTAAACATATTTCCAATAGACAATTACATTAATACATGTTTTGTCTATATTCTTATACATACACCTCTCGAATATAATGAAATAGTGGATAGCAATAAGGTTAGTAGTAGGCTATACAAATACCCTAATAGTCAAATTATATTTTTTTAATCATACCCTTATTGGGGGCTGACCCCCCCTAAAATGAAAATCCTAGAATCGCCCCTGGTAATATTAACAACCGTCAGAATAAGAATTTGCATGTTTCCTGATTGTTGGTTTGAGGCCTGCTCGAGCAGGATTAATTTCTATTGAACACAGGGGAACCTTATCTGACAGTGTCTTTCTCAGTTGTCTGAATCTGTTCCTTATACTATGATGGACAGATTTAAAGACATCAATGTCAGAAGTCACAATTTTCATTGTTGCAAAGCAGCTTTACATACATAAAAATGAGAAATTGAAAATGAAAGAGAATATACAGTGTACACTGATGTCAGTGGATTGTATGAAACTATAGATTATTCAATTGAAGTAAATTTAATTTAGGTATATTATTATTTTAAATATTGTTATCAGGAGTGGGAGCCCAAAATTACAATATACCAGAACCATTTGCAATAATAATCGAAGTATATTTAATTTTAGTATAAATTAAATAAAGGTATATTATTATTTTAATATCATTAGTTTATGTTTTTATGTGATTTTAATGTTCTCTCTTAACTTTCAAATCAAAAATTATTTTCATATATTTACATATATTCCATATTTACATATGATCAACCCTCAAATGTAGTCTCTTGTTTTTTCGGTGGTTATCCACAAGATGGCGATGTTTACCAGCATACACAGCTTTGCCTGCTAAAGCCGGATTTGCCTGAACTTTTGATCCCGACCTCAACGATGACCTCAAATAACACGTGTGGCTTGGTTCGGTTTCTATTTAAAGCGAAATAGGACTATTCTATCAATAAAACCAGTCAATTTGACCTAGTCCATAATGCAGTTGACAATTACCTGTAGGACACTTAATATTAAAATGACCTGTGATTATGAAATGGCACGAGGTGAAACACAATGGCATGATTTGGCTCAAAAAATGTTGCAAAATCTCTTGTTAATATCAAACCGAGCAGAGACAACTGGTGTTGGGGGAGATCTCGGCCAACTTAACTCGAAAAGACATATGGAAAAGGAATCATGGAAGTAACTATAAAAACTTATTTCGAAATGTCCCTGTTCTGTTGCAGTCATTATAAACTGGGCACTGTGTAATTAGACGTTTTTCATTGTCAGTCATGATAGTGGAAATGCGGCACTGCTCCGTTGACCAGACGTTGGTGCCAAAGCATGACAAACAACGTAATCGGCTCAAAACATTTTTTAAACCGCGGTCAAAATAAAAGGGGACCTGAAAGAGCTGTTTGGTGCAATCCTCCGCTATGCTGTCGCCTTACAGTCTGTCACATATGCCGATATAGCATTGTCTCAGAGGTTGCGAGTGGGAAACTGCAGCCTCCACCCAATGTTCCGTGTTACTTAAGCCGAGCTGACACTTCAGGACTGTGAGACTACTTGAATTGCTATGGGGCTTACACTACACAACAAGGTTTTCTTGTCATCCTTCATCTTCTTGTTGTAGCAGTACGCACGCTACACAACACAATGCAGACAAAGTGCACTAGCAACAAGACCTTGGTCGAGGAGCAGATGCGACCAACAGCGAAAACACCTCCCACATCGCCCTATCTTCTTGTTTGATGGTGGATGGCAAACAAGTTGTTTGTGCATTTACACTATCCACTGGAATCGAGCTGGAAACATTGAAGTGTTCCATATTCTATTATAGAGGCTTAAGGATAGTTTAAAAATAGCTTTACGTCGGTTATACCAGCCATTCAACATGCTCTGTTAATATACGCCAGCAGTTTTTAATTCCTCCACGCAATCATTTGACGTAAACCTTCCTGCGCAGTGATTGGCCGGATTAGTTCCACAGTGTCACACACGACAAGATCATTTGGCGATAACATCAAGCAGGAAATCTGTCTGCGACAAAAAAATCCAGCCAAAAGTCACATAATGTGAGCTTGCCATAGAGGAGTGCTTTACTTGGTCTAACATCATTTTGGCATACCAAATGAGAAGACCAGACGTTCAAATTCAATATATTGTGTACATTAGAAAGTCTTATCTGCATGTTATTGTAAAAAATGTACAGAAGTTTCCGTCATGGTACATACATGGTGATTTTTCATTGTACATTTGGAGAAAAGCAAAAGCAGCACTCTCAACACTTCTTATGGAGTTTCTCAATTAGCTAGAGACCAGGCTGCTTTAAATCATCATTCTCTCTCTTACTCTTTTTTTCTTTCCACGGTACGGACCAGTCTTATCTTGTGTATAAGGATATATTGCATAAGACAGGAAGTCAGAGGACAGGTATAGCTTCCACATGAAAATATTGCTTTTGGCGCGTAAGGTAACACAGAAAGCTCTTTGTTTCACTCCAAGAAATACTTCACAGAGGCAGGCTGTGTTTATGTAGAGCAGTCATCCTCAATTGGCGGACCACGGGCCGGGGGTCCGTACCTTTGCTTCGTTCCATCCAGACAGCGAGACATAGCCTAACTAACCATTTAAAGTATTTTAAATTGAGCTTCGCGTCACACATTCTTGACGGGTATGTCGTGTCGAGCCGCATCCAGTGTGGACTGTCACGTCCGGTGTAGACACGGCATTAATAACTAAGAAGATAAATGAAGATGAATTCTTGATTTATTGTGATTATTTCAAAGCAGATGCATGTTGAATGTAAGAAAAAGCTCCTTTATTTCCTTTCGAGAAAGCTTGTTGAGTTCGCAAGACTTTATTTACAGTACATCACTTCTTTGTTTTACATTGCTACTCTCAGGTGTCCTCCAGCTAAATGAAGACAGATGACTGTGGACTTAGACAGAGACTTATCTCTCCGATTTGGTCCTTGGCAGAGCGGTCTGTTTTAACCTTATACATCACAAGTTCATATGAACGTAACAAAAAGTTGTCTGGTGCTTTTAATCCACTAAACATGTTTATGAAATTAGGTAACCACATATAAAGGAACTCATTTACTCTCATCCTGTGGGATGAAGTGTATCTTTCCCAACCGTCTGATTTCTTGCCCGACTGCTGTTTTACTGTCTCTGTCTCTTTGTGTGTCTGTCTGTCCACTTGAGCAACATGAACGAATAGTGTCTGTTTATTATTACTGTTGAGACAGTTCTTTCAAGGCACACCATTTTAAAACAATGGGAAGCCTGATGTATCGTTTTCACTGAGTTCAGTGATGTATGGGGACGTGCATGCAAAAAGATACAATAGATTGTCTTTTTTGAGTTAAAGTACCCCTCCTCCGACTCATCTCTGTTTGGATCTCCAGCATGTTAGAACAAATGTCCACATTGACACGTATTTAGCATTTCAACGCAGATCAAAAAGAAACGCTTCACTCCACTTCAAAGCCTTCGCTTTCAGTCAGAAGTCTCTCAATGGCTGGTTTGACTTTGACTTTTTAGGGAGGTCAAAAAGAAAGTTGGCGGACTAAAAGGCTCAGAGCAACAGACGTTTTTTTCCAGCAGCGCTGGTTCTCTGGTTTGTCCGTACATTAGCCATATTGAAATGACGCCAACACAAACCGCTGTAGAGCCGCATGAGAATCCGCTCACGTTTTTGATAAATGAAAGCCAGTTACAGTGAGTGAAAGTGAGTACGTGAAAGTATGTTTTGATGAAGTGTGCATGCTCTTTCATCCGCTCCTGGCAATTAAAGAGAATCAGCAGTCATTGATTGTGGGAATGAACGTGAACTTGCGTGTATCACATGTCACTTATTGATATCTCGAGTGGTGATGAAGGACCCTGGTCAGCTCTGATCTAAGGTGTTCTCAGTGTGTTTGGGTTATGAGAGACATCCTGAAGGTAAGCAGGAAGTGCAATAGTGTAGTTTGTCTGGGATTTTTATGATACGGACCACAAAGTGGTAGGTGTACACAGTTGTGGCTGTTTAATTGTTTCACGCTTGTTTTTACAAGTACTGCAATGCATGGCAAGCGTAATTGAGTTTTTACAATGCATGTGGCAAATTCTAGATTTTGTAAGTGATTTCGACAGCTTTGTTGGTAAAAATGTAGCTTCATGAAAGATTACCATTTGAGCCACACATTGGAATTTCCCTCATAGATTATCTGCTTGGACAGAATCTTCTTTGCATTAGTTGAATAAAAAAAAAATTATGCAAAGATTTTTGTCAATTTAAAGAACATCCCTATGGTATAAAGCACATGTTCAAATATGAATTATTGCTTCCTTTTGGATTCTTCTTCGTTCCATTCTCTTTAAACACTGGTCCGCCAAGATTTAGCAAGATATGTGAGGGAAGACTGAGAATTGGGTAATCTGTGATAGTTTTTAAGGATCAGGGCAACCGAAGTTCACCATGACTGCCAACAGAAAACAGACACAAAGTGCTAAATTACATTACACAAAGTCTTTGTTCGTTACGGCCAATAACTTGGTTGTAAACCCTCAAAAACAATAGGACCTTTACATATCTAATGTGCCTTGTCTCCCTCCATTTCTCAGTTGTTGATGCCAACACCAGCGTTTGCTGCAAGCAAGCAGACCCTTTTAAATGGTTTCATGGTTGAGCTTGGACTTTTGTGAGTTTCATGATGTTCCTGTCTTAATGTAATTTTTGAATTGCCTCAGAAATGTAACTCATAATTCATTTATCCCCCTTTTTCCACCCTAATCTGGATCAGGACACCATCCCAGAAAGGTTAGCAGAGAGTGATTTGTTCATTCACACAGAAAACTTCCCAACTGGTTTCTCAACTCTGCTTCTTTTGATGAGGGACACACTTGCTTCAGAGGCCCATAAGCTTTCTCAATGTTTTTTTCATGAACGTTCAGTTTATGGTGTCATAAATGTGCAGGGCTGTGTGGACTTATTATGTGGAATGGTTGCATTACTTCATTTGGCAATGTGAATAAAGGAATATTGTTAACTGCATCTCCACTGAGAGCACCATTCACCTCAAAGCACAGAAAGACATATCGGTTTGCAGAGTTGTGCTGATGTGTTCTTACTGCGCAATTTTCATGCGGCTAATGTGCGCTCTGTAACTGTATGTTCAAACCTGTTTATAAGAATGTTGGTTACCAGTGGTTTTTCGTGCCAACATGGTATGGCTGGAAAAACAGATTTTCCCTACGCAGGGTTTAGCTTGATCATAGTCATTTTGTGACCATGTTGTAGTTAAAGTCCAATGTGTAAGTTTGTTGGCTTTTCAAACAAATGAAGACTTCTGCCACCGCCCAATAAACAGGGGGAAGAAAGGCGAGTGTGTTAAATAAAATAATTAAAAAGTTGCAAGCTTGATGTATTTCTAAACTACGAAATATAATGAAGACCAGTGGCAAGGCTGGGCAATAAGTGAACTGCTCGTAGTTTTATCATTATACGCTGAATGTTTACCATGTCGGAAAACAGCTGCTTGTTCATGCTTCTTTAAAGCCGTGTGACAGTGTCTGATTTAAATACGTCCCATAGGCGCATAGCTACACACATAGGACAGCTACTAATGATGAGACCTGCCCCACTTCATCAAAGAAAGTGTTTCTCTCTCTCTCTCTCTCTCCCTGCATCCTCCTAGGAGCAGAGATTTAATCTATTATATATAGACAGCAACGGTCACGCAATGGAAAACCTTCTCTGACACTTGCCGCTCGACATTGGATCATAAAAGTCACTCTGAAATCTACATCTGACATCCACATGTACAGTTTATCAGCGGGAAAGACCTTTCGCACACACGGGCCACAACTATAAAGCATTTTTCATTGGGTTTTCCGTCCCTATTAGGACTCAGATCCATCTCATTCTGTTATCCACCAGAGAAGGTGGAGAAGATCAGATCAAAGCCTTTGTAGAGGTAGAGAACATCCTTTGTGGAAATCTGTCTTAGCTTTACAGACTCACGGTGATCAAAGGGAGATTAATGATGTCTGACGATAGCCACTGATATATTCTAGATGACGAAATCAAATAAACAACAGCTTAACACTCGATACGACCAGCATAAGCCGGGCGCACGCTGTGCAGATTTTTTGCTCTGTCCTTGACGACTGTTGCTTGTCAGATTGTGTGATGTGATCCCAGTGGGATCTTGGGTAAAAGCCAAGGCACACAGTGCGATATCATTTTATGTCAAACTGTGTGACATGCATTTTGGGTCAGGATTGACAGCGTTAACTGGCTGATCAATCATGGTGTTTTGACGTCCCAATTGACATGTAAAATTGAAATTTCATGTGAGCGCTTACTTTGTTCTTTTTTATATCTTTTATGTCTCCTTAGCCCATTGTTGGACGGCAAAAACCTTGACCCTAACTGTACTGCGCATGCCAAACTTTAGAAAAGCTCCGCATGGTATATTGACTAATCGAAGTGTTATGCATCAACACACATTTTGCCATTTTCTGTCTTTTTTCTACGTCTCTTTCACCACTCTGTCTCTTCTTTATGCGATTACTGTCAGCATCAGAAAAATTAAAAGTGTTTTAGTTTAGTGCTGTCAAACAATTCGTGCACACACTTTAGTCATATCTTGTTAGCGCCCCTCGCTGGAAATGTATAGCCCCTGAGAATTCAAAGCTCTTTCATGTCCGATAAATATGCATAAAGGGCTATTAATTGCTTTGCTTTAATGTATAAAGGCTTCTATTTCAAGTCAAGGAATGCAGCCGGTTGTCTATCTGTAAATGTGAATTCAATAATATAAATATAGTTTAGCTGAGAACAGACGGCTATTGTGCTCCTAAAGAACTCCATATGTCTGGTAAGGAGCAATTGTCCTCCCGTTGTTTAGATTCCTTTAGGCAAAACCTTAGCACATTCTATTCACTTAAATTGGAATTGAATGGCAAATAACATTTATTTGAGATCAGTTTAAGTAGCACACAATTGAGCCTTATCTGTAAACTGCACAAAAACTTTCAAGTGGTTCAGAGATTCTTTATAAGAAGTGAATCCAGTTCTCGAAATAACTCAATAAATTGACATATTGCACATATGATCTGTTAGCTTTCTGTTGTTTTGCTGCCATGGTTATTAGTCCAGTACAAAAAACAAATGTCTAAATGTGGGTGGCACTTTGTCTTGGCCCAGGCACTGTGGAAATGTTGTTTTTTCGAAAGCTCTTACTAAATGTTGTCTTTCCTGTCAGTAGACACAAACATTGCCCTAATCCAAAACCATAGAGAATAATCAATCATTGTGTCCTTTCCAGAATGAAAGCATGTGCTTGGCGGCTCTGTGTTTTTCTTTTTGACTAATAGGACGCAGGACGAGTGCTTTTATTTCATGGATTTACGTCAATTAACCAAGTAGCGGTGCACTGACGCAGCCTTTAAAACCCCTCAGGGCCTTTAGACCTGTTTCTTTTATATACATTGTCAATAACCAATTATTCTAGGCAGTAGTTATTTTTTACTGTAATGGGAGTTGTAAACACTCATGCACATAACTTAATAAATCCAGATCTATACTTTAAGTAATGGATGTCCAGAAGACTTTAATGCTGGAGAGAGTTCTTTGAAAGATACTTAGCACATGCTACAAATGTATAGTATGCAGTGTAAGTCGCTTAGGATAAAAGCATCTGCCAAATGCGTAAATGTAAATGTACTTGAAAGCCTGATGTAAGTGTACTATGACTCTGTTCCAAAACCTATTGAGCCGCCTGCATGTCTACTGCACACTTAAAGTCTCAAGTCAAAAGTTCCTTTTAATTCTATTTAAATATTACTGTCCCCTTGAACGAAAAAGTATACTTGAACACCTTTTCAATGAATTCATTTCAGATTTATTTTTCAAGCTTGTGCATTATAGTGTACAATATCCGAACTAAATAATCTTTTAAAGCCTTTTAAGAAACAGCCATTGTTTGTGTAGGGAGCATGCTCATGATCATTTGCTTCCAGGCAGCTCACTACGTTTTGGAAAAAACAGTAGTATCCTCCATAGAGAGGGTTCAGCAAGTTAGTCTAAGAAAAGGTAATTGTGCGAAACTCAGCCTACCACAGCTGGACTTGGTTTAAAGCTCATTCTGCACTCGGAGGCAAACTTTGGTGGCTGTAAGCCAATGTTGTTTAGGGGGGTTCAAGTTTAGTCTCTGTGACCCCAGAATGATAAGGTGAGGGTTCAGCAATGAGTCAGGAAGCCATTCTTTTCAAAAATTCCTATTATTTAGGTGTTTTAGCCAACCACGAGTGTGCGGGGCCCATGTTGCTGCACGGGGCGGCCTGCACTGCTTCAGATATATTTTTTTGAGATTGTGTTTTCAAACTGCAGCTGCAATTTACAGTCTTATAAAAGAGACAATAGAGGCTGACATCATGCTTTTGAACTTTTACTTAAAGTAACATGGTCTGTCATTGTCTATCTTTGACAACACATTTTTGGAAATTAACTTTGATTAAAACAAAGAAAAAATAAAGAAAGGAACCTAAAAGATTTTCCGATGGCGCTGTCATTTTTCTTAAAGGGTTTTCAACTGCTTAACCTTTGTTTGTGTTTTTGCTTTATTTTCTCTCTCCATCGTCTCCATAGTAGTTGTTGTCTTGGAGAAACAATTGAGATCTTTAAAAGCTATTTTGGTCTTTCCCAAAGAAACTTTGCATATTCTATATCTTAATACGCTAGAGCTGTAATATTTAAACAGTGTTTATATTGTGCCAAATGACATTCTGAGATCATGTATAGATATGCGCGTGGTGTGTACCGGCTCTGCACATGTGTCACAGCAGTCGCCTCTGTACCCTATTCTTCAGATGAACTCATTATGCGGTGAGGTGATGGGAGGGTCATCTGGGTGCAGGTTTGACTAGATGTGAATGGAGATGATTAGCACAGGAGGCTCTGCTGAATATGCAGCTGCAGATAATAGATGCTGATGTGCATCTAAGCTTCCATTTCTTGTTTTCGGTGTCATTCAGATCTCACTATTTCGCTTTCTCTTTCTCAGCATGAATGTGACAGCACCGTAAGGGGTCTGTGCTTCCGCACGGTACTCAAAATGGAGTGCTGTATGTGAGAGTGTCTGTTAAATTACTGTTAATTTAAAGTGCAGTAGCATTCCTGTGTCACTAGGGGCGCCAAACAGAATTGCCAGTTTCAGCTTTCTCGTCTTCTGTGGTTGGGACTTCAAACTCATGCCATTAGGAGAGCCACTGATGCTGTTGGGCGGAACTGAATGCACAAATAAATAAATACAACTATGTATGAATGCAAAGCAGCCATTTGTTTATATGTTTTTTGCTTGCATATAAATGTTTTAAACATTTAAAACGATTCACATAATCTTCAAGATAATAAAATCCTGTTTTGAGTTCTGGTTTTGTCCTTATGCAGTCTGTAATTACAGTGATGAATAGAGATGACTGCTTGGAATTGTGCGTTTTTATTTCAACCACAATACATTTGAATTCCGTCAGTGGAGAAAAAGCAGATGCATTCAAAATAGCTGATGGGTTCTGGCAGAGAAGTTTTTCCACAAACATCTCTGGGTGCGTTTGTTTGTCTTTGTATGTATGTGTAGATACTTTAATTGGAACATCCACTTGAGAACATTTGGTGTAATTTAGCAATAGTAAACTCATGCCTGCATTATTCAGGCTAACTTAGACGGCAAATGCCGTGATGGATTGATTTAAACCCATCCATTACTTTAATCTGTAGTGCATGCTGGTTCTATTGCAGAGATGCATGGTAATAACGTCCGTCTTGTGTCTGGGCCTCGCGTGGGAGATGGATTTTTCAAGAGACCTCCAAAGATGCTTAAGGTGAATGTCACTCCTGCAGTTCAATGAATCAAAATCAAACATTTAGAGATGGAGATGTTGGTAAAGGTGTTGTGGTGCAGCCTGCAGGCTGTCTGACAAAGTAACTGTTACAAAACCCTAAAGGCTGGATGAAGCCATGAGAGAGAGGTGCTCATTTAGAAGGCAGACACGTTGAGTTTGTGTTCCACACCGTGCTGAGTTAGAGGCCTTTGGGAATTGGTTAGTCTCTCTCCTTGACATCTCTGTTCTCTCTCTCTCTATCAGTTCTTTGATGTGTTCTGTTCTGTACCGATGTTTCGCACCAGCTGTTGGCTTCCCTTTGAGAATAATTCACTAAATTATTAAATCAGGACTGACTAGAATTAAGCCAGACAAAATTGATATCATGATATTTCTTAGTGAATAAATATGAAAAACACTATTCTCTCAGTAAGAAAAGGAGTTGATGTAATTCAGTTCAATTTTATGAAGCAATTGTGTAATATAGATAAATCCATATTAGGCTGATTGGTCAATATACAATGGACAATGCATATAGAATGCTATAGTATATACTGATATAGGATTATAGATGATGTATGAATAACAGAATGATGTAATAATAATATTAATAATAGAATAAAGCTACATATACAGCTGTGGGGAAAAAATAAGACCATTTGAATATTATTTTCTGTTTTTCGTAATTTACTATTTATAGATAATAGTAGATAATGTATGTGTTTAGGTATAATGGTAATTTTGGTTTTATTCTGTGAACTACTAACGCATTTACTCCCAAATGTCAAATAAATTATTGTTTCTAAATGCATTTATTTGACGAAATTGAAAACTGCAGAAATAAGTTCAGTTCATATTCACTTTTAAGCAATACAACAGTGATATGAAGTTGTTTTTATGTGGTAACCTCTATTTTTATCACAGTTTTCATGGGACTTGTCATGTTGTCAGTCTTTCACATGCTGTTGGATGACTTTGTCACTCCTGAGGTTTGATTTTGATGAGATTCAAAAGACACTGGACTGAATAAATGACAATTTTGAATAATCTCTTATTTTTTTCGTGTCTGTACAATGTGTGTGCATTTATATGTAGCATTATTCTATTATTTATTAATCATATATAGTAATTGTAAGTATGTATTGTAAGTATATATTATGCTGTCCACAGTAGTTGAACTATAAGGAAAGTGTCCACTTTAAATCCCACAAAAGCCCTTATAATAAGCAAACTTCCAGCCAACATCAAATTGTCAGTGATGGATAAACCGTGTTAAGCTTTCTCTGTCAATAGCTTTGGAACATTTTCTGTAAATGAAATTCAGCAGAACTTCAGAGTTTTATTAACCACCTGGCACTTTTTCGTGGATTTCAGTGGGACAATATGAAATTATAAGTGCTTGTACAGACAGATTTGTTTTTGGTCTGATGACACTGCACGGTGCAGAAAGATGAAATCTTGGTGGGTGAGTCAATAGGGGATGAAGAAAGCGTTGGCACCCATGTGATTTTTTTAAGCTCCTTAGGCGTTTCTCTTTCTTTCTCTACTCTCTCTATCTGTGCCTCTCTTGAATGGTTCCATGACAGCAAAGAAAGTTATTCTTGGCAAGTTCTCCCCTCCCTTTCAGCAAGAGCTGCCTTTCCTGCGCTGACCTGCTGCAGCCTGTCTGGGGCCCCACTCCCCTATTTCCCCCCCCCCTCATTTTTGTATTTTTTAGCATTCTCCCACTTTTCTTCAATACTCACTCTTTTTCCAGCTTGTCTGTTTGCACCTCTCATTCAATTCCTCCCACAATGTTCCCATATATTTGAGCATGTGTTTATTTTACAGTTCTCACTGGCCATTTCCTCTTTTCTGACTAGTAAAACCCATTCCCTTTTCACAGAAATAGTTCTGTCAGGATATCTTCATCCACTGTTCATCCCTTCTTCATATTCGGGCAGGGGCCGGGGTGCTCAGAGAGGAACTTGATTCATCATGTATTAGGCAGAGCTGCTAAGGATTAATAGATTCCGAGCAATAATCTCACACATGGGAAACAACTAAAGTCATAGATGTTTTCCACCGTTATTAATAAAGACTGAGTGAGCAAGATGGGCGAAACGAGAAAAACTAAAGGCACGCTCTCTAAAGAGACCTTTAAATCAGAACCTGCTCAATCCCACTGAGAAAAGGTTCTGCAGTTTTCCATCAGGGAGAATGGCTCAATTGTTCAAGGCAAATGGCGATAATTTGAGAGGATAATTGACATTGGTTTCCATCGTTTTGGGCAATTCTGTTGACATACAACCACATCATAAATAGCATAGAAAAAGTATTGTAATATATCAAGTTAAGTATATTTAAAACCATAAAGTTATGATGACATTTATATTAAAGGAGTAAGGAAATTAGTACCGTGCTAGCAAATTTCAAACCAGATGGAAATTGTTTGATCCTGTTAAGGGGAGATCTGCTGTGCTATAACATAATTTTTATGTATCAATATTTGTATTCTTTATCAATATTTGTATTCTTGGCCATTAATATGCTCTCACTAGCCAAAGTGTAATATTACCCTTTTTTGTCATGTAAAACATGATATTCTTAAAATACCTTGCAGTATCATAGTATTTAGTATAGACTATTGCAAATGCCATAGTACTTTTAGTACGTTCTGATTTTCACAGAGATTGAGGGAAATTCTGTCATCATTTACTCACCCTCTAGTTGTTCCAAACCTGTATACATGTATATGTTTGGTTAAACACAAATAAAGATATGTGGAAGAATGTCAGTAACTGACAATTCTGAGGCATCATTGAATAGTCAAAAATATAGGAAGTCAAAGGTGCCCTAGAACTGCTTTCCTAAATTTTTTATAAAAAATGTCTTCTACTATGGTTGTCAATGATGCACCAGAATTGTCAATTGCTAACATTCTACCAAATATCTTTCTTTGTGTTCAACTGAAAAAGGAATTGATACAGGTTTGGAACAACTAGAGGGTGAGTAATTCATGAATTTTCTTTTTTGTGTGGGCTATCCCTTTAAGAGGAAGACTAATCTGTATCATGCTCAAAAATATCTTGAGCACTTATCCCACAGATATGAAAGGTATGTTGTTTGAGGCAAAAACCTTTTTGAACGGCTGCTCAATCCAGAATCAGTTGTCAGATTTGTAAACTTGATGAACTCTGCACAGCAGCTCAATTCAATTCAATTGTATTTATATAGCGCTTTTCACAATGTGCATTGTTCCAAAGCAGCTTTACAGGGGAAAATAAGAAAAACACAAAAAGGTAAAACACAGTACATGAATAGTTCAGCTATGGTAAAAACAGCATTCCGAAAGCTAATAGGTGTGATCCATAAACTAAACCCCAGAGTCAGATCAGACACCTGCAGAGAAAGAAAGGAAAGTGTCCAGACCCATTTGAAGACCCATTTGTATCTCACTATATCTTCGTTAAAGCTGACGTCCAACAGCCTTTCGGTGATGAGCCTCCAAGGAAAATGAAAGATTCACAGAATTTTGTCACCTGTTAAAGTTTTACAGAAAGGGTCTAGACATCCAGCGTGAGAGCAAAGTTCTTTCCACAGCAACTGTAGAGTTTACATCAGGACTTAAGACTATATATTTTTGCTTTCCCATAGCTTGATTGCTAAAGCATGGTGGTAGCAAAGCCAGAGTTTGATTCTCAGGGAACACACATCAAATACATTAAATGCGTACTTTGCCTTCACTGTAATTCTGTGTGAATTCACAGAATGTTTTTTATAAAGCCTCTTGTTTAGATGAAAACATCTCAATCATACACTGAATGCAACACAAAACTTCTCTAAACATTTACAAGACAGTGCCAGGATGACCACAATGTGGTAGGACGTTAATTCATTTTCCCAACTTTCATTGCAGTTTCTGTTCTGTTTTGTTTCATAGCAACGTTTTCTATTAATGATCTTTAGGGCTTTTAGTAGCTACCTCTTCTTTATATATAATGACCCCTCATTTTGTAATTTTCCCTCTCTTAACAATGAGAGAAAGTGAATGAGTGAGAGCAAGACCAAGTGACGCATTGCAAATGTTAACATGTATATAAATCACTGGCTTTATAACATTAATACATTTTATCTTCATGTGTCATTTTCATCGTATGAACTGAAATGTGTACACAGGTACTTTGTGTATTGTAGCTTAGAAGTGGAGGATCTATTGACAGAAATGCAATATAATAAACATACTAGAGGTGTATAAAGACCTTACATAATGAAGCGTTTTGTTTTTATTACCTTAGAATGAGCTATTTCTATCTACATGCACCGCGGGTCCCATTGCATGGAATTCGCCATGTTGTTATACAGTAACAGCCTTAAACGGAGAAACCGCTCTATAGAGCGCGTTTGGTAGATACGTTATCTCCTTCGGCAAAGAAGCAAGGGAGGATGGGTGGGTGGAGTGAGCCGTTGGTTGCAATTTGCAACCTCACAGCTAGATGCTGCTAAAATCAACCCAGTGCACCTTTAAGGAAGGTATATTGTGCAGTCAGATAGTTGATATCATTAAATAAACCCCGATCAAGACCCGACACTAAGCTTTTCTATTTGTTGTCAGTAATTGAGGAGGAAGCGCACCTGCCCTCTGTGTAGAGATGAGTGATAAACATATGCCTCTGCTGTCAAATATCATACCTGATGAATGGTCCACTTAGGGTTACTGAGCCTCTGGATGCTAACTTGTGAATTCAACTAAACGCTGCTCACATCAGTCATAGTAAATTCGATATGCTGGATGGGTACTTCGGTTGGTGGGTGAATTTTAGCTGTCATTAGAAGTCCGTCCTTGAGTCAAAGACATCTGTCACTTCCAAGAGTTACTTGGCGAATCATGGTAGAGCAAGGTAACACGATCAATCTCGAATAAACTGGTGTTCATGGGGTCTGAAGAGGGGTTACAGCCCACAATGTGAAACCTACTGCCCGTGTATTTGAATCTAAAGAAAATACTAGTGCAAAAAATGTATCCGTCAAAGAAAAAAAATTTACTGCCTATATATGTTTTTTAATTGGCTTATTTGACAATCATTATTGAGTGAGAGGATCAAACTAAAACAACACTTGACGTACACTAGAGCTACACAACTTGAACTAAATTAAATGGGAAATCTACAGAGCATGAATTGACGGCACGCAAACATCGAGGCATGAAGCAGACAAGGCATGGAAGCAAAACGAACGAGCACAGGACAGCAAACACAGGGGCATAATATGGGGAGACTAACATGGGGTAAATTAACACAAGCTGAAACACTAATGGAAAGCTAAACGAGGAAACAAGAGGGCGGGGCCAATGACAAGACCAGAGAAATGCATGACAGGCCAAAACAAACAATGTCATGTCTCTCTCTACACTAAACACGTGGCTCCGTCATGATCCTGCCACTAGACTAGAAAATCAAGACGAAAAGAGGCAGAATCATGACACATCGTCTTTTGTTTTTCCCAAATTAGTTTTTCCCTTTTAATTGTACTGTATTTTCAATGTTGGGTGGAGAGGGTGGAGGTTAGAGTCTTTGGAACATGTCACACGTAGGTGGCGGTAATGCTCGATTTCTGGTGTAAACCACCATTAAACAAAAAGAAGATGACGACGCTTGAGGTTCAGTGTGTTTGACGTGGCTTCACTCAAACAGTGAAACGCTTGTAAAGTGAAGTCAGAACAGCTCTGTGGATGAAGTTCACGTGTTCATGTCATTGTATAGTGAGATACAGACAAATCACGCTTAAAGTGTGCAGCTCATTCACTCGTTCACACGCAGAACAAGCAGATGACATATTTAAATAATAGAATTCCGCTTATACTATTCCTTCCACGGTTTCCCACATCGCGCAGATCAGTGCTCTACATAAATTGACTCAATGCAGCTGGAAAACAAGTTTTAATCGCAAAAACTTAATATAAACAAAAATAAATATTGGTGCACCATTAGTTAACCTCACACATGAACAGGCACAAAGGCAAACGCACCTCACACAAACAAGCGGGTCTGTCTACCACACGTTCATAACTGTATCGCACACGTGCAACACTATTACATTTATTCTTAGCACAGACCGACTTTTTTGTAGCATGTGCGATATATGCATGCACGTGCATATATGTCGCATTGTACAGCCCTGGGCATATATAGAAGTTGAAGTTAGGAAACACAAGTTGTGAGACATCGGTGAGATGTGCACGAACAACCCCACCTGTGATTGGGACGAACAGTAAATATGGAAATTCTTCTGTGGACGTTTTCACTTTGAGTTTGAAGTTGCTGGTGTGATTAAAGTGAAAAATGAAAACAATAATGGTTAAGACTGGTTCAGCCGTCTCATAGATTTGCTGTGAAATTGAAAACAGAACAGATGAGCGAATTCCCAATCAATTATGAGAAATGATGTGTGAAAAGAATATTTGCACAGTATTTCCTGACATGCGTACGGCCACTTTCAATTTCCAGATCGGTCCCTCGGTTCGGTTTTTACCTCTTTTCTCTTGTGTGGGAGGAGAGCAAAGGGGACAAGGCACTGGAAAATATGAATCCTATTTTACCGAGATGCCTTGCAGGAAAGTGGATTTCAGTCCCGCTGTCTTTGATCTTCTCTGTCCATTCGTCTTATTGGCTTTTTGCTAGCGGAGCTGAGGGGGCTGCCATGCTACAGCGAAGGGGCCGGCCTGAGCAGGGACTGAACCGTCCACTTTAGCCTTCACACACATACTGTCAACCTGCTAGATAGTGAATAAATGAGAAAAACATTCATTTCTTTTAGGCTTAATCTTGAAAAACTGCACCGGATTCATGGGTTCAGACTGAGTTGAAGATTCATTTTAAGATTGTGCTGTGAATATGAGATGCTGATCTTTTGGGGCGGGGTTTTCGGCATCGGTGTGTCGTGCAATTTGGCCACATTTACCTTTACGCAAATGAGCAGTGATGTAATTTCTATTTTATAAATCCTTGACTTTAACAGCTTAAGATAATAAAGAATTTAATAAAAATAATACATGGGAACTTTTTAAGTTAGCATTTTTTTTGTCATTGCTAGCATTCTGTTTGATTTAGTCATTTATGATCATTGATCTTTTTTATGTTATGATATTAACTTCTGCAATCTACACCTGTTTTCCATCACACATTCCTTATTTTTCACAAGAAAAGAGTTTCAGAGATTTTACCATCTTGAGTTATCAGAAGAGTTTGTCCTCTTGACTTGAAGTGATAGTTCACATCCATTTAATTCTGTTAATGACGCAGGACAGATGAGCTCAAACATTGATGTATCTGATATCAGAAGCCCAAAACAAGATTAATAGACCCTGTAATGAGGTCCGATATAGTTTAATGGTGATGTTGCTTCAAAATTCCAATTCGGTTTAAATTGAAAATTTCATGTCATTCATCCCCCACCAAATGTTTTATTGTGGAAGAAGAATGCTCCTCACGGTCAGGCCTGAATCACTGTCATCTCTTGAAGGCCAATGGACCCAAACACGTGCGTCGGCTGACAAGTGTTCCACCTCTGCATGGGGACAGCAAGCCTTCATTTGTTTAGGAACAGGAGCTCTGTGGAGATTTAATTAAAGTGGGCAGCGTTAAGACGGAAGTAAGCGCGTTCATGGAGGTCTCTGGAATGAGCTTGCTAATGGAAGACCAGCTGGCTGGATCCTTCATAAAATGGGGTAAATAATTCAGTTTTAAAGAGAGGGTGTTACTCAAATAATTTAAAAGGCGGAGGCTGAAGACCTCCAGTTGGTTGTAGCAGTATGAAAGCAGGTTTCGCTATCAGTTCAATTGCATGTCTGAATCATTCACAGTTTAGACACCCACTTGAACAAAGCAACAGAATGAAATCGAACATTATAATTGAAACATGCTTTCGTTGATAGTGACTGAAAGCAAATTAAGTTATTTCTTTCTATTTCTTTGCTAAATCATTCACAGCGCTTAAATTAGATTCCACCATTACTGATCCCAACCTGAACAATGCAACTGAACATTATGCTTATTTAATAGAAAATTATTAATTTGTTCACACAGAATTAAAGATTATTAACTTTTAAACAATTGTGTCAATTTTATATTGAAGTTCCACCTCAATGGTCTTGCTGCACTTTATTAATAGCTAAACCGCACTTTGAACTTAAAACAGTGTATTTAGAGGGGTCATATTTTATGGAAAAAACAAACATCATTGTGCGTATTTGTTGTAAAACAGAGTGTTTACGCGGTTTACAGTTAAAAAAAACACATTAGTTTTCACATACCGTGCATGTTGCTCCTCTGTGCCTCGCTTTCTGAAACACCTCGATTTTTAACAAAGCTCATCGTTGTGAAAAGCAGTGTATGCTCTGATTGGCTAGCTACCCGGTGCGATGTGTTTTGCCGAATTCTTCAAGCATGTGGCGGAAATGTAACAGCCCTTACCATATTCGGACCATAAGCCTTCAAAGCATATTGACCGCTGGTAATGTCAACGGTACCGTTTCAGGTCAAGCACGAATATGATATATGTGACTCTGGATCACAAAACCAGTCTTAAGTAGCACAGGAACATTTTTAGTAAAAGCCAAAAATACATTGTGTGGGTCAAAATTATTGATTTTCTTTTATGCCAAAAATCATTAGGATATTAAGTAAAGGTCATGTTCCATAAAGATATTTTGTAAATTTTCAACCCAAAATATATCAAAACTTTATTTTTGTGAGTGGATGGCCTGCTACAGTGCCTCGGATTAACAACTTCAAAGGCGATTTTCTCAATATTTAGATTTTTTGCACCCTTTACTTCCAGAGTTTTACACTCTTATCTCCACCAGATATTGTCCCATCTTAACAACCCATATATCAATAAAAAGCTTAACTATTCAGCTTTCAGTTGATGTAAAAATCTAAATTTCAAAAAATTTACCCATAACTGTGTGTTCACACCGAGCGCGAATGAGGCGTCAAGCGCGAGTGATTTACATGTTAAGTCAATGTAAAGACGCGATAGACGCGCTTGCGGCGCGAATAGCGCGAATGAGGCGGCGCGAATGACGCGAATGACGGGAATTGCGCGAATGGTGCGAATGATGCGAATGACGCGAATTGCGCGAATGACGCGAATTGCGCGAATCGCGCGAGTTGAAAAATCTGAACTTTGGCGGAAATTCGCGCCGCGTTAACCAATCAGGAGCCTGCTTGAGTAGTGACGTAGACGACGTAGCGAGCAGAGGCAGAAATAAAAAATGGAGGACACGCTCATCTCAGTGTGTGGACACCCGGAGCTATATGATACGTGTTCATAAAAATAGGAATAAAAAGGATCTTGCTTGGAAGAAAGTGAGTGAGGAGGTCGGAGAATCCGGTAAATTGTAAAAACATTTTCGTGAAGCGAATTTCACTCGCGAATGACGCGAATAGCGCGAATGACGCGTTTTTCACGCGCGAATAGCGCGAATGACGCGAATGAAGCGAATGACGCGAATGACGCGAATGAAGCGAGTAAACACAAAATGTTCAAGCGTCAAACTACTCGCGAATAGCGCGTTTTTTACGCCTCATTCGCGCTCTATGTGAACACACAGTAAGACTGGTTTTGTTGTCCAGGGTCACATATATATTGCAAGCATGACTTTGCCAGCAGAGCGTAACAGATCAGTAAGGTTTTATTTATAAAAACTGTTAGGTTTAACAATTAGCTAGCTATAGCTAACTTTATGAGGTGCCTTTGACTATGTGTCTCGACACAACACGACAAAGTCAATAAAACATATAATAACAAGGCATTTTTTGCATCCAGCGGGACATAGTTACTGAATTTATTGACTTGCATTGACTTTTTTCGTGTAGCATAACGCTGCAGGGGAGAACAGCCAGAGGATATCAGCCTCGTAAATATAAAAAATATCTGCATTTGTGATCGTAGGACCGACAAAAAGCTTACGTTTGTATAGTATAGTAATTATGAAAACTTACTTACAGGCTGTGACATGGCGGCAGCAACAACAACATAACAGCGGGAATAGACATGCCTTCATTCTTTGCGTATACATTTTGGCCGGTGTTCTTCAATGCTTCTCACGAACTGACGTAGAAATGTGGGGGCATGTTCAAATGTTTTAGGCAGGTTTCGATGAGCCTCCGCTTTTAAAAAAAACATCCCTTTTGGTTGAAATTTTACGTGTCTTATATATGCATGAATATCTTGTAACACACCAAAAATACATGAAAACACGAAACTGCGTCGTATGAATCCTTTAATATAGAAAAAGCCCTTAGATAACCATAACCTCTTATATCACTTTATGTCTGTTCAGTTCATCTTTGAATTATCCTCATTTGGGGGAATTTTTTGCAAATATTTATACATTTTGTTTCCATGGATGTATTAATTACAATATCATGTTTTTTAATTGAGTCCAAATGGGATGTAATTGACAGCCTTAATTATAAAGGATTTAAGAAGCAAATCAGATGAAGAGTCAACCATCAATAGTGTTTATCTGTCCCAGTTATTGTGTGTTAACCAATGACAAAGAAAAAGAACCACACAGCGTTTCATTGTCTCTCTTTATATTTGATTGACTTATTTTGACAACATTAAACCTTCTATCTCTCATTTCCTGTTTAAATATACCAGCAAATGAACTCCCTCCTGAATACGGAAATTAAGATTCAATCCTGATCTTCTCATCCATCGAGCTGGATTCCACTACTACACAGTGAGATCTGCTTAACGCTCTCCTTCCATTTGTATTTCACATCCATACACATCACATTCAGTACATTTCAAAACTCTGGCATAAGACATCTGAGTTTGCTGGTATGAGATGTTCCTTGGAGACCCCTTAGCAACAGGCTGTGGATGCTTGTGGTGTTGACACTGATTGTTTTGAGTGAAAACAGATGTGGTTTCGCTGCTTCTCTCTGATGAGGCAGCCCTCCATCACAGGGTCCGTGATATTGTGTTTCTCAAACATCCGGCCCTCCAGGAGGTCACATCTGACCTGGCCACTTTCTCTGTCACCGCTCTCTGTTGTAGAAAACATGAAGTATAAACATAAAAGAATGTTTTTTTTCTCAGTGCAGTTAAGCAGGAGTTCCAAAGCGAGATGTTGTGCGTGTCTGCCTTGCAGCAGAATGGAAACGAGAGTTGCATATCTGGCCACGATTTACAAGTCTGATTATTCTCAATTGAATCTGTTCAAGAAGGCATGATAGACCTCCAAACACTAATGTTGTCCTATTTGAGTCATTTATCACAGTTGAAAAAAACAAAGTTCTTTTAGTTACTTTACTTCGAATATCGGACCACCAATGTCAGACCACCAATCACCAACTTTCACTTTCTCATTTTGTTGAGCAAGAAATTCAAATGCATTGTGTAAAAACAGGGTGTATTAGCCTTAGCCACGACGAAGGGTCTTAATAAGAAAAGATTATTGTGCATGCAGCATGGCTGAGCAGGGAAGAAACTAACAATGTTACTCGTAGGGGCCACAGTGACTGATTTTGTTATGTGATTTGTTTACATAGGCTCACATATCCCACCACATGTGCCATGTGTCCTGCAGGGAAAGTCGCCTCAATCCAACAATGTTGTTTTAATTCGGTATAACTTTCTTCTGCACAACACAAAAGAAGATATTTTGAAGAATGTGAACAACATTGGCACCCATTAACTTCCATTTTATGGACACATAACCACTGAGACATTTATCAAAATATCTTCTTTTGTGTTTTATACAAGTTTGAATAACGTAAACAAAATGAATGAAAGTAAAATAAAAGGTAGTTTTTTGGGTGAACTGTCCATTAAAATCAATTTAATGCATAACTTCTCCCCTAGCATCTGACTTTAAATCTGAAAATAAAATTTATACAGGCTTGCACGGGAAGCACAATTCAGATTTTTTCAGAATGTACTCAGTTGTTTAGCTCTTTCTTTGGTTTTTAAATGAGTCTTTCTTTTGTGGAACAGCACTCTTGAGAGTTTCCTGTTATTTGTCCATTTCCAACTAATTTTATAGATTCAGAAGAAAATAATTCTATTTTGGGCCTTATAGAGAGCAATCGAAGAGAGCCATTGCAAGAAAGCATGCAACGTGGGACTTGATGGTTGTTGTTCCTGTCCATTACTTTAAGGGTACGTACTAAAACTTTTTAATTGAATTCTTGAATAATGTGGTTCCTCTTAAAAAGGTCAAAATGTTCTTCGATATCAACAAACCTCTTACTGAAATGTCTCTAATGGACCTCTTTGTCTGAATAAAGACCAGAACAGGACATTTTATCCTGGAAACTTTAAAAGAAGCAAATACAATAAAGCTAAAGTAGATTTATGTACAGTAAGTTTAAAATAATCAAGCAATGGATGGTCAGTTGTCATTTGTCTGCTTAACCTATTTCCCTAGTTGCACAGACGGCATATGGTACTGATGGATACCTACATGACCTTTCTCGTGAAAGATGAGTACCTCTGTGTCCCTGACCCATGGACCTCTAGTAAAAACACATCTTGACCCCAAGCTATGATGACCGTGTCTGCCTGGTCAGAAGAGAAATAGGAAGTAAATTGAACGTAAGCTTTATATTTACTGTTGCATGATAGTATGCTGAAATTATTTTGGAAATAAAATATTTTTTATATTAAATTTAATATTAAAATGTAGTACTTTATTTCATTTGTATATTAACTCAAACAATGCATATTTGTTAATATCAATCAAATGTTTGGCATGAGGTTGTTTCTACCGCATGGCAAATGATGCATTTTGTTTACAGACTTAAATTTAAGACTTTAAATTATAATTCTGTCATCATCAATACCTGTATGACTTTGTTTCCTTCTCCAGAACGAACACAAACAAAGATATGTTGAAGAATGTGGGTTCGGTGGTTATAATTTTATTTAAACAAATTTTGAGAAATTCATATGTTGTGTCAAGATGTCCTATGCAATGATAACCATATATCTTTAAAGCTATGATGAATATTCATATTTAATTAATTCATATTTTTAATGACGGACTTTCATATTTAAAAATCAGAAGTCTGCTTCTCAGATAAAAAAAGAAAACATTATTTTGAAATCAATTTCTACCCAAAAGATGTAAAAGTGTATGAAGTTAAAGTAACAACCAGTTGCTCTATTGTGTGCCGAGTCATGTGATTTATAAACAAAAACCCTTCCTCCGTTTTCTTCTGCTGTGTAATGATAGATTGTCGAATGTGCGTTTTTTTCACCAACTGTCACTTTAAACCTTTTCCCTGAATCATCTCTGCTTATTAAAGTGGCCATTTGTCCTCTCTAGTGCCATACGGGATGAAAGCAGTCGCACCGCCAATGACTGAAGTGCTCTTGTGGAGGAAGAGATGGCTGGACCAGGGTCGCGTCGGCCGTGAGCATCTCGGCTATGCCGGTCCTTTCTCTTACCATGTTATATTGTCAAGACAAGGCGATTCAGTTAATTGCCTCATTTAGAGGTTGAAATATTATGTGGTCGCTCTACTCTTTTATAGCCTTTTTGGAGTACTTGTCTAGATTCATGGTATGCGGGAAATTGATTTTCTTCTAACGTCCGAACAGTCCAGTTTACCTCCCGACACTTCATGTGTTTATTTAAACACTTTTCCTCTCAGCTGTATCTTTCACTTCTTTATCTTTAGAAGGCTACAGTATGGCTATAATGTGTGCCTCTTACGGGCTAAAATTCAACAGGAGAATAAAAGTAGCAGGTTTGGAATGACTTTAAGTCAGTATAGACTATCCATTCTATTCATTTCTTTAGGCTTCACACCCTTGCAGTTGATTATTCATTATCTTTGTTTTGTTAGTAATTAGGAGTTTACAGCTTTAATGGCACGAGCACGTCTGATTAAATCAGATTTCCTGCTCTTGAAATCGTAGGTTGCGAAGCGTAGACATGCAACACTATTGCACGAATGTAAAACAAACAGAGAAACAAACCTTACTGGCATGCGATTGTACATAGAGGTGCCACTTGGCATGAGAAAGTCTCGTTTTGGAAATCCATCCTGCAGTGCTCACTCTGGATAGATTTCCAATGGAAGAAAGCCAGGATTTCCTAATTCATAGAGAATGGAGAGTTCTTAACGGATTGATCGGCAGCAGGGGACATCTATTCTTAAAATGACTGTTCGGGGGGGGGGGGGTAAAAGGTACTTTATGGATGTGTGTTTTAAAGAGCAGCCTCAAAAAATCCTTTTGTTTTGTCTTAGGTGCATGGCAGGAGAAAAGAAGCTCAGAGATCACTGCAGCTATCGTAGGATTTGATAAAGCTGATAGAGGAATCATCTATCAGCATCACAGCTGTGCCTCATGGATCCTTTTTGCCTTGATATACACATGGGTAAGCGTCTTAAGGTTTCAATAGTCTGAATAGCATGTGAAGTACAACTATTGCTGCTGTTTTTTTATTTTATTTCAATTGATATTATTTGCATTGAAAAGTTGATTGGAAGTTTAGCATATCGAGTTGGCATGGACTCCTCCATTTTGTATGAAACTTGATGTTCCTTTTTATCCCAAGGTGATTTGAAAATGGTCCAATGAATGTCTTGTGTGTTTTAATGGAAACAAGAAAACCAGACATTTTGTAAAAAGGTGTAAAAACATGTGTAAAAACAAGTTGCTTGTTTGCATAGTGACATCGAATCGGGCAGAATCTTCCACATTTCATATTTCTTTGCTTTCTAACATCTTTCTGTTCAAAGTCAAAAAGATTTTTAAATATTTTTTCCAGATATTCAAATGTTTGAATGGACTTTCATCCTACAGGATTCAGAGCTTAGCTGATATGATTTATCTAGTAAACAAACAGGAAAACAGTTATTATTGTTGCTGCAGATGCGGTACATTACATTCATACTGTACAATATATCCATTGTAATTACAACAGCTGCGTCTTATTATATAATTATGCACTTTCTTGCTACGCTTTCAATGTGTTGTTGTTTGCAGTAATTGCTGTTGAATTCACAAACCTCTTGGAAACAGAACCTCTGAACGGTTTCATAAATAGTACCGTACTCAAGCATAAAGCTGTCACAAGCCGATTATGTATTTTTCAACAAGTGATCATTTGCCATTTTAGAGTTGGTTTGCATCACTAGACGGTGACTGAGCTGGTTTTTACTTGGACTCTGTAAAGGTCATTCATCTGGCATACTAAATCTTTCTCCACAGGTTTTGCTGCCTGCTAGAGCCATGAAATGCAATAGGCTGGACTCACTTGAAGAGCAAATAATATTTGGCAAACCGCTGCTTTCATTTATGTGCCTTGAAAAGAGATGGTTGTCCAAATATAGCAGCGTTTGGTACGTAACCACCAGCTACAGCAAATGACCACACGTTTAACTTTTCAGAGGTTGACAGCTTGATCTTTCCTGTGTCCTGTGAGGGCCGGACCACAGTCTTGAATTTTTTCGTTGTACTTTTGCCCAAGCATTTCATCCATCTTGACTAAAAAAGTGAAAATAGCGAGCAAGGAAAATGCTGAATACAATTTGAACGCATAAAACATGCAGCTGACTGAAGTTTGGCACAATGTGGAGCTCTCATACTGTCGAGAAGAGCTGGGCTGTTTGTTAAGAGGGGCTGTTGAGTATTGATTTTGCAAGAGTGTTGGCACGGCACTTTGGAATGTAAGCCGCTTCTGTGGCAAAAGCCAGAACGTGTTTCTTTTTTGTAAGATGATGTTAACACTCCACCCAAAACGGCTGTGCGTCAGATGGACATGGTCATCAGACCTCCATGACGCCTATACGCTAGGGTTCCATTGATTTCAGTAAAGATTTTGTTGAAAAGTGCGAGGGGGTAAATGGAAGTGACGCTAAATCACATGACAAAAAGATTCATTTTAAAGGTTTGCTTAAGCAAGATTTGACATTTAGATGGATAAAAAGACATTTTGTTTATAAAAGATCATGATATCAGGTTTGGATTTAGCCATCTTTGGGGTTGGGCGAACCTTAAATGTCCTCTACTCACGCTATCAGAGTATTTACTAGTGTATAGACCCCTATGTGAGTTGTCTTTTTCTAGACATGAATTAGAACACAGATGGTTTGGGGTAGGGCTATATTAGATGTGATGATGAGGACAGTCGAGCAGCAGTCGAGCATTATAGATGTGGGTGGTCTGCAACACCCCAGGTGCAGGAAACAATCCATGTCATGCTCCAAGTTACCAAGAGATAAATTGACAAGACGTATGTATTGTACTGAATGTGGAGTAATACATGAAGAAAAACATTTGTTTTGTGATCGATACAGATAAAGATATCAGAACACTAGTGGGTATGGCTATGTAGGGGTCAAATCTGGTATAACTCCCTATCTGTGTGTCTTGGGGACATCTTACATCATATTAAAGGGATAGATAACCCCAAGATAATAATTATTTCATCATTTATTTACCCTCACAAATGTCTTAGTGATTTTATGTTCATACTATGGAAGTCCACAGGGTCCAGTGAGTTTTGGTTACCAACATTTTTATAAATATATTATTTTGTGTTATGGAGAAGAAATCATATAGGTTTGGAATGACACGAGGGTGAATAAATGCTTCATTTTTGGGTGAACCATCCCTTGAGGTTAAAAATAAAGTAATGTTATTAGATATTATACATAACATAAAAGGTGTTAACGGCCCTAAGAAACTAAGACAATGTTAAATAAATACAGTATATAAAATAATGTCTGGACACACAGAAAGCTGTTCGTAATCAGGTTTAGGGGAAAGATCAAGTTTAGGGAATAGAAAACATAATTGCTCTGTGTAAACATAATAAAAGTCGAGGCAATGGAAAGTAAGTGCCCAGCATTGTATTAAACAAACTTGTGTTTGTATGTGTGTGTAAATATATCCATTCATATAATCATCATTCTCATTGGCAAACACACGGCATGTGAAAAAGAATTAGCAGGCTATCATTTCACAGAGATTTGTTGATTTGCAGTCTAGACTGAGCTTGACTTCAGCATGCTTTGTCAGCTCATTCTCCTCTCCTCACTGCTCTCTCTCTCCAGCTGCCTCATATCCACAGAAAATCCTGCTGTCTCATAAGTGACACAACCGTCTGCCAAAAGAATCCGATTGGCAACAAAACAAAACCCCAGATGAAGCGATGTGCAGGCCACGGCACACCCTTGGCCTTACTCTGGGTTTGGAAAGAAAACACTAGAAGTGCTTGTGGAAACCATCATTGCTCAGAAATATTGCAGTTTTATTTTTGTCTGATCACTGTTTGGCAGTGTGAGCTTGAAGGTGGTGTGTGTCATTTTTTCGATGTTTAAAATAATTTCTAATCCCAGTTTCCATCAAAATCTGAAACAGTGTGGCTTTGTGGTGCTTTGTTTGTTTGAACATCCAAGTGCTCGGGAAACTGGCTTCTAGTTCCTTTTAAAGGGTTAGGTAATGCAAAGAAAGTAAAAAAAGTCATTATTAACTTTTTCCTGGTTTTCCGTGGTTTTCTTTGTTCGTTGGAACCAAAATGCTGATTTTTCATGTTTAAAAGTCACGTTGAGTTATTTAATGACACTTTTGCATCCATTCGAAGCTTGGTTCTGAATAAAACAGAAAGTTATCAGAATATTGATCAACATGAATAAATAATAAACTTTTCATTTTTGACTTCACTCATACTTCAATGACAGTAGTGGTGCAGAAATGACACATTTCACCTTTAACAGGCACATTCATCTGCAACATGTTACAGTGATTTTCTTGACGGCCCATACATTTTCTAAAGGTTCTCTATTAGTGTGGCTAAGTATGCAGTTTTACATCAGATTAAGAAATAGAGAAAAAGAGCCACGTACAAATGATCTCCTGCCTCCCCTACCCTTGATCTCTGTGCCCTGTGTGTCCTTCTCCTGCATTCTCCTTTGCTACTTCCTCTCTCTCTCTCTCTCTCTCTCTCTCTCTCTCTCTCTCTCTCTCTCTCTCTCTCGCCTTCTTTCTCCCTGCATGTCTTTGGATGAGGCTCTATTGATCGTGAAAGTGTGTGACTGCAATAAACTTTGACAGCTCACCATGCAGACTTGCAAAGAGCTGAGAGGAGAGAATCGCACAGCCGATCCACAGGGCAAAAGATCACGTCAGCACAGCTCAAAGCATCCCTTACACACGGCTGCGTTCTCCCACCCACCTCTGCGCAATTCTGAAGGCTTCATCATTTACACAGCCACGTTGGTTAGATCTTAGAAATAAAATTACACGTCAACATTCGTTTTCATGCCTGCGTTACATGCGGTTTCTGTGCAAGCGAAACTCTGCCTATCTGTGTAAATTGTGGTGGTCTTTACTACTGTAAGAAATAGTTTTCACAGGAGTGTTTAGCACACTGTAGATTACTCTTTGACGTTTGTGTCGGTTCTCTTGATAACTGCAAACACTTTTTATCTTGTATAGTGAAGTATCCCTTGAGTGTACTTGCTGCCAATGCTAATGAACTGCCTGCTCTGAATATTTTCATCAACTCTTCTATAAACCCCTAAACTCTGCATCCCATCCATTAGTTCTATTCAGCCGCTAATTTATAATGATTTCCAAATGTGCTTTGTTTGAACGTACTCCCAGGGTCCGGCAGAGTTGAATAGGTGCTGTGGTAAACCACAAAGAATGTCCTATTTAAAGACAAGACATAATATTATTCAGAGAAAGGGAGTGAGGACTAGTTTATCCACGGTGGTTGAAAATGAACAGCAGTTAGAGCAAATCATTTTAGGGAAAAGGTATATTTTTCTCTTATAGTGTTTAATCAAATGAACGACAGTAATTTTTTGATTAATTATTGAATGGGCGGCTGGCCGGGAGGCAAAATAGGACCGGAACAATGTTTCAACCACATCAAAGACATCTGAAAGGCAAATGGCCTGCTTCTGATACAATAAATAATCAAATAGAATTGAAGTACAATTGACGGTTATGTTCCAGAATGATATCATTTACAATAGAAGACGGTAACGGGATGTTTTTAAGGTCAGACATCATCGTATTGATCACAGTGAAGTAATACAGCAGCGCTGCCAAATTTGAGGGTAAAATTGAATTGGAGACGACTGCTTAATACCAGATCTATCTATTGTAGACTGAGTGAAAAATAGGCAGCAATATTTTCGTGCATAATAACGTTCATGCCACAGCCTTCATAGTTGTTTGGTGAATTATGTAATATGTTTTTTTATAGAGACTGAAATAGATATGGATTGACTACTTTGTGTTTTTATTTCAGTCTGACGGTAAAATATCCTGTCTGGTTTTGCTCTCTTGAGGGATCTGGGTGGCAGGGGCTCTGTCATGCTAAATTCATGCTCGGAGCTCACCAAGTGTTATGACGGCAAGGACAGCTGTTCTCTGGGAAGGTTATCGGGCTTAGCAGTGCTGTGAAAAGATGTGGTAAAGGCGGGTTATCACTGTAAGGAAAGATATAATACTTCAAGCAGTTCTCCATAGTCAAGAAATGGCAGACACTCTACACACATGAGCTTGGCATGTCAGGAAGCACAATGTCTGTGCACATTATAGCACACTGCCATATACCCCGAACGTACTATTGTATACTGTGCAGGGTATGTAAAGTTTCGGTTCCTGCTGTATTTGCAAACATGTGTATAGCCACAGCACAAGGGCCGTGCACAGACATTTTGACAGACAGTGGCCGAAATAAAAAAGGGTACTGAGGGTTGGGGCTGGAGAAGAAAGCACACGCTCTAAAAAATGTCTTTTTACTTATTACACTGTAGCACTCAGTAAATGTGTAAATCTATAATGCTCACCCAGACCTGCCTGAAGCGCCTCGTGTCTACGTAAATCTACGTCAGTTTGTGGTATGATTTGACTAAGACCGCCCAAATGTTTACGCAAGTAAGGTGGGCGTACCTGTCAGTACAATTTCTTTGGAACCTGTTCCAGAAGCAAAACACTACAAACAAAAAAACAAACAAACTTCTAAAATTGTCGTCTTCACTCCATCGTGCAAGCCGAGACTGTCTGTGAGTGAGACTGGGGGATCGAGCGGATATGCGGAATCAGAGGATGTTAAGCGGAGTGTTTACAGATGTATTTTAGCAGGGATCTTGAATGGATACCTGCCCTGAGGTGGGGTTGAGAGGGGCACCTTATAGGATGAGCGCAGAGGGGAGTGGCTCTAGCCACCTGTGCACGTCCCTGCACAGCACACTGTATAGAACATTGTGTCCCACAATGCAATGCCCTCACTGATGTGACCCAGAGGCAAAATTAACCTTTTTAACCACCATCATTATTTGTAGATTCAGAAACAAGGCATTTTAATACTGTTTGGTTGGGTCTAGTTTAGTCAATCTGGCAAATCTAAAAGATATTTAGCTAAATGCATTGTGAACTGTGCAGTACACTTATTCTTATAATTTTATATATTAGTTGCCTGCTTGTCCACAGTTGTAATGCGTTAACATTTGTCTCTTTTGTAACTTGCAATGAATTTGTTGTCTAGCAACCACATAACTCCCTCCAAGCATGTTAACTTTGTTCATTGTTTTTTGAAGCACAGTGGGTAACCAAACATTTGCCTCATACTTACATTTACTTTTTTTGTAAGAACTTTCGATTTTCACTCTTATAAAGCAATGCTTTTCTTCTAGTACTGCTATACAACAACTTTGTCTGATAAACCTTCAGGCAAACGTTGAAAAAGCACACAGCGGTTCTTCAGGAATCTGAATGATTCAGCCTGACACGACTCATGTGGTAAATCCACGGCTCACTTATCACTTCATCATTTTGGTGAGATTCAAGGATAAAGTTTGAATTTAGTCCATTGTGTGAATGTCTCCATAGCGGAGTCTAACAACCGAGGCTGTACACAATGCTTGGTAACATGAGAAACCACAGATTAGATGTACTGTATCCACACACACAGTTATCTCAGGGTTGGAAAACCCCAGGCCCCCTGATCAACAAAAAGGACCGGAGGGTGATGGGTAAGAGAAAATCGATTTTAACTGCCTCAAATCAATTTCAATAATGGTGATGCTGTTGTCTGGCCCTGACCTAACAGGGACAAATGAGCAAAGACAAGAGACATGAAAGGTACATTAAGCTTTTAAAGTGACTTGTGTTTCAAAATGTCTACTTACCTGAAGTCACAGGGTCATGCAAAAGCTGAATGATTCTTGCTATTTGAAGTGACAAACTTCTGAAGGGACAGTTCACCCAAAAATGAAAAATCTGTCATCATTTACTTACCCTCAGATAGTTCCAAAATTGTAGAAATGTATTTGTTTTTAAGACTGCCAGTAACCAAACAAATTTCATCCCCCATTGACTCCCATAGTATTCATTTTCCCCACTATGGCAGTAAATGGGAGATGAGATCGGTTTGGTTACTGACATTCCTCCAAATATCTTCCTTTGTGTTCAGCAAAAGAAAGAAATGTAAACAATTTTAGAACAACTTGAGGGTGAGTAGATGATGACAGAATTTTCAATGTTTGGTGAAATGTCCCTTATTCAATTCAATTCACACACTTGAGTATATAAAAATGACATAAGGCTTGCTCATTCTTATTGTTTTCCACAATGAAGGTAGCTTTACCACTGGCACTTATTTTTCTTTTTATCAATTCACTTACGTTCTGTGATGTTGCAGATTTTTAAGTATAATTATTCTATGCAGTCTCTCGATTAATATTCATTAAAACGAAGACTAAATTAGAACTAAAGATGTAGTGCTGCAGGACATGTTCATGTCAACCCAGTGAAAGTTTTTATTTATATTAAAGAAATCAAATACAGGAGGAAGGACATTATAATTATCATAATTTGCATGCTAAAATCCAGCTTTAGAGGTCTTTTTACACCCTGCCTTCAGGGCTTCCCACTCAAAGCCGTTCTGTAATGATTAGTCACCGCCGGGTTATTAATCCCAAAATTCCCTTTCTGTCGGGACTCAAGACGGATCTTTATTTTGATGTTTTACTTCTAGAGGTGGCTTCTAGATCTCTTTCCAGTGTGAATCATCAGACATATTTATCACCTACTTACGTGCAAAAAGTGTGAAAACACGTACATTAGTTTAACAGCGGTGATGTTGATTTTGCCGAACGGAATGAAACTGTATCGTCGTGTCTGTCTCCGGAGAGGATTAACCTCCATGTGTGATTGGGTATCGTCATGATCCTAGCCCTGACCGAGTGGCAGTGGAAAGGGCTGGACATTCGAGAAGGCCCGATAGAGTTCCCCATTAGGTGAACTGCCCACTGGATCTGTTTACTGCCCGGGCAGCTACCACAGGGATGTGATCTCCAGCTTTAAAGTTTTGCCTGTATGAGGCTATGATTACTTGTACTGTATGTGTGTGTGTGTTTCGGAGGGGAACATTGTTCAACCCCCAGCTGGGGGTTCAAATAGAGGTCCCACAGCTGTGCATCTCTGGGGAGGTGAAGGAGGGGCTTATGGGAAACTAGAGAGGATGAGGACCATGTGGCTACTCAGAGCGTTCCTCACTCAGAGCGTTCCTCACTCAGAGCTTGCCTTTCTATCCACCTTGTGTGGGTTTTTTTGTGTCACCACAACTTTTTTCCAGTCACAAATGTCAAACTTGTTCTCCTTTCTTAAGAGCCATGCTCTTACGGTGACCCCAGAGATTTGCAGTTTTGATGTTTCATCTGATGTTTTCCATGTGATACTGTGTGGAATTAACATAAGGGATGACATCATAAAGTGGTCTCTGTGGTCTCCGGTATTGTGTTTCAAAGAGGAAAACGCAGAAGAGGGGAACTCGAGGAGAGGGGGAACCAAATAAAAGAACAAAAAGAAAATATCATAGGAATCCAAGATGATAATTTCAAGGTGGTTTTGTGTATCATTGGGGATCACACATTGTGTGTCAACATCTCACTTGAAAACGTTTTTCAAAAGCTTAGATTTAGTATAAGAAAGTTGAAGGTGATCTTGTGTTTTACTTGTCGTGTGTTTGAGAAAGCGTCTTTGAAATGCATTGTAAGGTTTTGTAAAGCATTCAAAATCAAAACCGTAAGTAATTCTAAAACCGTATCATTACTCTTTTGCTTTGAGATCTTTAGATTAGATAATACCGTTGGACACGTGTATTTGCCTTCTCAATCACCTTGTCCATTCATGTCTCCAATAGTTAGGATGTTCCAGGTAACCCGACACTGTATAAATATTTGTCCGACATAATCGCGCTCCTATTCAGATCAAAATGATGCCGAAACCCGACAACGCTCCCCTCATGCCGAAGTAATTCTACCCGAACTCGCGCAGACATTATTGATGACTAAGTATGTGTTACTGTTACAAACCAATTACTCAGTCATTCAACTTTGATGAGGAACCCTACAAATTAGCAACCACGCTTATCGGTTTCCCCTGCACCCAACTCTCACTTTCACCACCGTCTGCACTTCCTGTGCCTCACTTATTCTCTTTCCTATTGGGTAGGAGGAAGAAAATGACAGCTGGCAGTCACAGGGGAAAATGTCTGGCAGTTCAGGAGGTAAAGGAGTCAAGAGGTGAACGGTTTGCCCCCTCGGTGACACTGAGAAATCTGGTGACCCGGTAAAGTGATATCACGCCAGGAAGACAAACAAAATAATGCAGTTGCCACCTTGGCATGCGGCTAAATGTGGGAAAACGTGTGTCAGTGTTACAATGAAAGATGAGGTACTTCCTTTCTGGCATTTGCACATGCTGTTGGGCATGGGTGGGAGGTGTGTGTGATGAATGTGTAACTAGGAGGCAACAGTGACAGACACCCCTGAACTCAACTAGACAAAAATCTAACTCTCGTAGGTCACACGAAATAGCTTTACCTGTATCTGGAATTTGGCAAACGCTTGAAGACAACAGGTCATGCAAGAGGCTGAAAGGTTTACAATGTTTTGCGAATGAGTATTTCTTGTTTGTACAGAAATTATTGTTCTCACGGCGCTAATATGTGGATGTTAAAGTTAAAAGTCAGCAGTACAGTCACTTGTGTTATTTAACATCTGATATAAAAGGAAACAGGCGTTTCCTCAACAGGAAGGATGTGCCTGGTAAACGTCCCCGGTGTTGTGTGAGAAAAGGGAACCCAGCCTGTGGCCAAACGATGCTGGTAGCAGTTTAACTAATGAGGTCGTGTGATTCATTCAGGGAACTGATGGTCATATTGAAAGATGTGCTCGCATGGCTGTATTTTTTGCCTGATCAGGCTAAAAAAAGCCCCTTTGAATGTAGAATCCCCAAAAATGTGTTGTTTGGTGAAGATCTGATTCGAGTCAGTCCTCACACATTTGATGGTTCAACAAGCACTTTTGTGGACCGTAGCAAAGTTCTTCACTTCGTGGATTGTTCTCCGGTTGTTTTATCTCTTGCAGTGGGATTTGAGATAGGTTTTCCTTATAGTGCTGCACAGGTCTCGACAGACAAGCTGTTGTGCATTACCACAGTGCCGAGGAAGAGCATGTGGCTGATGTTTATGGAGATTTATTGGTCTCCCTCAGGTCCTAATTGCCTCCTCCCAGTGGGTAGTCCTGTTAGTGCCGATGAGATCCTCGCCCCGCTGTTATCCTGATAATGGCCGGAGCAGGTGGACCGACGTATTGTTTACGTCTGTAGGTTATGAAGACAAATGGTGCCACTCGACTCCTTTTGGCCTGGAGGACGCTCACACACAGATCAGAGAAAAACCTCTCTTGTTGAGTCATAAAATGAGCTGTTGCACCTCAACTTGGCCTTCACGGGTTGGAGCGACACCATGGCCCTTGGGGAACAAGAGGAATATATTTTGGGAAAAGGTGAAATATTGTACAATGCGTGTAATTGCAAATAAGATCTGTTTTTTTGTGTTGCTGACATTAAACGGCTTTAAACCAGATTGGTGAGCTGGTTTAGGCTGGTCTTAGTCTGAACACATGTGAAATGCCCTAAAACCCATAAAACTAGCTGACTTTTGTTGCGTTTGATGTGTTGTACTTTTTACAACTCTGTACAGAGTTTTAAATTTTGAGTGAGACACATAACTCATTTGGTTACCGACATGAAAAGGCACACAAAGTTGTGCTAAAGTTGATTCTGTGAAGACCAGAGAAGGCGGAGTCACGGAATGATCAGAAAAAATGCTTCAGGCAGGGAAAATTTTGGGTAGAGAGAGAGAGACAGAGAGAAAATGTTTCAACCTGCCTTCTTTCAAGGTTATTGCAAACCACCTCAAGAGTCAAGAAACTTTTTAGAAAGATTGAATTTAACTCTAGTAATATACATTTGGAAGGTAAAATGTGTGTCATTTTGTCAATATAAACATGATTTTTCTGTCCCAGCTTTTTGTAGTGTGCAGAGACAACTGCAGGTAAGCCATCTATTGCATTAAAAATATATATAATTTATGGGACAATTATATGACTTTTCTAAAAGTGGTTTGACATATTTATGATGTCCATTAGCTTTCATGATGAAAATAAAAACAATTCTGTCCTAGGTCTGTTAGTCACAGTAAACGGTTGAATGACATTTATGGTATAGTACAGTTGGCCTTATTTAATGATTTCAGGCACTTAATAGAATACGGACATAAATTCACAGAATCTTTCATTTGTAAATTATAAACTGTATGACTGCTTATTAAATCAAATTAAAGCTCTGGACTTTTACTCAATGATCATTAAACTTTCTCACAATAAGGCCGTTCACATTTTAACTATGTATTTGATGTGTATTTTTTGGAAAGTCTTAAAAGGGCAATGTTGAGCTTTAAGCAGCGTCTAATGGTGAGGTTGCGAATTGCAACCAATGGCTCACTTCACCCTGCCTTCGAAGCACTACAGAATGTCGTCACATTTTCGCTTCTTTGCCGAAGCAGATTACATAATTTCGAACCACGTTCTGTAGAGCAGTTTGTCCGTAATATGGGGTAAGAAACAACAGTGACAACCGCAATAACCCCATTAACTGAGAAGCCCTGTTGTGTAAAACGAACCATACTGGACAACTAGCTGTCTGTCATGTCACCCGTCACTCCCTGTAATGTAACTGTGCTAATGATGGTGCGGAGTTGACCGTAAACTGCTTCGTATTCGTCATTTTTCATCATCTTTCATTGATTCCACAACGCAACGCCAGATTTCTTGTGTAGCATACTGTACATTGGGTTTCCAGTACAACATTGCAGATAGTATCACACCTGATGTTGTTTTTTCAATGCAATCTCTTGTGTAAAAATAAATAATACTATGTTAATGTGCCACTTTGTTAATGTGTTAAATCTGTCACTATGGTTACAGGCATCCTGTGTTGTGAGAAGCCGTTGTGTGAAGTGAATCGAGCACCTTGAAGTAAACGTGAAGCATTCCTTTTCATAAACCATGTTTTTTTATTGTGCATTCCAAGTTATATCATTTAAACACTTGGGATTGTTTTGATTAAATAATAATAAATCAATGAATACAGATAAGTTACGCAACAAAAACAGTATAGCACAGTAAAAACATGATTTATTAAAATGTTTCAAAACAGAGTTGCAGGGTTTTGCAATTGAACTCTTCATGTGGTTTTCATATCCTAGACACTTTAGCAGACAATGGACTATTCTGATTATGTGCACTGAATAATATGAAACACAAATTGTAATATTATTGTAATATATACTGTATGTATGTGTGTATAGCATGGGGGGTTGGCTTAATGAGCAGTTCCTCCACGTGGTACATAAGTGCATTTGTCTGTTACCACTGTTGTAAATAATGTTGCTGTATAAGCTTCCCGTGGGCAGGGCAATACACCTGAATTTGTTTACTAAGCTGATGGAAATGTCGCACTCTTCCGCAGGCAGGGGATGGGCGGGGCTGTGTGTACCTACCTTAGGTGGTCTTCCTAACGCGGTCCGGTCAACCTCATCTCTCACAACCTTCAAAAAACGACTTAAACCCATCTCTTCTGTGAATGAAAAAAATGAACAAAAATACGAACCCTTTCTCTTCTCTCAACAGGTAGAGGTCTAGCTTTTGTTGAAACTAGTAAATGTATTAGCACCTATTGTACTATTCTACTCTTTTATGACATATCGCTTATAACTCCCTGAACTCTTTGTAAGTCCCTTTGGATAAAAGCGTCTGCTAAGTGACTCAATGTAAATGTATCCGCAATGTAGCTTGTAGCTGTTCTACCACTAACATTATTTTAAAGTGTTGCTTTAATTGTAATATGTGTATTCAAAACACCTCCTGAAGATTAAAACGTTCAAATATTTTTGGGCTCCAATATTATATCGATGTAAGGTGATCGACCAGCATATAGTATTATATATATAATTTTATAATATTTTATTCATTTATTTACTTATGAAATAGGAATATCATCTGTCTGTCTGTCTGTCTGTCTGTTAGTATTGCCTATACCTTGGTAGACTTTCATGTTTTGAATCTGGTCCAGAAAAAAATGGTCTGGAAAGAAATGGAGACATCTCTACATGTGGAGGCAGGTGGATGGTGACAGCTCATGATTTTTGCAGAGGAACATGACTTCAGAAGGGCTGTCTGATGAGTCTGAGGCAGGCCTGTCAGAAAGAGTGTAAGTGCACTAATGACTGCATGCATCCTCTTCACTCGGGACATGAATATTGGATAGAAATGTAAGTGCATATTTCAGCCAGCTGACGGTTAGTCCCATGCAGGCCCACGTGTGTTGAGAAAACCGTCACACAAAGTCTCTGACCAGTCAGTGAAGCACAGAGCCGAGGAATAGCTCAAGATTCCAAACCTGCCAGACGTTCTACATATCTTGGTGAAGGGCTGGATGTAGCTTTATGAAAAGCCTAGTCTTACAAATCAGAGCATGCTGAATTCTTAAAGGAATCGGCTATACAAATTCCAGAACTGTTTATTTGCACTCATGGGGGTTTGAAACTAGGATGTATTTCTTATTTTTTCACAGTGGAGTGCAGAAGCAAACGTTAGAATTTTTGCTCTGTTGCTCTCTGTACAATGAAAGTTAGTGGTGACCAGTGACTGTCAAGCTCCAACAAAATTCCCAATAAATGAGGCATGTGCTATATTTTGTATCTATCTTTGGGTGAGGAACATACTTAAATGTGAAGTTCTTTAATGTGTGCATCAGGACCAACATCACTGGCAACCATGTGACCCATCTGTCACCTTATTGTCAAGTTTAAATATCGCTGCTGTCCTTCTGAAACCTCTCCATGTTTCTTATTTGTTGCCATAGATCATTATTATTAGTCACCCTTTATGTTTGTCACTGGGGTTTGAAAATATCTAACCAATTAAAAGTTTTAAAAAGTGCTTGTCAAATAAATATGTATCCTAAAGTCAAAACTGTCATATTTACAGTTGACAGACAGTCTGCGTGCTTCATTCATTCTGTTTTGCTTTCGCAAAAACTGAACACATGATTGTTTCATGTTTGCTATAATAATAAAATAAGAACCCTGTACTTATTAAATATTCACAGTAGCTTATTTATGGATACATTTTGATTAAGAATGCGGTGTATGTTCACGCTAAGATAGTTGCATAGCACATGCAGGTCATGTATACCACGTTATGTTAAAAGAGTTACCCCTTAGTTTTAAAATAGAGTATAACTATATTTGTATTCTCCAAACTTTGCATATTGTTCCCCTTTACCTATAGATATTTACTGTAGAGGTACATTATTGTTACAATTAGTTACACTGTAAATTCTGTTTTATTTATTATTTCCTGAAAAACAGCGAATTTAGACAACCCAAGTTTCAGAAAGGACAGCGACAATATGCACATATTCAAATAAAAAACAAAGAGACTTTCCCTCAATAAATACTTGAATGCTTGTCAGTGAACACATCAAACCCATAGGATCTAAATATCAAATTTGTATGGTGTTTATGGATTTTGGAGCTTGATAAACCTTGACTGATGTGTTGTCGTGTATGGAGAAGTGTTTTAATATACAGTTTTACCCTTCTTTTTGTAGTCTTAAAAAAGCTTTAGGTTTAGAACAATATGAGGCAGAGCTCACAAAAATTGCCCTCAAAGATACTGAGAATGTCATTTTGTTGGCATGACATTTTATTAATACGCCGTGTTAAATACAAAACAATGAGTCATTGTAAAATTAATACGAAATGCACATAGGTGTCTGTAGGCAGCACAGACGTGTGGGTGGCAGATGTTTAGGGGCTAGTCTGAGGGTCACAAGGTATGACTCACATGCAGACAGTCATTTTGCACCAGTAGCTAAAAGCAAAACCATTAAAAAAGATTACATTTAAGCAACTTTGTAATACTACAGATCCAAGACACAAACATGTTCCAAAGGGAGTGTGGAATAGAGCTTGCCAACTGTATGCTTACAACAAACCAGGTTTCCTTGTGTAAGACTGATGCACAGCCAATATTGTTATGACTCCCAGTTTTACCTCTTGTAACTTTGTTTTGAATCTGCTAGATGGACCAAATCGCATATTTAAATGAGTTCCAGCCCCATCTGTCCTGCCAGTTTTTTTTGCATGTGATGAGAGCTAGATAAGAGCTTGTTAAATATACAAACCTGAAGACCAATTACTTAAATGCCATAGAGCTTTTCGGAAAATTACGTTTTATGGCCAATTCCGACAACAAAAGAACATTATATGGCTCTTTCTTCCATAAAACAAGCTTCTAATGTAATTGTAAATAATTCTATCAGCTATACACGGTATGAATGTGTAAAAGTTCTGTATAAGGGCAGTTGAGAAATAAACCACACTCGCCTTTTGATGTGATTTAGAAAAAAAGATTTATCTTATGCTATTTTGTAGCTATTTTCTAAACAATCCGCTCATATGTGCAAAGGTGTTAACATGATTAGTGGCACAAATGTGCTCATGTTTGATCAGTGACATTAAAGTGGGATTTTAAGTACGTTTTCATTGTTTTACATCATAACTTTTTGGACGGACATATTGAATATCTGGCTTCTTCACGACATTGAGTCTCTTGGAGGTGAATGAGGACTGATTTTCTGCAATATCAGACTGTCATGTTGTCACCAGGCTGTGACATCTGTATGGACTGTGATAGCGAGCTGTGATCTATTTCTTCTTGTGATCAGTCACTCTTCTTTTGTTTCCCAAAGGCGCTTGCTCTGATTTATTATTCCTCTCAGTATCCGAGATGGGTTCGATATGTTCTCAAGGATGTAAGGAGTTTAAGATCCGTGGTTCTAAGTTGGTTTTACCTCAGGAACATGATTTCACTTTGGACATTATATTGTGGTCCAACATAGGACCTGAATCTATTATTTCTTCTGCAGAACACAAAAAAAGAAGATATTTCGAAGAACGTTGGTACCGAACAATAGTGGTACCTGTTGACTTCTATTGTATAGACGCAAAACCAATGCAAGTGAATGGGTACCGCCGTTGATCGGTTAGCAACATTACCAATTTTCATTTTAGGGGTGAACTATTCCTTTAATATTACAATGCACAAGCCCAAAAGTATGCTAATTGGAATAAGATTGTTTAAATGGGTAAGTTTGATTACTAAATGTCATGAGTTTTTATGGTTTTCATACTTTATACAAAAAAAAATGTGGTCAGTAGACGTTTTTCATTTTTTTGCGATCACGAACCCGTCTTCATTGTAGTCTGGGTCTTTTATTACCCTTGCATTGTTGGGTTTTTGGTTTGGCATGTAAGCATCTGTCTGATTTTAATAGTCACTTTCGGGTCACAACTCACCGGATGACTTTGGACAACTTTTATATTTAAAACTGATGGTTGTAACAAGATCACACAACAGGGCTCAAAGACAACCATGATCAATATTAATAGTTATATTTGTGCTTTAAATGTTTGCACTTGCCGTTTACCTGTCATAATGATTACAACCTGTCAGGAAGTGGCTTTGAGCTTCTTGTAAAGTTCAATGGAAAAAAAGACATTTGTGTGCCACATCAATGTTGACAACCGCAGAAGGCGTGTGACCGTACGTGGAGGCAGTAATTGAGCAAGAGGTTAAGTTTGGATGTACAATAACACAGTTGGGGCCTGTTTATGGAACTCAAAAGTACCATTTAAAGTGATAGTTCACCCAAAAATGAAAATTCTGTCACCATATTTTGTTGTCAGTCCAAACCTGTATGACTTTCTTTCTTCTGCAGAACACAAAAGATATTTTGAAGAATGCTGCAAACCGATCAACGGCGGTACCCTTACACTTGTATTGGTTTTGTGTTTATACAATAGACGTGAATGGGTACTGCCAACATTCTTCACCCCATCGTCATTTATGTTCTGCAGAAGAAGGAAAGTTTTGAAAGGACGAGAGGGTGAGTAAATGATAACAGAATTTTCATTTTTGGGTTCAACTGTGCCTTCAACTTCTACATCTACAGTACATGCTTAGTACGGTAAATCATTGCATGAATTATTTACATTTCTTTGGACACGCTGGGTCAGGAAATGTTGGATAGCGGATCATTCATTATTATTAACATTCCTGCTTGTTGCTCAGATCAACTGTAGAACGTTCATGAGAACTGCTCTTAGATATAGCTGTACATGTAGGTTTTGTGGGAGGCAAAGGACAGCTTGACAAAGAAGCACATCAGCTGTCGAGAATTGACAGTCGAATGTGACTCTGACTATAAGAACATTTTTCATCCTCCTGCTTTGATTCATACGAAGACCAGATTGCAGCCCAGACTCTCGCTGTCTGTCCCGATGAATCTCATGTCTGGCGCGCAGGGCGGTAAATAAAATGAAGGGCATATTGATTCAGAAGAGAACTCGAAACAGACCACGTGCGGAAAAACAAAACTGACTCGCTTTACCACAGGATGCCCACGTCTGTGCAAACCACCTGCCTGTTTTCAAGCTCGGTGTAGTTGTTTGTTGCGTTTTGGTACCCGTGCCAAAGCCCCCTCTGTGCACCTTTACCTCTACTAAGCTTTCATGTGAATTGGAAAAAATACATCCTCTACATGCCTCTGATACCAAGCCCTTGAAATGCTTCACCACGGAGCACAGGAAGTTGGCCAGCCGACTGGGGTAGATTGTTGTTTCTGTTACTGCTTACTTAATGCAAAGAATATAGACACAAAAAAGTGCCAACGCTGCAATGGTTGTGAATTGGTGCAAATGTTATTTTTAACTCCATTTCCAGAAATTTGCCATTTGTTTCTAAACAGTGAAGGGTGACTTGTGAGATGTTGGGCCAAAGTGTGCATAACTTAAATAAATAACCATATAACCAATAACCAACGTACAAATGGATCCGTTTCAGATTTCAGTTTAACGCCAAAACATGGCTGGTACATTTAGTTTTATGTCCAACTTACAAGCTTGTTAACTATATTTACATACAGTTCAACACATGTTGGCGACTTATAGATTAAACTAAACAAAATTTTATCCATGGTATAAAAGTTTCCAATTTCAAGTTTCTAATTTCAAAATTGGTTTCAATTTTCAATTTGACTTTTATTCAAATAATAGATATTAAACAGAATAGGCTGTTTATTGATCTGTTATCCTTCGTAGCCGTGTTTACATAATTGTGGATTTTGGAAAACATGAAATCACGATCAGGCAAATTCTGAAAACTCAAGTACATTTTTAAGAAGCATCATTGTGGAATTGCAACTGAACGAATCAGTCGGCCTCTTCTCACTGATGGTGAACTGAAACTGCAACGTTCAGCAGTTCGATCATTCTTTTGCAATTCAAGCACTAATTCTCTTCTCTGGTTTTACTGTCGACCTGTAGAAGCTCTCGGCACACCCAGTTTATGAAAACACTTTGTGTCTTAATTGTGATATGACATAATAAAGAGAGGAAGAAAAAGTGAACATCTGAGGGAAAATAAATATTGCTGCATCAAGCGAGATTTTATCTGATGAGATGGTTGATACGGTCCTGAAGTTTTGCAAGAAAAGGGCTGATTTTGTAAGATGGGAGTAGCCCTTGGGGCAGCGGTCGCGTTGAGGGAATGTCATCAGTGCTTTTCAAGACAGGAAAAGATAAAGCGCATCCGTCAACAAACTCCCGTTTAACACCAAAAACTCCCGAGACTCGTCTCAGACGCTGCCAATTCAGTGACATTGAATGTTTTGATAAAAAATGCCGAAGACAATAAATTAAAGCAGGCGGACAGTTTGGAATCCAAACAATAAGAGAATAAATAAGATGGGACGTTTGCCTAGAACAGCTCTGGCTGATGAAACTGCGGAACTGTAAGATCAACATTCGTCAGTCGCGCTTCCTCTGGAAATACTCGACCCTGTGATTTTTATCAGGGGATCATCTCCCATCCAGTGTTTGTTTCTTACAACACTGTTTATTTTGTTGCGCTTTTGATTAGCGGGGCTCTCTTCATCGTAACTGGGTTGTTACTGGACCGCAGCCCAGCGGGGAATATTTACCCCAGGACTTGCACCACGCTGTGACTGAACAATATGGAGTGTCAGCATTCCTTTGAAGTTCCTTTGGGTATAACGTGGCTTTACACAGCAGAAGTTAATATGCTGTGTTAAAATATAAAATTTGGCCCAGCTTTGATGTTTATTTCGGCATACGTGTACTCTGGGTGTCTTGTTGTTTTATGCAAAGGCGCTCATACAGTTCCCACACCAATGATCCCCTCAATTTTTTTCTTGTTGAGCACAATCCATGTCTAAACCATTAAAGCAACAGTTCACCCAAAGATTGAAATAGATCATCCTTTATTCACCCTCATTTTGTTCAAAACCAGTATGACTTAGTTTTTCTGTGGAACACAAACGAACATATTTCAAGCAATGTATTTGGGGCCATTGTTTTTTTTTTACCAATTTTCTTCTTTTGTGTTCTGCAGAAGAAAATAAGTCATGATTTGAAATGACATGAGGGTGAGTACATGATAAAATAAATTTGACTTTTGCATAAGGTGTGGTTGTGTATCCTCAGAGCCACGGGAATATCCAGAGGAAAGGCGGCTGTTTTTATGAATGAGGCAGTTTAAGAGCTGCGTGTGGTGTAGCACAGACATGCTGTTTTTTCTCGTGGTACTATAGATGCATGAGTGTATCCCGGGGCATGAGGTTAGTCAGGGGTGAGGTGGTGGTTCTCATGGATCAAAGGTTAAACAGAAGTGAGGCAGAAGGATTTACCAGAGCTGGTGTCTTTTTAAGGAACTTCAACTGTTTTATGTGGTTGAAAACCTCCTTAGTGATTATACAGCGTTTAGGAGCTAAATATTGCCCAGTTGGTAGTTCTCTGTACAAAATAAGTGAATTGTCACCAGCGGTTTTTCAGTCTTGTCTACAAAGAACAATTGCGGAAACGATTTTCTCTTCTTTTGTGTCACTGCATATTTTTAGTTTTTTTAAATCAATACTCTGTCAAAATAAAAAAAATACTTGATTATTTCGGCTTTTGTTTTTGGTTTACTAAGGAACGTTCAGCAACACACCTAATGTATCCTGATGCAAATGTTTCCGTACTCTATGGTTTTCAACAACACAAATGCAGATGTTTTGAAGAATGTAGAATATCCAACAGTTCTTGGGCACTTTTGACTACCATTATCCTACTATGGACCTCAACGATGTCCAAGAACGGTAGGGTTACAAGCATTCTTGTGTTCATCAGAACAAAGGAATTTATGCAGATATGGGACAACTCGAGTGTGGGTAAGTTATGACAGAATTAAAATGTTTTGGGTGAACTCTCCCTTCAAGTAAATAGGCCTAAATATTGCTTTGTGGAGTCCCATTCACGTTCTTACCAGCATGCAAGGGTTATGAATAAGTGTAGTAATACAGTTGTATTGTTTAAATGTTTTAACAGTTTTATAAAAGATGTTGATGTCTCTAAATAGTTTCATCATTGTCAACCCATCATCATTGTGTGACATTTTAAAGGTGCCAAAGAATTCATTGAGACAATATGTTTAAATGTTCTCTTAGATCGACACAACCCTGGGATTTGTCCCAAGAATGAGACTCTGATAGGCTGTTTCGGTGCATGGCTCATGCCAGTAGCTCAAACTGATCGCTACTGTCAGGCGTGAAATGGGAGAAGTGGATAAAATCACTGCTTGCTGCATACGGTAGGGGGTCTTATGGCAATATAGTCTTGCCCCCTTCTTAAATTGGTATCAAAAACACTGAGCGAAGCCTGCTTGATATTGTCCCAGGTTCTAAAAACTGTCCCTTTCACTTTCGTCACTTGACTCACGCTGCTCTGTGCTTCCAATTGTATTGTTTACAAATATAAAGGAGGCTAAAGGAGCATATCAACTTGTACTATACAGATCAGACGTGTCTGACTTTATAACTTTATAAAGATGATGCATGTCTGCGCAGCTCGCGTTGTAGTTTAAAGAGGACAACGATGTCATCGTCCATCGTGAGGTTTCACTGTAGACATTGTCTGATGCCAATTTGGTAGATATCGCCATTCACAATACCTGCAGAATGTCTGTTGATTCAGTTGATATGCAACGTTGTGGGCGTACATCCCGACCCTAATGTCACAGTCGGTGTGTTTGAGGCACACGATATGTCATTTCCATGTACAGACCTCTTATTATTCATACTGTATATGCCTAGGAAAAAACAGTTTTCCATTCTATGGCACCTTTAAAGTAGTTCTTGCGTGTCTCATAAGTGTTTATTTAATGACTAGTCATTTAAAATTGTCATTAGCTGAAGCACTTTGCTCTCTCTGACATTTACATTTCTCAGAAATTATGTGATGAAGCACTTTATATTGTACTATAATTACTTGCAGTAGTTCAACCAAAACTGACAATTCTGTTATAATTTACTCATCATCATTTACTGCTGACTCATGTTCTTTTTCCTGTTAAACACATGAGGGACATTTTTTTCCTATCCAATGAAAATGAATGGTGACAGAGGGGGTTAGTCCCTAACATACCAGCTTTTGCATTTATCAGAAGAATGTTAGTCATTCATGTTTGGAAACACATCTCTCATTTTGGGGTGAACGATCCTATTAATCTAAATAGGTTAAGTTGACATTTTGTGAATCTAAGACTGAATCTAAAATAAGTAAATGAAACTCTAAAAATTGCCCTGAAAAGTGTTGCCTTTATTCAGTCCCCACAAACAGCGAAGAAACAAAATGTGCATAATTTATGTTTCATAAACAATGCGTACAATGAAAACGTCCCTCGAGGGCTTGCGTTTCAATCAAAACAATGAAAACACAATCACAACACTGTTGTGTTGTCAGAGGTTATGATGGGGTGTCGTTCCAGGGCAGTGCTGGACCATATCCAGTGATTGTCATTTGTGATAACAGGGAGGTTTTTACTCTTGACATAATCAGCCTGTAGGACTCAGCAGTACATACACAAGACTTCCCACGTTGCTCCCTCTCTATGTCATCTTCAACTATCAACTTTTGCATGCTACAACAAGCCAACAAATTATCATATGAGTCCTTAATGTGCAGTACTGTGACAGACTAGACCACGTACATGCTAACGCTAAATCCCGTTGTCACTCGTCTTGTGAGTGGAGCTCAATCCTATCCCGTGAGTTTGTTTTTCGGAGGGGTGACAAACCCATTCCAAACACAAATCAGTTAATGCAAAAATACAGGTAGGGACGATTTAATTTGCATTAAATACTTGGGCTGTGAATGGAACATTTTGTGAGATGAGAAGCTGTTGCTACGGTACACTTTGACGCTCCAAGCTACTTTTTCAAGCACCACATCTTGAGGCAAGCTGGCTCTAAACTTTATACAATGACCTCTCTATGTTTCATGTTTGGAGATTAGCTCTGTCGAGATATACTTAGATGTTATTTTATTAAGGTAGCTCCCCACACGAAGCCAATAAAAGTGGTTTCCGTCTGGAAATCCATACAGAAGGCTGGGCTAAAATTACAACCACAGATAAGGTTAAACAAACAGCTTTCATGCGTTCCACAGCAGCCACTGGGACTCGGCTCGACCCCCAGTTCGGTTTTCAGATAGACGTGCTTTGCCGTGCCCACCACCCCGAGTAATTCAGCCCAGCACGCGTTTCGTCATCATTTTAACTGTGTTTTTCAATTCATATTCACAAACATTTGCTTACGTGTGAATAAACGAATAATGATGAGGCGTGCAGATAATAAGCCCGCCGTACGCCCACCCCCCACCTTAATATGCAAGAACAGCCTTTTTCACTTCATTTCAATGCATTCAAAGATGGAGCAGGAATGTTTAGAAACACACACACACACACATATATATATATACGCATTGCCAGGTCTTCACACACAGCATAACTCCTTTTTGGCAAGAAGGGGGAATGAAGGGGTCTACAGGAGAGCAAGGCTTTCACCCTGAAGCTGAGAAAAACGATATGCGTTACACTCGCTTTCATCGCTGAGGGCCCAACCAAGGTTTTATCCGAGTCCCGCGGGACCACAGGGGTGTTTTATAGAAGCGAAGAGAGGGGGACTTTTTTACCTCTACAAAACACCCAAAGGAAAGAGCATGGCATCAACAGAACAGCACAATAACAACAGCATTCTCTCCCCTTGCCTACCGTACGCCCTGCAACCAGTTTTCCAGTCATCTTCTCAGGTCTTTTTAGACTATAAACAAGAGAGAAATGTAGAAAGAGATCGAGAAGGGAGTTTTGCAAAGTCCTTCGTGTTAGCTTTATAACTCACTGTTCCCGCTAGCTATCCCAGAGATACCCGAGAGAGGATCTTCCTAACAGTTATCAAAGAGGTGAGGAGAGGTTAAGAGACAGCTCAGAGGTGTGGAGTGATCCTGGAGAAAAAAAATCTAATACAGGTGTGGAAGAGAAGCGTCGGGAGCAGTCATGCATCAGGTTGTCTGATATTCTCAACTGACACCCTGAACAAAGATAAATGTAATTTCTGTATACTGGAACCAGATGCTTGTATTTTTCAATATACATTCTCTATGAACAAAAACGTCAAGTTAAAACTACAAAATAATCCGACAGTGGTCAGTGAAAGACAAAATCATCAGCGCATTCATTTTAACTGTTGAATGTTTTTAATTGAATATACTGTATATTTGATTTTACACTGTGGCATAAATAATAGACTCCATAAGACTATATTGTAATCTGCTAGCATTTTATCACTGTACTGTAACAGACAACATTTCAGGAAGAGGAGGGTCACACAAACAGCTGCCTCTTACGCTGTGCCTTTAATAATATTTGACAAGCTCGCCCATTTTGCAGATGTCTTTAGTCTTTAGTGATAAAGGAAATAGGTTCTTCCTAATTGCAGGTCCCGCCGGGGACGGGTAGACGTGCCCAACACCGTCCCAAGACCGCTTAAACTCTATCAAGCGTCAGTCCCACACTTTGCAAATCGGAGGGTGACTTTGAGTAGGAGATTTACAGCCTCTGTCCTCAGGCATATCGGTGATGACAGGGTGCCATCTCGACTATCGTTCATCACGGTGAAAAATTGATCGGGGCATTACTGCGTAGACAGGAGTAAACCATTCATCTTGGTGGTAATTATGCACACCACCACTGACAAACCCAGTGGCTGTCGCTCTGCCTGCTGAGCAAGGTTGGAGAGGCCAGAGTCGGGTGAATTATGGCCGCCCAACACCTCCTCTTCCACAACAAGTTGTGCTTGTGTAATTCACAGTGGAGGATGGTACATTGACGCGGTCATTAAGGAGCACTCTGCGGTACTAAAACTGACGACATTGACTCCTTCCCTTTCTCGGGCTGCGATATAGATGGTAGAAGGAAACTAAGCCAGTGATCTATTGCTTGTATTATTGCCAGGTCTGAAAAGGAACATACTGTGATGTAATTCACCACACACTTAAACGCACAGTTAGGAAAAAAATCAACAGAGCGTCGGTTAACTGGTTATAGCTCCAGAAAATGTTGCAGTATTTCTCTGTCATTGGCTGTGGGGGTGTGATCTAACGCTTGACAGTTTTCTGTATTCATAAATGGACAGACAGAGTTCAGAGAAAAGAGTGTATTGCTCAGAGAACGATCCACAAGCCACAAATAGGAACAAATGAGTCATTGTTGAAATAAAGTTGAAGGTTTTTTATGTAGATTGCATAGCTTAGATAATTTGGTAATGAAGGTATTTGATGAGTTCATATTAAAATGTTTTGTATTTGCGTTCATTTAAAGTTGATAAATTGTAGTGGAAACTTGTGTAAAATTACCGAGGAGTGTGTAAAATAGGCAGGAATGAGTAAATGATGACAATATTCTCATACTTAAGTGAAGGAAAAGCCAAGTCTTTTTTATGAGTCTGGCATTTCACCCACTGTATACGCAGAACTCATTCATATGATCCACACGTTTTGCGGACTTTGTAACACCAGGATGGAATATTCTGTGTGTATGTGTGATTCTGCACTGTGGTAACTGTTTCCCAAAGACATACTGTATACGTTTAAAGGGGGGGAAACAAAGCATATTTTCTTCAAATATCACATTTAATTTTTTTATTAACCAATTTAGCTCAACCAAAAACAATAGGCTGATGGAAAATAAAATACAAAATATTGACAGTGAGAATGAATTGAAACAGAACAGCTCTATACTGTACGGTTTACCCTTCAAACAGCCCCACATTCAATTGAATGCAGAACAAAGCGAGGGGACAAATTCCTGAGGCCTGCTTTCTGCCCAACTGTGTTAAATGTGATTACTGTTGTCCTAAAAATCCCACTGCGTACATTGTTGTTTCTAGATAAGCTTCTATGTGTATCATGTATTCTATTGCATCCTATTCATTTATTATATTTAGACTATAAATAAATAGGAGGAAATAGAGTTTTTCAATATTATAGAGACGCATAAACTAAGATGAAAGTTCATCTTTGCCCTATTTATGACGATTGCTGAAGCTGTAACAGTACAAGAAGGCCAAAGTTTAATCTAATGTATCTTTACAGAGCACATGCAGTTAAAATGTCATTTTGAAAACAGAGATATCATTTCAGGCTTAAACCACATTTTTGTTGTGCACACAATGCTAATGTCAGCATACGTTTAATATTTTGAGTCAGAGTGTTTTAATCTTGTTAGTTTTCTGTCTTTTAATATGTGAAGAGTGTATGGTTGTGTGTGGACAACAGTGAAGTGTGTATGTTTGAATATATTTACTGAACTATTAATATCTTAATAAAATGCGTTGCTTAAAAATAGTTCAGTGAAGCGTACACTCCAAAGTACATTGTGCATTTATATCAAACATATTTCACGAAACTTTTTTGACTTCTATTGGAATGTTCATCCAAATAATGTGAATTTCGTTGGTTCCAAAACATTCACTGATCTAATTTCTAAGTAGTATGCTTTTGAATGTGTATGTCAATTCGCATGGCTCTTTCTACTGCTGATTTAAATTCCAATTTAAATAAGTTTTGATAATGTAAGATTTTTTGAGTGATTAAACATAGTTGTCTGGAAAACCTTCACATTTTTTCACCTTCATTGTCTTACGTTAAGGTCTTTAAGCAAGTTTTAACAAGGTAAATGTTTTAAGGAATACTTAAAAGCATTGGCCTCTTTTTCAGTGGTCTTTTGCGTGTGTTTGAGGCTCACGATATGTCATTTCCATGTACAGACCTCTTATTATTCATGCTATATATGCCTAGGAAAAAAAAATTCCATTCTATGGCAAAAAGGAATTTTCCAAAAAGGAAAACTCTATCATCACTTACTCACCTTCGAGTTGTTCCAAATCCTTATAAATCTCTTTTTTCTGTTGAACACAAAAGAAGACATTTTGAAGAATGTAGCAAACAGTTATGGGGCACTTTTGACTACCATTGTTTTTATTTCTTACTATGGTAGTCAACGGGGGAAAAATCTTATAAGCATTCTTCCAAATATCTTTCTCTGTGTTCATCAGAACAAATTAATTCATACAGATATGGAACAACTCTAAGGTGAGTAAATGAAGACATTTTTGGGTGAAGTATCCCTTTGACTTGTTTACCATAACCAACATTTTTATTAAAAGTTGTAATTATAAAAAAAATTGATTAATACCATACACATTCATTTTATATTCTTATATGTAAACAGTTAATTAGTGTCTCAAAAGGAATTAATAAAAACGTCTGAGATATAATTGACAGAAATAAAACAAATGATGCCTCTGGCATTTCTTTCTTTTCTTTACAAGTCGTTTCATTTATTTCTCCTCGCGATTACAGTTCTCTAAATAGATGCCCACATCCACACAGCCTAATAAGTTTATATACATATTCTTTGTGGCAAGCAGTCCCGCTGACGCAAAGTGTGGGAATTTCTTTGGTGTCAGCACTCAAAAGTTATTGAAATCCCTGTTAGCTTGTCTTAAAGATTAATTGAAGGCTAGATCGATCCTGATCACGGTGTGTTTGAGACAACAAAATACCCCTCAGCAGGACCGCCGATCTTGTTAATGTTTTATCAGGGGAGTTTTGCCTATTCACCGTGTGTCTTTTTTGTTCATACATCCAGCACGTTGAGTAATGGGAGTCTACGCTGGGCATGGTGGGAGCCGAGGTATTTAAAAAGACAAAGAGAGCGAGGGAGCGATTCGCTTACACAACCTGCCCCTTTTTATCAGCAAATGTTTATGTTAATGCTCGAGTGATTTTTCTTCCATCTCCAGTTACGCCACAAAGGGAAGAGCAATTGTATCACCTGCAGCCTTGACAGAAGTGGCACACACTCCCAAAATGACATTACAGAGGAGAAGCTGCGTCGAGCGACTCTGAGGTCTTATTAGATTGGCCGCTTGATCTTCTCTGTGGAGTCCAGCCTCAGGGTTGCTCATCAGTTCTTGTCAGCGAAGTCTGCCTATTAGTCACCAGGCATATGACAAGGCTCCTTGTAAAGGATAGCTGACCCCCCGCAGTGGGCCAAGTGTCTCCTCCAATAGAGGGTCGGCCCTGGGAGCTTACCCCCTGTGCCGAGGGGGCAGAAAGGGCAGGGTTTAAGCAGGGAGGGGGACCAGAGCAGGAGAGGCTGTGGGTGTGAAGGTTCCCCGGTCTTCAGATGATGATGCGAACGGGGTTTCTTAGGACTGACCTGCCCCTGACCCACTGTGTTTAAAAGTTAGCCCGCCAATGACTCCTCCACAAGTCTGACAACATGGCAGAACCCCAGAAAAACCAAGAGAGGGGAAAATAAGGCACGGGGCCCCTCCAAAGGAAAATCAGATAGCCAACAGTATCACCAGTTCAGAATATGATATGCAGGGAGAGGTTAAGAGAGTATTGAAGCAGACAGTGATGGAAAAAGAATCATCGGCAGCTTTTTGAAGTCATTCGCCTTTTGAATTTCAGCAGCGTACCCGGTTATGTAAAAGACATCTGTAAGTGCAGGTGTCGAAACTGTGAAGGCTGACGCATGGGTTGTCTTCAAAGTCGTATCTTTTCTTTATTGTCTTGAGCTATAGAGAGTCGCATTGCATTAGGCTGCTTTAAAAAAAAACGCATTATTTGTGCAAAAACATTGACTCTTTTAATTCATTTAGCTGGCATTGATTTGCCACACATTTTATGTTTGCTTGTGATTTGTCATTTTCCATCTATTAAATATGGTTTTAACTCTTGTTGGAGTGATTCTGCTAAATGATGAAGCCTTTTTTACTTTCATTAATAGTGTGTAGTATTTTTGCGAGACACATCACAAAACACATACAAATGATTTTTGTATGTTTAAAATTAGTCTTGTTTAGCCAGACAGGAATCTTTCTACGGAGTTGTTGGCAGGGCGCTCAGAGTGTTTTTTTCACGCTCTCGACGCCGGCGGTGTGAACGCACAGTAAGGCCCGCCCAAGAGGCCATGTGACCAACATGCAAAGCAGCCAATTACAGTTTGATTTGTTCAATGTTGTTTGGGGGCATGAAATGTACATGTTAATCCTACAATTCAGATGACTACAACAAACTATGAAATGTTTCTAATTTTGTGTGCCTTATGCATCAGACGTTCAGCCAACGGTCATTGGCATTCTTTTTAGGGCAAGCATATGTATTGCTGTTATAGTTACTTCACTTATTTGGGCCAATTCAATAAAAGGTGCATGTTTACCACCCCAAAAAAGGGAGGTTTGTTTACCATTTGTATTGCTCGCAGATTTTCACCAAAATGATGCAGATGACGCAAATTGCGTTCATTCGATTTTAAATACCTTTTAAAACAATGTGCTTAAAGTCCCAGTAAAATCAATAATTACAATGCCTATTTTTTTCATGAAACATTGCAGCGTTTCTTGTAATTAGTTTATCAATGTGGGTTATTCTCTTTTAAAATAAATTGTTTTAAATTTGCTTTAGTTACAATCATAAAGATTTCCTGTAGTAACTATCCATCTTAAATGATGTATGTTAGATGGCTTGGGTGGAGCATCCGTTAACTCCTCCCCTTCAACTGTCGGTCTGCTGCCAGTTTCATTTCAAAATGCAACGGCTGTTTTTATACATCCAATCAACGCGCAGAGAAAGACGACATCCTCCAGAAGACCTCAGAGAGATGCTTCCGGTGAGCAGATGCAGCGATCTTATTGTTGGCATGGCACTTTGAGCCAATGCTTATTAGGACAGACACCCCTGCTGGCAAGAGAATAAAAACGCACGGTACAAGTCAACTCCTGTCAATAGAGAAGCAAGCATTTAATGTTGAATCGCTCACCTACACACCTCATTGCTCAACCTCACTTTTGATCTTTTGACTGCTTGATCAACAGCCAAACTGGTTTGAGTTTAGCGCGGAGGAAACTCGACACTGCCTTTACGCTTTCGCTCTTCCTTTTGTGATCGCAGGCAAACCGGAGCCGAATCACATTATCACAACAGAGGGAATCAGTCATATTAACTCATCTCGCTGTCACTGGCTTTAGAAGCTCAGCTCCTCTCTGCTAAACAAGCGTGGCCGGGCGTAAGATCCATGTTCAATACGATTTGAATGAGGAGCTTTATTTTGTCTTTTTTTCCTGCTTGTCATTTATATTTTGGAGCTTGTTTATATTTCTCTGTTTCTGGGTCGCAGTCCCACAGGGCTCGGTTAGCGTTATTAAGCTGTATTCACAGGTGCTGTTGCGCGTTTTGTTTTGATTTAAAGTCTGTTTGTGTGGCGTAATGACCACAGACGCCTCCGAAACATTGGGTGCCGCGAGGGGAAAGATGAAGTTAGGGCCAGTTTTTCCAATGTGCATGCAGGAATTGTGGGAAAAAAACATGACTTCATCGTTTTAGTTTGAGCACAGGAGAGGTGACAGAGAATGAATGTTACCTGATCAAATTCTCGCTGTCATTTCTGTCAAGGCCTAAAATTATGTATTACTGGGTGTGAGTGAAAGTTACAATAGAGAGAAGACGTGTTACATTTGAAAAAGTATTTCCACTTTAACAACGTACAGAACAGCCTTGCCATACAAAAACCTATTTCACCTTTTAAGGGATAGTTCACTCAAAAATGGGGTCGTCATTTACGGTCACCCTCATTTCATTTCAAACCTGTATGACTTTCTTTCTTCCGCAGAACACAAAAGAAGATATTTTAAAGATTTTCATAACCGAGTAACGGCTGTACCTATTGACTTGCATTGGTTTTCTGACTATAAAATAGAAGTGAATGGGTACCGCTGTTGTTACCAACATTCTTCAAAATATCTTCTTTTGTGTTCCGTGGAAAGAAAGTCATACAGGTTTAAAATGACAAGAGGGTGAGTACATAATGACAGAATTTTCATTTTTGGGTGAACTATCCCTTTAAGGAACTGTAAAATCGCTCATAATTATACAGTGCAACTATAAGCTCATAACAGAACATAAATACATCAACACATTTCTCTCTTTTTTCGCTTTACATACACATTACAACATTTAAGCATGCTGGGAAAAAATACACTTTCTGCCAAGCCTCAATAACACTGTGTCACTTTATATTTGCTCCAAAACGCAGATTTTCAGCAATGCACTTTTCTTGCTTTAGAATCCAAACCACTGAGTAGAAAGCTTTCTGTCAGAGCGTGCCTTAAAGGTGAAAGTTTTGTGCACTTTAATCCATCATAAGTGTACACTGGCAGCCTCAGTTTATGATCTCAGACGGTCATATTTGAGATGATGCCTCTTTCATTATACAGTAAATGCACCAATGATGGTATTTTCACAATCTTAAAGCGTTACAAGGTAACGCAATAGCTATTTACTCCTGATCTGATTCGTATCGGATCTGTTTGCTCTTTCTCCACCAAGATGTTGAAATTACCCCAGAAAACCCTCTCTGGCTACATAAATTCTTAACTGGCCCAAATGAGATCTCTGGAAAAAAAGTATCCGCTTTTAAAGCAAGAGGTTGAGTTTTTTTTTTTTTGCCGAGCTTGTGTTCAAGTTCATGGCAGGACTAGGGTGTGATTGACAGCCCCCCATTCCTTTCATCTCAGATTTCACAGATGCATCTGGGCGTTTCAATGACAACATCTTTATTCTAAGACTCTCAGGCATCCCCCCTTCTAAATATGCTTCTCAAGCTGCAAATTGGCATTCTGTGACAGTTATTTCACTCAGCCAGGAGTCTTCAGTGCAAGGAAAGCCTTTGAAAAGTTTTCCCTCTGCCATTGTAAAGAAAGACACGATAATTTTAGAAGAAATGCTCACTTTCAGAGTCAATGCCGCATGGAGTTTCTGTGTAATGTCATCCGTTTTGATATGGCCTATAGAAGTCTATAGAGATGTGCTTTTCATAATATTGTAAAGAATTTCAAGGCAGATTTAGAGACGTCAGTACCCTTTCTTTATCATTCAGTCATGAAGTACAGTATGTGACTTTAGTAAAAAGTATCAAATAAAATTAATGTCTTTCTAAAATTGGTCTTGGTGTGCCTTTTTCATGTTTAAATCATTTTGTTATTTTCAGTACTTAGGAAATATAATAATAGACTCCAAATGAAAGGAAATTTAAATTCATCCACAAAAAAAATGCTGTCATCATTTATTTTCTTTTATTGCATTCTTAACCTGTATGCGAGTGGTTTTGGGTCCATACAATGGACATCAATGTTGTTTGGTTACCAATATTCTTCTAAATATATTTTTTGTGTCATACAGGTTTGAAATAACATGAGGGTGAGTAAAAAATAAAATATTTGGGTAAACTATCACTTGAATAGGCGCCCTCGGCTCTTGAATCAAACTTTTGGAAAACTTTAATCAGTTTTCATTCACTTCTTTACTCTCTTTTTTAATTGAATTTTCCATGGTGTTTTTCAGGAGGGGGTGGGGATTGGCATGTGGATAAAGAGGAAGAGGGTTAATAGTGTTTGCAACAGTTCAGGCTTCCCCTTGAAGTGGGAGACAGTGGAAGGAAGTGTCTAGATTTATGGCTTCAAGATTTGGCCATGGCAGCTGCTTTCACCGTGGCGGTTGACCAGCAGTAGTATATAAAGTGAGAGAGAGAGAGAGAGAGACAGACTCAACATGGGAGAACAGGCAGTGAAGAGTTATAAATCACAATAGGAAAGTGATTTTAGACACACATGCACAACCCCACACTTTTTAAAAGCATGTACTGCACAGTGTTGTCTGTGATATTCTAGGTGACTAAAACAGTTCAAACTTAAATATATATATATAAGATATATTTAAAAAAAATTATGTGCAAGGTGTCCACTTAAACACTTTTTGCATAGTTATGAAAAATAATTTGTTCTTTACTTATTAATTGACTTATGCATTAAAATAAACATCTAAAGCAAACATGTTATAAACAGAAATTTATTTGCAATAAAGCTCTTTCAATCTGAAAATTCGCCTAATTTGTACAAACCCCTTTATTTACATCATCTCTCCGGCTCTCTTGCCCAGGGTAACCGATTTGTGTCGAGCCCCATAGTGATTAAATGATATGACCATCGTGTACTCACAAGATCCTCTCTCTATGGTTTGTGTTTATCCAGCTGAAGTCAAGCACAGCTCAGCTTTTCCCTAGGAGAAACAAAAATAAATCATTTAGAAAAGCGCATGTGTTTCAGGCATCTCTTTCATGCAACAAAACATGCATTGTTGATTAAATACTCTTTAGAGATCACCTTTAAATATTAGCTATACTAAGATTGAACGGATCATGTTTGAACTCAAGGTATTTTCTCCATCCGTGTCTCTCTTTTTGCATTCCAGTGAGCTCTTCTCTCCTTCTTGGTGAAAACTGCACGCACTCAGGTTGGCGAATATTGAACTCTGAGATGAAAATGATTCCCATTTCTTTGCCTCTGCAATAAACCGAGATGTCAGATATTTATCATGTTGCCAATTTGAATGTAGCCAATATCTGTGTAATGGGATTTAAAGCCTGATGTATGCCAGAGTTCTGGTGAATCTCTGCAGTAAAGCCCTCAGTAGCTGAAGCAGAGCGATTGTGATGTAATGCCTCAATATTGATAACTGCCCTCAGAGCATTGGACTCTAATTGCCTATGAAAATATTGAGCTATAGGGCCATCATTTCATCTCTTCTGCTCTCAATTCAACGGCTCTCCGTCGCCCTGTCATCGCCGCGACGCGGCCTCAAGATAAATCCTCCATTTCAGACGGATTCCAGTTTGAGTGAAAGCCCACATCACAGTGAAGCTGTCAAAACCGGCCGTGACACATTCAGTGGTATTAGAGCAATCTGGATATTTCTTCAGAGTTATTGCTTCACAATCTGAGTTCTCATGCAAAATCTTCTTATCTGCTTTTTGGTTCCCTGAACACGTATTGGAAGCTGAATGCTGTTGTTATTTTAGTTCAGAGCTTTGATTAGGGATCCATTGGCAAACATCTGAATTGGGAAAAGCAAGATTGTATGCCAGTTTTAAAGGAGTGTTTGTATTCTGTGGCCCACTTGTCTATCTCGCTAAACTTTACAGTGACCCCAAAAGGTTTTTGGACACTGAAGCCACAATTAAAAATGAGTTAATGTCTTTACATAATATACAAAATATCAAACCAATTTGCCTCTGCAAACATATTATAATGAGGCTTTCCTCATAAATTAAGTTTATTCAAGTGTGCTCTTAGAATACTTCTTTTAAACCAAGAATGTATACTTTTAGTCTACTTTTTGCTTGTATTTACATTTACTAGCCTCTTTTTTATATTTACAAATACATACAGTATATATATATATATATATATATATATATATATATATATACCTGTATATGATGTTCATTTAAAGAAAACGTACACGTATACTGAGAGTATTTAAAGTGTGCTTTCATGAACTAAAAAAAGTGCTACAAGCCTTGAACTGTTTCACTTCAAGTTTCAACCTTAAAGTACAGTGTACTTTCATAAACTAAACAGTGGTAGTAGTTAGGAAATAGTACACTAACAAGTATAGACGGTTTCATCGGACGGACACGCCTTGCCTGAAGTTAACTTCCAGTCTGTGTTTGGTTATAACATAACAATTTATTCTATATTTCTTTATATTAATATTTCTTTTCATATTTTATTGTATATTAATTGTATTACATTAATTTTAAACTAGTTATTGATTCATTATGAAGGTCTACCGGAAGTTAAAGCCACATAATGTTTATGTTTATGCTATATTTACATTGATACTTATTACATAAAGTACACTTAAAATATGTTTTAACTTTACTTAGTAATACTAAATAAAATGAACGTACAGGGTTTTCTCAGAATTTTTATGTTTGGGACCACTGAATGTTGAGTTCTTCATGAATTGACACTTTAAGGAGGAAGTCAGCCTCCGGCCTTGCAATGTCTTCAGAAAGCACTCTGACCTCTATATGTGAGGAATGTGACCCACACTGATCTACTGCTGACCACTGAGGATCCCTCAGGCAGGAAATGGAGAATAGTCCTATTTTTTTCACCTATTGGCATCTATTTTATATGGACTTCAAGCTGTTTCTTTACCCTATATAGTGTTGTGGGTTTTCAGCGTCAAACAGCAGTAGTGCTCACATCAATCTGGGTCTGAGCAACCATCAATATTTTTTCTCAACACCTAGAATAAATGTATAGCTTAAATGCACTGTAAGTCGTGTTGCAAAAAAGAGTCTGCCAAATGCATAAAATGATTTCAACATAAGAAACACATTGCTGGTTTGGATTTGATATTCGGTTGCCTGGTCTTTGGGATTAAACAGTAATCCTAAAATCCCGTACAAAGTTTGTGAAAACTTTTGGGAAAACAGGCTGCGAGTAACCAGGTTCCCATAGTAACTATCGAATGCTGTCAACGTAAACAATCATTTTGGATGAGCGTGTTGTAAACGCTCTGAGCACAATGGTAACCAAAAGGGCCGTGTTCCATTTATCACCACTTTTAAAACCTGAAAGAGAAACTGTCACTGTTACCTCGATGGAGGTCGTCACGGTGATGTCCCCCCCGAGGTGTGGACACATTATTCAAACGTGAAGAATCCAATAGAGATTCCCGACTATAAACACTTGCACATGAAGGCAGTGAGGGAGAATTGGTCTTGAAGTGGGAAGCCCTGAGAGACCCAAAACACCCTTTCGAGATTTATATGTGGAAAGGTCAGAGGTCAAGCAGCCATTAATCAAGGCCAAAGAAAGGGATTAAATAGCCGGGTCTCGCGGGCAGATGAGAGAGCGGCTGATTGAGGCGTTTAGAAGAGTGTGTTGTGTCTGTCTTAGATTACGGAGTATGAGCCTCGAGCTAAACATCCATCTGAACCATGGCCGAGTGCTTACACTCTATAATCAGGAGGCCAGAAGACCTCTGGAGTGGTCAGTCATACATCACACGTCTGTACAGGGAAAGCCTGTAGTGCTGTGTTTTAGGAAAACGCTCATATGGGTGCAATTTGTTAGTTTGTTTTGTACGTACTGTAAGCAAAATGTTTTCTTTATCTTAAAATCTACCCTTGTTGAAAGGAACTTTAGTTGGCCCAAAATATCTTTGGACTCTAATACGCATTTTCAACCGTATATTGCATAATATAACAAAAAAAGTAGACATTTTTCAATCGCTGTTAACTAACCCAAATTTTGATGTATGAAGTCAGTTGAACTAAGTTTCGTACAGATGTGTTCATCACATAAACAATGGACATGTTCAACCAATGTCTGACAATAAATGTCACATACAGCATAACAGCATCCATCAATATGAACTTTATCAGCATTTTTGCCACTTGGCAAATTTATCAGACACAAAACAAAACACGATTGGTTGCTTTACCTGTCAGTCATATGGCTTCTTTGGCGGGCCTTGGCCAATGAACAATACAATACAATTGTACCCTTAACAATACAATACAATGATCCAAAACCACAACACAAGAACACTAAGGGGAATCAATATATATTATTTCAGATTGAAAACTAATAAAAATCTCCATGTTGGTAACTTTAGTATATGAAAGCACCGACACTCTCTATAATATGGCCTGATCGGTGGACATCAAACTCATTGGATAATGAATGTTCTTGACGGTTACAGTAGCTATTAGAGAGTAAATAATTTGTGATTTTTATGGTTCTACGTTGGTTTATGGAGTAAAAAAAGTGTAAAAACGCTTTCATTTTCTAATAATAGGCAATTGTTATTACCTTACTTCTTGACTGATTCTGAAATTATTAGTTCTGCGATTTATCTGTTTAATCCCTCCTTTCTGTCAGCCTACTCTGATCTGATTGGTCAGAATGATTATGATTGTATTATTATACACACTCACACCGTGTCTACACTAGACGTAACAGACCGAAAAAACGCATAAGGAGCCATTATGATTTTACATTTTGTCCACAATGGATCCGGCGCGGTACGACGAACCCATTAAGAAACAGGCAGGTTGTTATGTCGTGTTGCGCCTTGCGCGTCCGGTGTAGACACGGTGTTATGTTTGTTCTTGTTGACAGTTATTTTCTACTTTTTAAAGAATAAGCAGATTAAAAAAAAAGAGATACACAGTAGTGTATTTTAAATATATTAAATAATTTGATTAAAAGTGATCAATAATCATGCCTGCAAATAAATGTGACAGTTGTTTTGTTTCCCTTCTTTTAAACTAATACAATAACCGTGACAAATAAAGTGAAAACTAATTTTTGCATTCCATAAAACAATCCACAAAACCACACAGGTGTAATGAAAGCTAATCGTTATGTTTATGACAAACGTCTGCGAGGCTTTATACGTTAGTCTCCAAATATAACTCACTCATAGTGGACTCAAATGACATTCGCATTATAGGCAATAGTGAAGGAGTGAATGAGGGAGCGGTTTAAGACATGTTCAGTATTGGCATTTACAACTTGGCAGACACACTTGGCCTTACACACAGCAACATCACACACTGCATGAAATGTAATTTTAAGGACCTTGTAATATTTACTCTTTAAGTAAGCTTAATCTATCTATTTTTACAGTCAAACAACAATAGCAGACAACAGATTCTACAAAACTCTAAGTAGACCCCATTGACGTCCACATTTGCACGTGTGTACAATGCCTTTGGCTCATTTCGTGACACACTGTCATTGATGTATAGGTTCAGCTGGTGGTGCTCAGAAGCGTGCACACCCATGTATCCTTAACATACATCAACACAGACACTAACACATGGCTCATTCATAGATCAAGCGACAACATACATCCCCTTCTCTTTCTTAATATAGATTGTCTCTGTGTAACTCGTGAACACTTTACATGCCTCTCTCTGACATTGAAAGAATTGTCAAAGTTGCACAATGTGAAATCCAGGAACCCCAGTTGGCCTACCCATTGGGGAGGTTATGTGTCCGCATGACACCCATAGGCATTCAGAAGGGTGTACGGGATAGAACGAACTGCCTCATAGCGTCCATCACATCCACACAGTCAATGGAGCCCAGTCACGCCTGAGTTAGGTTTATTGCATGGCGTAGACAAACGGCTTTGATCTCTAATGCGCAGCTGCATTAATTATGAATCATTCCCCGAGCCGAACTGCAGCGAACACCTTCAAATGCTCAGAGAACGATGCTGTGTTTTCACAGGCCCCCAGGATGGCTCGAGGACTGCATGTATATATACATTTATCTAAAAGAAAAACAATTGCTGGGTCTCCAAAGTATTCAATTTCTGGATTTCCGCCAATATCTCTCCTAAACTCACGGTTACTCGTGCTGCTAGGAATTCTCATATGCATCACCAAAAGCCACTTTCACGTGTGCGTCATTCAGATCTGAGCAGACAAATCACCAGAAAGCAAAGACAGCCGTGTGAAGTTACGATAAAGCTGCACGACGGTATCCAATTGACCAGAGCGTAATGTTGGAGAAATGACCTAGTTCTCTATAGGCTTATATGGATTCTGTAGTGCCGCATGCTGCGGTAGAAAACTGACTGCAGGGCCTGTTCCACAGGAACCAAACCCAGTCCATCCGCATTATGTATTATTCACAGATATTGCATGGATGCTTTGAATGTTGGGTTGAGTGAATGGTGTAAATAGAAGACAGCATCCTATTTGAAATGGACTGGTTTGTCACATACTTTTGTCCCAGACAGGTAAACGACAACATTACAACAAATATTACATTAGCTAAAAACTACAATATATGATATCAATGCCGTGTTTTATTTATTTGAAGATACTGAGCTCCTAATAAATCTCCAACTGTGCGAAAACAGAATAATCTGATAATTCCAGACTCCAGATTAAATAAGAACGTGAATCTGAGGAATTATTACCAAAACACGAAATGTCCCTATTGAATAGCCTCATATATACATAATCCAAATAATCACACATTAATTTATTTGTTTATAGTAGGAGTCTACACCTCCACACAATGTGCAAGTGTTTGTTTTAATAAACACATTTGCATTTAAATACTTTCAATAACTTGAATTAACAGGCTGGTCCCTATGAGCGTACTCCGTGTGGGTCTTTGTTTACTGCACGTGCATGCAGTGTTTTTATTCAATGAAATATTGTTTCTTTCCATGTTTGTTGTTGGCATCGCGGGACAGGAGGGGTTAATGTTCCCCTCACGCGTCGCTGCCAAATGCGCCTTTGTGCGCGTCAGTGGGAGTCCCCTTCACTGGGTCCCTTTGCAGTAGCGTGGACCGGAGAGTTGTACACAGAGCCGAGGAGAAGCGTGAAGAAACACAACTAGTGCAATAAAGTGAACATTTGACACTATCGCAAAGCTTTTCAAGACTTGTCACGTTTACCGCGTGGATCCGTCTCGTACTGTCATCAGAGAAGGGCTTAAAACGCGCGCGCCTCAGCTGGCATGAGCTAACCCACCAGACATGGAAACCAAACCTTTCTTGTCATTGGGTAAGTTCACCTCTAAACTCAGATATGTTCATTTTCACCAACCGGTGTCCGGACGGATGTAAGAGCCTTACATTTGGAAAGTTTCTGAGTCTGCATGCGCGAATATATATAGCTGAACGACAAACGTGGACGTTAGCGTGAAATCGCCGGAGAACGCGCGTTGTGCAGACGCGGCTTTGCATTCATATTCCTTTCGTGATAGAAATCAAGCAGTTATTATCGGATGGAAATGCACAGCGGTGAATTGAATGGTGTGGATCAAGGCAGTTTTAAAATGACGTTAAACGCAAAAGTTCGCCAAGCACGCGCGCTAAGAGTGACATCTCTTTCACTCTCGAGCTCACTATTTAATGTAAGTTTCTCTTGTTATGTTGTTGCATATATTCACACTGCATTGCATGCTTTTTTTGCCACGGCGGAGAGTCGAAGCATGTTCGGTCGTGCATGTCCTTGGGAACGCGTAATCTATGTGTCAAAATATCAATTCACGGCAAAATGCGGACTAGCGTGAAGGATTGTTTCTTTGAAAACGTAAACAACGTTGCACATCACTCGAAAGTGCGGCGAAAAACGTAGATTTGATACCGTCGGAGTTTCGCAGGAATCGACGAAAGCACCAAACCTCGAATCCTAATGGAGGAAAAAAGCAATCGTCTATTTTTGCTTCATGTTTTCCCTGTTAACTCCCAGAAATGCAGGTGTATCGTCGTTTCATTCACTTTGGTCTGTGAGCACCGTTGATAAATAATATTAAAGTTGCTGAAGTGTTTAGGGTGTGAACTTGGAAAACTTTCGCGTTCTGTAAAGAGTTCGCAAGGAACACGGAACATCAAAGAGCAAGCGGCTTTCCTTTGCGGTGTATGTCTAGGTTTAATAATAAACTTACTTTGTGTCCAAGGAACAAACTCGACGCTTTAAAAATGCATATCCTATTTTAAAGCCTCTGCCGAGGAGAAATGTAGGTGTGGCTTCCATTAGTTCTTCATTGTGGCGTGCGCGAGAGCAGCAGCATTCCATAATAATGATAAAACATTTAATAAAATATTAATTAAAGGGTATCTTTATTCAATAACATTAGTTGTCGGTTCTTTGGATTCCATCGGTCACTGTGCGATTGTGACATCATTGAGCTATTTGCTGCAGTCGAGATAATGCGATGCCAAAAATAGACAAATACACTAGAGATTTAGATAGTGTGATGTATATTAAAATAATAATTTTTTTATATATCCCAGTCTGCGTGCGGCTTACTCATGCAAGGTTTGGTAAATAGATACGGTCTTAAATAAATGATACACATTTTACTCTCATGTATGGGCTCACTTCCCATGCATGAAGATAAGCTCAGCAGTCACACTTGATTTGATTCACACTCGCACATACTGTAACCAGCTACCTCTGCGTTTTCACTCAAGAGCTGTAGGCAAGACTGTTATTGTGTCTGCATCTCTTTTATGCAAGAGTCATGTTACACCTTGACACACGTCGTCACCCCATCAGTTCACTGTGATGAGAGACGGCAGGAATGCCGGCTTTCCCGAAACCCCCGGTTAAAAGCACATATTCCCAGCATAGCAGCAGCAAAGCCACAAACTGCATAATAGAGTTTCTGTAAGAGCACATTTGAGTTTATACCGGGAAGTGCGGCGCTTGAAAAGTAGCTCTGCGGCTTTATACTTAACATGTCGTTCTATAGGTGTATGTCCGTTTGGTTTGTAAATGCATAATTGGAGCTGTGCGTCTTTGCTGAGGATACCATTGTGTGATGTGGAAATGAGCGAGAAATAATTTGTTGCAAGAAAGCGCCGTGTTTGGTTTGTTTATGTTGTTGAAAAGCTGTTGTAACCCGCTCGGTTTCTCCTTTAATTTTCTGCAGTCGATTGTTAAACTTTATTTCTATCACCCTGCTGTATGCCAGAAGACCGTGTTATTATCATATATGCCTTTTATTGACCTTCATAAAAGTGAGTGGAACTTCTTGAAATGTCATCTGTGATTCAAACTAATTTGTGATTTTATTTTTACAAAGCATATTTATCCAGAAGTCATCGTGAAAGACAAAAATCATTAACAATTCAAGCGCAAAACATGTGGCTGCTTGCGAGCAGAAATGTAATTTCCTGCTGCATGTGCAGAGATGCTGAAGATCAGCCTCATGCCCTGGCCTGCTGCATTCTGACACGTAATCATTAAACAAGAATAATTTCTTACGTTTACAAATGTCTTTGTGAGTGTAATGCAGTAGGGTTTCACGTATGCTTTTTCATGTTCGTTGTGCAATGCGCAGTGTGCAGAACAGGTCTGGTTACGAACTATTTTTCTTGCCCTGGGCACAGGTGCTAAATACCTCATATTTGTCTATTTTTGCCTACAAAGATTTAATGAACTCTTTATGGAAATCACAAAAGCAAGTTCTATGGACTAACGCTTGTATTGCATCAGGAACATAAGTGGAAGCTGAGATATTGCTCCCTGTTACGCTGTATATCATTAAACGCTTCCCTTCCATTAGCAGATCAGCAGTGTACACTTTGGTTGTTATTTATTTAGGTAAACCAAACTTGTTTCAGGCCAAACTCGTTTTTTGGTGCTTCTGAGTGACAGGAGGTGGGGTCGTCTCTGCCCCCATCGGTGAAGTTCATGGTCTTTGATGAGAAAGTGACATTCATTGTTGGGGGATGCATACCTCTGTCGGTCATAATTCACGAACAAAGGTAGCGCTGGGCGTGAGTAAGTTAAAAGGAGATTTAATTGGGGTCTGCAAGGATTGTTTACCTCTAAAACCCATGCAAGTTGTGTTTTTTACGGCGGGGCAGTTTTAGGTTTCTTGCCGGATGGTTTTTGGCCCCTTTTGTGAGCGGACTGCAGCTGTCATTTTACTAGGGAAGCTTTATAGGGAAAGTTAATGTCTTAAAGGGATAGTGCTTCTGCTTTATGTAGGTTTGCTGCTCAATATCCATTTAAAAAAAACACAGAATTAAGTTCAGCAAATCTAGCATGGATGTCCACCACCAGTGTATTTCGATGGACGGGTGTGTTTTGATTCGTTACTATCTTGGTTGATCACATTTGGTCATATCCTATTTATCCCTGTTTTCTAAAACGCATGTCTATGACCCCTTAGCTGTCCCAGGAAACGACAAAGCTCTTTAATGCATATTATCATATATAGGCAACCACAAAGCTGCTTTGTACCTTTTTTGTGTTTTTCTTATTTTCCCCTGTAAAGCTGCTTTGGAACAATGCAAATTGTGAAAAGCGCTATATAAATACAATTGAATTTAATTGAAAGCAACTTTTCCGGTGCGCGCAAAAATAGTGTTCCAAAGCAGTTGTTTATTGTAACCATGCGTCAAACCCATGTTAATAATTTGTGAGTTTTCAGCCTTCAGCAGTTGCAAGTGTTTTATCTATAAGGGGAGCTGTGGACTACGAACCTCAGACCTTGACTTCTGAACCCATGTGTTTTATCAGCAGTAGCATGTGCTTCAGGTTTCTAGAATTGGATTTTACCAATATCACAACAGATGATAGACTCTGAACCTCTGTCATACTATAAACCTATACGTTTGCATTAAAATGTGTCTGTAAAATATTGCTTTCCTGTGTTCTTTTGTTTGCTATGTAAAAAGGAATCGGTGAATAGTTTTATTGACAATTTAGAAAGTGCAAAGTATAAACTTTTGCATATAGAACATCGATTATGCCGTTTATTTGAGATTAATGCACACTGTCTAAATCACAGCTCTATGGCATTCCTCTCAGACATCAGCTTTGGGGTAGATGGTCATGCTGTCTGACACATCAGTAGGTTCTAGTCCGTAAAGGACCGTGGCTAATATGTGCTGTGGCTACAAGAGCACATTTTTCTATTCCTTTATTTTTGTAACTCATGTTTCATGTGCACACACAATTAAGCGAATGTTTCTGCATACACGTCGGTGTAGCTTGTTGCCGGTAAGGCACTGAACAAAACAAAAAGCGAGCTAAACTGTGTGTTCAAAGGACTCTGTCCATTAATGCCATAGTGTGCACTGGATATCTAAAACAACCCGGCAGATTAGGGACGTGATCGTAATTATGATAATCCGTATATATTACAGCAACCAAAATACGATGATAACGATAAGATGAGCTGATTTCTATGCAAGTAGATACCGCCGGGCAGTGACCACAGTTTTCTTCCACATCAGTTTTTTGGGGCTAAGCCAGGTGTTCTCAACCTACATCTCATCTAGACAGATTTTTTTACCGGGGGCCTGTGAGAGTGATTTACGGTTAGCGGACGCCTTTTCTTTTATCCGTCCACAGGTAGTCTCATCGACTCCTGCTATCAGGGTCTCACCTGGGCTTCAAATGTACTCCAAGACTCGTCGGAGATCTCACTCGCACGTCTGAGTACGGTTACAGATGATACAGGATGGTGGAGGCAGCATGGATGCTTTTGTAACCGTTTATATAAATCATCCAGTGTGTCAGGGGCCTTAATAGAGACAGTGTCTCTTTCACAGAACCGCCGGTCCATTGACGATCTGGTGCCTTCGGACCCCCCCTAGCCTTCCTCTCGCAGCAGAACACGCCGCTTATTATCCATTTGCTGCGAGCGGCGCTGCTCTTTGTCAAGTGGCTGTTGAGCTGTGGCTCACTCCGGTTGAGAGGCTTTTAATCTTGAAGGTGTGCGAACCAGTAGCTTCCTGTCGCTTTAGTGTGTGCGAGTGATGTACACTGCAAAAATGTACACAGTTTTTTATTTCTGTGTACCTTTTTCAGTGTAAAAAGCTAAATATTTTTAAAACAAGGAGCAAAGAGAAAAAAATGATTTGTATTATTTATTGGGTTAATAATTTCTTTGTTATTTATTTATAGACATTTCTTCTTACAAAAAAAATCTAAGGGATGCATTATATTACAAAACATACATTATTCTCTCACCCGCATCACCATCATGATTTCAAGCCCACATGACTTTTTTTGTTGTAAAAAGGGAAAGGTGGTGTTATGTTGAATGTTAGTGACTGACAGCCTCAGTCACCTTTCACTTTTAGCATTTAGAAAGAAAGAGCCGTTTTCTCAAAAATGATCCTCGTCTTTCAGTGAAAAAAATCTCATTGGCTTGAAAAGCAGCAAACGTGAATAAATGACAAAAAATTATTTTCTGTTTGCATTTTCCTTTTAATCTTAAATTCTCTGACAAAAGAGTCTCATCTTACACAACTTTACTCCTCATGGAAATGTATCTGGTTTGAAGAACGTCCAAAGGTTTTTTTACCAGTAAATAAGACAAATACTGATTAACAAACTCATTATTTGCATTGTAAACTTTTCTAGTTCATAGTGGATAAGTGGAGCTGACTGCTTTGTGGGAGGTAATTGTGGTTTGGCAGTTGTCCCTTAGTCGTTGTTTGCATTGGAAATCCAAGTTCAACTTCCACTTCGAGTCATTTGCTCAGCATTGCTCAGGGCTGAGAGAAACGTGTTCATGGTGGAGTTTGAAAACGCCTGTGGCAAAATTTTCTGCAGAGAGTTGGGCAACGTGGTTTTCAGGCAAACAGGAAGGCAAGCGGACACAGACAGACAGACAAGCAGGCAGGCGCTGGCAGTTCCCTTCACATCAATTTGTTGCATACCAGAAGGCTTGCATTCCAGCGCTTGCAGAAACGGCACCCGGCTAGTTCAAGTGTCACATTTAAGATGGTTTCTTCTGTTTTAGACTGGAATGTGTAACATGAGACGGCTTTGTATTGGAAAGACCACATCAGAGTCCTAGAGCAGGCATGTAGGTGTGTGTGTACCTTATGGGGTGTGTGAGAGCTTACTTGAATGTTTGAATGAGAGACAGCTTGTTTTAAATGCTATGATTTAAGCAAAACGACTGTTTCTTTGCATGCCGTCTGGAAGACGCAAGGTCAGAGGTCATGGCCAGGTCGCAGCCTGTGGGGCATAAGGAGCTCCGGCATACAGTGCGCAAACATCTTGCTGTTAATCACTCTCAGGAACGAGAGAAAACCACAATTTTTTTCCTCCATGTCCTGTTTTCTTGTTACGTCGCGTCTGCGTCAAGTTTACTTACTGAAGTTGTCTAAGCCTCCTTTAATAATGGATATTTTAGGCAGAGTGATGGATGTGAACGGCTTACAGTACAAAGGAAAATAATACTTATAAAAATAAGAAGGAAGGACTGAAAGAATAGAAAGTAAGTCACTCCCTGAAGCGGTTAGCTGGGGGAACTGAGAGGTGGCACATCTGGATTGCTTCAGCATATATATTTTGTAACATCTGGAGAAATCTCATGGAATTTAAGGGTCCCCTCCTTTGATTTGGCCCTTATCCCCCCCCCCCCCTCTGCTCTGTGTTCGGCATGTTCAAAGTCTCAGGAACGTCTCTGGAACATAAATGAAGGGGGGATTCCTATTACAGTGGGGGCAGAGTCATTCCAGACTTGACCGTGCTATAAATTGGGCTCCTGTGCCTGGTTTTCCTTTGTACAGGTGGCTAATTAAGTGACACAGAGGTGAGAGACGGTAAAGCGAGCACCAGTGAAATTCAACTCCCCATAAACATCCTGTGAGACAGACGTCCCTAACTGTTTTACCACAACAACAGCCACTATTGCTTGTTGGAAATGTTTTGGGGGGGGCATTTTAGGTGATGGTGTTTACAGATTTCATGTCTTCTTTTAACCAAATAATGCATGAAGTAAATAAAGCCTGGTTTTAGATGAGCTTGCACATTTTATTTGGTGACATCATGTCATTTCTTTTAGACGCATTATAAATGATGTATTGCCAAATATTGCAATACACGATATGCAATAGGATCATTCTTGCTGTTTGAATTTTTTTAAAGGGGTCATTTGAAGAGGCTAAATCGAATATTATTGTTTGCTTTAGATGGAATACAATATGTAAACACGATTTAAGGTTTAAAAACGAGGCAAACAAAGAGGCTTTCGTTTCGCATAGAAATGCACATCGTCTCCGCGACATGGCTGCGCCCGCGACGGTACTATGAGATTTACAAGACCGCCCACCTTACTTGCGGTACACTTACTACTTAGATTTGGGCGGTCTTAGTCAAATCGTGTTACGAACTAACGTAGATTTGCCCGGGTGTTGTTACACGAGGCGTTTCAGGCAGGTCTGGGTGAGCATTCGCTTCTAGATAAAATGCATCTTTTGTTCCGACCCTTAAATGTTTGCAATTTTACATGTCTAAGACATGCATGGGCAACTTATAACACACCAAAGACAAAGAAAAACACGTATTTCCGGCGAATCACCCCTTTAAACTATATATAACCAACTTGTTTAATTTTGTTGATATTGAACCCACATAAGCATATGACTTTGTTGATCACTCTCACAATTACCAACGCTTCTTTAGAAAACAGAACGTAAACCTGTGTATCAATCAAATCCCAAACATAAACCCCAAGCTTTAATTTTGAGTTTTTTTTATTCAAGTTGAAAGCAGCTTTGATGTGTGTAGGGCTGTGAACTTTAGTCGTTTAGTCGACTAATCGGTCGATGCCGTCTTGGTCGACTGACATTCTCATTGGTCGACCAGTTGCCTATTTTTTTTAGCCTATGTTTCATCCCCAACTTTAAATACTTTAATTTCGGCTATTTAAAAAAAATCACTTAATTTTCAAAGAATTGTATTATTATTATAGTTTTATGTATTATTGATGTCTTTTCGTTGTTGTTTTATAAATGTTCTATGACGATTGTTTAATAAATGTTCAATCAAAATGCAAAACATCGCGTCTTTTTTTTTTTTTTTTTTTTTTTTTTTTTATCGCGTCTTTTTTTTTTTTTTTTTTTTAGTCGACTGATCGCTGCGCAGGACAGGACTTTGGTCGACTAAGCATTTCTTTGGTTGACTACAGCCCTAGATGTGTGATTGTAACCTTGCCTGAGCTGAGCCTCTGGTGGGTCAGGGAATTAAAATTCTGTTTTAAGAGACTTCAGTGGATTGAGCATGCATGACGCGGCAGATCTCGCTTTAGAATTGAAGACACGTCATAGACAGATGTCATCATTCTAGAAAGACAGTGCATGTCAGCATAATCCCTCGTGTGATGCGTGATTGAGGATTTGTAAAATATTTCTGTAATGGAGTGACAATGATCTGGAGCGTTTTTGAATGTGATATGTCATCTAAGATAATGAAGGGATTTATTTTGCCGTAATGACCATTTCACTGTTCCTTATTCTACATGTAACATGCAAAGTTGATCTAAAATGATTCACAAAATGACACAACGTAGCATAGATATGCATGTACAAGGCTTTAGGTGAAATTTGTTTTGATCTTCTATGCTCTGGGCTGTCTTACCTTATTGATTGAAAAATTAAAAACACACTTTTTGTAGACATGAAAGCCCATTTTGGTTTTGTTATCCCCCCCCTTTATCTGTCTGTCTATCAGTCTCTCATTCAGTTTTTTTCCTTAGAGGGACAAACGCAGTTGGTTAATCGTGTCCTATTCTATCTGTGCACAGAGCTATTTTCTCGATGTTGCTGTGCAGATGGCCTACATCTTTCTGCTTGACTGCGTTGGGAACAGCAGGGAGAGGCTGATGCACATCATCATCGAGTGTGTGTGTGTGTGTGTGTGTGTGTGTATAGACTCTTTACATTATTTAATTCCCAGTCCTCCCTGCACACCCCACCACGTCCCTCAACGCCGTACAAATCAGGATTTTTCTATCAGCGTTCCTAGAACTCAACAGGCACAGCATGCATCAACAATCAGTGCCCTCGACTGCATGGAGCATGTGCTTCTCTACCTGCTGCAGCCGTTTGGGCTAAGTGGGATATTCTAGAAATGGGTCTATACATTATCAATATCTCAAGCTTGTGAGAACACATGCGGCAGGTGTTATATTCACATACTTGTGCTTTTAGATTTGACTGTGAAGTCGGTCTGTCAGGTCACCTTGTACCTCCAGAGTCGCTTTTGCTGTGTTAGCTCGGATTTTAGCATGCCGAACTTCCTAAGCTGAAATGACATACTGTCTCTCTTGTTTAGCATCTGTTATATTGCTATTGTTGTTGTTTTTAAGGTCTGTTTTTATTTATTTTAAACGTCGCCAAATATATTCTCTGAGCTTTTTTAACTGGATCACATCTCCACAAAGACATTTAGACTGTTAAGAATGAATTTTTCTAATAGACGTGGTCTGTGTCATTTTAACATCCTGAAGCCTCAAATTTACAAAAAGCCGCAATGAAAGAAATTAAAAGCCACAATTGTGTATCTCATAGCCTGGCCGTGAGTGATCGTGGAGGTTGTGGCGTTTGACTGCACAGCATGTGTTTGAAAGAACTGTGGGTGGCGAGGTGACTAAGATGCAGTTTTTGTTTGCACATGCAGAAATTGCGAATCCGTTCTGTACGCCTCATTAATAGCCCTAGAATATTTTTAGAGCCTTGTCACTGTTATGAAACGGAAAAACACTTTCCCTAAGGGAGTCATATGATTGACTGATCTGACAGATAACATTACTCAAGCCTGAGCATATGACCCTGACGAAGCGTGGAGCAGATATTAATGTTAAACCTCAAACGTTCACTTTTGTGTAATGTCTTCAAAGGTATCTAAAGTAGCGATGCTCATTTCGGTTAATTTCCCTAACCCGAGAACCGAGGCCCGTTATCTGAACATTAACCGTTAACTGATAAGATTTATTTTAATATCAAATTTTAATAAAAAGAAAACATGCTGTCTCTCATTTCGAAGGCTTCGTCGGGAGGACGCGTATGTAGGCGACATACGCCTTCGCATGCGAAATCCGGAGGACGCAGACTTCGAAATCAGGGGGTCTGTGACACGTTAAAAATAAAATTACAGATTTATTTTAGCATGCAGACAGCAGCATAAGGAAAAGATCAACAACAGCACCTGCATTCACATATGATAATATTTTCACAAACCTGCAGCGTTTTGGACAATGGAGTAAAGCTGAAATAATATAAATCCAAAGCATAAAATAAACAGGCTAGAAAATAACAAAATGTCGTATCAAGTTTATTTCCATTTTTTCATCAAATAACAATTGCAGGCCTACCTTAATCCAAAGCGTGGAGTTTTTATTTTATAAAATAACATGTTTGCATGATGTGGGGACAATCTGGAGCCTGTTGACAGTTAAGCCCATTGGACATTGAGTCTTTGTGACATTTGCGTCTGCACGCTCCATAAATTAACACATGTATAGCATATTTTTCTT